>NC_140073.1:94359626-94959626 GCF_964194135.1 Talpa europaea
ACTGTATTCTGACAGTAATTGCATTAAATGCATAGATAAATTTGGAGATTATTGTCATCTTAACACAACTGTATCTTGATCCTTGAACATGAGTTATCATTCCATTTATTTACATTTTTAATTTTTTTCAACAAAGTTTCATACTTTTCAGAATATAAGTTTTTCACTTTTGTTAAATACTTTTCTAAGTTTTTAAATACTTTTTGACACTATTATAAATAGAATTGTTTTTTGATTTTATTCTCAAATTATTTATTGTGAGTATGTAGAAATACAGTTGATTTTTATACATTGATTTTGTATTTCATAACTTTGATGGAATAATTTATCATATCTAAATTTTTAATGGATTCTTTTAGGATTTATATACATAATATCTTGTCATCTGTGAATAGAGTTAGTTTTACTTTTCCAGTCTTCCCTGACTAGACCCTCCAGTACCATGTTGTATAAAAGTGACAAAAAGGGATATCCTTGCCTTCTTCCTGATTATATGTGGAAAGCATCTAGTTTTTTACCATTAAATATGAGTTTAGCTGTGGGTTTCTTATGATAACTTTTGTAATTAAGGAAGTTCCATTCTATTACTGGTTTGTTGAGTGTTTTTATCATAAAACAATGTTGGATTTTTCCAAATGTCTTTTCTGTGTTTATTGAGATCAATTCCTTTCTATTATTTATATGATATAGTACATCAATTAAGTTTCATATGTGGAATCAACCTTGCATCCTAGAATCAATTCCACTTGATCATGGTCATGGTATATAATCTTTTCTATGTGCTGCTGGATTTAATTTTATAGCAGCTTGAGAATTTTTTCTATATTCATATGGGATATTGGAAAATATATTACATTGTTATACATTTTAGAACTGTATACAACTGTATAGATAATAATAAAAGAATTGGGGAGCATATGTATTTGCATGTAAAATATAAATTATATAGACACAATTATGTATTAGATGTAATTACAACATAACTATAAATAATAGTACTTATACACTTATAAATTTGTAACAATTATATATATCATTGCTTTTAAATTATTTATAAAAAGAAAGATAAAAACACATTCAAAAATTATCGTGTAGTTAAGTGATTTCATTACCACTATTACCACTGTATTCTCTCAGAAAAGAATACTTTTAATATTTTGTGGTATTTTCTTTAGCTTTCCTATTGAGAGTTCAGAAAAATATTCAGACATATTTACTTTTTGATTATTATGGTTTGATTATCTCTACCATCAACCCTCACCCTTAGAATTCATTCTGGTGTTTAGTCAGAAGTGATGACTTTTCCCCTCAAACTGCTAAGCAGCTATTCCAGATAATAAATCAAATAACCCTTGATTTCACACTTTCACCACATAATAAAGTATTATATATAAAAAGGCATATTTCCCCATCGTATTATTTAGGTATGCTTAACATCTCGTTTCTTCTTTAATTTCTTTTAAGAAACTACTCCATTTCCACCAAGTTCTATTAGCTTCCAAACTTTGTTGTTTTTTTTAAGATTTACTTATTTATGCATATGCATACAAGAACTGGAGTACAGGCCAGAGGAGGGGGTTGAGGAGTGAGAGGATTCACCAGAGACAGAGCAGGGAACAGAACAGGCAGATGGACTGAAATACACTGCTGAGGAGAGCAGCGCGTGAGCCAGGAGAGGTCTGCCATACGATGTGGGTTGTTCCCTGGCCAGGGATCAAACTCATGTTGCAGTAGCTGTGGACAGCTTCGCAGGTCGCGTCTCAACCCCTTGTGCGACCAGGGAGGCCCACTGCCAAACTTTTTAAATTTAATTTATTCTTTTACATCATTGTTCGTTTTTGTAAGGTGTTTGATTTCTCCTCTCAAGTATAGTCCCCGCAGTTCTCCCACCACCATTGCATCCATGAGCCATCATCACAGTCCTTTGTGCTCTTTCCTCCCCTGTTTTGACCTCTCCCCTCTCCCTGTTGTATGCCTCAGATCTATGGTCAGCCTTACAAGTTTTATCTTTTTCCTTTATTCGGTTTCTCTGTATTCCAAATGTAAGTGAAATCATCCAATATTTATTTTTTTTTCTTTTGACTTATTTCACACCTTCCAGTTCCTTTCATGTTGCCGCAAAAGGCATGAGTTTATCTTTTTTTTTTTAAAGATTTATTTATTTATTTATTTATGCAAGATTGATTGATTAATTGATTTATACAAGCACTGGGTACAGTCAGAAGCGCGGGAGGGTGAGAGAATTCACCAAAGCCAGAGCGGGGAGCAGAGCAGGCAGAAGGACCAAAGTACACTGCGGAGGGGAGCAGCGGGCGGCAGGAGAGGTCTGCGCGCCATGTGGGACCCTCCTCTGGTGGCCCGGGAGCAGCCGGGGATCGAACTGGCACTGCAGAGGCACCAGGCAGCTTTGCAACCCAGCGCTCAACCGCTGCGCCACTGGGGAGGCCCGAGTTCATCTTTTTTGATCCTTGAGTAGTATTTCATTGTGTATGTATTCCACATCTTGATCCATTTATCGTACATATTTATCTTTGGCTGATTGTGTCTCAAGTGCCTAGTTCTTGTAGATTAACTTCTACATCTAATAATTAGAGACTAATTTGGACCAATTTTTGTGTTGAGTACAATTTTAAATGCTTGGGAAGTGCCGCAACCAAAAATAAATAAAGAAATCTGAAAAAAAAAAATTGCTTGAAGATATCAACGATCAAATAAAGACTTTTAGTACAATGTCTGAGAGAAGTTGAAAATTCAAAAAGATAAGCTTATTACTTGTGGTGACTTTTTCCCTGAAGACATTTGTCAATTAAAGAAAAGAAACCAACAATCTGATCAGTACTTTTAATAGCCTAAGGATCTGGGACTATAAAAGAGTACAAGAACTATACTTGTAGCCATGACAAGCTATTCCCCATGTTTGAGATGACATCTCAAAGAGCTGACCCTGGGAAAACTAGTAAACAGGAAATAAATCAGTCCTCACAGGGACTGGGTTTAATGTTATCTCATCTCCAGAATTTAATTTTGTTTATTCAAGAATGCTAGTGTCCCAGAGCTTGGCAAAAGGAAAACAAATTCCATTATACTGTATGATAATAGTATTCTAGACATCACATTATTTCTATAAGCATTTTCAAGCACAATGTCTACCACACAATCATAAATAACCAAGTAGTTAAAGATACACCATAACAGAATTGAGAACCAGCAGACACGCAAATAAACAGGTCCTCAGAGTCCATTAGAGTTATAAGAAATAGACTTTAAGTATGCTTACCATGTTCAAGAAGGTAAAAGACAAGATTGAGAATTTAGATGGTATGGAACATAAAAATGTTACCAAATAGAATTCTAGAAATGAAAAATGAAAGTCTGAAAATTTAAACTAAAGTTAAATACATTAGAATAAAAGAAACTATGGCAAATGAAGCACATAGAATCAAAAGGATAGAAATTATAGGTGAAAGACTAAGAACTATAGAGATAAAGTAGGAAAAAACATAGATATAAATGAATCCCAGGTGAAGAGGAAAGAGATTAAGAAGAAACAAAATCTGAAGAAATAATAGCTGAGTTGTCCAAAAACTGATGAAAGATAAGTTAACAATTCGAGACTCCTATGAACTCTGAACAGAATAAATCAAAAAAAGTTTACACCTAGAACCATCATAGAAAAAAATTACAAAAAGAGAGATAAAGATGGGAAAAAATTAAAAATCTGCTATGAGTGTAGTAGAAGCAGTCAGAGGAAAGGAAGATTGCATTCAAATGAGAAATAATTAGGCTAAGAGCCAACAATTAATTTTTCAGCAGTAACAATAGAAGCCAAAAGACAACAGTATGATAACTTCAAGTCACTGAAAAAAAGCAACCACAACTAAACTTGACATCCACACACAGTAAAACTATTCAATAATGAAGGAGAAATAAAGACATTTTCAGACAGAAAAAAAAAACACAACTAAGTGAATTAATCACTTGCATATCTACATTGAAGGGAAAACTAGAGGGTATTGTTTAGGTAGAAAAAAATTTTCATTTGGAGGGTATAGATAGGAATGAAAGCAATGAGATTTAAACATTTGGGTAAATCTAAATGAGTACTTAAGTATAAACAGTAATAATAACTAATTTTATTTTTAAAATATGGAGAAAAAATAAATAGTATATTAGGAGAGAAAAATATCATTAAAGTGTTCTAAAACTAGCATTTTCTGGAAAGACAGTGAAAGCACCACTAAGCATTAGATTTTTTTTTTTTAAAGATTTATTTATTTATGCATACAAGAACTGGGGAATGGAGGTGGGGGGTTGGGGGTCTGTGTGAAAGGATTCACCAGAGACAGAGTGGGGAGAAAAACAGGTAGATCTACTGAAATACTCTGCTGAGGGGAGCAGCAGGTGAGACAGGAAAAGTCTGCTGCGCTATGTGGGTTGCTCCCTGGTGGGCCAGGGATTGAATTTATGCTGCAGTGACTGGGAATAGCTTGATGGCGCTGTCTTCAATCCCTGTACCACCAGGGAGGCCCTAAGCATCAGATTTTGATAAATCACAAATGCATGTTGTAATAATTATGGTAACCACCAGAAGTCTAATAAAATAGTAAATAACTTCCCAACTAATCCTGGGTCAAGGAAAGGGTGATTGAGTTCATTTTATAATTGGAAATTTAACCAAGCAAGGGACATTTTAGTAAAATATATACTTCAGAAAATATGGACTCAATTTAGGTAATCAAAATTTGAATAACTGGCACTTATTTAGGATTGTAGCTTTTATTTATGGCTGTTTCACCTTTTCATTATAATTTCTAAGGAGCAAATTGCATCCCAAATGATATGTGTAAAATTGTTAAATTTAATGCATTTTATTCTTAACCAAAAATAAAATGGAATTAAACATGTGCAAAATAACTGAATGTAACTGAATGTCAAGGAACTGGTTCTATAGCCATCTCATTTACACTGAATTAGTAATTTGTTCAAACAGTCTGCAATTTATGTTAATTAAAGAAAGATTATCTTATGTTATACATTTACATAATGACATAAATGTCTCATTCTCTTTTCTGTAAATGTTATTGTCTTAAGTTTCAATGCTTTTATGTTATTAGCCTCTTAGAGTAATTCCATATAAGGCTGTCATTTTCATTATACTTTTGCTGGTACTATGTAATTGAGAGAATTTATTTGACATAAAAGTTAAGTAAGTATTGAAAACACATTTGAGTCTCTTGACTTCACCAAACTATGTTATACTCTGCATAAAATGATTGGGCAAACACTATATTTACTTATTAAATATAAATAAGCTCTAATGATTTAAAATTTCTCTTTTAAATGTAATTATGCTTTTGTGAATGTTTCAAACAAAAGTCAAGAGTGCAAAATATCTATGAAATGTTGTGTTCTTTTTGCCTCTATATTTCAGTGCTCATTCTGACTCTCTACCCAATTTTATGTGCATACTTTAAAACCCCAGTTACTGGTTAGGATGATCTGGAGAAAGGGAATGTTTTATTTGTTTTCTACGTATCCTACATTCATCAAATAATTGTCAACTCTCTGAAATAAATAAAGCCCTAAATTTCAGTTCCATCTGGTCATCACTTGCTTTTCAACTCAATTTGCTTCTCTGGGCTTTAAAGTTTTCCTCTTAGTAACTTGTTCTTGTCTGTAAAGTGTTTCTTTTTTTTTTTTTAAGATTTATTTATTTATGCATTCAAGAACTGGGGTACAGGCCAGAGGTGTGGGGGGTGAGAGGATTCACCAGAGACAGAGTGGGGAGCAGAAAAGGCAGACTGACTGAGATACACTGCTGAGGGGAGCAGCAGATGAGATAGGAGAGGTCTGTGCAATGTGGGTTGCTCCCTGGCTGTCCAGGGATAGAACTCATGCTGCAGAGGCTGCGGATTGTGTCACAGTGCGGTGCTTAACCCCGTGCACCACCAGGGAGGCCTTGTAAAGTGTTTTAGAGTAATTTGACCTCTTGGTAGGAAAGAGTCTCTGCAAATCCAAAGTATTTTTATTATCTTTCATTGGAATACTCATATCTAAAGTTTTTGGCTGAAAGAAACCCAAGTGTTTCCCTAAGCATATTAAGGATTTTGCATTGAGTCCAGGCTAAACTCAAAGCATGTGTGGAACCCAGCAGCTTCTCTTAAGTACAGTGAGTCTGTGGTGTTTGTCATCTTATCGGTCATTGTTTCCTGAACTTGTATGAGGCTAATTTTCCAATGTTCCTCCACTAACATTTATTTCTGCTTTCATATTATTTTTCCACCCATTAGTTTGTTGTTTGTTGTGAGTCAGAAAAACATCTGTAATAGTAAACTCAGCTTATCCCACTAGGGACTTCAGGCCTAGCTGAAGTGCCAAGAAGCAAAATCAAGACTTGAGTAACTGCTAACAGCTATCAGTGGTTTTGTGCCCAAAGATGTAGGTGACTGCTACCTGAGCAATGAAGGAGTCAAGCTCTGTCTAAGAAATAAACTTGTGCAAATAGAAGGTGAAGTAAATGCTAAAAATAGATCAATGTAAATAATATCCAAAAGATACATGTAAATCTTGACAATGCATTCTATAGTCATGGTCAACAGAATCTTTAATAATAAAAACCGATTTTTTTACCCCAGCAAAAAAGACAAGATGTCAAAAGGTCAGATCAGTAAAGAAAAGTCACTGAAATGGTATTATAAAGAATACAAATACAGGGCCTCCCTGGTGGCGCAGCGGTTGAGTGCTGGGTTGCGAAGCTGCCTGCAGCCTCTGCAGCGCCGGTTCGATCCCCAGCCACCGGGTAGGGTCCCACATGGCGCGACAGACCTCTCCTGCGGCCCGCTGCTCCCCTCAGCAGTGTACTTCGTCAGTCTGCCTGCTCTGCTCTTTGCTCTGATCCTGGTGAATTCTCTCACCCTCCCACGCTTCTGACTGTACCCAGTTCTTATATAAATAAATAAAATAAATCTTAAAAAAAAAAAAGAATACAAATACATAAAAAACATTATAGGCATTAATTCTAGGGGAAGGTCAGATTTATGCCCTATGAATGTATAGAGCACATAAAAATCAGTCCTAAAAGTGGTGCTATACGCTGGGTTGCGAAGCTGCCCACAGCCTCTGCAGCACCGGTTCGATCCCCGGCCACCGGGCGAGGGTCCCACATGGCGCGCAGACCTCTCCTGCTGCCCGCTGCTCCCCTCAGCAGTGTATTTCATCAGTCTGTCTGTTCTGCTCTCTGCTTTGACTCTGGTGAATTCTCTCACCCTCCCGCACTTCTGACTGTACCCAGTGCTTGTATAAATAAATAAATAAATCTTAAAAAAAAAAGTGGTGCTATAACTTTGATTTTGATGTTTAATATTAGAAAGTGTCAGGATAAGAAATACTGTATGTACAACTTAAGGATCAGGCCTGGAAAAATATTCCAGTAATGTAACTAGAAAGGAAGTAGACTAAGAAAATAAAAAGCAGAAGCAATTGATATTATATGTATATAAAAGAAATAAAAATATCAAAAGAGAAAGAAATGAAGGTGAGTAAGGGGAATTATACATAAAATATACTGATGAGAAATGTACATTTATCTTAGTGATTTATAGTGTGACTGCTACTAAGGTTTCTAATAATCAAATAGTGGAATTTCACCTTCTATCGTGTCTGTTTATGGAAGGAAGAAGTTTGCTAAGAAAACAGCAGGGTGGGCTTGATGCATACTAACAAAGATATCACAATTTCTTAAAGTTAGAGTCCTCACAAGATTAAGTCATAGCTCAGAGACACTTGTGTCCTAGAGAAGCAAAAATGATGGGCTCCCCTGCTGGGATTACTATCCTAATTATCAGAGAACAATTGTTTCTTTCCAGTCCTGGGCATCAGATAGGCTGACCCCCTCAACTTCATATAACCTCCTACCACTACTAAGAGCATTTTCTTGTGCTTGCCTTTTCTAAAACCAAAGGCTCTTGGCTGAATGCCAGTGATTAGTGTTACAGATCTTGGAATATTTCCATCAGAACTTTAAAACACACACAAACACACCCTTAGCATAGGCAATTTGAAAACTTGGTTCATATTTTTTAAACATTGTTATAAATAGAAGAAATATTCTAGTATTCCTTTTAATGATAGCTTCAACACCTTATCACTGAATTATAGGAAAAATCTCCTTATGACGGTTTTTTTTAATGGAAATTATTAAATAGTATCTTTAAGGATAAGGAATAAAAAAAAAGAACTCAAGTTTTAGCAAATTGCATTATTGCAATAAAAAAAAAACTATAAACACAATTGTTAGCCAAATTTGACCTGAAATATCAAATTTGCATCCCAAAATACTATCATTTCAAACACTTTCAATAAATTTATATGACTTTACATGTATTTTCCATGGCTTTAATTGGGACCCGCCTATATCATTTTCCTTTTAAGCTAAATTAGCCTCCTTTATGAAAAGGAGTTACAATTCTAAATGTTTGCCTCCTGGAAATAGAATTGCATCCACCTTTGGGATATTTGCAATTTATAATTTTGATCATTTATTTACCACCCACTTTGTTTTCCTCTTGTTAGAACAGCTGTGTTCCCTCCACACCCAAATATGGCCTGAGTCCTAATCTACAAGAATAAACTAACTTTATTACAATGGTTGTCTGGCCAACTCTTTCCTCCTCTACCAGGCTCCACCCTTCTTAGGGATCTTGGGTCATGACTGAAGCAGTGGGGGAGTGCTGGAAATCTGGAGCCTTGGCTTTACTACTGAGACTAATTAACTATGTTATCTAATTAAGGCCTGTCACTTTTGAAGCCCCTGTAATATTATGCGGTTGGGCCACTTCTAATATCTCTTCCTCTTCTAGAAACTCTATGATTTTAACTCTGCTTTCTGGGTCCATTATTTCAGAAAGATAGCTTTCTGAAAAGAGACCATATAATAAGAGAACTCTAGTCTTATTATTTGTTCATTGCTCAACTAATATTTATTGACCACATACTGTCATCTAGGCACTATACTGACCAGTATTAGGTGCTAATTACACTAAATTCTGTTCATTCTCAAACATAAAAGTAACCCTTTCAAAGTGAAAAATTTAATATATTTAGTATACTCACAATGTTGGGCAACCTCTGTCTTAGTTCCAAAACGTTTTCGGCACTCCAGAAAGAAATTCCATAGAATAAGAAACATTAGTTGTCATTGTCCTCTCTCCCTACCCTGTTGACCAACATCTGCTTCCTATGTCTATTAGTTTATGTATTCAGTACATTTCTGGCCATATCATATAAATAGAATCATACAGTAACTTAGCATAATGTTTTAAGGTTTGTCCACATGCTGCATAAGGTTTGTAGCATGTATCAGTATTCCATTCTTTCTCTGGATGAATAATATTCCATTATATGTAATATATATGACACATATGTGTATATGTCACAGTTTGTTTATTAATCTATTGATGAACATTTGGTCTGTTTCCACCACTTTGGTTATTGTTAATAGTGCTGCTGTGAACATGCATGAACATCAAACAGTTTTTACTACCTAGTTAAATATGGTTCAAACATACAGTTTATGACGAGGACTATTACAAATACTTTTGGAAACAATTAACTGTCCTCATGAACTGTATTCAGCCAAAGCCACAACACTGTCATCTAATATCTTTCTTTTCTCATTTTATTTCTTCCTGGTTTTACTACTCAATAAATTGAGAAAGTATATAGAGTATCTCCTAATCTGTGCTGGGTGTTCTCAAAAAATATATAAATGTAAAACTAGAATCCAACAAATGCATTTCTAATCAATTCCACATGTATTCATGTAAACAAGGAGCTATTAATATCAGAAAAATAAAAGACCACATTTTACAAATGTTTCCAACTGATCAATTACTTACCGGGAAAGGGAGTAGAATAAAAGCCCCCAGCTATTGCTATTCAGATCAATTAGGACCACAAATATGTGTACATATTTTTAAAACATATATATGTGTGTATATGTGTGTGTGTATATATATATGTGTGTGTGTATATATATATATATATATATATATATATATATATACACCTTTTTAAAATTACAAGTTGTGGGAACAATTTTTTTTTTTCACTGTATAATAAGAACTGGATTTTTAATTTATTCTTGTTTTTCTGTCCAGAGGCCAAATTGCAAAATCACTCAAATTGAAGTAGAAATTTTTTAGATACAGCTTAATAAATTTTATGCCAACTCCTGGCATATCCAAGACATCTGTGATTTATTCCAGTCTCTTTGCTTACTAGTCTTAATGATCCCTGTACTGTTTCTGTTATTAGATTCAGTGTAAATTTGTAACAACTACAGTGATTGGCAAAAACAGCCCTCATGTTAACACACATTCATACATATATATTCAATGCTTGCTTTCTTATTCTCTTCATTTGCTTAAAGATTTTGGCTTCATATGGCCTACCAACTTAGAACTGCTTATTTTTAATATCTCACCATAAATTCAGGCTGTAACTATATAATAGGTTTAAAAATGATATAAAGAAATTTTTCAAACCAACAAAGAGATATTAACTTTGTGAGTCACTAAGATCTGTTTTTTCTACAACAATAGACATTCTTATTTTTAGTATAATACCTTCATAGCCACTGTTAATACTTTTAGTTCAATAATAAGTGTGTGTTCTTTTTACATAAACAAAGTGCTACAGCTGCCATTCATCCATGTGCCATTCCCATAGTAGGGGGAAAAGAACAAATTACTTTTTGAATTGAGTCCTGTAAAGACTGTAGATAAGATTAACAAAATTTGAATGATTATCTAGGTATTAAGTGGAATATGATTGCAGAAATCATTTGCTTATGATAAATTATTGACATTCAGCTTTATGCAATATATGTGTCCATGAGGTCATTACATTAAATGTAATTTTTTAATGTTGAATCATCTCAAATATATTGGGTGATCTCAATAGTTAAAGAAATACTACCCTGACATCTCTTGCAAGTCAAGGTATCATCAAAAAAAGTAACTTATTAATTATGTATCTATTTTGCAAAATTAGGTTTTCACACTGCGTTTGTTCAAAAAGCAGAAGCTAATCTCTTTTTTTTTTTAAAGAGGCATGTATTTTATTTATTGTTTGTTTGTTTGTTTGTTTGTTTGTTTGTTTATACATGCACTGGGTACAGTCAGAAGCACGGGAGGGTGAGAGAATTCACCAGAGCCAGAGCTGGGAGCAGAGCAGGCAGAAGGACCGAAGTACACTGCTGAGGGGAGCAGCGGGCGGCAGGAGAGTTCTGCGCGCCATGTGGGACCCTCCTCTGGTGGCGGGGGAGCAGCCGGGGATCGAACCTGCGCCGCAGAGGCCACGGGCAGCTTCGCAACCCAGCGCTCATCTGCTGCGCCACCGGGAAGGCCCAGAAGCTAATCTCTTAAGTAATAAAACTTCCTATCTATGTAGTCCTTTACTTTCATCTGTTCTTTTTTTAAAAGATTTATTTATTTATGCATACAAGAACTGGCGTACAGGCCAGAGGTGAGGGAGGTTGGAGGATTCACTAGAGACAGAGTAGGGAGAAAAACAGGCAGATCTATTGAAATACACGGCTGAGGGGAGCAACAGGTGAGACAGGAAAGGTCTGCTGCGCAGTGTGGTTAATCTCCAGGACCTCTTGCTGCAGTGGCTGTGATAGCTTCATAGTGCTGCGTCTTAACCCCTTGCACCACTAGGGAGGCCCCTCATCTGTTCTTTTACTCAGTTTTGTTCTGTAATAAGTACAAATGCTGTAAGTTACATATAAGAGTTAGATTGTCAAAGGAGATGTTACTCTAAGTGTGCTCAGAGAACCAGGATCATCAACAACCCAGACTAGGTGTTCTGAATTAGAATTTGAATTAAGAAATAGGGAGCAACATGGCGGCGAGGAGACGCTGCGAGTAAGATCTCCCATTAAAAAAAGTTAATAGGGAGGAAAAGCGGCAGGTCCCAGTGAGAACTGGGACACGGAAGATAAACGGGTGACTCCAGCAAACGGCCCTCCAGCAAACGGCCCGAAGAAGAAAGTTGCCATAAAAGAGGACCAGAAGGGAGGAAAGCGCAGAACCCTGCTCCCCTCCCCCGCCCACAAAGTCGGCACTCTCCGACCGGCAGAGAGGAGGGAAAAAACAAACTAAAACGGCCAACAAGAACAAAGGACGCAGCAAGCAGGACTGTGAGTGGAAAGGAACTATTGCAGCCACCACACCCCGTGAACGGGAGCTGCGGAGAACCCTGCAGGATCCACCGTGGAGGTGAGCTCCAGGCGCCATTAAAGAGAGACCCCGCCCCCCAGGAGGAGACCAGCACCAGCACACAGCCCCGGGCCGCCCGGTAAGCTTGCGCGGAAAGCGGCGCGCTGGAAAAGCAGACGCGGATCAGGATTGCGCGGAAAAGCGGCACGGATCGCGCTGAAAAGCAGTGCTGTTGAAAAGCAAAGGCGGATCCGGATCGGATCGCAGCTGCCCAGGTCCCCGCGCCTGCGACCTAGGCTTGCGGGGAGATGCGCGGAGGCCCTCCCTGAGTGAGCAGGAACCAGGCGCCCAGGCAGGGGAGCGGTATTCAAAAGGCGCCATTCCCGCGCCACTGATCTGGGCTACAGCCCGCGTCCTGGAACTGAGGGCTTTGGAACTGAGACCCGGGGCATGAAATTAGGGGCGTGGGTTCCCCACGACGGTGGGGCACAAGGCAGACACAGCACCCCAAAGCCGTTGAGGTGTACCCTACCATCCCCGCTCTGTTCCCTGTCCCACGGGGTGGAAAATCAGCTCCCCAAGGACTCTAGGAGAGATCTCTGGCGCCACCTAGCGACTTGAAGCCAGCAGAGACTCCTGAAGGAGCCAGTGGCCAGCTGGGGAGTTAGCCCACACCGGGCCCCTTCCGACCAGTAGTCTGAGCACACAAGGACAGCGAGCACCCACAGCCGGGGCAGACCAGGCGCGCAGAAGAGTGTGCCTGAGACCAGACGCGCAGGGAGTGTGTCCCACATCACCATTTTAGAACAGGGACATTTCTTCAGTAAAGACTACCTGCAGAAGGCTTCCTCAGGAGCCAGAGGTGAGCGGGGGAAGTTCGCCCACGCCAGACCCCCTCTGGCCTGGAGTCCAAGCCCAGAGGGGGAGCAGGAACCCACCGCTGGGGCAGACCAGGCGCACAGGGGAGTGTGTCCCCACAGCGGCATTTTAGAACAGGGACCTTTCTCCAGTAAAGACTGCTAGAAACTGACAGATGACTCCTGGAGGAACCAGAGGGGAGCAGAGAAGCCCACCCAAGATGCCGGCCAGTCCCAACAACACAGTGTCCCAACGCATACGGCAAATTAGAAAACAGACAGTAGGGAGGAGAAGTACCACACGCAACCTAGCAACTCTCCAGAGAAAAAGCACACCACAAAAAGAAAACCAGCCCCCAGATTGCAACGACAATAACTTGGAAGAATTTCTGAGCCTTCCAGAAAGAGAATTTAAAATTGCCGTGATTAAAAAACTGACAGAAGTCATAAAGGAAAACAATGATAAGGGAAAAATAATCAACGATCAGAAGAATGAAATTGAGTCCCTAGAGAGGGAAAACAATGGTCAGAAGAAAGAAATTGAGTCCCTAAAGAGGGAAGTAAAAGAAATGCAGGCGATCAAAGAATTAATGGAAGAACTAAAGAATTCTGGGAAAAGCAATGAAAGCAGAGTAGATGAAATGGAAGAACGAATAAGTAATGTTGAAGACACAGAAATAAAAAGAACCAAAACAGAAAAGGAAAGAGAAGTACGAAGGAAAAAGAACGAAGAAAGACTTCGGGAACTATCTGACTCCATGAGGAAAGGAAATATAAGAGTTATAGGAATACCAGAAGGAGAGGAGAGAGATGTAGGAACAGAGAAAATATTCAAAGAGATAATTGAAGAGAACTTCCCAAATGTGAAGAAGGAGCTGAAAATTGATATACAAGAAGCAAGAAGAACACCAAACTTCCACGAAGAAAGGAAAAATACAGCAAGACACATAATAGTAAAGCTCCCAAGAATCCAGGACAAGGAAAAAATAATGAAGCTGGCAAGAGGGAAGAAACAGATAACATTCAAAGGAAAGCCAATCAGGCTGACATCAGACTTCTCCGAAGAAACACTACGGGCAAGGAGAGAGTGGAGGGACATAGTCAACAGACTCCAAGAAAACAGATGCCAACCAAGAATACTCTATCCCGCAAAGCTCTCCTTCCTCTTTGAAGAAAGAATATGGACCTTCCCAGACAAACAAAAACTCCGGAATTTCATTACAACTAAACCCCCACTCCAAAAAATACTACAAGGAGTCCTAAAGCCAGAACCTCAGAGGGACGAATAACAATGAAAGAAGGCCAAAAAAAAAAAAAGTTATTAAAAGAATAAATAAATAAAATCAAAGGAAAGACAATCACAATGGCAAATACAGATGCTAACATATCAATATTAACTCTAAATGTAAATGGACTAAACTCTTCAATAAAAAGACATAGAGTTGCAGCCTGGATTAAGAAACAAAACCCAACCTTTTGCTGTCTCCAGGAAACACATTTAGCTACAAAAGATAAAAATAGGCTCAAAGTTAAAGGATGGAAAACAATCCTACAAGCAAATGGACCAAAAAAGAAAGCAGGAACAGCTATACTTATATCAGATAAAACAGATTTCAAACTCAAAAAGATAAAAAGAGACCCCAATGGTCACTACATTATGATCAAGGGGAAAATACTTCAAGAAGAAATAACACTCATTAACATATACTCACCAAACGAAGGAGCACCAAAATATATCAGACAACTGTTGTCCTCTCTGAAAACAGACATCGGAGAAAACACATACGTAGTGGGAGACTTCAACACACCACTATCAACAATGGATAGATCAACAAGACAAAAAATAAGTAAAGAAACCAAAGCTCTAAATAAGGACCTAGAGCAATTGGGCTTAACAGACATCTATAGAACACTAAACCCCAAAAAAACGGAGTACACATTTTTCTCAAGCGCACACGGATCATTCTCCAGGATCGATCACATACGGGGGCACAAGACAAACATCAACAGATACACCAAGATTGAAATCATATCAACCATCTTTTCTGACCATGAAGGCATCAAACTAGAAATAAACCATAAAAAGAAGGCAAGGAACTTTCCTACCTCGTGGAGATTAAAAACCATACTACTGGAAGACCACTGGACTAATGAGGAGATCAAAGAAGAAATTAAAAAATTTTTTGAATTGAACGACAAGGAGGACACCAATATCCTAAATGTATGGGATGCAGCAAAAGTAGTAATAAGAGGAAAATATATAGCAATAGAAGCTCACATCAAGAAACAAGAAAGAACTCAAAGAAACAACCTAATCTCGAAGCTCAAAGATCTAGAAAAAGAACAACAAAAAACCCCCAAAACCAGTAGAAGAAAAGAAATAATAAAAACCAAAGCAGAAATAAATGAAATTGAAACTAAAAAAACAATCCAAAAGATCAATGAAACCAAGAGCTGGTTCTTTGAAAAAAATCAATAAAATAGACAAACCCCTAGCCAGGCTCACAAAGGAAAAAAAGGAGAAAGCACAAATAAACAGGATCATCAATGAAAGAGGAGAAATCACAACGGACACAGCAGAAATCAAAAGAATAATCAGTAACTACTATGAACAGTTATATGGAAACAAGTTTAACAATCTAGAGGAGATGGACAAATTCCTACAACTCTACAATCACCCAAAGCTAGATAAAGAAGAAATAGAACACCTAAACAGACCAATTACAATTAGCAAAAACAAAAACAAAAGCCCAGGACCTGATGGATTTACAAATGAATTCTACCAAACATTCAGAGATGAATTAGTGCCTATCCTTCACAAACTCTTCCAAAAAATTGAGAAGGAAGGGACAATACCAAACACGTTCTATGAAGCCAACATTACACTAATACCAAAACCGAACAAGGACAACACAAAAAAGGAAAACTACAGGCCAATCTCCCTAATGAACACTGATGCAAAAATCCTCAATAAAATTTTAGCTATCAGAATCCAACAATGTATCCATAAGATAATTCACCACGACCAAGTAGGATTCATTCCAGTGACACAAGGATGGTTCAACATCCGAAAATCAATCAACGTTATCCAACACATCAACAAAAAGAAATATAAAAACCATATGATAATATCAATAGATGCTGAGAAAGCTTTCGATAAAGTGCAACACCCATTCATGATAAAAGCCCTTGAAATTCTTGGGATACAAGGAACATACCTCAACATCATAAAGGCCATCTATGACAAGCCAACAGCCAGTATCATTCTCAATGGTCAAAAGCTGAAAGCAATTCCATTAAGATCTGGAACAAGACAAGGATGTCCACTCTCACCACTGCTTTTCAATATAATACTGGAAGTCCTAGCCAGGGCAATAAGACAAGAGAAAGACATCCAAGGAATCCAAATAGGAAAAGAAGAAGTCAAACTATCACTATTTGCAGACGACATGATATTATACATAGAGAACCCCAAAAACTCCACAGAAAAACTAATTCAACTCATCAATCAGTTCAGTAAAGTGGCAGGATACAAAATCAACACGCAAAAGTCAGTAGCCTTCCTATACACAAACAATAAATCTGAAGAAGAAGAAATAAAAAAAAAAATCCCTTTTGTTATTGAAACAAAAAAAATCAAATATTTGGGAATAAATCTAACAAAAGAGGTAAAGGACCTATACAAAGAAAACTATAAAACACTGTTAAAAGAAATAGAAGAAGACACAAAGAAATGGAAAAACATCCCCTGCTCATGGATTGGAAGAATAAACATTATTAAAATGGCCATCCTTCCAAAAGCAATATACAGATTCAATGCTATTCCAATCAAAATTTCAATGTCATTCTTCAAAGAAATAGAACAATTATTGATGAAATTCATATGGAATCACAAAAAACCCCGAATAGCCAAAGCTCTCCTGAAAAAAAAAGAAGGGAATGGAGGCATCAGACTCCCAGACTTCAAACTATACTACAAAGCCATAATCATCAAAACTGCATGGTATTGGAACAAGAACAGACATACAGACCAATGGAATCGAATAGAAAATCCAGAAATAAACCCACAGATTTATAGTCAACTAATCTTTGACAAAGGAGCAAAGACTATGCATTGGAGCAAAGAAAGTTTGTTCAATAAATGGTGCTGGGAAAACTGGGTCGCTACATGCAAAAGAATGAAGCTTGACCACTACCTCACACCATACACAAAAATCAACTCAAAATGGATTAAAGAACTAGACATAAGACCTGAAACCATAAAATATATAGAAGGAAATATAGGCGAAACACTATGTGATTTGCATATCAAAGACATCTTTACAGACACATCACCCAAAGCAGTGATAGTGAAGGCAAAGATAAACAGCTGGGACTACATCAAATTAAAGAGCTTCTGCACAGCAAAAGAGACAATAACAAAAACAAAGAGAAACCCCACCACCTGGGAGAACATTTTTGCACCCAACACTAATGATAAAGGACTGATCACAAAAATCTGCAAAGAGCTGATGAGACTCAACAACAACAAAGAAAATAATCCAGTCAAAAAATGGGCAGAAGAGCTAAAAAGAAACTTCTCTGAAGAGGAAATGCAAATGGCCAACAGGCATATGAAAAAATGTTCAACATCACTTGTCATCAGGGAAATGCAAATCAAAACTACCATGAGATACCATCTTACACCAGTGAGAATGGCACATATTAAAAAAACTAGCAACAACAAATGTTGGCGAGGGTGTGGAGAAAAAGGAACTCTTCTGCACTGTTGGTGGGAGTGCAAACTGGTCCAACCACTGTGGAAAGCTGTGTGGAGATTTCTGGACCTACTAAACATAGAGCTTCCATATGATCCAGCAATTCCACTCCTAGGTATTTACCCAAAGGACACAGAAACATCAATTCCAAAGAGCACCTGCACCCCTATGTTTATAGCAGCTCTGTTTACAATAGCTAAGCTTTGGAAACAACCCAAATGCCCAAAAATAGATGACTGGATCAAGAAGATGTGGTACATATATACCATGGAATATTACTCAGCATTCAAGAAAGATAAACACATGCAATTTGCAGCAACATGGATGGCGCTGGAAGGGATCATGCTCAGTGAAATAAGCCAAAACGAAAAAGAAAAATACCGGATGGTCTCACTCATAGCAGGAATCTAGAAAACTTAAATAAGGGACCATGAAAATGAATAACTATAAGAAAGTGAAAATCAAAATCAACAAAAAACTATGAACCAGAGACACTTTTAGGGGGGCGGGGGCGGGAGGGGAGGGATTGGGGTCAGAATGGGGGGGCTGCAATTGTATGGGGAATATAACAATAAAATTTATTATCTAAAAAAAAATAAAAAAAAGATTATTCACAATGGTATTGTTAGTAACAGAAAAAAACAGACTTAAATTTATCAGTAGATAACTATTTAAATAAGAAGATTGTACATGTACTGAACTCTTAGATATATTAAATGAAAAAAAACAAAAAACAAAAAACAACAACAAAAAAAGAAATAGCTTGTGACTTGCCCTGGGTTTGTAATGATAAATCTGAAACTAAAACACAAATATGCTACTGATCTGCAGCTCAGAAGTCTGTCATCTCAGGAACTATGAACTATGAACAAGTAGTATAGAGGTGAGAGAATGAATGCACTTCCAGAAAGACTCAATCTGGCATTTCTTTTTTTTTTTTTAAAGATTTATTTTTATTTATTTATACAAGCACTGGGTACAGTCAGAAGCGCGGAGGGTGAGAGAATTCACCAGAGCCAGAGCGGGGAGCAGAGCAGGCAGAAGGACCTAAGTACACTGCTGAGGAGCAGTGGGCTGCAGGAGAGGTCTGCGCGCCATGTGGGACCCTCCTCCAGTGGCCGGGGAGCAGCCGGGGATCGAACCGGCGCTGCAGAGGCTGCGGGCAGCTTCGCAACCCAGCGCTCAACCGCTGCGCCACCGGGGAGGCCCAATCTGGCATTTCTATTGTGCCCATGATAAAAATCATCAATTATGTCAAACAATAAAAGATGTAGGATCCAAGAAAGATGGCCTGGCTGCAGACAGAAATTTGATGGGTCTTTGGAGGACCATCTGTTTTGTCAGATTTTTAGCATCAATTTTATTAGCACTGAGAATGAAATAATTAACTTTGCTTTCTTTAACATACAAATAAAAGTAACAGGAATAAACACTAAACCAGAAGCTAAAAAGGAATAAAATGCACATTAAGTTTACCAAGTAACACTCCTTAACATTCACAACACACTAGCATTTTCTACCAAAAGATGAGTGCTTTTACAAAGATAATGCTTGCTTTCTTTAGTTTCTTATTTATTTTGCTATGAGCAAAGTATTGATGAGGCCCTCTGTCTTACCAAGTGCTTCTATTATAAAATTTTAACTCGAGTCCCTTTTAAAATGCTAATATGAGTGGTGATATATCAATATGATAATTATTAGTAATTCATTTATCTACTTATTATAGAAGAGGACTCTCTAGATCCCCAATTACATGGGATTTATCAATGTACATCAGATAGCATTGGAAGGAGGCATACAGAGAGGAAAAAGGAAAGGCCAGATCGAAAGGTGATGGGTCTTACCTGGGGATGGTAAACAAGAGAGACAAAATTCTAGAATGTGTTTCAATTGCAGCATGTTTTCCCTTTGTAGCTTCTTATGGTAATAAGATTTCTGAGTGCATATTGAAATAGGAAAGACCAAAAAAGACGGGAAAAATCTCCACGTAGGCAGATGATATAGCCTAACAGAGGGAGACACCACAGACTTGGAGGAAACTTTCCTTGGAGTTCTGTTCAGTGGAATTCTTTGGGAGACTGCCCCGCTCTTTAGCAACACTGAGCACAAATTTGCATTCATGGAGGAAAGCACAACCCCTGAAGAGCAATCCTATCAGACTTTGATATTCCTACATGAGTCCTCTCTCTCTCTTAATCAACCTAGGACAGTGAACTTCCCCAAGAGAAAATAATTATTTTAAGCAGGAATATTTTTCAGTCCTTTTAGATCTTTTTACTGTTTCCTCCTGCTTTGCTCCGGAGAAGGGCTTCCTGAGAAAAAGTAATTTTAAATAGTGGAATGGGGTACATATAAAATCATTGTAACACAAAATTAAACATAAAATAGTATCTAATGCCATTGAAAGTACTAGATACTTTCCAAAGGCAACATGATGAATTAAAAATATTTTTAGTACTTTAACTCAGCAAATGCAAAGCTTATGTTTAAAATTGTGCTCTAGTGATGAGTTCCCAAACATTTAAGAATTTTACAGAAGAGTATTTGAGATACTGTACTTGCAAGAGGCACAGTGTAAGGATATCTAACAAAGCAATTCATACACTCAAGATAATTATTGCAATAAAGTAAAAATCAAAATCAACAAGTTAATATAGACCAGAGACACACTAGAGTGGGGGGGCAGGGGGAGAAGAAGAGGGATTAGTGTCAGAATAAGAGGGGTAGGAATTGTATGGGGAATATAACCAAAATGAAAATGCATACATTATGCAAAAATGAAAAATGATGTAAGAATTATATAAAATAAAATAATTTATAAAAAAAGATAATTATTAGGTGTCATGTATTATTAGAAATCAATATTTGATTTTGTGCCTTTATTTTTATTTTTGCAGTTTTATAACTTTATTTGATAAGCATTGGTTAGTTCTCAAATACATTGTACATTTTTGAAAGCTGTGACAGTTATGTAGATAACCATGTATATTGCTTATTTGGTGAATCTTCATTCTGTATGTTTTCTGGACAATTGCGCGTGGACATAGTATGGAACATTCCTTATTCCTTTGACCCGGTTGGCTTTGTTGAGCCCAGTGACAATGTACACCTCTGCAGTGCCTATTTCCTTCATTCCTTCAATTCTGGATCTCTTTTAGTGCTCAAGGGGCAGGTTTCTTCAAGTCCCCTCCATGGACGCACTTGTGAATGTTGATGGTGTAATCTCTGGTGACTATGTCGGTGATAGCAGAATGACTCTTCTTCCAGTCACCACCCTTCTTTGCGGGAGCCAATCTGCCAACTCCAACGTGAAAGGATTGTGTGTGTTATTTTTAGATCATCCTTCTTGTTTCTTGAGGTTTTTCTTGCTTTTTCATATAGGCCTCTATTTCTCTTAGTACTGCTTTTGCTACTTTCTCTGGGTGCTGTTAGTTCATGTCTTCATTTTCTTTCATCTCCAGGTATTTTTAAATTTCTCCTTTGATACCATCATTACCTTAGCATCATTCAGTAGTATATTGTTTTGTGTCTACATATTAGAGGTATTCCCACTTTCTTTTTCTGTTTAATTTTTAGTTTGATACCATTGTTATCAGAAAAGTTCCTTGATATAATTTTAATCTTAGTGAATTTATTAATACTTGTTTTGTGACCCAACATGTGGTCTATTCTTAGGAATGTGCCCTTGAGTACCAGGAAAAAGACTAATTAATACAAAGTAAAAGTCAAAATCAACAATCGACTATAAACCAGAGACACACTACAGGGTTGGGGGGAGGGAAGGGGAGAGGAAAGACTAGGGTCAAAATAAGGGGGGGGTGCAATTGTATGGGGAATATAACCAAAATGAAAATGCATACATTGTGCAAAAATGAAAAATGATGTAAGAATTATATAAAATAAAATATTAATTGAAAAAAAAAGAATGTGCCCTTGAAAAGAATGCATACTCAGCTTTTTGGGGGTCAGATGCCCTATAATTGTTTATTAAACTCATCTGATCTAATCCACATTTAAGGCTGTTGTTTCCTTATTGATTTTCTGACTGGTAGATCTGTCCATTGATGTAAGTGGGGTATTGATGTCCCCTACTACTATTCAGTTGCTGCCAATGTCTGCTTTCAGATTTATTAAAGAGCTTGCCTTATATATATCAATGTTCTTTTGTTTGGTGGATATATTGAAGAGTGCTAGGTCTTCATGATATATTGATCCCTCAGTCATTATATAATATCCATTCCTGTCTCTTGTTACCTTTTCAGCTGAAAATTTATTTTATCTGTTATAAATATGATTGCCCCTGCCTTTTTTGAGATTCTATTTGCTCATGGGGTTGTTTTCTGACCTTTACTTTGAGTATTTATCTTTGAAGCTGGACACAACAGAAAGTTGGATTTTTTTTAATGATCCAACCAGCCAATCTGTGGATTTTGGTTGGTGAATTCAGTCCATTAACATTACAGTGATTGTTGATATATTAGGACTTACTATTCCCATTTTCTCTTTAGTTGTCTGTTGCTTTTAGTCCAATTAAAATTGATGAGATAATTCCATTTTTACAAGAATAGGTTAATATTGAGACCTATCTCTTTTGCTCAACATGTCTTCTTAGTTGCTAACACAGGTGAGGCACTATAACAACTTTTTGTAGTGAGATAACTAGGTCAAAGGTATGAGCTTTTAAAATTTCAATAGGTATTGCCAAATTACTTTCCCCAAAATGAATGCTGTTTTCCATTTCCATTAATCATACATGGAAGCATTTGTTTTTCCTTATGTTCATCAGTCCTATATGTGCTTTATTTTACCATTCTGATAGATTCGTGTGCTTATATACGTACAAGGAGAAATGATTTTAAAAAATGCTCAAAATATTTCATTTCTTTATGTTTGTAAGCATGTTATATTATGGAAACTTCCTTTGGCTAATGTGCCTTTTTTTCCCCAAAGATTTATTATTTATTTGCGCATATAAGAACTGGGGAGTAAGCCAGAGGTGTGGTGGGTGAGATGATTCACCAGAAAGAGTGGTGAACAGAACAGGCAAATCTACTGAAATACACTGCTGAGGGAGCAGGGGGCTGGACAGGAGAGATCTGCATCACCATGTGGGTTAGCTCCCTGGTGGTTTGGGATGGAACTTGTGCTGCAGTGACTGGCGATAACTTGATAGCACTGTCTTTAACCCCTGCATCACCAGGGAGGCCCTAATATGGCTTTTGGTAGATACTTTCACTTTAAAATAACCCTGGGCCTCCCTGGTGGCGCAAGAGGTTAAGCACGGAGCTATGCAGCAATCCCCAGCCTCTGCAGCATGAGTTCGATCTCTGGCTGGCCAGGGAGAAACCACATGGTGCAGCAGACCTCTACTGTCTTGCCCACTGCTCCCCTCAGGAGTGTATTTCAGTCAGTCTGCCTGTTCTGTTCCCCACTCTGTCTCTGGTGAATCCTCTTACCCCCCCCCCCCCCCCGCCACACACACACATCTCTGGTCTGTACCCTAGCTTTTGTATGCATAAATAAATAAATCTTTAAAAAAAAAAACCCTGAATTTCATTTTCCGGAAACCATATTGTTTCCCTTAGTTACATGATAACTGGAAATGTTGTTTTATTTTGTAATTTTTTTTGTTTTATTTTGATTCTAAACATCCTTGTTTATTATTTCACACTATAGGATTTCTCCCCTCAGGTGCAGTCACCATTCTTTTCCCACCACCAAAGTGCCCACAGTTCTTCACCACACTCCATGGAGCTCTCTTTCCTCCCACTCCACCTCACTTCTCCAGTCTCCTTCTTTCCCCCTCTGCCTCTCAGTGTCTCAGATCTATGGTCTACAGAAATGATTTCTTCAGGAACATTAGATCCTAGAATGCTGAAGTGGGGTGAATATGATGGAGCACTGAAGGTATATTAAGTTTGGATTGTCCATTCATTTCCCCTTTTTCTGTAAAAGATTCCACCATACATATTTTAGTGCATTGTTCAGCCTGGTTTTCAATGTTTCATTTGGTATGGATTTTTTTTCTTGGCAAAACATACCTCACTATTAAATAAGTCTCACTACTCGGAAGTCAGATAAGCCTCCTACATTTTCCCATTTTGTTTTACCTCATTACTTGTAAGTCATGATAGTAAATAATTCCTCTCCCAGTATGGCACTTTGGAATAAGCACTATTGTATTTTCACAAAGCTCTGTAAGCCCTTCTATTGTGTTCCAGTCCAATATTTTACCTACAAGCTCTCCTGCTTCCAATTACTACAACCTATTTGAGTCAGCACAATACACTTGAGGGCTTACTGTCTGCTCCTCCTTGATGAATGTTTGTATTTGTAGCACTTTTATAATAGAAAAAAAAAACACCCCTTTGAATATCTTTGGAATTATTGGTGTTATGAACGAGGAGAAACAGCTGTATTTTATGTTTTTATATACTCTCAGAAATGAGATTGTTCTGGTGAATTTTGACCCTTAAAAAATACTAGCAGCAATATAGCAGCAATAATAATGACAAATCTTAACAACAATAAATTACAATGGCTTCTGTCCTGCTTTTGTTCATGAAATTAATATAATTTTCCTGTCATGCCTTCTATTTAAATTAAAAGTTTAATTTTCAGAGTATCGTTTGTAGAAATAAGAATATATATAATGGTGATTTTTTATTTTTAAAGAAAGAGTTAAAAGAGAATATCTTGGGCCTCCCCGGTGGCGCAGCGGTTGAGCATTGGGTTGCGAAGCTGCCCGCAGCCTCTGCGGCCCGGTTCGATCCCCAGCTGCTCCCCGGCCACTGGAGGAGGGTCCCACATGGCGTGCAGACCTCTCCTGCCGCCCGCTGCTCCCCTCAGCAGTGTGCTTCCGTCCTTCTGTCTGCTCCCCGCTCTGGCTCTGGTGAATTCTCTCACCCTCCCACGCTTCTGACTGTACCCAGTGCTTGTATAAATAAATTAAATAAATAAATAAAAATAAAAAAAAATAAATCTTTAAAAAAAAAGAGAATATCTTTCTGTAAGGGAAAATAATCAGATTTTTAAAATGGTGACTCATTGTAAAGGCACAAAAACTGGCCAATTGCTAAACAAAGCTTGCTGTTCTATAGGCAATTTAGTTGGCAATTCTATAACTACCTGCTGTGTGTGTTTGTGTCTAGATGGCTAAAATTCCAAGCAAATCCTTGAATCACAGGTGGTGTTGAGTTGCTGATTCTGCATGGGATATTGTCAGTGGGCACCCACCTGACCCAGTAGGTAAGCTCTCTAAGTGAACCCTGGCAAGCCATAGAATCATTGCCATTCATCCATGTGTGGGTGGTGATTGAGGATGCTAAGTTAAGGGAGCCCTTGATATGAAATAAGGCAGTCGAATCATTGGGCATTTCCGTCCCTTGACCAGGGATTAATGTTTCTTAAGGAATGGACCACCTAAGTCAGGATCATTTGGGTATTTGTTAAAACTGCTAGTAGGTCCCATCCTTGACTTAATTAAAGCTAGAAGTCAGCAGTCTGAATTTTTTAATAAAACAAATTTTTTAATAACTTATCTAGAGATTCTTCTGCGCACTAAATTTCAGAACAAGCACGAGTTTGATCCCCAGCAGGCCAGAGAGCTACCCACATGGGGCAGCAGACCTATTCTATCTCGCCTGTTGCTCCCCTCAGCAGTGTACTTCAGTCAGTCGGCCTGTTCTTTTTCCCACTCTTTCTCTAGTGAATCCTCTCACCCCCTTACATCTATGGCCTGTACTCCAGCTCTTGTATGCATAAATAAATAAATCTTTAAAAAAATAAATAAAATGTCAACTTTATTACTGATTTGCAGCTTTAGTGTTACATCTATGGCCAAAGAGATACCTAAAAATCCCATGCTCCACTTTCCCTGAGGCTGTATTTCCCTGTGCAGAAACCTGCCCACCGAGGTTATACATGATGGAGAACAAATCAGAGTGTAAGAGTCACAAGACCAGCTGATTCCTTAAGAAATCCCAAAGGTGTTATTTCAGTCCAGCCTACATATCCTTTAAAACTCACCAGACAAGCCATTTCTTTCTTGTCTTTTCTTTTTTTTTTGTGGGACACTCACAGGCGGCTGGGAACGAACCGGCGCTGCAGAGGCTGCAGTCAGCCCCGCAGCCCAGGGCTCAACCGCTGCGCCACCAGGGGAGGCCCCAGACAAGCCTTTTCTAATATGAGGTAGAGTAAATGAGATCGTGGGGAGAGGCTAAAAATGTTCCTCTTCTATTCATTCTCGATAGGAAACAGAAGAAGAGGGGAATATGTGTTCTTCCTTACTGAGTACTAGTACCCCTCCACCAACACACGTACCCCTTAGGGTTCTAGAGAAGAAAGCACAGAGCTCTCTGAAATTCTCAAAATTACGTCTCTCATTGCGAAGAGGGCTTTTGGTGGCCTGCAGTAGCATGCCAAAATTCTTCAATTAGGCATACATAAGTGTCCCCACCTACCTGTGAATCTTTTTTCTACTGTTTAAGAATCCCATTGTAATTACCAAGCGAAACCACACTACATAAATGAGGTAGGAAGATAAGGATAAATACAACTTGGAATTTAGTTTTATGATCTAGATCCTGATTATACTCTTCAAATATGATCTAGTTATTCCACAATTTTTTCCTGTGATGTTTCATTTGAAGAAGGACTACTTGTCATTGTAAAAATAAGCAGGTCAGTCATGTGTTCCATATATAGATATTTGTAGGGTAACGAAAATGTCAGGCTTTTCTGCCCTTCCACCATCAGGATAGATGATGGATCCTTGTCCTGAATGCATGCCTGATGGCGGGCACCTGGAATAGGGTGTGGGCAGAGGTAGATGGGATTCAGCTGAGTTAAGACTGTGCTTTTTTAAGGGCGGCATCACGGGGACGCCAGCAGTAGCAGCAGTAGAAGCCGAAGCCGGAGCCGAAAGAGAAGCCGAGAAGCAGCAGAACGAACGCTAGAAAGCCCAGATAGAGTGAAGACTTGCTGGGGGCTGGGAGGCTGGCAAGCCTGCCAGCCTCCCAGCCCCCCAGCCAGCACCCCTGCCTGCCATATGCCTGGTGAACCCCAATAAAAAACCTGCAAAACTACTGAGGACTCTGACTCCTCCTTTACCCAGTCTGCATGGGATCAGAAAACCTGCACAGTGTGCGGTCCGCCCCTTACAATATTTGAATCTGTGTGTGAATGTGTGTATGAACTGCCGGTTCCTGATAGAATATACATATGTAGATATGACATCCATACCTTCTTAACATGAATATTTCATTGGTTTCTGTTATGAGTTTTGAAACTGGAGGTTTGGACCTCTGGGTGTTGCCGTTAAGCTACCTCTCATTTAATTTGTGCATTAAACATGTATGCGTGCTTCTTTATAGCACTGTAATGGTCATGTCTACATAATATATGTTCTGAATAGACAAAGAGCTTATTTTCCTTTTGAATTAAAATTTCAGAAATACTAATCCAGCTCTAGAAGCAAAAACACTGATCAAAGGAGGTAATCATATTCATTAACACCAGGTGATGAAAAGCTTCTTGTAATTAAGGTGAGCAATAACTTTTGGTGGTGGGCATGGGGAGCTATGCAATGGGCTTTACAAGTCACAACTCCACCACAGCACTGTCTGACAAGCAGCCAGACCCTACCCTGGGTCTTCTATAATTACCCAACCTCTTCGGAATGTTGTGCAAATTAGTTTCTAAGAAATATTTTTTTAAGATCATGTGAGCAGATTAGGAGAAAAACAGATGGTCTTAACCACCCCATTACATTTATGCTTAATAAACATGTATATTGGTCCTATCAGGTAGTGTTCTATCATTTGACACACATTAGCTCATCTAGTCCTCACAGCAAATCTGTGAGAAATTCCTGTTAGCCCTGTTATAGAGGAGGGATTTTGAGGCATGGAAAAGTTAAATGGGTTGCCTAAGGTCAGCCAGCTGAGACTTGAAACTAGGCCAGGCTTGTGCTAAAGCCATGTACTTAACCACTCCTTGCTCCCTCTAGCCTGACCAGGTGCCTAATAGCAGTCTAGTCCTAACCATCATACTGCTCACTCAAACTAAAGCAAATTACTTCATCATGCTGCATCTTAAAGCCACCTTCTTTAAAAATGATTGATTTATAGCTATACTTTACTAAATATATCCTAGTGGTAGGGAAAACATGAAATGGACTATGAGTTTCTCAAAGCTTTTACCTTGACTCAGCATAGAATTTTAAGTATCTGTGAGCATTTTTTAATATTTTATGGTAAAAATCAATTAGTGGAAATTTGTAAACAAATGTCTGGCTTCGTTAAGCTAGTCCAATTGTAGCAAATAGGATTTGAGGCAAATTGAATGAGTTGATGGATGTAACATGAAAAAGCTTTGATAGAAAAATTTTCCAAACTTGAAGGTCTAACTCCCCCAGGCTGCTATTTAACTTTGTGAATTGCTTCCTCCATGTTCCATGAGATGCCTTCTTAGTAGTCTAGCTCCTGAAATGAATCCATCTTCTCAGTTGTTTTCGCGTGTCCAGACCATCAACTCTGGCCACAATTATTAACACTAATTGGTAGGCTCAGCAGAGAGGCTGAAGGTTGAATGAACACCAGCAACAAAAGTAGGTTCTCTGCTTAGAACTGTGTGAATGAAAAGGGTGGGAAAGGTCAGCTTGTTGCTGCCTGCACTGAATTCACTGTGGAAGAACGAGTTTAGTCTAGTGTACCTCCTAGCAAACACAATTTAAAAAAGAAATCCCAGTAGGCAAAATTTTCTCTTTAGATTTTACCAGATTCTATAGACCCTTGTTATAAGCAGGCAGGCACACACACACACAGACACAGACACACACACACACACACACACACAGAAATCTTTTCCATGCCCTCAGGGCCAAAATGAGATTGTGTTTATACACTGCCCCTACACTGCCTGAGGAAGACTGACTGTGACTTTACTTTGCTTGGAGCTTCCATTACTGCTGAACCAGGTCAGCTACTCACTACAAGATCCCAGAGAGGTGTGGCAGTCATGGGCTAGGAGTGTTCTATTCCCTCAGTGCCAAAGAAAAAAGGAAAAAAGTGTAGGAGCAGGTTTGGGTAAAGAAAGGAGACGCTCTTGGCAGTGATCACAATGAGAAAAACATTACACACACTTTCCTTTTGTTGTGGCCATGAAATTATGAGATGGATAGGTTTTTATTGGTGTGCAAAAATGGGAGATATTTCCCTGGGGGATTTCTGCTCAGGGTTTTTGCCAAGAGGCATGTATGATATGGATTTAGGTGGAAGTTAAAAACTAAATACCTAGTGGATTCCAAGACTGAGACTTTAGAATATTAGCCTTAAAATATGAATAATTTTATTTCTGAATAAGAACTGCAAATGTTTTTCCCTTTGTCCAGAAGAGATCTAGGTGTAAGAAGGTGTATAATATGTAACCAATGGCACAATATTTTAATACAGCCCAAACCATTTATCAAATAGCCTACTCAATTGATCAAATTGGGTTTGGGGTCATTCATTCAAACAATGTTCAGGTACACAGAAAATATGCAAAATACATCTCATATCAATGATCACAAACTCTCCAGTTTGTGCTTAACTGCTTGCTTTTGTTTCATTTTTTTAAATCGAGCTCATCAAACACTTGCAATAAACAAACATTATTCAAAGACCCCTTAGGTGTGGAGGAAAACTTGAATAGTACCATACACTGAATAAACATTCATGAACATTTTCATCATGAAAGTAGAATTTTCCAGACTAGAACACTATAGTGTTTAAACTAATGTATAAACACTGAAAGAATTGACTTTTAAAATCTAAACCTAGATTCTCATTTCAAAACCTAGACTTTCCTTTTCCTTTGTATCAATAGTTTACTTGGTTTTTGATGATTGTGTTAGTTTATCAGTTCCTCACCAATGAAGATTTCCTCCATTCTTACAACAATCGAGAAACTCAAGGAAGGGTTTACCTGGGTTTATAAATCCTGATCCCCTGACATGTTGACTCCTCTGAACATAGAAAGACTCAGACAAACTAAGATCTGTATTGGGATTGTCCTAAATTGTGTTTTATTCTGTATACCATGTTGTATAAAAATCATTGTGGTGGATGTCTTTTAATTAATTTGTATACATATATGTAACAGATGAGATGATTAGTAATAGAAGGCAGATGTTTTTTTTTATTTTAATTGTTCCTTTAGTTCCTGAATAACTTTAGTTCCTGAATAAAGATCTTTGGTCAATTTCCCTATATTTAACTAATATCCTATAAATCATCACTACCTCTTTGCATGGATGCCCATCTTCGGGCACTTGGCCTGTTATATGCTATCATGCCAGGATGAAATAAACAGGATGCCTTCCTCATTCTACTCAGCCTCTGACATTGTGTCCTGACATCACCCTCCTCCCTTACACCTTCCCTGAAGTTCCAGTCACATGGAGGGGCAAAGACACCTAAATAAAATCAGGGTTCAGTTAGCAGAAAAGAAGGGAAAGTGGATTTTAAACAGGCATCCAACACTCTCTGGTATAGCACCCATTGCCACTTTGATATTAGTAACCTAATTTTTCTTTGGGGAATCCTGCATCTTTTTTAACTGTCCTTATGACTTGAGTGGGGCCAGTATCACCTTTGGCTGCAGTGAGAGCAGGTTAACCAAACTGCAAGCTGTTTGCACTGTGGTTGGTTCAAGGATAGCCAAATGACAGCCTTGTCTGAAATTACTGAAAGTATTATATAGAAATAGGATTTCTTTCTGCTGCTGCCGAGTCTGAGGCTATTGCTAGTCATCTTACTACAGCATCTGAAAACTAAGTAAGTCAACAAAAGGAAAGCAGATCTGAGACTTGAAGAGAGAGCATTATTTAAGCATCTTGACGCAGCCATGCCTGAAGTTAGATATAGTCTTGGGCTTATCAACTAGATGAGCCAATAAATTCCTCTTTTGGCTTCAACCAATTTGAGATGGGCTTTTGTCAAAAAATTCCAAGGGGCCTCCCTAGTGACGCAAGGGATTAAGTCTCAGACTATGTTGCTCTCAACAGCCACTACAGCATGAGTTTGATCCCCAACCAGGGAGCTAACCCACATAGTACAGCAAACCTCTTCTGTCTTGCCTGCTGCTCCCCTCAGCAGTGTATTTCAGTAGATCCACCTGTTCTGCTCCTCACTCTATCTCTGGTGAATCCTCTCACCAACTCCCCCCACCACCTCTGGCCTGTACCCGAGCTCTTATATCATAAATAAATAAAATTTTAAAAATTTTTTTAAAAATTCTAACTGATGCAGTTAGACCTTAGATGACTTTATAGTCTCTAAAAGCTGGGGAAGACTTATGTACAATTCTTAGCTTAACAAAGTAGAATGAAGTAAAGGCAACAATTTTAAACTTTAAGTGAGAACTCCATTGAAGAGTCACAGGATCAATAATATTTTTAAAAAATATTTGTGGACTCTAATATATTTTAAAATTTCATGCCAGACTTACTTAACCAGTTGATTTCCTTTCCACCTGTGAAAAAGGGTGACAATAAGATTAAAACTTTCAAATTACTCCTTCCAAATTCAGGCAAGGAATTATCACGAATTTTAACACAGCTTCAATCCTTCAAGAGATACAGCTTTTCTTATATCCTACTCATACTCTCCTCTAGTTGCAGCCAATAAAAAATACTGTTATTAAAATTTGAACATATGGCATATATCACTTTTGAACAAACAAACTCATAGAATATAGAGACTTTGAAGGCCACATCTGGGCCTCTCAAGAAAGTGGTTCCAAAGGAAGTCAGAAGCCTCAAACGAACAAAATGGGTGTTTTAGTCCAAAGACAATGATTTAATTTTCTTTGTTTAGTTTAGTCATCTGTTTGGCTTTGAGACAGAGGTCACTCTTCCAGTCATGCCCTATAGCATCTTGTCTGGGGTTAGCAAAGTAAAGCAAAGCAAAAAGAAGCTGAATCAGCTGGATTCAGCCAGCAACAGTGATGAGAGAAGTGTGATAGGAAGCAGATTTTCTCACAACTGTACATCTCACATTCTCTCTTTAAAACTAAAAAGTGGAATTTTAGGAGTTATCGTCCTTTTTTTCTTTAAAGTGACAGATTGCTCTTTTCCTTTGTCTCTCATTCCATTCTCTGGGCAGTGGTGGTGAGACCTATCCATATGGCAGAGCCACACAGTCACTACCACTCAATTCCAGCAGAAAGGACTTAACAGCTATAATCCTATAATCTTTTCTTTAAACAATGACTAATTCACTTGAAGTAGTTGAAATCCATTTGGAATTTGAGCACATATGGATAATTTTTTAGTTAAAAAATTAAACCACATAATGACAACAATATTCTTAATTTTGAGGACAGATGTGATTTCATCATGTCAAGCACATGTTGGACAGTCCCACTCATTCTTATCTCCTCATTCTGCTGAAGCTGACACAGATGGCTGAGTTACTACTTTGCCTCATGCTAATCAGATTATAAAGGTATTCTGGAAGTGGGACATAGGTTTGGTTCTGACCAGATGACAATTTAAAGATCTGACAAAAAGAAAACAAATAAAGCTTCAGTATATGACTGTCTAGGATCACTAGGAATTTGTTTTAAATTATTATAAAAAGAATAACTTTGACAAGTTTAAATGATTTTAAAGACAATCTGTCCAAACTTTCTTCCAGGGAATACACACCCAGCAGTTTGAATCCAGGGGAACTTACTCTTCCCTGTTTACAAGAGAAACTTCATGACCCAAATTTTTACTTGAATCCCATACTTTTAGAATGACTTGTCTATGGAATAAATTGACTTTGTCCCCCAGTGAGATCTTGAAAGATGGAAATCATCACATTCTTCCTTTTCTCCTTTAGTTCTTATAATAACCAGTTACCAAACCCAGTGGACATAACCTCCTAATGATTGTGGTAATGGTTTGCTCCTCAACATTTCCACTTGTTCAAGGCCCTATCATTTCTCACCCAAATGACTACAAAATCTCTTCACTAATTTCCTTTATCCAATCTTCCAAACTGCTGCAAGAATGATCTCTCTATTCTGTATTCAGTGGTGTTCATTCTTAGCTTAAATTTATCAATGACACCAAGTTGTCTCATGGTGGAACACAAATACACACATACACATTTTATTTCTAGTCCTGCTTATCTCTCCTGCCTCAACTCTTTCTCTGTTCCCACTTGCTATTCCAATATATATGGAATTAAGTTTTGGGGATCTCTCTTATTCTCTCCTACAGTTTCTCTCTCTTCCTCTTCCTCTATTAGGAATCCATTGTGTTGCTTTGTAGATGGTCAAATAACTGCTGCTGTTATTTCAAAACTTAGCTCAGATGTCACTGCCCCTCAGATAACTCCTCTGGCTTCCTATGTGTTTCTAGGTAAGGAACTTTTCCTATTTGTTTATTTCCGTTGTAGCACTTATATTAGTAGTAACTTTCTACTTGTTTGTCTTGACCACTAGCCTAGAAAGGTTGATTCTTTCGTTTTTATATCCCCATTATGTACCACAGTTCTTGATTTATAGTTGGTGCTTGAAAGGATTCATGGGTCCAGTTGTCACAAGGGTGTGTGTGGAGGCTTCCCCGCACCAACAAGCATTTCTCAGACACCCACAGTATATCCAAGAATTCAAATTAAGCTCATTTCTTACACTCTCTACCTAAAAATGGCATCAGATACCACAGATTTAAAACTTCTGCCCTACAAGATGCTCCCCCCACCACCCCTCAGTATCCCCCTACCCCTGCCTTAGGTACCAGTCACAAGCCCAGGCTGTTGCCCATGCTTCTGACAGAAAGTGTTCTAAGTTGGAGATTCCCACAATCCCTTCCTCAGGTTCAATTAATTTTCTAGAGCAGCCCACAGAATTCAGCGAAACATTTTATTTACTAGATCACAGGTTTATTATAAAAAGATATAACTCAGGAACAAGCAGATGGAAGAGAAGCATAGGTCAAGGTCCCTTGCCCTCCCCAGTTCTATCTTTCTCCCATATCTCTATATGTCCACCAACTGCAAGCCCTCCAAACCCCATCCTTTACACAGGCACAATTGATTAAATTATTGCCATTGGCAGTTAAACCTAATCCAGCCCTTCTGCCCTCCCATGAGGTCTGGGGCTAGGGTTGGAAGTTTCAACCATCTGATCACATGGTTGGTTTTCCTAGTAACTACTTCCATCTCTAGATGCTTCCAGAAGTCACCTCATTCACATAGGAGACACCTTTATTATACCCAAAACTTAAGAAATCCCAAGGGCTTGGGGAACTTTGTGCCAGGAACTGTGGTCAGCTGAATGATCAAATACATATTTTTAGTTTAAGTCACAATATTGTTGTACTAAAATGTTAAATGAATGAATGATGTGGAATGTGGAGAATTGATTTTGGTCATACAAAGTTAAGCATTGTTTGGTTGTTTTTTCCTGGCGGTGGTGATGGCAATCTCTGTCTCTAGGTTTCTGTGAAAATCTATTCAGTTGGACACTTTTGGTTAAGTTTTTAAAAGCTTTGAAATGTATACTGAATCCCTGCTCCAGTCAACTGTAGCTGTTCTAAATTATTCAACATGAAACACTGTAAGGCAAACACATAAATTCACCATATGGAGTCAAAAAAAGGCGTTAAAAATGGGGGGTAGGGCGGGTTACTGATAAAATGTGACAAGATTTCCTAACAGAGGCAATATTGTCAATTTAAATTGGAGAGACCTAATTCACACTCACCAACAAAGGAATAAAGATTGCAGATTTATCTTGGAATATTGGAAAGATGGAAATAGTCCTTGTATTTCCTGTACCTGAGACATCATCTAGCAACACTCATCAAAATTTATGCTCTCTATTCTCCAGCCTGAATTTTATATCCTCGTAAGGCTGGATTCCTTATTATTTTCTAAACCCATTATCTTTAGTGCAGCCTTCATCCCTTGCTAATATATGCTTCCAATTTGGAATATTCTATCTTCTATACTTTGTCTAATCAACTTAAGTTCTTCTCTATTATTCTCAGATTAAATTCTACCACATTCAAAGAAATCTTCCCCAACCATTCTGGTCTGTCTGAATTGGACCTTTTCTCATTTTATATACCACTTATGTTTGCAATACTCTTGTAGATCCTGTTATACCTTGAGTCAACATCCACCAACTGCAATTTATATCCTTGACACCTTTTCACTGTACCTACATCCTTATGTCTTCCCTCTATACCCTGTGTAAGTAATGGTCAATCCTTATAATCACTCCCTTGAATAAAATGTCACCTTACTTTTGATACTTGTTTAGCAAACCCCAATCAAGGTATAGTGCAAATCTCTGCCTTTGGTGCAACCACACTCATAAAGCTGAGCACCACTAAAGAAAAGTATGGTGGTGCCAACTGATCTCATTCTGAATACATATGACTAACCTTGAATGGATTCTTAATGCCACCTGGCAATCTTTTATATTTCCCTATTCCATACACTCTTCCATTCTGGACATGCTATGATGTTGTCAAGCAACTATGTATAGACTTGTCCTCCAGTTATTTGAGGAGCCTTGGTTTAGTAAGGCTGTGTGTAACTTGAGAGCAGGGGTCCATTGCCAAAGGACACCCTTTATCTTATTTTTTCAAACAATGCTGAACACATGACAGTGCCCCGTAAATAGGCCAAGTTTCTTGAATAGTTTTCCTTTCCTACCCTTTGGATGGGCAAGGAATTCTGAGAGACTAGGAAGTGTTTGGCGAAGTGTAGAATATCCAAAGTCATTTGAAATTGCCTCTTGTAGGGAATAATAATGGTGAGGATGCCTGTAAAGAGAAAATGGGAGTCCTTTATATTCTCTGGAGAAAGGCAATAAGGAGGCAAAAAACTCTAACTGTTAGGAATACTTTCCCAGCCTTAGTGTCTTTGGACTCCCTGGATTTGAATGCCAGCTCCATTATTAGAGCTCATGTGGCCCTGGGAATATCTGATTGATCTTTGCAGCTATTTCTCTTTTGGTAAATGAGACTAGGAGTAGTACCTAAAATATAAAGTTTAGGAAGTTTCAGTGAGATATGAATGTAAAATTACTTGCACATACAACTAAATGTCCAAAAGATATTAGCTGTTATTTTCAGGAATTGGGATGAGGCTGAACAGGTTAGCCTGAGCTTCTCCAACTTGAAAGTCAACATCCTCTGATTCTGGTTGTAACGAGCTTCAGAAAATTATGTGGCATTAAGATTTTGATATGAGTTCATAGATACTTTATTAAGCTATCCAATGCTGGCTTCCTCACACTTACCCTGTTCATGGTCTTTTAGTTAGAGACCCAGTGGGAGATATTTGAACTGACTTCACTCCTCATAGTCACACCTTGGTTTTTTGGTTGGCATCACTGGCCTCTGGTCCAGGTAATAATAAAATGTGTTAAAATAAATTGCATTCTGAAAAAGGATATAGACTGTCGTACTCTGGCAGGGTAGAAATTTGTGGAATTACCTACACCTAACATTGATTTTATTGCAGAGTAAATACAAGCTGCGGAACAGAAATTTCTATAATGGTCAAGTCAAAACCTTGGAAGGTAATATAGCTGGTAACCTGAGCCAAGAAAATCTTAGTTGCTGTTTGAATTCAGTACAAGGCAGTTATTCATGTTCATCTGACATGTCCCCCTCTAACCACCTATCAGTCCCTAGTTGGGTTTTGCACTGGTCACAAAGGAGGATATAAATCATCTGTATTAGATTGTCCTACAGTCCAAAAAGTTTACAGTCTGACTGGGTTAGAGACCCTCAAACACATACATTCATAACTGGGGATAGGGTACATAGCCAGGTGTCAGGTTGTGAGGTAGTGAGTGCTCCCAGAAGAAAGTAATCAGAAGAGCCGGGAGCCCAGACAGCTGGCCTAATTTGACAGATTCATTCATTCCTCTTTGTTCTCTGAGTCCTAACAGAGATGACTATGTGTTAACATGTGAATTTGCCTGAGTGGCAAGGAGGTTTACAAAGCAAAGTGCCATCCATGATATTGCTGTGTATCTTTTTTGAAGTTCATATGTGAGTATCTATAAAATTTAATCTAAGTTTTTGACCTAAAGATCTAACCTTTTGGAAACACTGGTTAGGATAGCTTTCTGCTATGAAAAGTAAAAGAATCTCAAGGGCCCATCAATTTTATGGGTATGCAGACTTCTTACCAATTTCAGCAATGGCAGACACATATCTATAAATGCTAGACTATTGTGTCACATGCCACAGGGAAAGCATACACTGATAATGTTGTTACCCACTTGAGGGTAAACTCCAGCTCTAACTCTGATATACCAAGAGAAGTTGGGGAAGATGTGAAAACGAAATGAGCTAGGAACAATGACCAAGAACACGCCTACCAGCATCCTTATTTCCTTTTGCTGCTCTTCTCTGCTATGGCCCTGTCGCTGGCTTGGATGGGGGTGAATCGTGTTCTAACATGAAAAAGTCTCAAATCCCTGCCCATAAGCAAAGAGAGGGCAGGGTTACCTTCAGTAGCTTCATTTAACAATCATTTATTCTATTATTCAGATTTTATTATTCACTGACTAGCTATTTTAATGTTTAAATGGTATATATAGTTGTTTAGGCAGCAAGGGAAGGAAAGAATGACATCAATAATTGAAAATAAATGTAGTGGGCGGCAGTAATGAGACATTGTCCTTATAACAGCATTTTTACAAAAATATGCCCAGGTTGTGGCTTCTGACTGAAGTCACTTATTTCAGGAAGTTTTTTTCATTGCCTATTAACTATGCCAGAATATGATGTACAGCAGTCCACACCAAATATTATGAGATTTCTTTGAAAAAGGAAACAAACAAACAAAAAACCCCAAAAACCTTTCTCTGTCTAATCAAAGCTTTCTTATATTTTAATACTACATGAGGGGAAAAGTCAATGATCTAACCAGTGTTATCCTGTTTGGGCAAGAATCTGTGATTTGCATTCAGTTCAGATTGGTTTGGGTTGGTTAGTAATTGTCATTTGACGCTTAACCTTCAAAGTTAAACCCAGCAGTAAGTCACTAGCTTTAACTTACATCAAATATAGATAATAATAATAATAATTGACAGCTAATGTTTTTGAGCTCTTATTATAAACCAGTCACTTGCTGAGCATGGAACTCTAATTTGTATTGCAGTTAATATAGGTTAATGGAAACTTTCAATTAAAACTGAGCTAGGTGGGCCTCCCCCGGTAGCGCAGCGGTTGAGCGCTGGGCTGCGAAGCTGCCCGCAGCTTCTGCAGCGCGGGTTGGATCCCTGGGCGGCCGGCGAGGGTCCCACATGGCACGACAGACCTCTCCTGCCTCACCCCCCTGCTGCTCCCCTCAGCGGTGTATTTGTCAGTCTGTCTGTTCTATTCCCCGCTCTGACTCTGGTGAATTCTCTCACCCTCCCGTGCTTCTGACTGTACCCAGTGCTTGCATAAATAAATAAATAAATCTTTAAAAAATAAATAAAACTGAGCTAGGCCTGGTCGTAAATGAGCAGATCAAAAAGAGTTAATACAACGAAACCAATAACAAACCCTAGAAATCTGACTGTAGAACTGAGGGTCCCAGAGGGGAAAAGGGAGGGGGGGAGAGAAAAAAGTGAGGAGGGAGCATAATGAACTGTGGGTGTTTAGGTGGTGGGTGTGGTATGATTACAGCACTTGAAGGGGGACATTTTATATCTTTAGGTCACAAAAAAGTAAACAAATGTTTCCTCAATAAAAAAAATTAAAATTAAAATTAAAAAAACAAAAAAAGTTGATTAGAAAATTTCTGAGAAATGATACCTATATACCTAAAAATAATTTCTGTCAACTTAAATGTTATAAATTTATATATATTTATTAAGATTTATTTATTTATGCATACAAGAGCTGGGGTACAGGCTAGAGGTGTGGGGGGTGGGAGGATCCACCAGAGACAGAGTGGGGAATGAAACAGGGAAATTGACTGAAGTACACTGCTGAGGGGAGCAGCGGGCAAATCAGGAGAGGTCTGCTGCACCATGTGGGTAGCCCCCTGGCTGGGGATCAAACTCCTACTGCAGTGGCTGCCTGCAGACAGCTTCATAGTGCTGTGACTTAATCCCTTGCGTCACCAGGGAGGCCCCCATTTTCAGCTTTTTAATTAAATTAGATGATTATCATGTCAAGTAAAACATGCATAAAAAAGTGGTTTTGGGGGCCTTCCTGGTGGTGCAAGGGGTTAAAATGCAACCTATGACGCTCGCCTTAGCCACTGCAGCACGAGTGTGATCCCCAGCCCACCAGGGAGCTACCAATATGGAGCAGCAGACCTCTCATGACTTGCCTGCTGCTCCCCTCAGCAGTATATTTAGACAGTCTGCCTGTTCTGTTCTCCTCTATCTCTGGTGAATCCTCTCACCACTACCCCCCACCTCTGGCCTGTACCCCTGTTCTTGTATGCATAAATAAATAAATCTTTAAAAAAAAAGAAAGTGGTTTGGGGATAAACACAAGAATTTACTAAGAATTACAACTTAATTGCTGGGAATAGAAATGTGTGAGCATTCAAGAGAGTAGATTACTCGACTCAATCAGTCAGTAATTCTGCAGTTATGCCAAGAACATTAACCTCACTAAATCATAGTTTCTTTACTTTCAAAATGAGGGGGGAAAGTATCTACTTCCAAGATTGCTATTGAGAGCAAGTGAAAGCATTTGCGTAAGCTATTTGCATGTAGAAGGAACTCCAAAAATAGTAGTTTAGCGGGAAAAAGAGCCAATGAATTTCTCCCCTTTGTTCACTATTGTAATTAACTAGACTTATTTTTCTCGCCAGAAATGCCCTTCCTTGCCTCATGGTTCTTAACTCTATCTTAATTTTCATTTGACAGTGTTATTCCATATTAATCATTACTTTTTAATAACTTGCCATGTTATACATATTCAGCAATTCATTTAAAAAAGTTAAATTCTTAACATATTGCAGGACTGTAATCAGAACTTTAGGAGATATAATACAGAATAAGACCCAGACTCTAACAATTTCCATTCTGATTAGTAATATAAAGATGCACCCAATTGGATTTTACTAAAATTAAAAATGTGTGTCAAAATACGACATAAGTATATAAAAAAAGACAAGCCACAGACTGGAGTTAAATTTCTGTAACATATATATCTGCAAAAGTTATATTCAGAATATGTAAAGAATTCCTGCAAATCATTGAGGAAAATTATGACTTTACTAAAAGAAATATATAACCAATTGAAAGTGTACCACACATTATTTATACCCAACAAAGTGGATAAAATAATTTTTATGTGATTATTTTTCCAAGAGTCCTGGAGACTATGGAGCTGCTGGAGCTCTCTTCCACAGCTGGTCAGAGTATGAATTGGTACTACCATTTTGGAAAACTGTTTGGCTGTATCTACTACATCTGAACAAACACATATCCTATCTCTCATCAATTCCACTCTAGGTGTACACTACCTATGTGTGAAATATATTCACCATAACATATGTATAAGAATATTCTTAGCAGCAGTATTCATAACATTCCCAAACCATAAATCACCTAAATGTTCATTGGCAGGAGAACATAAATTTTTATGTTCATTTCATAAAGCGGTATAACACAATGAAAAGTACACAGAAACATGAATGAACTTCACAAATGTAATATTGAATGAGAGAATTCAGACATGAAAGGATCCAAACTATAAGATTCCATTATATAAAGTATAAACTAATCTATGGTGATAGAAGTCAGAAAAATGGTTAGAGTTCAGAAAACAATGCATAGTTGAAATATAGGTGTGTTTAATTTGTAAAAGAATATTCAAGTTGTTCATTTATGATTTGTGTATTTTGGTATATATGTTTTCTATAAGAATTTTTTACTAAAAATGAAAAATATAAGTTCTTCCAGGAAAAAAAAACTAAAAAAAGGAGCACATGGCAAAATATTGAGAAGTGCCATAAACAGATTTTAAGTGAAGTGCTATAGAGTTAGAAAATACATCAGATGGGAAGAAATCATGGATGGAAGATTTTTTAGTTTGGGAAAGATAAGGGTAAGATGGGAGAAAAAAAGAGATGAGCTTTTCTGTAGGGAAGGAATGACAAGCACAAAGGTATAGTACATGCCCAAAGAACAGCAAATATTCCAAGTTAGCTGGAGTTGCAGTCCCAATGAGAAGAAAGCCTAGAGAATAGGTTATAATTCCATTGTGTATGGGCTTACAACCAGGCTGAGGAATATGCACTCTATTCAACAGGAAATGCGGAGGCACTGAAGATTTTTTTAGCAGATTACTTTTGCATGATCAAAGGGTAGTTGGGAGTTCTGGGAGTAAAGGTACTAGAGGTCAAATTGTCAGGAATCTTTCTCAAATGGAATTGAATGTAAGTTGAACTCATTTGTAGCCATGATATTTGAAGAGGAGAGGTTGAACTACAGATACTGATTTAGAAAGAGAAATAGAACTTGAAAAGCAATTGGACATGAGAGCAAGGGAGACAGATCAGTAAAAGATAGACCAGGAGACAGGCTGTTCAGAAATGGTGCATTCACTATGAGAAAACTTTAAACTATTAAACCTTTTTATTTCTCCATGTTCTGTCTCAGTTAAATTTTGTATTTTCTGAGAATAGAGTATATGTCATAATTTCTCATATTCCCAATCTTAACCTGAATATAAAAGTCTTCATAAAGATATTTGTATTTGATTGTTATCATGACAGGGATAGCATGTGTATAAAACTTCCCCTCACTTCTTCCAGGTAGACCAGGAGTTTGACTCTGCCTTTGAGCTTTATCTTTGCCAAATTCAGTATTGCTCTGGCCTCACAAACTATTGAAAATTGAGCAGGAGAGAATTTCAAAGCCAATCTAAGAGTCATCATATGTCAAACATCCTTATGTTTAATTTCAAAGGTATATGGATGTATGAGTCAGCACTGCTCTACCCAAAAGTTCTTCATTTGCCAGCATATGTTTAAACAATTTTCCTATGTTCCAGGTACTGTAACAAACCCACAAGATTTGGAAAACATGTCTTAAGTGAACATTCGGGGTTTCAGTTTTTGACATCAGAAACAAACGTGGATGGATACCTTCAAATACACTTGGTTGGCAGAGTATGCTTAAATGAGTGAGACCTCCAGGCCCCAGGGACAATTTAAATTTGTCCCACAGTCAAATTCAGTGTTTGTAAATGTTTTCCATAGGCTTGTATTATTTTCAGCACCTGAACTATTTATGAAGTCAGAAACTAATTTTCTGAAATACTGCTGAACAGCAGTATTGGATATCAGGTTTACAAAACAACCTTGAACTGTTTCCTAAACAATTACTGAAAGATTATGGATTTTATTTCCTTAGGATTTTATGGGCTAAGCTAGTACTTTCCAAAACATTATGCACTGATGGTAATGTTCGTTCTGAGCTGTCTGTACAATAGCCAGTAGCTACTACTAAGCAGTTGAAATATGACTAGTGTGCCTAAAGAACTAATTTTTAATTTTAATTTAAATATTTTAATTTAAATTTTAATAGCCACATGTGACTAGTGATTGCCATATTCAACACAGGTCAGGGGGTTAGTAATTACTTCTCCTAAGAGTGTCTAATCATGCTGCCAACAACACAGCTTAATGCTGAATAAATATTTTATGCAGAGAGTGCTGAGCTTTTGTGTTGAGTATTTTGCTGGTTTCTCAGGAACTTAGTGGGCTAATAATTCCTCTGTAGCTAATTTGAATGGGCCCTATGAGCATTTATTGGCCATTTCCTAAGTATCAGCCTCTGTGCTAGTGTGGAACATATATTCGTGAAAATGGTCTTGGTGTGGGGGAAGCCCATATCCTAGTTGGAAAGAAACAAATAAGTAAAAGACATAAACCTACAGGCCCAATAATCCGACAGGATTTCAAGCAGGAAAGCCACAGAACATCTACACAGAAACCAAGTAGAGTGAAATTTCTGACAACTAATGAGAAAGCAAGAACAGAAACTTGTATCTGGTAGGGTATAGAAAGATAAGGGAATTTTGATGTTCTTCTAACCCAGGAGGAAAACTAAGAAAGCATAATGCTTTGGGAATTTACACAATTCTCCAAAAGTCTCTTTTCAAACTTCTGTAGTGGATTCCTAAGCATGTGACGGGTATTGAATCAGTATTAATCCTGACAAGAACTGTTCATCACAGGAGAGTACTTGCTTAGAAGCAGAGGTCTGTCTAAATGGAGCAAATTCCCAAAGTCTCATCTAATAATATGTGCTTAGCAGGGAAGAGATTAAAAACTATACAACAGAACTGAAGCTATCACGTTACATGACTGAATTCATATGAAATACCTTCTGAAACATTTCTTCCTGGTAGTACTACTTGGCATTACACTTTAAAATCACATGGATTTCTACTATTGCAATATGACTTGGAAATATAGACTTTTAAAAAGTTGGACCTCCCTGGTGGCAAAAGGGGTTAAGCACTGCACTATGAAGCAATCCGCAGCCTCTGAAGCACGAGTTTGATCCCTGGCTGGCCAGGGAGCAACCCACATGGCGCAGCAGACCTCTCCTGACTTGCCCGCTGCTCCCCTCAGGAGTGTATTTCACTCAATTTGCCTGTTCTGCTCCTCACTCTGTCTCTGGTGAATCCTCTCAACCCACACCTCTGGCCTGTACCCCAGTTTTTGTATGCATAAATAAATAAATCCTTAAAAAAAAAGTGAAGTGACACTATCATGGCATACATGCTAGAGGTCATAGTTACCAGTTGCTTAAAGCTTATTGTGTAAGTGGTAACTGCTTTAAATAGAGCATTATAAATGCTGATTTTTTTCTTTTAATCCCACTTCTAGTATCATTGATGACAGGCATTTTAACCTCTAGAGGGAAATTCTTGTTCTGTCACATGTTCTGACTTTATCAATATGAAGAAGTCAAAGAATTTCCCTTCACATGACTTTGAGCTAAGACTCCTTCAGCTCTGTGAAGATGCTTAATCATGAATGATTTTGTCTAAATCCCATTGCTGATTCTGCAATTTTGCTGTGAGCAAAGGTTGGACTTTGTGGAACTGTTTTGTTCTCTTTTTTTGACTCTTGGCTATGGACTACGTCATGGACTACGTCATGACCTCTTAGGCTTCATAGTTTGTGACTGATAATAGTCTTAGCTTGTATTGTACAAAGAGCATTTATTTGTATGATATTTATTGTCTTCCTATTCTTTAAAGTAAAGATTTTGTAATTTGCCCAAAGTAACACATTAAGTCAAAGACTTATAAGCCAGGATTTCTTCAATTTCACTGTCTTGCTTTCATCACAAACCTAATTTTGATGACATTGAAAATAGGAATATGGGAGGAAAAAAATGAAGTATCTTATTGAACTGTGATAACAGTTTTTCTAGTGACAAAGAAGCTTCCAGAAAGAGGGAAATACAATGTCCTGCTCACCCTCTAGCTTTATCTCATGCATTCTCCCTAGCTGCTTTCTCTATTCCTTAGTCACTGCTCTTCTTTCCCTGCTTGGAATATATCAAACTCTTTCCCATTTTAGGGCTTACACACAAACTGCTCACTTGAGCCCCTCCTTTGCTTCATCTGACTCCCTCACCTAATCTTTCAGGCTTTGTTTACATGTCTGTAGTTCCCCATTCAAATAAGACCCACAAGACAAAAGTTTGTATTTGAGTACAGCAGGCATAAGAACAAGAGATGAGAAAGAGAAGAAAAGTGAGCCAACACAAGGTTGCATGCATGACTTGACCACTTCTCCAGGCAACTACAATAGTTTCTTGTCACATAAGAATTTCTAGGAATCTTACAAAATGTATCTTAGAGATTTTTGTTTATTTATCCATAGACTCCATATGGCATTTGGTTGAAAAAAGGTTTCACTATCATCTCAATGCTATATGAGGATTAAAATCTCTAGAAAACACTTTTTTTTTTGAAAATTTATATATTTATGCATACAAGAGCTGGGGTGCCGAAGGCCAGCTCCGGCAATATGTCATGTCAGCTCCGGCAAAATGTCACCGGACACTCTGTCCGGTGCAAGTATCTCCTCACTACTTCATTTACCTCATCTCCCCCCTCCTCATCCCTCAGTTTCGCCGACGCCATCTCATCCTTTCAGGAACCCCTGACATGACATTTTGTCAAAGCTGGCCTTTGGCACTGGGGTACAGGCCAGAGGTGTGGGGGTGAGAGGATTCACCAGAGACAGAGTGGGGTGCAGAACAGGCAAATTGAGTGAAATACACTCATGAGGGGAGCAGCGGGCAAGTTACCAGAGGTCTGCTGCTCCATGTGGGTCACCTCCCTGGCCAGGGATCGAATTATTTTGCAGTGGCTGCAGATAGCTTCATAGGTTGCATCTTAACCCCTTGCGCCACCAGGGAGGCCCCCAAATCTTAATTTGTAGTATATGCCAATTTCTGTGATGGTGTGTCTATCATGGCTGACAACAAGCTACTAATATAATATGACTGAATATGTACTTGGGAAGAGATGCAATATCAAACACCATCACATAGTATTTCACCAAACAAATATAAAAGATACAAATAAACTTAAGAGCACGAATAATAAAAAAAAATTGAAAATGATAAATATTTAATATTAATTATATTTTAATATATATAATTTATGTATTTAAAGTTAATATAATTTAATTTTAAAAATGCCTGTGTTTATCCACTAACTGACAAATTCCTGAAATCTAGCAATCACTTCTCGCCAACCTGCTTGAACCAGCTTAGCACACCACTGGGGAGAACCAGCTTAGCACACCACTGGGGAGAACGGAATCATGGAACAAGAGTGAGATAATATAAAGATGCGTCACTGAGTTAACCACTTCTATCAGTGACTGGATACTCAATTTCCCAGGACCTTGTGAGAAGCCATATGAAATATTTCTCAAACTATGCTACAAATGAACTATATAAAGAAGGAATTATCTATGCAAATGTTCCCCACATGGCATTAATTTTCTCACACGCTGGGTTGCACTAGTGTGACTGGTAAGTGCATTCCCAAAGTCATGTCATACCATGGAGTCAGAGAATTTCCCAGAGTATGAGTCTGAACACCAGTAGCATGGACCTGGTATAGGTGCAGTCAGATTGCACTAACATAAAACTGGTAGAAGGCTGCAGTGAAATTGGTACCATCAGGAGTCCATAGACTAGAAAGTAATCTGGTTGGATTTGACATAGTAAGTGGACAGTTCCTGATAAAGCTCTTTATACTGAATCACAGCACTCCACTAATTTCATTCCCTGCCCCATGGCATGCATTTATGTAAGTATTTTTTTTTTTTTTTCATGGCCAGTTCTCTGCTTGACTAAGTTCTGAGATGTCAGGATTGTCTCATTGCTTCCTTCTGCCCCAAGTGCCTGGCACTTACATATTGTAAACAGATACTCAATATATTTGTTTGCCAAATCATAAATAGAAAGTGATAGACACTCTTCAATCATTCCTCCCGCAACTGCCTTTCAGGGGAAAGAGATAAAAAGCCAAATGGTAAATCTAAGTTGGGGGCAATGGAAAGATGCAGTCACATCTTTTTTCTTTTCTCTATTTTCTGAAGCTTCTACCACCAGGCTCCTCCCATTAATTGGCAAGCAATTTAATCATTCTTCCCTTACTTGGCTCCTTCCCCACTTCCATATCTAGAGTTACTAACAATAGTGAATTTACTTCCAGTTCTCTCTAGAAGCACGAGGATGTTGCCAGAAGAATTGAAATTCTCTTCTGTTCATGTTATTCTCTTTCACCAGTTCTGTTTGTAGAAATGAGCAACATATTTATTTTCACACTAATCTGAATTATTATACCTCCTCTAGTAAAAAAAATTAGACAGGGGGCCTCCCTGGTGGCTCAAGGGGTTAAGCACAGCACTGTGAAACTATCTGCAATGTGAGTGGATCCCCAGCTGGCCTGAGAGCAACCCACATGGTGCGGCAGACCTCTCCTGACTCGCCCGCTGCTCCCCTCAGCAGTGTATTTCAATTTCAGTCAGTCTTCCTGTTCTGTTCACCACCCTGTTTCTGGTGAATCCTCTCACACGCACACCCCTCAATCCCACCACCTCTGGTTTGCACCCCAGTTCTTGTATACATAAAGAAATAAATCTTTAAAAAAATTAGAAGGGGTCTCCCCAGTGGCACAGCAGTTGAACACTGGGTTGCGAAGCTGCCCGCAGCCTCTGCAGCGCTGGTTCGCTCCCTGGCCACCAGGTGAGGGTCCTACATGGCGTGCAGACCGCTCTTGCCGCCCGCTGCTCCCCTCAGCAGTGTACTTCATCAGTCTGCCTGCTCTGCTCTTTGCTCTGACTCTGGTGAACTCTCTCACCCTCCTGCACTTCTGACTGTACCCAGTGCTTGTATAAATAAATAAATAAATCTTTTTAAAAAATTAGAAGGGAGTGACTTCCTCACTATGGTTGTCTGTGCTTTTCAAACTTGTATTTCCGCAAATCATCTTATGTGTATGTCCTAGACTTCAGAAATCACAGGGCCCACATTCTTGCTATCTATGGGGGTGGATATTTGAGAAGGTACTGCTCATATTTTGTATGCTGGTGCTCTTTTGCAAGATAATGTTCCAACTTTATGTGTTAATTGTGTGTCCCTTTAATGTCCATGAACCTATTGTGGAATTATCTCAGTTTAAGAATTGGAGAAGTCCTATTGAAACCAGAAAGAACACAGGGGTTAGGGGAAATCCTGACTTTCCCTCAGGCTGCATAAATTAAGCAGTCTCCCCAATTTCCCTAGTTTGGTTGTTTTGTCTATAAATGAGGTGTCATTACCTCATTACACTGGGAGAAAATGAACTAAAATGACAGGTAATGATGTAAAGTTTGGACCTAACCCATGTTGTGTCTGATCTATGTCAGAGCCTTTAAAATGGCTACTTATGACCATGGGATATTGCTCTGCTGTAAACCCTATCAGTAGTGTGGTAGCAGAGAATCTGCTTGGGAATGCTGAACCCAGTCATTATTCCCGAATTGTGACAGGCATGCTTCTGCAAATTGATTTGAGCTAGTGGACATATACAAACCTATTCTTAATTGCAGTAATTGAGTTTTACAATTGGTTTCCTAATTATGGAAGTAAGAATGAATGCATTTAAGTAAAATGAATTAAGTAAAATGTTTAGGAAACACCAACTGAATCTTTAAGATTCTTCTAGTCTAAAGTATTAAAAATCTGTGCCATGGTTTCTCCAGAAGTACTATAGGGATCATCTGTTCTAGAGTTGCTTTGAAAATATTAATTTAAAAAAAGATAGAGTAGGCAGGGCATGGGTTAGGTGGGAACTCTGAATGTTCTGCTCAATTTTGCTATGATTTTAAAGCTACACTTAAAAATAAAGTCTGTTTTTAAAAGAAATCAAGACAAAAAATGAACAATAAGGCATTTCATATCATAGGCACAGAAAATTTACTAACAACAGTCTCCTAATGCACAGACATATAAAGTAACCGTTTGTTATATAAAGAAGATTGTACTTCGACCCCTAAATATGTGATGTTAGTACAATGGGAAAACTTTCTTTACTGTGGTCACATACGGTAAGTAAGTTATTACTAGGGGATTTTGTTCAGTATTAAAATATTTTTGAGGAATTACTACAAACCAAAATCATAAATTTATCAAGGTGGTTAAAAACATGAAATTTATCCAGAAGCTGCATGATGGTAAATCATAAAATCAGGAAATTTAATAACTTGATACATTTTTGAGCCCCCAAACAAGTTTAGCCATTTTAAGGGCGGGGTGCACAGAGTTAGCTTCATGAGCCCTGTACTTTTTTTGATATTCTGTTACTATCGTGAAGTCTTAATGATTTTGTCTTTAAACTTGTGTTTTATTAGCAAAGTCCTAGGTGGCCATGGAGCACGAACATAGTGAAGGAGATACACACAGCGCATGTGTCCATAGTTACTCACACCCCATGTGCACATGGTGTTCCCAGTGCCCCTTGAGCTCAGCATTCTGATGAAGGTAAGTGTTACATCCATGAATGAGAAAGTGAAGGTGCTGACAGCCCCAACAGACCACTTTTCATTTGAACCAAAATTTGATTCAAATGCAGAAAGAAGGCCATGGTGTTCTAAGAAACTTGAAACTCAAAGAGCCCTATCATATCTTTTCTCATTCACTGTATTTGCCAGCCAGTTACACTGAAAATAATGACAAAGAAGAAAAGAGAAAGATGGGACACCCCAGATACTTTTCTTTTCAGTTCTTCCTTAATCAACAGTAAGCCAAAAGTGTTGTATTGGTAGAATGTGGTGATATCATTAAGTAAAATAAAAATAGTTGGTTATTTTTGTGCAACTTTCCTAGTTCGGTTAAGAAAGAAATGCATGTGCATGTATGCACTTTGAAATGAGAATTGTGTCACTCTACATATGAGTTAACACTCTCATGTCTAAAACTGGCATTGAAAAATATAAAGATGGATAGTAAAATTCACGTTAATAATTAAGAAATCAAAAAATAATTAAGAAATCCTTTTAAAGAAAAGTTAGAACAACATTAAATAGCAAATAAAAACAACACAATATGAAAACTACAGAAGGAAGAAAAAAACTTCATATTTTAATATCTTTAACACCATTTTCCCCTTGCTTTTGAACAAGGAGTTCTACAAATTATGTAGCTTGCCCTGTTTGCAGAGAAGTTTCTAAATGCAGTCTTGCCTAAAATTAGAAAGATATACTGGGCCTCCCCGGTGGCACAGTGGTTGAGCGCTGGGTTGCGAAGCTGCCCGCGGCCTCTGAGGCACCACTTCGATCCCCGGCTGCTCCCCGGCCACCAGAGGAGGGTCCCACATGGCGCGCAGACCTCTCCTGCCGCCCGCTGCTCCCCTCAGCAGGGTACTTCGGTCCTTCTGCCTGCTCTGCTCCCCGCTCTGGTGAATTCTCTCACCCTCCCGTGCTTCTGACTGTACCCAGTGCATGTATAAACAAAACAAACAAACAAATAAATAAAACATGCCTCTATAAAAAAAATTTAAAAAAAAAAGAAAGATATACTAGTGTGGTTTCTAATAATAACTTTCAGCCCAAATATTCTCCAACTCCATGTACCTTAAATAAATCTTATCAATCCATGAAAGATCATACAGGCCTGCACTGCTGAAGGAGATGTTAGAGGCTTTCTCTGTGTTTCTCTGCCCCCAAATAAAGTTAATCTCCCTTCTGTTCTACTATTGGATCATACACACAATTTTACTGTGGTACTTAGTCCAACATATTAAATTAGCCTGTTTATAGATGTATCTCCCTTTTAGGCTCTGGGCTCATTGAGGAAAAAGACTTATTATCTCTATAACTCCAGACTCCTAGCTCAGAGTAGACATTCAATAAATGTTTGTTAATAAATTCTTTGTATTATTAATTTCTTTAGATTCAGAAATGTCCAGATTTACCTGAATTATTTTTAAATATGAATTTTCTGTCCATTTTCTTCAGAAGAGCCCTGGACAGGCCCTCAATACAAAGGTAGTATTGGAGCTGGGATATGAGTTCTGGTATCTCTAAAGACTTTGTGTTAGAGGTTGCTATAAAAGAAGAAGGACACAGAGAAGGAGGAACTTGCAAGTTTTTGTTCTATGCATTTACTACAACTTTAGTTAAGGCTCAGGGGCCCAAAGTTAAAGATCATAGGGTCATATGTTTTCAAGTTTGCACCATGCAAAGAAACAGAGGATCAATTAGAGACCTGTACACTCCATGCAATATTGAGTTGAGAGCCAAATCTTTTTCAACCAAAGCCTTATATTTGAAATAGATGTTCTTTTATCAAAGATTCCTTAGCTAACAGAAACTTGAACACATAGTATGCATGAAAAAACACACATGCATGAGAAAATGTAAATGTCTGTGGAGACAAAGCCAACTCAGGGCATCAGGGACTGCAGAGAGCAGTTAGTTAGCTCCACATTTTAAGATGTCAGGACTCTGGGAGTTAGAATTAGCAGTGTTAGAGAAAATATTTCTCAAATGTCTTGTCACCATATAGATGACATATTTTCCTGTTAACCTAAACCCATGGTGACAGGAACAAGAGCTAAGTAAACTCTCAGTGAGAATATAAGGGGAAGGATGAGATTAGACTGACTACCAATATGGATATAGAGATAGAGGGAGTGAATATAGATAAAATGAAGATAGTGACTATAGAGAATATGAAGAGATCAAGTAATTGTTCAAATAAGTCAGTTAAAAAACAAATTGCTATGCCTAAATCATTTTTGGTTCAACACATAGAAATAATTAATTCATTTCCCACCTACAGGTAGTAGAAATTGGAAAATGCCAACACTTTGCAGGGAGCTTGTTCTGATTACTACATGTACCTGTTTGCACAAGGCACAAATCATAACATCTTCTTGGAATTCTGTATCCCCTGGTGCATATGAATAGTGACTCTTACTTTGCTCCCTCTCTTTTTTGTTCCCTTCCATTCCATTGTTGCTGTCACACCCTTAATCTAAATGTATTTAGATAGATGCTATAACACAGGTTCACTTTTGTAAAGCTACTGTATATATTTTTTTAGTGACAAAATATCTAACTGACTATGGTAAAAGTTAATGCCATTGGACTTGATAAATAATAAAATATCCATTGAACCAATAATTTTTATTCTCAACACTTCTTTCAAGGTAACAGCCTTGGATATACTAATAGGCCCAAGTCAAGCAAAGACAAGAAAGTTCTGTCGACATAGCAGATAATTTTCCCTCTGGCAAAATCCCAGGCCTGAGACCAGTGTTGACTTGGCAAATCAACCTATATTTTTCAAGTGCTCATTAGCTGTAAGTCTTTTTAAAAATTGCTTGCTTAGTATATTTTATTTTTTTTTTGTTTTGTTTTTTTTTTTTTCATTTTTATTTTTTTTTATTTTATTTTTTTTACATTTTTTTATTCTATTTTTTTTTTAAATAATAAATTTTATTTTTATATTCCCCATACAATTGCAGCCCCCCCATTCTGACCCCAATCCCTCCCCTCCCGCCCCTCACCCCCCAAAAAGTGTCTCTGGTTCATAGTTTTTTGTTGATTTTGATTTTCACTTTCTTATAGTTATTCATTTTCCTGGTCCCTTATTTAAGTTTTCTAGATTCCTGCTATGAGTGAGACCATCCGGTATTTTTCTTTTTCTTTTTGGCTTATTTCGCTGAGCATGATCCCTTCCAGCGCCATCCATGTTGCTGCAAATTGCATGTGTTTATCTTTTTTGAATGCTGAGTAATATTCCATGGTATATATGTACCACATCTTCTTGATCCAGTCATCGATTTTTGGGCATTTGGGTTGTTTCCAAAGCTTAGCTATTGTAAACAGTGCTGCTATAAACATAGGGGTGCAGGTGTTCTTTGGAATTGATGTTTCTGTGTCCTTTGGGTAAATACCTAGGAGTGGAATTGCTGGAACATATGGAAGCTCTATGTTTAGTAGGTCCAGAAATCTCCACACAGCTTTCCACAGTGGTTGGACCAGTTTGCACTCCCACCAACAGTGCAGAAGAGTTCCTTTTTCTCCACACCCTCGCCAACATTTGTTGTTGCTAGTTTTTTTAATATGTGCCATTCTCACTGGTGTAAGATGGTATCTCATGGTAGTTTTGATTTGCATTTCCCTGATGACAAGTGATGTTGAACATTTTTTCATATGCCTGTTGGCCATTTGCATTTCCTCTTCAGAGAGGTTTCTTTTTAGCTCTTCTGCCCATTTTTTGACTGGATTATTTTCTTTGTTGTTGTTGAGTCTCATCAGCTCTTTGCAGATTTTTGTGATCAGTCCTTTATCATTAGTGTTGGGTGCAAAAATGTTCTCCCAGTTGGTGGGGTTTCTCTTTGTTTTTGTTATTGTCTCTTTTGCTGTGCAGAAGCTCTTTAATTTGATGTAGTCCCAGCTGTTTATCTTCGCCTTCACTATCACTGCTTTGGGTGATGTGTCTGTAAAGATGTCTTTGATGTGCAAATCACGTAGTGTTTCGCCTATATTTCCTTCTATGTATTTTATGGTTTCAGGTCTTATGTCTAATTCTTTAATCCATTTTGAGTTGATTTTTGTGTATGGTGTGAGGTAGTGGTCATTGCTTAGTATATTTTAGATCATAACCTCCAGGTATAGGCTTTAGAGCACAACAAGAGTAATAGTAGCTATCACTGATGGTAACACCTGGATCAGGTCGTGTGTGTGTGTGTGTGTGTGTGCGTGTGTGTGTATGAGAAAGTGATGGAGGGAAGAAAGGAAGGTGGTAGGGAAAGAGGAAGGGGTATTTGACATTCCATTGTTCACAAATGGACCAGCTGCCTTCACAGCAGCAGTGTAGCAAGGAGAGAACAACAAATTTGCTCTCAGGAAAGTCCCACTTCTCTGGGACTGTGCTATAATCAATAAAATGTTCTAGTCTCTACCAGTATGTAATATTCTAGAATCTAATTCCAGGATTGTCAAAGAGACTTAGAACTTCCTTTTGTATTTCCCTAGTCCATTCCAATAGTAGGTTCAAATTTACATTAAGGAGGTTACCGTCATCATTATCCCTCCCATGCTTGCACCTATACCCTAAACTGGATCTTCTAATTTCAAACTGTATCTTAACCTGGTTTGTTTCTGCACCAGAATCAAGTTGTTAAAGTCTCTCCTCTTCCTCTTCAGCTTCATAGGGTAGTATGATGTACTTTGGGAAGCAAATGTGGAGTCCCAGGGCTAAATACTGATTTTTCACTGTGTTCCAAGTTGCAAGTCTCCCAGCATTCTCATGTTCTGATAATAGGCCCCAAGTTCCTTCTTCTCTCTACCCAAGACCATACCACAAGGCTTCGGGCCACTCCTTATTTATTGTTCTGATTTCTTACTATAAAAATTCTATGGAGTTGGGCCTCCCTGGTGTCGCAGTGGTTGAGCGCTGGGTTACGAAGCTGCCCGCGGCCTCTGCGGCGCCGGTTCGATCCCCGGCTGCTCCCCGGCCACCGGTGGAGGGTCCCACATGGCGCGCAGACCTCTCCTGCCGCCCGCTGCTCCCCTCAGCAGTGTACTTCAGTCCTTCTGTCTGCTCTGCTCCCCGCTCTGGCTCTGGTGAATTCTCTCACCCTCCCGCGCTTCTGACTGTGCCCAGTGCATGTATAAACAGAACAAACAAACAAATAAATAAATAAAAATAAAAAACATGCCTCTAAGGAAAAAAAAATTCTATGGAGTTGCCAAAGGAAATTTAAAAAAATTAAAGGAGAAATAGAGAAGAAATCATAAACTAAATCCCATTACCTAAACAACAACCCTCAACATTATGGTGTATATCTATCATAAATTGTTGTAGCTCTGATCCCAAAAAATGTTCTTATGGTATTCCTCTCTCACCACTGAATTGATTCTGGGTTTGACCAATGGGGCAATAGCAAATGTATCACAAACAGAGGTTGGGAAAATGCCTTGGTTGTGTTTGCCCTCTCTTGCTACTCTTGTAATGTACTGATCTTTTGTAAAGAAGTGTGTGTATCCTTCTTAATGACAAGAAATATGCATCCAGTTGTCCCATCATATCAGTCATCACTCAGCAGATTCCCAGAAGTAGAACTGCCCAGTTAAGTGGCAACAGAACACAGACATGTTATCAGTAGAACCACCATCTCAGTACAGATGAGTGTGCAAACCCACTGAATTTCAAGCTAAATAAATTGTTGTCATTTATTTATTTATTTATTTTAAGATTTATTTATTTATTTATTTATAAAAGCACTAGGTACAGTCAGAAGCGCGGGAGGGTGAGAAAATTCACCAGAGCCAGAGCAGGGGGCAGAGCAGGGGGCAGAGCAGGGAGAAGGACCAAAGTACACTGCTGAGGGGAGCAGCAGGCGGCAGGAGAGGTCTGCGCGCCATGTGGGACCCTCCTCCAGTCGCCGGTTGCCGGGGAGCAGCTGGAGATCGAACCGGCACTGCAGAGGCTGCGGGCAACTTCACAACCCAGCGCTCAACGGCTGCGCCACCGAGAAGGCCAATTGTTGTCATTTAAACCACAGAGTTCTAGGTCCTCCCTGGTGGTGCAAGGGGTTAAGCGCCTCATTGTGAAGCAGTCCGCAGCCTCTGCAGCATGAGTTTGATCCCCAGCTGGCCAGGGAACAACCCACATGGCACGGCAGACCTCTTCTGTCTCACCCACTGCTCCCCTCAGCAGTGTACTTCAGTCAATCTGCCTGTTCTCTTCCCCACTCTGTCTTTGGTGAATCCTCTCACCCCCGAACATCTCTGGCCTGTACCCCAGCTCTTGTATGCATAAATAAATAAATATTTAAAAAAATTTTAAAAAAAACCCACAGAGTTCTATAATCTGTTATGTAGCAAAATCTAACTGGTAAAATAATTCTTCAGCCTTTTTATATATGACAAAATTGAGATTATACTATATATGCTATTCCAGAACCAGACCAGGTTTTTAAGGGTCCTGGTTCCTCCATTTGAATGCTTTTACAGACATGAGAAAAATGAAGAAACTAGGACATAGGGCATAGAGCATAATACTCAAGTTTATAATTGGAATGGTCCATTTTCAACCATGGATAGGAAGGAGACAATGTAACTTATGTATTGCTTTAAACATAATTAAAATTTAAGAGATTAAGGTCTGAATTTAGGTGAATGTTAAAGAAATGATATTATGGGGCCTCCCTGGTGGCGCAAGGGTTAAGACACAACCTATGAAGCTGTCCGCAGCCACTGCAAAATAATTTGATCCCTGGCCAGGGAGCTGCCCTCATGGCGCAGCAGGCCTCTCCTGACTCACCCGCTGCTCCCCTCAGCAGTGTACTTTGGTCGATCTGCCTGTTTTGTTCCCCACTCTGTCTCTGGTGAATCTTCTCAACCCCACCTCTGGCCTGTACCCCAGCTCTTGTGTGCATAAATAAATAAATCTTTAAAAAAAATAAGAAAGGACATTATGTTTGCCATCACTTAGAGTTCTTTTTGGAATTCTTTGTTGAAAAGCAAGTGCTGTTTTTTTTGTGAAAATCGCCATTCTGTAAAAGCACTGGCTAAGAAGAGGACTCTGCTAAGGAATGTTAAGACTTATATTATTCATGCACACGAACACACATGAAATTCCAACACATTACTCTGATTGCTGTAATAAACTTAAAAGATTTGGTTTAGACAAACAAGCTTTGTTATAATCAGGGTTTAAACATAAACTCGAGTTAATTTTCTTTTCAGTTCTTTCCTTTTAAAGGACATTGACTTAAGTTTTGACTTGAACTGAACATAATTCATATATACAAATTTTAGAATATACACATTATGTGTAAAATATATAAACTATATTATGTATAATATGTATTATGTATGTTACATATGTCTATATATATATACACGTGTGTGTGTGTGTGTGTGTGTGTGTATTCCAACAACGTTGCTGGCACTTCTTGCTCCTAGAGGGTGGACATAACATCCTTTTTTGAAATCTCATGGGAGCAGAATTTACTAAAAGTCATTTCTGCTAGGCCTCTCGTTCACCCAGGGGCTTTAACTGTTCTAAGAATTTAGGGGGGGAGAGGGTTGTTCTACCACTCCTCCTAGGTTCAGACAAGACATTTTGATGGTATCTGATTCATTTGTTTACACTTTCTTCCTTATACGATTTCATTCAAACAAAAACAAATTTTTATGCCCCAGTGCTATAAAGCCTTCAATTGAATCCCCTGATCCACCACTTTCTCCTATTGCTGCAATCCCACACCCACAGCTGCACCTGGAACCCTGACTGTCCATTTTGTAAACATGAATACTTGACAAATAAGAGAATGAAGCAGATAGAGGCTGGGTCAGAGCAGGTGGCAGGGAAGCCAGTTCTGAGTTCCTTGACTGTTATTGGAAATCACGGGAAGCACCTGTATGGCAGACATTGTTAGTCACATAAAATACATCTAGTAAACACTACAGGAAATACAGTAACGTTGTAAAGGAGCATATTTACAGCTAGAAAAAAATTTTTTTTTTTAGATTTATTTATTTATTTATTATTTATTTATTTTATTTTATTCTGGGTAAAGTCAGAAGTGCAGGAGGGTGAGAGAATTCACCAGAGCCAGAGCGGAGAGCAGAAGAGGCAGAGTGACAAAAGTACACTGCTGAGGGGAGCAGCGGGCAGCAGGAGAGGTCTGCGCGCCATGTGGGACCCTCGCCGGTGGCCGGGGATCGAACCGGCGCTGCAGAGGCCGCAGGCAGCTTCGCAGCCCAGTGCTCAACTGCTGCGCCACCAGGGGAGGCCCTAGAAAAATCTTAATTAGAAATTACTATTAAGGAGGAAATTCCTGTTTTTCCTTGCTATCAAACCTTCAGTTTAGTTCAGGGCATCAGTGTTTCCAGTCCCAGGCAAAAAAAAAAAAAAAAAAAAAATCACAAATCACAATATTTAGTTTAAAACAATCATAATAATCCTATTTCCTCCTTCCTCTGCCTTAAAAATAGACTTTATTTATAAGGCAGTTTTAAGTCCATGGAAAAATTGAGCAGGAGGTACAGAGATTTGCCATATGCCTTCTGGCCCTCTACACCCACAGCCTCCCCAATAATGGACAATCCTCACTACAATGGTAGGTACTTTTGTTACAAGCGATCAACATATATTGATACATCATAATCACCATAGTTACATTAAAGTTCATTCTTTTTTTTTTTAAGATTTATTTATTTATACAAGAGCTGGGGTACAGGCTAGAGGGCGGAGGGTGAGAGGATTCACCAGAGACAGAGCAGGGAGCAGAACAGGCAGACAGACTGAAATCACTGCTGAGGGGAGCAGTGGGAGAGACAGGAGAGATCTGCCATACCATGTGGGTATCTCCCTGGCTGGCTGGGAATCGAACCCGCCCTGCAGAGGCTGTGGACAGCTTCACAGTGCTGTGCTCAACCTGCTGCGCCACCAGGGGGGCCCAAGTTTCATTCTTGGTGTAGTACATTCTATGGGCTTTGACAAATACAGAATGACATGTGTCCACTGTTATAGTATCATGTGGAGTAGTTTTACTGCTTTAAAAATTCTTCTATGCCCTTTCCTGTTCATCTTTCTGCCCTTCCTATCCTTGTTAATCACTGAACTTTTTGACTATCTCCATTGTTTTGTCTTCTACAGAATTTCACATAGTTAGAATCATACAGGATATAGCCTTTTCAGATTGTTTGTTTTCACTTATTAATGTGCATTCAAATTTCTCCTAGTATTTTTTAATGGCTTGAAAACTTATTTCTTTGTAATGCTGAATAATATTCTATGGTATGAATGTACAACAGTTTATTTATCCACTCACTTACTAAAAAGGTGCTTCCCCCCTATGTTTATAGCAGCACTATTTACAATAGCTAAGCTTTGGAAACAGCCCAAATGCCCAAAAATAGATGACTGGATCAAGAAGATGTGGTACATATATACCATGGAATATTACTCAGCATTCAAAAAAGATAAACACATGCAATTTGCAGCAACATGGGTGGCGCTGGAAGGGATCATGCTCAGCGAAATAAGCCAGAAAGAAAAAGAAAAATACCGGATGGTCTCACTCATAGCAGGAATCTAGAAAACTTAAATAAGGGACCAGGAAAATGAATAACTATAAGAAAGTGAAAATCAAAATCAACAAAAATCTATGAACCAGAGACACTTTTGGGGGGGGGGTGGAGGAAGGGGAGGGATTGGGGTCAAAATGGGGGGGGTTGAAATTGTATGGGGAATATAAAAATAAAATTTATTATAAAAAAAATTACTTCATACCAAAAAAAAAATAAAAAAAAAATAAAAAGGTGCTTCCAATTTTTGGCAATTGTGAATTAAGATACCAAAAACATTCAGTTCATTTGGCTAAATACTGAGGAGCGTAGTTGCCAGATTATACAGAAAGAGTATGTTTACTTTTGTGAGGAAACTGTCAAAATGTCATTCAAAGTGGTTGTATAATTTTTTATTCCCATCAGTAAAAGAATAAGGATGTTACGCCACATCTCTGTCAGCATTTGGCATTATCAGTGTTTGAGATTTTGACCATATTAACTTGTATGTAGTAGTCTCATTTCAATTTGCAATTTCCCAATGACTTATGACGTTGAATATCTTTTCATATACTTACTTGTCATCTGTATAACTTCTTTGGTGACATGTCTGTTACGGTCTTAGGCTTGTTTATTAATTGGATAGTTTATTTTCTCATTGTTGAGTTCTAATTGTTCTTTGATATTTTGCATATCAGTTCTTTATCAGTCTCTCTTATCTTAATGCTCTGATTTCTCTTCAGATCATACAAATTTTTTGCCTTTTACCAAATATTTTATTTTAATATGTGACTTGTATTTTTATACTCTTGTCAATAATTTTTGCAGAACAGGAGTTATTAATTTTAATGAAGTCCAGCTTATCAATTCTTTCTTTCTTTGGTATGTAAAAATAGTGATGACTAGATTTTCTTTTAAGTTATCATCTGCGAGTGGTATAGTTTTGCACTCCATATTTAAATCTATGATTCATTTTGAGTTAATTTTTGTGAAAGGGGTATAGTCTGTCTAGATCCATTTTTTTTTGCAGTAGATGTCTAAATAGTCTTGCATTATTTTTAAAAAGACTTCTTGCACCACTGTGTTGTATTTGTTATTTTGCAAAGATCATTTGACTATATTTATGTGAATATTTATATTCATATTCACATTTCTAAATACTTATAGAAATAATTCTGGACTCTAATCTCCATTAATCTACACATTTTTTTCACTATTGCTTTATTGATCTGTTTCTGTTTCTAACTGGATGGACTTTGTTACAAAGTATTTGATTTCTCTCCTATTTATTTTTTTTTTATTTTTTTTTTAAAGATTTATTTATTGATTGATTGATTTATACATACATACATACAAGCACTGGGTACAGTCAGAAGCGCGGGAGGGTGAGAGAATTCACCAGAGCCAGAGCGGGGAGCAGAGCAGGCAGAAAGACCGAAGTACACTGCTGAGGGGAGCAGCGGGCGGCAGGAGAGGTCTGCGCGCCATGTGGGACCCTCCTCCGGTGGCCGGGGAGCAGCCGGGGATCGAACCGGCGCTGCAGAGGCCGCGGGCAGCTTCGCAACCCAGCGCTCAACCGCTGCGCCACCCGGGAGGCCCTTCTCTCCTATTTAATGGGAAACCTCACTTTGGTAGATATACATATTCCTTTTAATTTTGTTCTTTAAACAATAAAATTTTAAAAGCATAGTCTGTATGGACTGGATCCTGTTTTTCTATTTCTGTCTGAGATTATGACTATTTTTTTTGTCTTTTTTATATTTTTAATTTTCATTTTAATTTACTTATTTTCATACATTTTTGTTAAATTTTGGACAGTATTTGATTTCTCTCCTCAGGTACAGTTCCTGTAGTTTTGTCACCCCAATAGCACCCATGCTCCATCACCACAGTCCCTTGTGCTCCTCCCTCCCTTCTTTTGGCCCCTCAACCTTTCCATGCCCTATTTTATGCATCAGATCTATGGTCAACTTGCAAGTTTTGTCTTTTTTCCTGATACTTTCTTGGTTTCTCTATATTTTGCATATAAGTGAAATCATCTGATATTTTTTTCTTCTGACTTATTCTGCTTAGCACAATCCCTTTCAGTTCCACCCATGTTGCCACAAATGGTGTGAATTTATCTTTTTTGATCACTGAGTTGTATTTCACTGTATACATCTTCTCCCCCCACCAATATCATGTTGTCTTGATTATTGTAGGTTGATAGTAAATTTGAGGTTGGGAAGTGTGAGTTCTCCAATTTTGTTCTTCTGTTGGCTATTCTGGTTATTTTGTCTCACTATATAAACATTAGAATTAAGTTGTCAATATCAACAAAATAACTTACTAGCATTTGATTTGTATTGCTCTGAATCTATATATCAAGTTGAAAAGAACTAACATCTTGACAATATTAAGTCTTCCTATACATGAACACAAAATACCTCTCCATTTATTTAATTCTTTGATTTTTTTTCATCAGAGTTTTGTAGTTTTCCTTTTATAGATCTTGCATATGTTTCATTAGATTTATACATAAATATTTCATTTTTAAGGTAGTTAATTAAATGATACTCATTTTTAATTTCAAATTCCTTGTGTTCATTGCTGATTTATAAGAAAATGGTTGACTTTATATCTTGCTCTTTTTTCCTAAAATTTTTATGATGATCTCTAATTATCAGTAGTTCTAGGAGTTTTTTGTCAAGTTTTCACATTTTCTACATAGACAATCGTGTCATCTGTAAACAAAGGCAATTTTATTTCATCCTTCTCAGTATGTACACTTTTTATTTCCTATTCTTGCTAATTTATTTTATTAGCTGAGTCTTTTAGTATGGTGTTGAAAATGAGTGGTGTGAGAGAACATTCCTGCCTTGTTCCTGATCTTAGCAGGAACACTTCTAACTTCTCACGACTAAGTATGAGGTTAGTGGTAGGTTTTCATTTTTTTTTTAAGATAATAATCTTTACCCAGTTGAGAAAATTTCTCTGTGTCCCTAGTTTGCTGAAAGTTTTTTAATCATGAATATGTATTGGATTTTGTCGAATGTTTTTTATGCGTCTATTGAAATGATCATGGGATTTTTCTTCTTTAGTTTGTTGATGTACTGGATTACATTAATTGCTTTTCAAACATTTTTTTTTGTGAGTTTTTAACAGCTAGGGATGGGCCTTGTGACCCATTTTGTTTTAACTCAGCTCTGGGCTAAACTTAGCCCCTAGCAAAATCTGCTAGTGGAATTGTTCTGGAAAAAATGAGCAAGGAGGAATATAACTAAGACTACCCCTTCCTCTTTCACTTGGTTTTGACTGTGCCAATGATGGGCACATACAGCAGCCATCCTGCCATCATGAGTGAGGCAAAGGGCAATAGAATTGCAGAGATATTTGGCATGAAATTACTGCATCACCTCCCTGGACTTTATGTTGTATGAGGAAAGGAAACCCCTTTTTGTTTAGACCATTGTGAGTTGGGTTTTATGACCATTTTAGTTGGGTTTTATGTTATATGCAGCCAAACCTGCTTTCAAATTGATACTCATGTCAAATCCAAAACAAGACACGTGGAAGTCCTGAACGAGGACTACATTATTGCTGTGGTTCTACAAGTTATGCCCTGGTGCCTAAGCCTGGGCAAAACTGGCTAGAAAACTGGCAGAAGGCTGAAAGGAGGATGGCTAAGTGATAGGAAATCAGCAGAGCATTTGATGGTTAGTGAACTCCTGGGTCACACTAACTCTGAGTAAGGAGACCAACACGAGGTCAACCACAAAACCCATGTTCGAGGAGGGAGGGCAGAAACATGTTTGAGCAGTGGCAAAATGAAGTGAGGAACCAACATGGTGCAAGAAAGAGTAGACAAGCCTATGGAACCAAAAAATTCTTGGTCTGCCACTTCTTAGCTGTATGATTTGATACAATTATTCAACCACTTTTCATGTGACATAGGAGGAAAATTGTCCACCTCCTAAGATCACTGCTAAGAGTTCAAACAATAACATTTTAGAGCACCAAGTCACCTATGTTCCTTTTCCCTTTTCACATGCTCAAAGTCAAAACAAGGTTTACCAAAGATATCATGGCAATGTCTGTTAGAAAGACACGAATGGAGGGATGCTCAGATGTTAATGTATTATGCTGATAAAAAGCTCAGTGGAAAAAAGTTCTCTTAATATCAGCAACTTAAGTGCTGACGTATAGACACAGCCAACTTTGGGTCACAGGGAGTAAAAAGAGTTTCCAAACCAAGTTTAATAAAGAAGTGAAAATATTAATATTCCCAAGAGCAGTAGGGAACCATTGACGTCTTTGTATGAGCTTCCTGTGATAACAATATTTAAATATTTGTTGAATTAATGATATGTTAGAACATTAAAATCTTTTTACAAATACTTGTACCAATATTTACCTGTCTTATAAAATCATTTTGGTGTTTTCTTCCAGTGATAATTGTAGGAAAATTTTCTAGCTTCTACCCAGAGGGTGGTCTAAACTGAAATAAAGAATACCTTGACAGTTTTGAATCAAACTGATATGCTATTTCATCACACTCTAAGTACATTAAAATTAAATTATTTTAGGAATAAGCAAAATCCAAAAGAGGTTTAGGCAATGTAACTCATGAGGGAATGAGGATTATACTAATTGAAGTTGGTATTATGGGCACATTTAATAAAATTTGCAAATATTTCCTTAGAGTGGAGAATATTTCCTATGACTGGATTTACTTTTAAAGTTAGATTAATTCGGGCCTCCTCTGGTGGCGCAGCAGTTGAGCGCTGGGCTGTGAAGCTGCCTGCAGCCTCAGCAGCACCGGTTCGATCCCCGGCCGCCAGGCGAGGGTCCCACATGGCGCGCAGACCTCTGCTGCTGCCCGCTGCTCCTCTCAGCAGCGTACTTCATCACTCTGCCTGTTCTGCTCTCCGCTCTGGCTCTGGTGAATTCTCTCACCCTCCCGCACTTCTGACTGTACCCAGTGCTTGTATCAATAAATAAATAAATCTTTAAAAAAAAGTTAGATTAATTCACTTATTAAACAATTAGTGAGCATCTTTCAGGTGCTATGCAGAGAACTGGAATTATGTGGAATATTAAAAAAAAAAAGCTAAGATTATAGTACCTGTTCTTCCCTTACACTGGACTTGAAGCTGTATGTATAGAAGTCATCTGAGCAGCTTGTTAACAATGCAACTACTCAGATTTTCCATAGAAATTCTGTTTCATGGGATGACTCTAAGAATCATCATTTTCATAAAGATTTCCAGGAGACTCAAGTATATATCAACTGAGAATCACACAATGATACTCACTGTTTTACAGCTAGAACCTATAAATGAGTTGGAAAAAAAATATATATATGTACTTTAGGAGGTCAAGGATAGACGATGACATATCAGGATGGAGAGTGCCAAGGCAGAGACAGGAAGTCAAAAAATGCTGCTTTAGGAAATAGATTGACCTGGCATTTCCTGGAAGCTGTGATCCTGGGTAATTAAAGATAGAAATATATACAGCCCCAATTAAATCATATGTATTTCCCAAATCAAGACAAAACAATGATTGAGACAGAGGTGACAGTGAAAAGTGAGAAATAGCCACTTTTAAATATATTGGGTAGTCGCCTCGAGGCGCTGGGGACATGGGGCTGTCAGTGAAGAGTCTTGCTAACGGCACATTTCAACATTATCTATCAGTTCCCTCATCTCCAAAATTGGTATAAGAATAATACCTAGGGCCTCCCCTGGTGGCGCAGCGGTTGAGCGCTGGGTTGCGAAGCTGCCCGCAGCCTCTGCAGCACAGGTTCGATCCCCGGCTGCCGGTGAGGGTCCCACATGGCGCGCAGACCTCACCTGCCGCCCGCTGCTCCCCTCAGCAGTGTACTTCGTCAGTCTGCCTGTTCTGTTCCCTGCTCTGGCTCTGGTGAATTCTCTCACATTCCCGGGCTTCTGACTGTACCCAGTGCTTGTATAAATAAATAAATAAAACTTATAAAAAGGAAACCATTAAGAAAAAAAAAAGAATAATACCTAACTCATATAGTGGCTGTAAGTACTAAAGATATTAGATGTAAGCCATGTAATTTCCTGCCTGGGTCAGCGTAAGTAATAATAATTATTATTGTTGTTATCTTCATCATCATTGTCATCATCAGCAGCAGCAACAACCTTGATTTGCGGTTTGCTTTAGGACCTGAGCAAACACAGGCCACTATTTCCTATGCTTGTGGATTTTTTGAAACCTGTGCGTTAAATTTTAGTGAGCTGTCAATTAAATTTGGGGTATTTTTCGTTTTTTTTTTTTTTAATATTTATTTATTTTTATAGAAGAACCAGGGTACAGGCCAGATATGCGGGAGGGTGAGAGGATTCACCAGAGACAGAGTGGGGAACAGAACAGGCAGACAGACCAAAGACACTGCTGAGGGGAGCAACGGGCGAGGCAGGAGAGGTCTGCTGCACCATGTGGGTTGCTCCGAGGCCGGCGGGGATCGAACCCGCACTGCAGAGGCTGCGGGCAGCTTCACAGCACGGCGCTCAACTGCCTGCGCCACCAGGATGGCCCCTGGGATATTTTTCTAATAAAACAGTACCAGACATCTTGTTACATCATGTCCTTTGAACGTGGTCCCGCTCTTGAAGATTACATTTCTTAGCCCCCTGCCCAGAGGTGCTTAATAGATGACATGTATTGAACTCTTTCAAGTGTTGGGTTCAGTGTTAAGTTATTTATGCATATTATCACAGTTACTCCTCAGAAAACACGCTTAAACTAAATACTGTCCTTATTTTGCAGGTAAGGAAACAGACCTACAGAGTTTTTAAAATAATGTGTCCAATTTACCAACTGCCTAGTTCTTGCATAAATGGATTTCCAAACATAACTTTCTCACCACCTTCTACCTCTGCACCTCATTTTACATCTGTTTCTTTTCTCTCTGTTTATCAGTCGCCACAGTTATCAACCACATTTAAACTTTAGAGCATTCAACTTCAGCCACCTGAGAAAACGTAAGCCAGTGCTTTTAATTCAAGGTCCAAAAAATCAGAAGGATCATTGCCAAACCTAAGTTAGAGTCCCACCCTTCAACAGGTTAACTTGGCTAACAGAGCTCAGGAAATATGGCAGCACCTTTATTAATAATAGGTTGGAATGGAGGAAAGAACAGTTACTAGAGTAAGGGGGTACTCTTGAAGAAGGGGTGCTGGATAGACAAAAATATATATAGTTCACCTCATCTCTCTGGGCTATGCATTCGTCACATCTTTACTGCCTTTTTAATATTTTGAAGTCCAACTTTTAATCTTTGTCAGTGTAATAGACATTTAAAAAAAAAAAACTTTTTGCTTTTGGGGTTTGGTTCTTTCTCATAGATTTCAATTCAGTATTTTGAACTGTTTAAGAATCTTAGCAAACACTTCCCACTCCTTAAAGTTGACAAAACAAAGCAAGGAGGCAGTGAGAATTGGAGCTGAGACAGGCCTGTTTGGCCCCTGTTGTAAGCATTTTTCTGGTGGCGTTGGATAAGGTTAGTGCGATTCAGCTCTCTAAAGAGGTGGGGAGGAGGGGGGAGGGTGTGTTGAGCTCTGCAGGTGTTTGTAGCTAGTGATTACAGAGCAGGCAAAGGGCTTGATCCTTTTGAGGGAGATTCTTTAGTTCTACTAATTAGCTGCCCAACCCTCTCCCCCATGGTTCTACCAGAAAACTTTTCTTTGATCTTCATTGTGTATGGAAAATGATTGCAACTAGAATTATATAATACAATAAACATTTGTTAATAAAATTAATATGATAACATCAAAACAGTATAAGTAGCATTCAGTAGCTCTGGACAATTTTATTTCTGTGCATTATGTAATGTTTGGCATTTATTGAGTTTATTTTTGCATACAAACATGAGTTTGAGGGCAGGAAGAAACCTGCATAACCAAAATTCCACCTCAAAATTTGGATACCTGACAAATCTGCTCCTAACTCATTTGTAGACAATTCATACAATAGAACCAATGATGCTTTGTTCTGCTCCAAAAACATAAAAAGCATAACAAATGCAAATATGAAGAACTGGTGACATTTTTCAAAATCTTTCAAATTTTGTATAAATTGTATTTTAAAAGGAACAATCCATCTGATTGAAATAATAGCTAATTCAGTTTTTAGAGCAGTGTTATATGTTATAATTATTCAATGGCTTTAGATAAGTTGGCATTGTTCCTTAAGTAGAGGCATTATTACTTAATTGCTGATGAGTCACTTCCCCAGTCCCAAGCAATTCATCTGTTTCCAAAACTTGCCTAAAATAGGAACCACCTGGGTTTTTGTTACACATACAGATTCTGGGGTATATTGAATTAGAATTTCTGGGGAATACATGAGAGAATCTGTATATTCAGTCATCTTGCCATGCAGATCTTCTTATCACACAGGATTAGGAAATACTATTTGATTTCTTTGACAGTGATACTGACTTTTTTTCAATTACTATCTTATTGAGTAACCAGAATAGAACTTCATCATTGGGAGAATTGGGACGTTAGGAAGCATTCATGAACGATATAAACCAATGCATGTTCTATTTTATGTGGATATATCTTCCTATTATCTAAAATAAGTACCATGCATTTACATATTTTTACTTTACTCAGTCAGGTACTGTGGAAAATTTTGTTCCCTAAATGATATGTGCAAGGTTAAATTCATCACCCTCTTGAAAGAAGAATGTGAGGTAAATGTCATACATCAGGCATGATCCTGACACTTGGTTTATGTAAGTTATTTTCCTTAATCTTGACCATTAGTGCCTGGTGGTATATGTATTTATTTCCCTTTTAGATGCACAAACTGAGGCTTAAAGAGGTTAATGCATTTCCCAACAGTCAGTAAGCAAGTGAGAGGGGGTCAAATCCGACAAACACAGACATCTTTCCAAGATATTAGCCTTAGAGTCGAAATAGCAAGTTAAGGAATACAAATTCACTAGACAGAATAATTGTGGGATTGGAAAAATTAATTCTCTGAAAGCCTAAAGGTGCAATTTTTTATATATTTGGGCTGAGTCACAGAGGGAAGAAAGGACAGGCAATTTCAAAATGTCTGACTGCCTCTTATAGGTCGATAAGCCTCTTCTGCAGAAAAGAAACATATAGCTCTCCCCTAAAAATTAGCTCTCTCAAAAACCAAATGAGAAAAATAGATAAAATTATAAATCTAGATATGTAATTTGTGTAATAGGTATCTGTGGAACTGGATTTTACTCCAGTTTCTTCTTTCTTATTCCCCGCCATGCAGTTGATTCTGGTTGAAGACGTTGCAGCCAGAGACAAAAAGTGCTCCCTTTGGGTTTCTTGTTTTTAAAAACTCTTCCCTCCCTCCCAGCCCCCAAGGGTTTGTTTTCTTAGACTTGGAGGCTGTTGAAAGGTGCCAGATGGATAGTGTTGGAGGCTGTGAGTTCCTTGTTTATCAGAAGAGGAGGGCAGGTGTGGATGGGGCATCCTGGGCTCCCCACGCATCCCAGTCCAGATACCCTTGCCCTCCCGGATGACAGTTAATATTAAGTTTGGAAGTTAAGAGAACTCCCTGAAATAAAAGAAGGCATTACAAGCCAGCAGCACATTCCTTTGTTGTTGCCATTGTTTATATCACAGGCTAAGTCTCTCCCACCAATCATTTTTAAAGGAGGCTGTTAAGGAGGATCTTAGAGGAGGCAGTACAGGACAGGAATGCAGGATGGAGGCAGAGAGTAGGTGACAGAGAGGGGAGGATGGTGAAAATAGTCTGAACTTGACTTTACATACAATGCTTTCTGCATCTTGTAATGTTTTTTTCTTTTTTTACACAGGTGTTGCATCCAGAGTGCCTCAAATAACTTCTAGATGGCAACCAATTAGGCTTCACCCCATTCAACTACGTTCAGACTGACCAATTGATGAAGCAAGGCATGGGGATAGGCAATGCGGTACCAATATTTGAAGGCCCATTCAAAAAGCCTCAGTGTTTCATCTGCTTTTTTTCCTCCCTTATTAATGACTCTAAAAAAAATTTTTTTTAAGATTTATTTATTTATAAGAACTGGGGTACAGGCCAGAGGCATGGGAGGGTGAGAGGATTCACAAGAGACAGAGCGGGGAACAGAACAGGCAGACTGAGTGAAATACACTGCTGAGGGGAGCAGCGGGCAAGACAGGAGAGGTCTGCTGCACCATGTGGGTATCTCCCCGGCCGGCTGGAATCAAACCTGTGCTGCAGAGGCTGCAGGCCGCTTTACAGTGCTGCGATCAAACTGCTGCACCACCGGGGAGACCCTGACTTAAAATTTTTAATATATTTCAAAACCTATAAGGATATACCTGCTCAGTGTATCAGCTATTTTGTAAGTTTCAGTATTTTTTTTTATAGATGTTGTTTTGCAACCTTCCAGGCCAGGTAGATTCTCTGTCAGTTCTAGCAATTTGAAAGAGAGTTTTGGAGCTCTTGGCATCATTTTCACAGGTTTTAATGGTAAACAGAGGAAACAAGCCAGCAGGGAGACAGCAACTTGAACCCCTTTACCCAGGGTGACGCCGCCCTTTTATCATCTCCCTCCTTGATTCAGGTGTGCACTCTTGTGCATGCTTACACACCCATGCACAAGTGTCCATAGTCAGGCACTCGTGCCCTACACTCACAAGGCTTTTATGTTAACAAGACCAAGGCTGCAGGTGATAGCCACAGAGGGCAATGGTGTAAAAAGCCCGATCAACTTAATTTACCCTACAGATGTATATTTGTAAATGTATATTAAATTTACATAAGAGAAATGAAGTTTCTGTGTTACTCTTTCCTTATCCTTCAAATATGATCCAGGTGAATTTTTGTAAAATGTGGAGGGTATTATTACATGACAAAGTGTGTATTGTGGGCCTAAAGGAGTTGATAGCTCAGAGATATATGTAAGAAAAGAGCTGGGATTTTAAAATTTAAAAATAGATTAATTCTCTGGAATAATGTTGGAAAAGCTAGAATCTACTTTTTTTTAAAATTATAAAGGTAACATTAATTAAGAGATAATCAAAATTATTTGTGTCTATTAAAAGTATAAAAAAGCAGGTAATGAGTTTCTATCGAGATGGTGAATAGAATGTCTCTTTTCTCCCATCTGAAAATGTTTTGAAATCATTGAAAAGCAAAGTGATAAGGAAGAAATAAAAAACTAGGGGGCCTCCCTGGTGCAAGGGGTTAAGATGCAGCACTATGAAGCAATGTGCAGCCACTACAACATGAGTTCGATCCCCAGCCAGGGAGGTGACCCACATGGCACAGCAGACCTCTCCTGTTTCATCCACTGCTCCCCTCAGCAGTGTATTTCAATCAGTCTGCCTGTTCTGCTCCCCACTCTGTCTCTGGTGAATCCTCTCACCCCCCACACCTCTGGCCTGTACCCCAGTTCTTGTACGCATATATAAATAAATCTTTTAAAAAAAGGAAATACAAAACTATAACAAAAGGGTAGGACAGCGTGCGGCAGGAGAGGTCCGTGCGCCATGCGGGACCCACCTCCGGTGGCCGGGGAGCAGCCAGGGAGCAGCCGGGGAACAGCTGGGGAGTAGCCAGGGATGGAACCGGCGCTGCAGAGGCCGCGGGCAGCCTCGCAATCCGGTGCTCAACCGCTGCGCCACCGGGGGGAGGCCCTGCTTATTCTCTTTTGAGATGAGCTTGTGTTTTTTTCAATCTGTTAACATGGTGAATTACATTGATAGATTTTTTTAAAAAGATTTATTTTAATTTGTTATGCATACAAGAACTGGGGTGTAGGCCAGAGGTGCAGGGGAGTAAGAGGATTTGCCAGAGACAGACTGGGGAGCGGAACAGGTGGATTGACTGAAATACACTGCTGAGGGAGCTGTGGGTGAGACAGGAGAGGTCTGTTGCGCCATGTGGGTCAGCTCTCTGGCCCGAGATCAAACTCGTGCTGCAGTTGGCTGCGGACAGCTTCATAGTACTGAGAAGTAACCCCTTGCACCACCAGGGAGGTCCCTCTTTTAAAGTTTATTGAGAGTTGTTTATAGCCCAGAAAATGTGGTCAACCTTGGTAAAATTTCCTTGTGCACTTAAAAGTTAAGTGTTCTCCTATTACATGGTGAAGTGGCTTGCAACAATCAATTAGATACAATTACTGATAGTAGTTTTGAAATTTCCTATATCCTTGCTGATTTTCTCCTTGTTCTAACAAATATTGAAATTTCTAGCTATAATTTTGGGTTTGTGTATTTCTCCTCGAGAATCAAGTATTTTGAAGCACTGCTATTGGGTGTTACATTCCCTTGATACATTTGTTGCTGAATTGTTATAAAATGATCTTTTTTGGTTTTTTCCTCCATTGGTACTCACTAATCAGCATTTTACTAAATACTGAGTGGGAACCACAGTCCTCTCCCCTTGCTGCTTGCTTTTCCAATTCTTTGTACTGCTAATTCTTCTTCAATTCACTGGAATTCCCCACCTACCCCTCAGGGCAAAGACTCTACCTGGAACAACTTCGGTTGTGCCTTGCACAATGGCCTGGAAATTTTCTCCAGATAGTAAGTTAGGGTAACTGTAGGGCTCACCCCTATTCCTTTCTCAGGTATTACTGTTCTTCATTGACTGATGGTCAGTGTCTTGAGGGCCATTGTTTCATGTATTTTGTTCATTTTTTTAAAGTTTCAAATAGTCTCTAGTCGGGAGGGGCCTCCCCGGTGGCACAGCGGTTGAGCGCTGGGTTGCGATGCTGCCCGCGGCCTCAAATAGTCTCTAGTCCTCCATCTTGCTCAAAAGCATATGTCTCATTATGTCTCTAAATGGTAATCTCAGAGAACTTGTTTTTTTTAAAGACAGGAAAGGATATTGACTTGGGAATCAAATACCTAAGTTCTAACTCTACCACTTGTTGTATAAACTGGAAAGAAATCACTTTGTTGAGGCTTAAATTCCTTGATGTTGTATTGTAAAAGTAAAAGTGCTTTGTAAAATATGACATCATATTCAAATGTAGATTATTATTATTAAATGTATAACCCCTATGTGGGTAGGAGTTAGAAGATTTAGCCTACCCATTGTTTTTACCCATATTTATTCCCTTTCTTCCTTTTGTTGATTCTGTTCAAGTAAAGGAATATGTCCAGTACCATTTTTCATGCCACTACCCTGTTTTAACCTATGGCTAGGTTGGCCATGCCATTCAGTTCTGGAAAGTGAGGAATAATGGGCACTCTGCTAGCAGTCCTTCTGGGTGAACTTTTGATTTCCTGATAAAAGAAGACTTAACTGACATTGCTCCTTTCCTGTCACTTTTTGACCTGAATACAGCCTTGATTCATAGCTTTCTGGCAGCTATTTTGGAATATAGGGGAAAGACCAAGTCATCACACAGATCACTGAACCTCGCCTTACTGAGTTGCTGAATTAACATTAACATCACCTTTCTCTAGATTTCTTACTTTATAAGAAAATATATTATTTGAGCAATACTACTTGGATTCTCTTTTATTTGGTGGTAACAACATTCATTCTTGCTTGATTTAGGGGAAGAGGGACAGAAGAGTTGACATATATCTTTGTAAGCTGTTAAAAGTTTCTATGAATTTTAGAATCAATAGCAGTGTCTGGCACATAATTACTTGAAAAATATTAAAAAATATATGATGGATATATGAATCTTGTGGGACTTTTGTAGATATAAATTGACATGAAGCAAAATCTGAGCTACTTCTACTTGACAGTTTTGATTAAGGGCGCTCAATGGTTGTTCATTATAGGACACTGTAGTGTCCACAAGCACAGGATGGGTTCTCTATGGATTCAGGCAGAGTCCTGGAGCCTTCGTGGTTTCTTCAGGCTTTAGCACTCTTTCTGTGTCAATTTTGTGGGGTCTAAGTCCACAGGCTGGCAAGGGAGGGAGCCTGGGGGTCCAAGAGGCTGTCACGACTCCCAAACCCTGGGGAATCTATTCTTTCTCTTTGGGCTCTCTCTGGCATTCTCTAGTGGTTTCTTCCTCTCAAACCTGTTGTTTGCTGCTCTGCTGTAGCTATTCCTGTCTCTGAGTGACACCGCCCTTAAACTCTTTTTTTTAAAAAAGATTTATTTATTTATTTATACAAGATTGATTGATTTATACAAGCACTGGGTACAGTCAGAAGCGCGGGAGGGTGAGAGAATTCACCAGAGCCAGAGCGGGGAGCAGAGCAGGCAGAAGGACCGAAGCACACTGCTGAGGGGAGCAGCGGGCATGGCAGGAGAGGTCTGCGCACCATGTGGGACCCTCCTCTGGTGGCCTGGAGCAGCCGGGGATCGAACCAGCGCTGCAGAGGCTGTGGGCAGCTTCGCAACCCAGCGCTCAACCACTGCGCCACTGGGGAGGCCCTGCCCTTAAATTCTTAACCTTTAGGCTCAGGTGTGCACACTTCACGCATGCCCACACGATGCTCCAGTTGTCCACAATCAGGCATGCACACTCCATGCCCATGCTCCCAAGTACCTTCTGCATTCAAGGGCACAGGTGATAGCCACATAGGCTAGTGGTGTAAAAAGCCTGACTATTTGTAGTGCCAGCAAGGCACAGAGCAGGTTCTTTATTGATTCAGGTAGCTGGGTAAAGGAGAAATCCTGGAGACCTCAGTGGCTTTTTCTGGCTTTTAATGATCTTTCTATACCATTTGTAGTGATGCAACCAGATGCAGGGGAGGTAGGGAGTCCTGGTCTCTTTGCTGGTCCCTACTGCACTGTCCTATGCTGCTGCACTCTGTTCTCTGCTGCTGCACCTCTGTGATGCCACCCTTATAGTCTCTCAGCTCAGTTGTGCCCATCTATGCACGCCCACACCACGCTCCAGGTGCTGCCATCAGGCACACGTGTATGACCACAGGTGTCCATCATTGATGCTAATGTCCAGAGGGCAGAAAAAACCTGATAACTTCCATTTACCCTACACTGTTTCATTTACTGTACAGGCACTTACCTCATTTTTATATAATTATATACACAAGGAGAATCTTCTTAGAGTTACACCAGTACCTTTTTTTTTTTAAATAATAAATTTTATTTTTATATTCCCCCATACAATTGCAAACGCCCCATTCTGACCCCAATCCTTCCCCTCCCGCGCCCCACCCCCAAAAAGTGTCTCTGGTTCATAGTTTTTTGTTGATTTTGATTTTCACTTTCTTATAGTTATTCATTTTCCTGGTCCCTTATTTAAGTTTTCTAGATTCCTGCTATGAGTGAGACCATCCGTACACCAGTACCTTTTAAAGAAGCTAAGTGAACTTAGCTACAGGACACTTTATTACATTTAAAACTGCAGGAGACACCAGTCAAGCTCTGCTCTAGTCCCTCAAAAGGCTGATTTCATATGTGTATTTGTTATGATGGAAAAACTTCTTTGAAAGCAAATACACTGTGATGAGGGAATCCCTAACTAAAGCATCTCTCACATAACTTTCAAATGCCTGGGACCATGGAAGGCATAGTGTTAACATTTCAGTTTCCATGGAAGATGGTTAGTTTTAACAAAGTATTTTTTTGCCAATATTTTGTGATACCAACTACAACAAATCATGTATACTAGTAATCAGAAAGTGAAATAGGTAGTTTAAAATCATTATCTGATTTTAATTTTGTGTAGAGGAAGGATGAAGACTGTAATTAACTTAAAGTAATGAAAATGTGTTTTTTTCTCCCCTGTGCCTTTTCCCAAAATTTTCCTGAGAGTTTGATAGAAATACCCAGAAATTTTATGACTAATGGAGTGTTTTGATTGGTTTTGTACTAAAACAGTCAAGAATGACAAGCAAATATTAGAGAGTACAAACCTTGAAATGGCAGTTGTTCTTTTGATTTTGGATTTGCACAATTTGTCCTCGACTCCTCTCAGAGTGTGAGATTATGAGAAACTAGATGTGATAAGGAAAGAAAAAGGTCCTAGTTACTGGTAGAAATATGGCCAGAGGGAGCCATAAATGTAATAAAAATGGATTCTTAAACTGCGGAAAAAAAATTTTAGCTCTTCCATCCAGGTGGGCAATTCCCTGGGTGGACTGATATTATGAGTCAATCAGACCAAAAATATATGTCCAGAGATTACAAAAAAGATAAACACATTTGTGGGTCGGAAATGCCTCACTTGGTCTCAACAAACTTCTCCCCCTCTGTAGAGGCAGGAAGGGCCAGAGCAGGTTTTCTATGATCCCATGCAGACTGGGTAAAGGAGGACAGAGTCCTGGAACCCTCAGTGGCTTTTGCAGGCTTTTATTGGGATTTACCAGGTACACAGCAGGCAGAGGTGCTGGGCCCCCTCCCCCCACCCCAGAGGCTGGCAGGCCTCCCAGCCCCCAGCAATTCCTCACTCTATCTGGGCTCTCTGGCGTTCTCTGGTGGCCTTGTTCTCATGGTTCTTCTGCTTCTCTACTTCTTTCGTTCTGCTTCTACTGGCGTCCCGGTGACGCCGCCCCTAAAAGCCCAGTCTTAACCCAGGTGAATCCCATCTACTTATGCCCACACCCTACTCCAGGTGCCCGCCATCAGTCAGGCATTCAGGACCCCAGGGTTCTGTCATCTCTCCTAATGGCGGGAGGGCAGAAAAGCCTGATACTTTACCTTACCCTACACTCTCCCCCCACATTTCAATAGTTAGGGTGTGAGTGAGTGTGTGTGTGTGTGTGTGTGTGTGTGAATCTATATTCCTGTTTTTCTTTGTTTGATATAATGCAATCTAATAAATACAGGTTGTATTTATTCAGACTTATAAGTCAAGTTATTACTCTCTTCTTTGTTTAAAAAGACTGGAGGTGGTTTATTTATTTGCTCCATAGGTTTTGGTAAATTCTTGCTTTTGTCAATTCAACAAAGAGTGATTGAACATGTACTATGCTCGAGTGTAGGGTAAAGAAAATATCAGGCTTTGGGCCTCCCCGGTGGCGCAGCGGTAGAGCGCTGGGTTGCGAAGCTACCCGCAGCCTCTGCGGCGCCCTTTCAATCCCCGGCTGCTCCCCGGCCACCGGTGGAGGGTCCCACATGGCGCGCAGACATCTCCTGCCGCCCGCTGCTCCCCTTAGCAGTGTACTTCGGTCCTTCTGCCTGCTCTGCTCTCCGCTCTGGCTCTGGTGAATTCTCTCACCCTCCCGCGCTTCTGACTGTACCCAGTGCATGTATAAACAAAACAAACAAACAAGCAAGCAAACAAATAAAGAAAAACATGCCTCTATTAAAAAAAAAAAAAAGAAAGAAAATATCAGGCTTTTCTGACCTTCCGCCATCAGGATAGATGATGGATCCTTGTCCTGAATGCATGCCTGATGGCGGGCACTTGGAATAGGGTGTGGGCATAGGTAGATGGGATTCAGCTGAGCTAAGACTGTGCTTTTAAGGGTGGCGTCACGGGGATGCCAGCAGCAGCAGTAGAAGCTGAAGCCAAAGCCGAAAGAGAAGCCGAGAAGCAGCAGAACGAACTCCAGAGAGCTCAGATAGAGTGAAGACTTGCCCCCCAGCCCCCCAGCCAGCACCTCTGCCTGCCATATGCCTGGTGAACCCCAATAAAAAACCTGCAAAACCACTGAGGACTTTGACTCCTCCTTTACCCGGTCTGCATGGGATCAGAAAACCTGCTCTGTGGCCAGTCCTGCCCTTAAATCTAGGCATCTCATGGTTTATAAAGTTGAATCAAATGTGGTCCCTGATGCTTGTGTCTTCCTATGATCCTTCTCAAGAAGCAGTTTTTTAACAAGAGGGTAATGACTAGTTGCATCGTCAGAATCACCCAGGGGCTTGTTGAAAATATATCTTCCCTGGGCTCCAAATCTTAGCTTAGAGAAATTCTGATAATAGAAAAGGACCCAAGGTGTGTGCTGTTTTAACAGCAACTTCTCCAGGTAAACCTGATACACAAACTGGTATTAAGAAACACTAATGTAAGAAAGGACTAGTTGCAGGAGATCAGCCCACAAGTCCACCAGGTGGATGCACTGGAAATCTACACAATGAGCTGTTGGCTACAGTGGTTTATAGGTCTGTTTTTCCCTCTTACCACAGCTTCAGAACTGATAGTTATAATGTGAAATGCATCCCAGAGCACACAGGTGGGCCCAATTTTTCTGTAAAGTAGCTATAAAGCAGAACAAGATCATTATGAAGTTACAGGCAAAAATCTTATCCAAACACTCCCAACATTCTGTGTTTCCTCCTTTACTAGATTGTGACGTATTCCAGAGCAGTAGCAATCTTTTTTTTCCCCACTGAGCCCAGTATCATAATAGTCATTTGACAGGTGTTTGATTTGAGTCGAATCTTCTCCAACTTCTGGGCTCTTACTATCCATGCATAGTGGATATTTATAAAATATCCATAAAAGTATATATTTACTTATAAAACATTCCAGTCACCCAAAAGATAGGTAACACATAAAAAAGAAAGAGCAAGAAAACAAGCATCGATCATCCCCAGTCTATGCAATAAGACGTTGCCAATATCTTTTTGTTCCCCTCTGGAACTAGCTCCTTTGAAAAGTAACAATCTTCTGATATTTAAGTAAGAATGGGAACATGCACTATGCATGGGATCATTCATTCACTTGTAGGTACTAAGTGCCAGAATGATGTACCTTGGGCAGTTGTTTCTACAATTGGAATTAGGGTTGTCAACAGTGACATAAGCTTTTCCAGACTGCTTTTGCTGCAAGTTGCCCCAACCCGGCTAGCCCTCCAGAGATGGCGTGGCTTCTGCATGCGGACACTTTGGGTGGAAACTACGGGTCCCGGCAGTCCGCGGGGCGAGAGGGCGGAGCCGGGCCGGGGGCGGGGGCCGGACGAGCGGGGGCATTGTGTCGGGAGCGCGGAGCTGCATTTGTCTGCCCGAGGTGCTCGCGGAGCGAGCGTTTTGGTGGCCGGCTGGGGACTGCAAGTGTCAGCGGTGGCCGAGGCCCTGGCGGGAGCCGGAGCGAGAGGAGCCACGCGCCTGCTGACCGGGGTCGCTGGCAGGGGGCGGCGTGCTAGCGGAGCAACATGCAGATAGGCGCCCCGCGCTCTGACGACCCCTCCCGAGGACAAGAGGCCGGGGCCGCTGTGGGGCGGCGGGGAGCATGAGGGAGGCCGGGGGCTGGCTCGACTCGGAGCGCTGCTAGGGAGCGGTGCGAGCTGCACACTCGCTGGGGCGCATCGGAGGGCGGGGAGCCGGGCTGGTCGCGCCCGCAGGCGGGAGCCGGCCACCGGGAGCTGTTCTGATTTCCTACGCGGACGAGAGGGGCTCGGAGCAGCCCCCGACCCCTGCGTGCAGCCAACATGGGCAACGCAGGGAGCATGGATTCGCAGCAGACCGATTTCAGGGCGCACAACGTGCCTTTGAAGCTGCCGATGCCCGAGCCAGGTGAACTGGAGGAGCGATTTGCCATCGTACTGGTGAGTGCGCGGCGGCTGCTGGGCGCGGGGCCCCCGAGCTCCCGGCCAGGCGGCGCAGCTGACCCCGGCCCCCTCCTCTTTTCTCCGCACCGGGAGCGAGCCTGCTGTTCCTGGGGTGAGGCGCCCACCTTCTCCATTGTGGTCTCCCCGACTCCTCTCTGTTCCCCTTCAAGACCCCCGCGCTCAGCGCTCTTGGGGGGTCACGGGATGGACTCGGGGGTCCGAGCGGGCTCCCGGCCAACCCCGGACCCATTGTCTGGCGGGAGAGGCACCTCGCCGCGCGTGTGCCGGGAAGGTGCGGCGTGGGCGTGCAGGGAAGGTAGTGCCGGCCGGGGATGAGGCGGCGAGCCTTGTTGGCTTTTTGTTCTAAGGAAAAGAAAAAAATCCCGACAAACCCAAGTCCCCGAGGACCATCCCGCGGGGTCCGGGGCAGATGGGCGCGTGTGGCTGGCGGCGGGCGCTGCGCCGGGCGTTGCGCAAAGGCGAACTTGGAGAGCGGACATTGCGGTTTGGCGGAGGGGAGCTCCTCCGAAAAGGAAAGAGAAGGAAACCCGCGACTATGCGGCGCCCCCGTCCCTGAGTAAGGAGGGGGCGTCTGAAGCCGGGCGAGAAAGAAGCTTTACTAGAGCGCGTTCCTTTTGGTCTTTAAATCTCAAACCACAAAAATGTGCAGTTTTGCGGGGACGTGTTGCGAACTGTCCTAACTCCAGGGGCGTCTCGACCCCTCCTGTCCCACCAGCACACCCTGCTCAGTGCCCGACTCCCTCCCAAAATCCCCTCCTAGCTTTCCAGCTCCTCAGATCCAAAACACTAAAGACTCCCTTTACTCCCTCTCTCCCTTTCTTGTTGAGAATGAGTTCCTGGGCCTCTCCCAACCACAGTCTGTCAGTGTGCTGTGAGCTCAAGAGGGTGTGGCGGCCTACCCCTTGCCTACCCCTTGCCAGAGTCTGTACTGCAGTTGCTCTCCAGACTAAGATTTTCAGTATCCCAGCCTCTTTTAAGGGATGTTGGGGGGGGGGGGGGGGACATGCGAGATCGGAAGCCTCTTCCTTACACTTGTACACTACCCCCTCCTAACTAGTTACTTCCAAACTCCACAAGGCTATGTGGCAAGAGAAACTTGTGCTCAAGGCAGCCAAATTTTGTCTGTTGGCAGGTTTTTACAGTATAACCTCACAGTTTTGGTAAAGGACCCAAGTCTCAACACTGGGATATTTAAATTACCTTTCTTTTTGCTTTTATAAGGGACTGGTTTGATATGGAGAATAATGTTCTGGATGGCAGGTCAGTCTTGTGCTCTTTGGGATAAAAGAGGCCACATGCTTTACCAGGCCACCCGGGAAACTCTGGTGTGGCAGGGAGATAGATGAAGCTGCCTGTCTTGCTTTGCATCTTCTGTGATCTCCCACAGCTGCTCTCTCCTTGTGCAAGCTGGGACACTGAACTGAAACAGCATAGGCTTAATTATTTCTCAAGGCAGCCTGGGTGCATACTTGACCCATCTTTCCAGAGACCATCGTTTTTATTCAAAATCCTCTTCCGACCAGACATATGTTTCTTACCTCCTGGTTGTGGGTTTTCTGTCTTTCCATCCATGGGGGGGTGGGGGTGGGGGTGGGATGGGGTGTGCCTGTGTGTGTGTGTGTGTGTGTGTACGTACGTACTTGAAGTAGAAGGACCAGTGACAGGAAAATCAGTGCAGCAACCATAATAATAATAATGCAATTAAGTCCTGCTCAACTGGGATAGCATTTTTTGTGCCTGAGCTTTCAGTTACCCTGCTGATTAATAACACATGGTATGAATTAATCTTTAGAAAAATAATGTTCTGTCATTAGCAAGGTGGATTTGTGTTACTGTTAAGTCTAACAGTCACAAATTTAATATGTAGACATTTATGATTGTCCATCACAAGTTCCTTGGGGGCCTTGGTTGATTGTTGTGGCTACTTTTGCTCTACTGTGCATCACATGGAGTTACTGGATGCAGATCCCTTCTTAGTTGTTTATGATATTTTAAGCCTTGCAAAAGAGAGAAAAACCAGAAACAAAAATGCAGGCTAACTTTTATTGAATAGAGTCAAAGCTTTTGGGAAAGTGTCAGCTTGGGGGCCCTTTTGTTAGGGATGCACTTGGACAATTGATGTAGTGTTTACTGTAACTCTCCTTAGTCAGCGTTTGAAACCTAACAGAGCAGTTAAATGAACCATCTTTGTGGGCTGATGGAAGTACAGGGTTATGGTGATTTCTCTTGTGGTCAGTTTTTTCCTGAAGTTGTGTATGCAATACTCCCAACTTTTTCTTCAAGAATTGCTTAAGAAATAAGCTCAAACCGTTTAATTATGGAGATCAAGCTTGAAGGACAAATTTTAGATGTCAAGTTGTAAAGTACTTATGAGGGTGAGTTTTGTACCCTGAGACAATGGGAATCATATTGGCATTATTGATCGTAGTTTTATTTTCTAAAATGGTAATTATCGTAGAAGTGTTTTGGGAGGAAAACCAGATAGTAATACTGTTCAACACTTCATAGTAAGTATGGCTTCCATTAATAATTAATGAGCTATTTGAGGCATGGAAAACTATTCTTCCCATTCCCCAAGCTCTAGAATATTTAAAGCCTTGGGGAATTATAAGTAAAATTAAAATGACAGAAGTCTTTATTTCTGAAAAATCTTGAGAGAACAAAACTGTACCTTCACCGCCTTCCTCCCAAGTCTGTGAGCTAAAGTGTATAAATCTAAAAAATAGTATTGGGTATGAATGGAAAGGTGAGCTGAGAGTGTAACAGATTACTGAATTAAGATCAGTAGAGGCATAAATTAAAAAAAAATTTCAATCGTAATAAATGAGGTTTTTTAAATAGAGAATTGAGTTACTGAGCTTCCTGTAATTAGTGACTAGTAAAAGTTGAAACCAAATCGTAAGAGCTTAATCCTCTTAAAGAGGCTGTCATTCCTGAACTTATCTTCAGCATTATTATAATAATGGTTGTAAACTTATATTTAAGGGAAAAGTTTATTGACTTCTTGTTTACATTTAACTATTTGCATCACTGATCTACTTTTCAGGTAGAGCTTAGAAGGTGATGTGCTTTTATGTGTGTCATGTTCTGTTACTCTTTGATGGAAGTTTTTCAGAAATTATAGACTTAAGTCATCTTCAAATCTTTGTTCTCTTAGGAGTATATATTTTATATGTGTATAAAACATTCTTATTTTTGGCCCCACCCATTTATAATTAAATATGCATATGACTCTAATGCCTTTATAAAACATTGTCTCATTGTTGGGAATATAAACATACATACACACACATAGAAATAGAAATACATATACTCCCATGTCCTTTATTTCCAAAGATAAAGCAATAAAGTAGTGAAGAGTTGTTGATTTTGTCCAAGAGTACTTCTTCGTACCTCTCTCCATAATTTTTATGAATGTTTGACTTGTAGTAACTGTTTACAACTTAAGAGGTAAGTCCTCCAATGCCTTTTTTTGAGGAGCTATCTTTTTTTTTGTTTTTAAGATTTATTTATTTATTGGTACAAGCACTGGGGACAGTCAGAAGCGCAGGAGGGTGAGAGAATTCACCAGAGCCAGAGCGGGGAGCAGAGTAGGCAGAAGGACCGAAGTACACTGCTGAGGGGAGCAGTGGGGTGGCAGGAGAGGTCTGCCCGCCATGTGGGACCCTCCCCCAGACTGCGGACAGCTTCCAAAACAGCTTTGAGGAGCTATCTTAAGGATACTTACTTTGAGTTGGAGGGAAGGAAACTTTCAAGCCCTCTATACTAGCTGTAACAAATCAGATTGAACAGACTGTTTTGCAAACATGTTCAAAAAGGCAGATTGGGAAGTAATGGTTTAGGGCAGTATATTTGCCGAATACCTACCAAGCATATACCCTGTGCTTATATACTCATTTAATTCTCACAATAACTCCCACCATTAGCGGTATTATAAATGAGGAAGACAATATTACCAAAATTGTCTGAAGTTATACAATTATTGAGTAACTAACCTAGGATTTAACTCAGATACAGACCTCTGGTTCTTCTATTGTGCCTCCCTAGGTCTAGAACTGGGGAGGGGGAAAAAAAAGGCTTGGCACTATCAGTGAAGCTATTAAAAAAAATCCTAAATCTGGTAAATGCAGATGCAAACTGTTATGAGATTGGCAGAAGTTTCTTAGAAATAACCAAAGTGCGATTCACTTGATGTTTTCCTTTAGATGTCAAACATTTTGGCATCTTCACTACACCATTCTATTTTCAGGCATGTAGTTAAATATTGATTTGATCCAAAAAAGTACTCTTCAGTTTTTCCTTTCAAGGGAACTTGAAGGAACTTTCAAGTAGGCTTCAACTACTTTGGTTGGGAAGTTTAGGTTTTCCAAATCAGGGAAGAGATAACTTGTGAATACAGTGTGCACACTCCAAATGTAATTACTTGTGAAAGGGACAAGGAGGTCAAGTTTTAATTTATTTCCTCTTGCAAGGTGTTTGTTTCCTTTTAGCCACTTCCCAGGAGAGTCCTTACCATGAAGTCTGCTGAGCAGGTGCGTGGGTAGGAGTGTCATTTCTCCTGTTGGAGGGAAAGAATGTGGAGAAAGGGAGGTTCCATGTTATCACACACATTGAGCCATTACAGTTTCATCCTAGGCATTAGTCCTTGAATGGTTTTATTCTTCAAGGTGGGAATACATGGTTAGGACTGTGCTTAACATTATCAGAGTGCGTTTCATCCCTAATAATATTAATAAAAACTGTGAGACTATTTTGGTATCTAAGATAGAAGTTGATTAAAACTTGGTCTCTGACAGTAAATTGTTTGCCTCCTGTGAGAGACAGCATTGTAAACTGAGAAAATTTGGGGGTGAAAAAGCATATATGCCCTTAAATATATAACCAATGAGAATTTCTTTTACTTGTGGCCTCTCATTTAGCAAACAGCAATGGCCTGGAAGGCAGGAGATCTCATTTCTAGAATCATCTCTGCTGTACCAGCTTGAGCAAGTTAAACATTTATCTGGTCCTTGAGTTTTCCTCCTCTTTAAGTAGGAATAAAATGTATACCCCTGTTAGGATAGCCTTGCGATTTACAGAACATGATATATTGTGATTCATTAACCAACTTTGAAGGTTGAAGAGCTTTTGTGTAGGATGTGTGTAGCTGTTCTTTGTGTAGTCTATAGAGAATTCCCCGGGATTAGTGGCTAAAAGTTGCTTATACCTAAGGAGAGACATTCTAACATTTAAAGGTGTCAAAAAAAGGGAGAGCCAGTTCTCAGAGTTGTTCAGGAGGAAGCTGTTTGAAAAATGCTGAAGACTGGAAGATCTTTCCAAACCCCAGATATAGCTAGTGCATTATTGACTTGATGTTGGTGTTCTCATTGAGGTAAACCTGCCATTTGTAGGTACTAGATATAGAATCATAGCACCTGAGTAGGGAAGGAAATCATAGCAACTGGGTAGGGCAGGCAAGCTCTCCTTATAGATTTCTCCTGAGCTCAACGAAGAAAAAAGCAGTATGCTCATGTTTGTTTGGAAATGCATTTGACTTTGCAAACAGTTGCCTGAAGGGCTTGTCTTGATGAAGTGTGGTCTTCTTTTCATACTGACTTGAGAAGTAAGGGCAAAGTGAAGTGGGCTCCTGACTCATATTTAAAGGAAGTAAGAGATGTCCTAAAAGTGGCTAAAAAAAGAAACACTGATTCCAAAATTATTGTCACTTCTTTGCAAGAGGCCGCTGGTTCTTGGAATCCTCTTAAGAACAGCAGTGAATCTGTGTGAAAGAATCGCTTGCCTGGATTGCTTAGGCGGGAGGAAGGGTTATTAGCTGTGCAACTGCTTGACAGATTCCCTCTTGTAGAGTGGCTCCACCATTCTGTAATGGGGGGAGCCCTTAATCCCCATCACAGGAGCATGGCTCCACATTTTTGGGGTTATGGTTCTGTAGAGGGACTTCATTGCACTTTAACTCTCATCTACTTGAATATTGGGGACAGAGATAACTCATCTATTTTCTTCCCCTTAAGGTGTAGGGTAAATTAAGTGAATCAGGCTTTTTTACACCCTCCTGACATTAACCTGGATGCCGGGCCCGAGAGGCATGGGCATGGGGCACGTGCACCTATGATTGTGGACACATGTGTGTATGTGCACACCTAGGCCAAGAGGTGAGGGATGAAAAGGCATTGTCACTCTGAGGTGAGACTATGACTATAAGACTCAGGGGGAGAATGCCAGAGAGAGGCAAGAGAAAGAGCATGCATGGATTCCAGGGCGTCCCAGCCCCCTTGCCTGGTGTGCCTGTGTACCTGGATCCCTCCTCCAACATTAAAGGCTGTAAAGATCCACCGAGGACTCTGAGCTCTTTATCCATCTGCCTGAATCAACAGTGAACCTACCCACCTTGTGCATGCTTGCATTACAGTCGTGTCTGCTCGTATTGAAAGATGGTCTTCTCCAACCTTTTCTCTAGAGTCATCTGTATTAATGTTACAGTAAGGACTGTGCAGTTTTCAGTGGCTATGATGTCATTTGAAAGCAGTGCCAAGGAAAGAGATGATAGGATGGAGAGTTGTCTTTTAGACTATGATTCAACTAAGGTCCGTAGATAGGGACCACGATGGCTGGAAATCCCTAAGTTAGGAATTACTCAGTCCCTGTTGGGAGGTATAATGGTATTTGATGTAGACAGATGTGTACTTTCTTTTCACACTCATCCCTCCATATTCATTGCCACAAAAACTGAAGACTTTAAGATGTTTAGACCCTCATATCTACAGGGTTAATTTTACTTTATGACTTCCTTATAGTAGGCTGCTCTAGTGTAAGCATGCACAGGGCAGGTTCACTGTCAATTTGGGCAGATGGATAAAGAGAGACCCAGAGCTCTTGATAGATTTTATAGGCAGGGAGGCTGGCAGGCAAGGTGGCAGGCATGGGCTGGGGGCTGGCAGGCAGGCAACTGAACATCCCAACCTCCCATGAATGTTTGCACTCTGGCCTCTTGTGGTCTTGTCTCAGAGTGGTCCTCCAGCATTGTCCCATCTCTGAGTGAAGCTGCCCTTTTAGCCCTCTCCTTTTGGCACAGGTGTGAGCATTTACACATGCACACACCCAGACTTTCTGGGCCCAGCAATCCATAATCATAGGTGCGCGTGCCATATTCAAGCCTCTTAGCCTGGGCATCCACAGTAGTGGCAGGAGGGCACAAAAGAAGCCTGATAACTTCAGTCACCCTACAGATGCCCATGACCTCATTGATTGTGGGAAAAGTGTCAGAGAGTTCACATTTCTTGTGGCTGAAGACTGAAGGAACCCAGCTCACCTGTCTCAAGTTTGCCGTGAGTTGAGAGATTTGCTCAGGAACCATATATCTTTTCCTTGTTTTTCCTCATTCCAGGGAAGTTTAGTGAACCTGTTGAGATAGGGCGATGAGGCAATTAACAAGCTAAAGCTGTGGTTCTCAAACTTGGCTGCAATTTGGCATTTTCTGGAAGCTTCAAAAAATCAAGATGCCTGGGTCTGGCTGCTAGGTTCTAATACAATTGCTGGAAATGTGAGCTAAGCATCAGGATCCTTAAAAGCTTCTTAGGAGATTTCAATTGGTAACATTGGTTGAGAGTCAGTGGTTTTTATCTCCTCTTCTGCTGCTGCTGTTTCTTGTTTTACCTCCCCAAAGACCAAATATGAGTTAAAACTACAGTGAAAAAAGCAGATGAGTGTAGTACAAGAGGAATTGTTTCCAAGGTATTAGAAAATTTGACGAAATAAGACTAGGTTGAGAGGGGTTAAAAAACCAAACTCCTAGGGCCTTCATGGTGGCGCAAGGGAGTTAAGTCTCAGCACTACGAATCTATCAGCAGCAACTGCAGCATGAGTTCGATCCCTGTCCCGGGAGGTGACCCACATGGCGCAGCAGACCTCTCCTGTCTCGCTCTCTGCTCCCCTCAGCAGTGTATTTCAGTCAATTTGCCTGTTTTGTTCCCCACTCTCTGGTGAATCCTCTCCCCCCCACCACCTGTACCCCAGTTCTTGTATGCATAAATAAAAAAATCTTAAAACAAACAAACAAACAAAAACAAATTCCTAAAGGTGTTTGACTTAATCAGAAGCACCAGGATGAGCAAACTAAAGAAATGGATTCAAAGCTTATTGAATGTCAGAATTAACTGTTTAAGAATGGCCATCAAATGTGCCTCCCTGGTGGCTCAGCGGGTTGAGCGCTGTGCTGTGAAGCTGACCACAGCTTATGCAGCGCAGGTTCGATTCCTCGCTGACCAGGAGAAACCCACATGGTGTGGCAGACCTCTCCTGTCTCACCCTCTGCTCCCTTAGCAGTGTCTTTGGTCTGCCTGCCTGTTCTGCTCCCTGCTCTGTCTCTGATGAATCACCCTCCCACGTCTCTGACCTGTGCCCCAGTTCTTGTATAAATAAATCTTTAAAAAAAAAAAAAAAAGAGTGACTATCAAATAATTCAAATGAAAATTTGTGGAGAAAATTCTATAGATGATAGCTGAAGAGTGAATAGTGACGCTGAGGTGTACTTCTGGAGTAACACAATCAATAAATCAATTGTATTTTTGCTTAGGCCTCTATTCTCAAGCCTAATTGTTGGTTCAATGCAAGCCTTTTGCTTTGATCTCTGGTTCTACCACTTACAAAGACTTGATGAGCTTGGCTTCCTGGAGTGAAATTCAAATACACTTGTGAAATGTAAACAACATTCATTTATTAAGAATCCTATAATCAAGGCAAATTGGCATGCTTATATAAGCAATTAGCTTTGAGAATAGAAAGATAAATAGGATGCTAAGTCAAGAATGGCTGATTGTTCTCAATGCAAGACTCTGGTTATTCGTTTAATAGTTATAGCATAGCACACAGACATTCCTCTTACTCATAGACTTTAGCATTTGTGGTTTGGGTTTGAGGACAGCATATGTGCTTTTCTAACTGGAAGGATAGAAGCAATTATTGTCTAATTTTCATCTAGAAATTTAAGTAAATCTTTCAAGGACATGTAGGTAGTTGGCTTATGGACTAGATAAAACCAAGTATTTGGGAACGGGCAGAGAAGATGTGCCTGAAGAATAATATTTTATTTTGGTGGGGAAGGTAAAGATGAGTGTTTCACAGTGACAGTAAGTTTTAAAATCTCATCTGCCATCAGTAAATAACTTTTTTTTTTTTTCTAGAAGGAAGCATTAGGATGACTAATGGCAGAAGTTTGATAGAACATGATTAGATTTGTACTATGGCAACATTGCCTTGTGAGTTCAGCACTGCCAAATGTCTCGTTTGTGAACGCTGGGGAACTTAATTACAAAGACAACGAATCAGATGAGTGGCTTGATTGGTTAGTTTCAGTTCTGACCCTTTCTGTCCCCAGAGTGGTCAGTGTTGTAGTTCTGCGAAAGAACTTTCCCCATTTTTGTGACAGTGGGTTTTCTTGATTAATTAGGTTTCTTTATCCCCAGGAACTTCTGCCTGGTGAACTTAGGGAGCCAATTAGTCCAATGCCTTGGTATCTGTATGCCTTCAGCCTGTGATTTGCTGAGTCCCCAAGTCTTATTCAGAGTTGCCAACTAGGGCCTCCCCGGTGGCGCAGCAGGTTAAGTGCAGTGCTGTGAGGCTGTTCGAAGCCTCCGCGTCACTGGTTCAAACCCTGGCCAGCCAGGGAGCAACCCACATGGTGCGGCAGACCTCTCCTGTTTCACCTCCTGCTCCCCTCAGCAATGTATTTCGGTCCTTCTGCCTGTTCTGCTACCTGCTCTGTCTCTGGTGGATTCTCTCACCCTCCCGTGCCTCTGGCCTGTACCCCAGTGCTTGTATAAATAAATAAATCTTAAAAAAAAAAAAAAGAGTTTTTTTTTTTTTTTTTTTTTTAAAGTTGCCAACTAATCAGGTCTTTTAGGTGTGAACCTGGAGAGACCATTTAGAACTGTGCCTGCTGGGTCTGTGGAATCATTCAGCTAGTCAGTGTTTAGCCTCTCCAGTGTCCTTTCACAGAGGAAGTCTGAGTCCCAGAGTAGGCTTGTTGGAAAGCATTTGTTTGATTTAGTCTCCAGATCATTTATTAATTTACCAGGTGCCAACCATCATTTAATGGAATATTTCTTTAGACATCAGCATATTTATTTCACCAATAATTATAAGAGATTCCTCTACTTTTTCTATTGACAATGTTAGCATTAAAAAATTCTTTTTTGTTTTTCTTTGACATCTTAAAGTCATCCTTTTAAAAAAACCACCTTTTTATGGAAGAATATTGAAAAATATGAAATGGACCCATATCATAGGTATCCGGTTCGATGGATTTTCGCAAACTGAACACACAGTTGTAACCAGCCCGTAGGTCAGGAATGGGGTCTGTTTCTCTGTTCTTTTCCAAACATGGTTCACCTTGGCTCCTTGCCTTCCAGTCACTTACCTGAATTTACTTTCTGGGTAGCCAGATTTATGTGGAAGAAAGTAAGCCACAGGATTGTGCCTTGTGGTTTAATTCTAAAGGATTGTGACCATGAAGTTTCCACCACTTCCCTTGAGAGATTTCCTCAGGCCAGATAGACCTAACCATTAGGAAATATTGGCACTGCAGCATCTCCCTGTTGTTTTTACAGTTACATCATCATTGATAACCCTAAATGATGGTGGGGTGTGTGTGTGTGTGTGCATGTGTATATATATATGTGTAGTACTTGTTCATAATACTGATGACAGTCCATTTTTTTTTAGATTTATTTATTTATTTATACAAGCACTGGGTACATTCAGAAGCGCAGGAGGGTGAGAGAATTCACCAGAGCCAGAGTGGGGAGCAGAACAGGCAGACTGACGAAGTACACTGCTGAGGGGAGCAGCGGGCAGCAGGAGAGGTCTGCGCACCATGTGGGACCCTTGCCGGGTGGCTGGGGATCGAACTGGCACTGCAGAGGCTGCGGGCAGCTTTGCAGCCCAGCGCTCAATCACTGCGCCACTGGGGAGGCCCAACAGTCAATTTTGATTTATTTTCATAGAGTGAAACATAAATAGGGGAGGATTTCCACAGTACAATGAGCATTGACCTCTGAATTTTAGTATAGCAGGTCCTCAAATAATGTCTAGTTCAGCATCATTTTTTTTTTATAGAGGCATGTTTTTATTTATTTGTTTATTTGTTTGTTTTGTTTATACATGCACTGGGTACAGTCAGAAGCGCGGGAGGGTGAGAGAATTCACCAGAGCCAGAGCGGGGAGCAGAGCAGGCAGAAGGACGGACGTACACCGCTGAGGGGAGCAGTGGGCGGCAGGAGAGGTCTGCGCGCCATGTGGGACCCTCCACCGGTGGCAGGGGAGCAGCCGGGGATCGAACCGGCGCCGCAGAGGCTGCGGGCAGCTTTGCAACCCAGTGCTCAACCGCTGCGCCACCGGGGAGGCCCCAGCATCATTTTGTTTTTATGCTACTGAGGAAAAAAAAATATTGATTCCCTGCTGGGGCCACTGTCTTTGTGAAGTTTTCACTTTCTCCCCAGGTCTGTGTGGATTTTATCCTGATACTTCAGTTTCTTCCCATATGCCAAGGATGTGCATGTGAGTTTCATTGGTGTGTCTGTTGTCCCAGCTTGAGAGAGTGTATGTGTGTTTGCATGTGCGTGCATGTGGGAGAGAGAGAAGAGTATGTTTCCTGTGATGACAGGCATCCTCTCCAGAGTTGGTTCCTGCCTTGTGCCCTGAACTGTTGGCTCTCAACACTTAACCATCTTGAACTGGAATAAATGGGTTAGGAAGTGAGTGAGTGAATGAATGAATGAATGAATGAATGAATTGAATCAATCAGGTTCAATGAATATAACTGTTTAATACTGGCAGTGTTTTGAGTCTTTATAAATTTGATGGTATTCTTATGATCAGAAATATACTATTGAACTTTAATTCACATTTATAGTAATTAATCTAAGGTAAAGTTAGTTTTGTTTAAACGTCATTTCCTTACTGTACTTGGAGTTATGCACTGTTAGATACAAGTTTTGTGTATTCACTTTCAAGCCCACGCTCTGACCTTTAGCTGTTTTCATCTTTCTTGATGATTCTTTTGAAATATTAAGTTATAAGCTTACACATTTCATCTTCTGGCTTAGTTTTCCCAAAAAAGTCATATTATGGTATTTCAAACATAGATCCAATTTGAGAGGTTCTTTGGTCATTTTGTTGTAAATCGTTCACCTTCAGTACTTTTCTCTGTAACTTCTGTGTCTCTCCCAGCCTCATTGCAGCCTCCCAGTCTGGCCAGACCCTGTTACTGTTCCTGACTTGGAGTTTGCTTCTGCCCTGTCCATAGAACAGGCCTGAGCTTTCCTCCATTATGTCTTTTCTCATACTGAGTCTCCTGCATATTTCCTGCTCTTTTTGCTGCTCTGCTTTTTGAAACTATATCCAGTCTTCCAGACTTCTGAAATCCTTTACCTTTTCCAGGTGTCCTTGCAGGCCCACCTCAGTGTGGGGGAGGTAGAAAAAACAAATCCCATTTTTCTGATCTCTTTATGGTACAAGTAGTATGAATTATCTCTTACTCATGAGGCCCATGATTAAATATCCCATATTTTGTGTGAGGTGTGATTGTAAAATAAGGGGGTGGTTTTATGTGCAGCTTCATAGTCACTCTTTACACTTTTAGCTACCCTTTTATTCTGTATTTATTTGCCACTTCACATCTTGGGTTCCTGGGAGGCAAGGGTCACATCTTGCAGGGCCTGGCAGCTTTTTCCTTATCCAATACAGTGCTTAGCCCAGGAATGGATCCTAGTCCCTGATCATGGACTTGGCTGGAGCCTGGTACCTGCTGAAACAGGGCAGGAATTGAACTGCTCTTGAGAACTTATTTAACTGATACTAGGCCAACTATTAATTGCACATAACTTGCCTTTGTGTTGAAATGACACTTTGTCACAGATTCTTAGTCATCTTGGTATTCCCCATATCACTTGATTGTGGTAGGTTCCCAAGAATGCTAAGTGTTTCGAGATTATACATTGGCATCATATTGCACTTTGCTCCTTACTGGAAAACTTGTAAATTAGGGAAGAGGACGCAAGCACTTGAAGTGACTGAAGAAAGTAAGTGATTTTTCAGTCACTGAGCCATATTGGTGTGTTGTGAAGTGCTGTCATCAATGAGTAGTAGTACAGTAGTGTTAGACTTTTAAAAAATATTCTTCATGCTATTTTCTTTGGAGCGAGGCAAGTTTAAATGAGCAGCATTCTTTGGCATTATAGTGCTTAACTGTTTGCAGATATTTTCAAATGATCTTTTGTGATTCCAGGAGCTCCTAATAAGTGAGGCAATGAGGTCGTGAAGGTGTGTGACTTGACATTACATAAGAAGGTGGTGAAATTTGTGATCTAGTCCTAGGTCTTTTGCATTTAACTCCAGGGTGAATTCCACTGTAAAATAAGATGAAGTTTATGTTATGTGCTCATGTGCTCGCTCATGTACTTCATAAGTATTTCTTTGATGCTCTTGGTAACCCTTGGAAGAGGTTATTACCTTTTTTTTAAAAAAAAAAAAAAACAACTAATGAGACAGTGAGGCTCAGAGTGAGGAAGTGGCCACTGCCAAATGATGGAGGCAGAACTTGAATCCAGGCCTGTCTGAGAGAAGCTGCTCCTTTCTATTGTGCTACACTGTGTGTATTTTGTGAGATAGCAAGGGATGTCATTAACTGTGTGCTTCCAGTTCTTCATTCATCATATACCTTCTGGACTAAACAGTAACTATACTTTGTCTTATGAGCCCAGCTATTTTTCCATGCTACAGAATCATACCTTGATCTCATGGGGCTCAAGATGGAGTTGTGAAAACAGACAGCCCCAAATAGCTTCCCAGTCAATGCAGTTTAAGACACACTAAGCTCTGGGGCTTCAGAGGGACAGTGCCATTTTTTGAGTGTTCAGGAAAAGTTTCCTTCAAATAGGAAGCAGAGAGAGGGCTTCAGTGGTGGGGGAAAGGGGGAGCAGCTTGGACCACACTGGACTGCACTTTGTATTCTATATTGTACAGTTTTGCACCATTGTCACTGCCTTAGGGAGGACTTACCTTTAATCAGACAACCCACAGATAATGACTCAGCAGGCAGTGCTGTAGGCTCTGGAGGGTGTGGTGCTACATGAAATGGACTAAATATCTGCCCTCAAGGAGTTTCAAATCTAGTGGTGGGAAAGTGCAGTGGGGAGAGCCAGCCATGAAAGGGGTACACAGGTACAAAAATGGGACTGTTCTGAGGTAGCCAAAGAGTATGAGGAGAAGAAATCAGGGTAAGGTGAGGGGGTGTCCTTTGGCTTAGAATCTGAGGGAGCAGGTAACTACATGGGGTGTGAAGACCAGGGAGGAAACTTGAAGCAGGAGGAGTGTTTCTCTCCTGATGAGTCATGATAGGCTGCATGAACCCTGGAGTAAAAGAAGTGCACAGCCTGTGTGAGGTCCTCCGCCCAGACCTCAGCTGTGGGGGGAAGGGGCACAGGAGTGAGGTTCCGTACACTCTAGCTGTAGAGCCCCTTCTTGTAAGTGGCTTTGTGCAGTCACCATTCTGTCACTGATAAAGTTCATATGGTTTCTAACATGTGATCATTATAGTATTGTCAACTGTTCTAGACCTATGCAACATACGATTGAGAATGGACTGTTCGGTTATTGTGAGGGCATCTCATTCCCTGGAGTGGACCATTTATCTGCTTGAAGCTGTAGGTTGACCTGGTAAGGCAGAACAAATTTCTCTGCTATAACTTGCTGCTAGCTTGTTGCTTAGATTCCCCCCCCCCTTTTTTTTTCTTAAGGAACAGGTTTATTAAAACCTGAGAGGATGAGAGGAGTAAAGGATGCTTGCATAGACACAACTATCCTTGTGGGCAGAAAGAGCTGCCCCCCCATCTTTCTTTTAAAACATTTTTATTTTACTGGCTTGCAAGAAATTTACATAGAACTTTGGTTTTGAAGTTAAAAATAAGCGTTTGGTGGAATTAAAATTATTCCTAAAATTCTTTAAGTTGGTCATAGAGATTCAGTCTGCACAATTCTGCATCTACAACCCTAGAAAGTGATTCTTATGGTTGTTGGTTTGAGGACCTCTGAACTTGACAAAAGGAGAGGTGAGGAAAAGTCTACACACAGATATGTGGGCGTTCACACTGTTCTGCCTTTAACTCTCAGACTTCCAGCAGCAGTTGGAGAATGGGTGGAGAATGTGAGCATCTTTTTTGCCTATAGATTGATTTAATTCAGTGTCACGTTAAATCTTTCATATACATTAGTGGATTTGTTTCTTGTGAAACAAGAAAGACCTCTAGTTAAAAGTGGGTTTGACATATGAATACCAATAACAGTGTAGCTCATGTATGGTACATTTCTTTAACCATTTTAGTAAGCAGCATAGGTGGCTCAGGGCAACTGCAGGGTAGATATCAGCCCTGCTTTATCTCAGAGAAACTCAGGACTAAAGGAATTCATGAACTTGCCTGAGGATGCATGTTTCTAATGGACATTAGAGTTGAAAAAATCAAATTTTGTTGACTCTAAAGCTGTGTTCCTAACATACCATTTTAACAACCAGTTACAAAAAATGTAAATATACTAGAATATCAATTACAAGTATATAAATATGACAAAAATGTACTGGTTCAAAGTAAATTCAAGCAATGTGAGGTCTTCAGTATTTTTTCAGCCCATATTTTGTTGGTATATACTGAGAACAGTAATAAGATAGCCTTCCAAAAAAATTAGATAAAATGAGAACAGGATGAATAAGCCATTTTCCACTGTTGAAATAATCAAGACCAAAAAAGACTGTGATCAGATTGGTTTTTTTCTGGTGACGATTGTCCTCTGAAGACTTTAGAAGGTCCTCTTTCAGGCAACTATCTCTAAACCTTTGTTTTCTTAAATGTCCCTAGGAAAATGGTTGTGGTGTTATAGTTTTTTTGATCAGCCCTCAGTGATAACCGACAGACTTCGACTTCTTTGTGAGGGGAACAACCATTATTATCTTGTTTTAGTAGGTCTGTGTCGGGACTGCTTGTTCTAATAAACAACTTCTATGCAATCCCATGCATTCATTCATCAAATGTTTTGTATGGGTGTTTGCCCAAGCCAGGCAGGGTAAGTTTCTGGGACATCAAGTGTCGTCTCTACTTATGAGAATTTAACCGCCTGATGGAAGGTAAGCATGAAAAGGAAGTGACTTTTGAAGACATTTATGATTATATTTGTGTGTTGTGTATACAGTACCCTATAGAGGGGAATATTCATATTAAAGTTTTGTAACATTTTAGGCTAAATCTAGACAAGTTTGTTACTTTGGCTGAAAATTGTAATTCACAAGTACAGATGAAATTAATTCAGCTCTGTGCCTAAATGCTTAAAGGTTCAGGTATGTGTATAAGTGTGCATGTGCAAACAACTTGGAAGAATTTGGTCAAAAGTAACTAATACTGGGCCTCCCCTGGTGGTGCAGGTGGGTGAGCTCAGAGCTGTGATGCTGTCTGCAGCCTCTGTAGTGCCGGTTTGATCCTGACTGGCCGGCGAGGGTCCCACATGGTTCAGCAGACCTCTCCTGTCTCACCCGTTGCTCCCATGAGCAGTGTATTTTGTCAGTCTGCCTGTTCTGTTCCCCGCTCTGTCTCTGGTGAATCCTCTCACCCTCCCGTGCATCTGGCCTGTACCCCAGTTCTTGTATAAATAAATAAATCTTTAAAAAAAAAGTAACTAATACTTTTGGGTAGGAGTGTATAATATTTAGAAGAGTCAGACTATGAGACTTTCTCCTTTAGACTGTGTTAGAAACTGAGCCAACAGGGCCTCCCCGGTGGTGCAGCGGTTGAGCGCTGGGTTGCGAAGCTGTCTGCAGCCGCTGTAGCCTCTGCAGCGCTGGTTCGATACCTGGCCACCCGGCGAGGGTCCCACATGGCGCGCAGACCTCTCCTGCCGCCCGCTGCTCCCCTCAGCAGTGTGCTTCGGTCCTTCTGCCTGCTCTGCTCCCTGCTCTGGCTCTGGTGAAGGCTCTGGTGAGGCTCTCTCACCCTCCCGCACTTCTGACTGTACCCAATGCTATAAATAAATAAATCTTAAAAAAAAAAACACACACAAAAACTGAGCCAACATCTGCTATACTTACTTTGCTAGAAAGCTTGCCATCTTTCCTACAAAGGCTTTTGTTGTAGGAAGTGATGACTTTAGACAGTAGGACCCAGAAAGGACATTTAACTAAACTATTAAAAAAGACCTACATTTACAAAAATGCTTGTTTCTGACACAGCTTTGGAATTGGGACTGAGTTGGACTAATGGATGTTAGTGTATCTCACAGGTTACTTTAGTGAAAGCACCTGCCTGAAATGTGAAGAGCACCCAGAATTGAATTGATGGCGCCTTGTGATTGCACAAGGTCATATATGAAATGTTTCCAAAGGCCTGCTTTATTGTATGTAGTTTCTGCTTTTTCCTGACACTTGCATTTTGTGCTGCCTAGAAAAAATGGACTATTCTGTTTCAGACCCTAGTAGATGTATTAGTGTTTTCATAATTGGAACAGGCAAAAACCATGCGAAGTACAGCGGGGGTAACCACAGAGCAGTTCACACAAGAAAATACATTCAAAGTCATAACCATCTGAACCTTGAAGAAACTGCTGTGGAAGTTTTATTTGACTCCAGTTTTTTTTTTTTCTGGGCTGGATGGAGTCATTTGGACTTTATTCTGAATTCCAATAGTAGTAAAAAAAAAGATTTGTATAACCTGTGTATAGGTGGCCTTCTGTTTGAATTGTTTGAATGCTCAGTAAAAGCTGCCTCCTTATATCAAGTAAATAATATAATGCCAAAGGACTTGATCTAGGAGACAGAACAATAAGTCATTATAGGTTACATTCCCCCAGTAACCTCTTGACATACTTTTCCCTCAGAAGCTTCCTTATTAACTTGTTTTGCTTAAGTCTTACATAGTAAATGTTGCTGAATCCGATAGAGCTAAGCTTATGAAACAAAGGCCAGTCCTGAATCGAATCAATTTACTATCACCATCCAGAGATGAGAGCCTAGAATTTTCTGAAGATGCTTTTATACACTCTTGTTTGTTAATCACTTTCCAGCTAGGAAAACTGTTCTTTTTCTCTCAGCTGGTAAATGTCATTTTTGCCCTAAATTGTGTAGTGATGTTCTTCTACCTTTTAAAGTTACTGAGATAAAAGAATATTTGCTAGAACTGTCAGACTGTGTGAAATAAATTTCTGTATTTTCAGACCAGTGAGGGTTCTTAAACCTCTTGGACTGAAGCTGTATGCATGTTTTTCTTGGTGGCCTATTTCCATAAGAAATAGCCTTAATTTTTGGACTTAGTAATGAAGGTATGAACCAATTCTGTCAGGTTTCTTGTGCCATTTATTGTATCCCTTAGTCAGCTTAGAATTGCATGAAAGGAATCAATAAGCCAACTCTTAAGAAGATCCAGATGAAAAGGATTATAACATGGTACAAAAATATTAGCATGCCTGGCCTGGCCGTGTGACTCATTCCTTTTGGAGAATTCATTTTGACAGCTTTTTTGAATCACACATCAATCACAAAGTTCGTATTTTTGGCGGGGTGCTAGACTTTACCCTAATGCTCATGATGATAACTGCCAAAAGTGAACAAAGAAGAGAATTAGAAATGAAACAGCATCACAAACATTTATTTTTTTCTTGAGCAACAGCAAAATTGGGAGTTAGATGATGTCTTTTTCATTGCCCCCAAGAAAACTACTACTTTATCCCAATGAAAATGTGACCCTGATGGGTCCTCCCCAACCTGTGACTGTAAGAATGATTCTTCTTATCTAAGTTTCCATTCAAGAGTTTTCTGTCCCTAACCTTCTTCCCTACTACCTCAGGAGTAGTTCTTTTAAGGTTTAAGGTTTTTCTCATGATGTCCTGTTGACTAAGCTTGCTTTGGGGTTGTTCGACTCTGTACTGCATGTAGTCCTTCTGGGAAGAAACTCCCTTGAACTTCAAAGGAGGAGCCAGATACTCAGGCTGTATCTAGTAATAAACATTTGACCCTTTTGTCTCTCTCCTTTCCATCTCTCTCTTACAAGAATCCTTCTGTGCAAAAACTCTTGTAATAGTTGAGGTTATCATGCTGTTAAATGGTTTGCACCACTGCTCTAAATATGTGCTGTAATTTATGCAGAAATCACCTTTCATACAATTTATTGCTGTAAAGAACACATGCATTTTGTAGTGCATGTACTCAATGCTGAGAAATAGTTACAATGGGCATATTTTTAAGGAAATGGTGCCAACATTATCTAACAGTAGGCTAACATACCCACATATCTGAGGAACTAAAATGTTACATGTACAGGCCGTGCTTCCCTGCCCTCATTTCCTTCCCTCCCCCTTTTGAGGAAAGCTACCCTGAATTGGCATATGTCATTTCTATGTACATTTGGCAAAAATAATTTACATTTGTTTCTGAGATTATAGAAATGGTATCATTAACCATGAGTACTTTTGAATAAATATTTCGTTTCAGAAGTATCTATGTTAATGTATAGATATGCTTGTAGATCATATTTAATTTTTGAATCATTCATTGACTGAATAGCATAAACTATTTGCAATTGGCCCTCATTATTTGTAGGTTCTGGATTTGCAAATTTGCCTGTTCCGCAAAATTCATTTATAATCTCCAAACTGATCCTAGTGCTGCTTTTGTGGTCATTTATGGATCAGAGTAGTGAAAAATTTGAGACACCCAATGCACAGTTTGCCAGTGAGGTGGAACAGGACAACACTCTGCTTTGTTGTTTCAGCTCTGTCTCTGTAAGCAAGTGTTCTTTCCATTCTGTTTAGCGCCATGGATTCTGCATTTTTGTACTTTCTGCTAGTAATTTTGCTGTGTGAAATGGCCTCCTAACATAATGCTGAAGTGATGTCTGCTGTTCCTAACTGCAGAAAGGCTGTGATGTTCCTTCTGGAGAAAATGTGTGTGTTATGTCAGCTTTGTTCAAGAATGAGTTAGAGAGTTGTTGGCTGTGAGTTCAGTGTTAGGAACCCACAATATAAAAAAGTGAGGTGTCTTTAAACAAAAACACATATGATACTTTTTCTTTCTTTCTTTTTTTTTTTTGATTTTTTTTTTTTTTTAAATAGAGGCATGTTTTATTTATTTATTTATTTGTTTTGTTTGTTTGTTTATACATGCACTGGGTACAGTCAGAAGCGCGGGAGGGTGAGAGAATTCACCAGAGCCAGAGCGGGGAGCAGAGCAGGCAGAAGGACCGAAGTACACCGCTGAGGGGAGCAGTGGGCGGCAGGAGAGGTCTGCGCGCCATGTGGGACCCTCCACCGGTGGCAGGGGAGCAGCCGGGGATTGAACCGGCGCCGCAGAGGCTGCGGGCAGCTTAGCAACCCAGCGCTCAACCGCTGCGCCACCGGGGAGGCCCCATATGATACTTTTTCATGTGTTGATGTGACCTGAGTTTCACAGAAAACTAACCCTGTTCCCCCCCCCCCCCCAAGGAAAACACTGGTTCAGTATTTACTAATGTTTCCTGTGACATTCCAGAACAATCTACTGTGACTAATGAGACTCATTTGAGGTTTATGGTTTCTTTTTATAAGTTATATTACAATCATAATCCTTTTCTGTCATTTGATGCACAGGTTTTCTGTTTAAGGTTTATATACCTAAAATTGTAATAATTGGGTCCTAGATGAATGCCCTTTTTCAACTCAAGTGATCATCATTGAAGTGCTCTCTAATGTTTTTTTTTTCCCCCCTCAGGTGTAGTTGATGTTAGTAGGGTTCATCCCTGTAGCCATCTTGGGATGGGTGGGGTGGGGGTGATGTGTGTGTGTGTGTGCACGCTCGTGTGCATATGAACAGCATTTTTTTAGATTGATTTATTTATTTATACAAGCACTGGGTACAGTCAGAAGCACGGGAGGGTGAGAGAGTTCCCCAGAGGCAGAGCGGAGAGCAGAACAGGCAGACCGATGAAATGCACTGTGAGGGGAGCAGCAGGCGGCAGGAGAGGTCTGCGCGCCATGTGGGACCCTTGCTGGCGGCCTGGGATGGAACCGGTGCTGCAGAGAATGCTGGCAGCTCTGCAGCCCAGAGCTCAACTGCTGCGCCACTGGGGAGGCCCTATGAACAGTATTTTTTAGCACCTACCTGATGCTAGTGGTTATGAGTAATAATAGTGAACTTTCTTCCAGGAACTCACAATGTATTTCTGGTGGTAACATTTAGAAACATAAAACAATGTTAAAAAGCTAGCTGCTTTATCTTTCAGTGAGATGAGAATAGATTGGGATCCTGCGGGGAATGTTTAAGGTAATAATAGCAAATAATGAGTCTTTGTACTAGACTGAACATCTTAGTAACAATCCAACGTGGTAGATACTGTTACTAATTCATTTTTATTGGTGTTAATTCAACATTATTAATTCAAGAGGAAACTCTGAGGTGTAAAGAGATCAAGCAACTTTGGACTTGGTCTCTCTGGAAATAGGGTTTCCAATCTTAGGTGTGGTCTGTATATCTCTCATCCATAGAGCCATAACCTCTTAGCAGGTAAGAAAACAATTCAAAATAATTCAGGGAAGTTGGGGAATCTTTTCGCAGGAGTGAGGAGAGCATTTGATCTTTTTTTTTCTTTAATTAAGGGCAGTGGTGAGCATAGGACACACAGGGGATCCTCTTCAGTGCTGATTTTCTAAGCCATCTTTGATTTTGGTGGAAGAGTTTTTAATAGCCAGCTCTTTTCATTACCACTTGCAAAGCAAACTTTGAGTACTTTTGGTAGAAAGAAAAATTTGTGTCTTCTGTTTGTCCTTTTCTTCAGGCTACTGTGAAGATGGTGGACATAGGGTTTCTCTACTTTTATAAGAGTTTTTTTAATCATCTTTACCACTTTTTGAGGGCTTTCAAAAAGGTCAAGCACTTTGTGAGTTCTGTATGTGTATTTCTTTTTTTTTTTTTTTAGCAGTTTATTTTTTTTAAGATTTGTTTATGCATACAAGAACTGTGGTACTGGCCAGAGGTGTGGGGGGTGAGAGGATTCACCAGAGACAGAGCGGGGGGAACAGAATGATTGACTGAAATACACTGCTGAGGGGAGCAGCGGGCGAGTCAGGCAAGGTCTGCTGTGCCTTGTGTATAGCTCCCTGGCCAACCGGGAATTGAACTCGTGCTGCAGAGGCCGCGATCAGCTTCATAGGTTGCATCTTAACCCCTTGCGCCACTTGGGAGGACCCTGTATTTCTAAAGAGAAATGCTGTGGTAGTTTAATAATTTATTTAGAAAGTGGTTGAATAGGCATTCTTGACTCCACAGCACACGTTCAACCAATTATTCTGCTGCACTCTCTTGGTGAGAATGGCAGGGGGAGAGTGAAGGTGGTAGGGTATTCCTGTAGTGCAGAGCCCCTGGGCAGGTGATAACTCTCAGTAACAAGTTGTAGGCTGTAATCCAAAGTACTGTTTATTGAAATGAAATGCCATTATTTGTGTTAATTTCCCATTATCAGAAAGAGAAACTGCAACTAAAATTAATAAATGGGTTTCTGGAAGCCACCAAAGCACCATTAGTCTTGAGAAATATCTTACCTTTTCCTACGGTGAATGAGAACATTTCCTGCTTTATTTCTTAGAATCAATGACATTTTCTTTATTAACAAATCATCTTGCTTTATCTTTTGAAAGTACATTTTCATAGCTTACTCTGAAAGAATTGAGATTATTTTTTAAATCAGAATCTTTCAAGCTCTTGACTGAGGCCTATGTGGAAATATATTTTATATTCATTGTCCAATATATACAAGTTATGCAAATTCAGATGGAGAACAAGTTTTTGTGAACAATACTTACCTTTACTCAGTGAATTGCACCTCATTTTCTATGCCATTCTATTCTTTTTTTTTTTTTTTAAGATTTATTTTTACAAGCACTGGGTACAGTCAGAAGTGCAGGAAGGTGAGAGAATTCACCAGAGCGGGGAGCAGAGCAGGCAGAAGGACCAAAGTACACTGCTGAGGGGAGCAGCGTGTGGCAGGAGAGGTCTGTGCACCATGTGGGACCCTTCTCTAGTGGCCGGGGAGCAGCTGGGGATAGAACTGAAGCCGCAGAGGCTGTGGGCAGCTTCGCAGCCCAGCGCTCAACCGCTGTGCCACCGGGGAGGCCCTGCCGTTCTATTCTTTTAAAATATTGTCATCTTGACTTATTTTAGAATGGAAAATTTGCACTATTTATGATTAAATTCCAGAAATTGTTGGTAGTACAACATTGAATCAACTTGATCAGATTCATTTAAACTCCTTAAAGACCACACTGAAGATTTGACTATTGATCATGACCATTTATTCCTTTGGTCTTTAATGAGTTGCCAATAACTTTAAAATAAAAAAAATTTTTTTGGTGAGTGGGCATGTGTCCAATATCAGAACTTCTGGAGCTGCTTGTTGGTTCTGGAGGTCTTGGTCACCCTGAGTTCATTAAAGCGTTGGGTCCTGTTTGGACCAGCATTCACACATTGTGACAATGTTGCCTATCTGGACATCCCTGAAGCAGAGCGACAGGACAGGTGCATAGACATGTTCTTGTGATGCTTCTCAAAGCAGTTGAACTTTGAATATAGTGGAGATAGTCTTAGCACCCAACAGTAGTCCTCTGCATGTTCATCTTGTCATCATGCCAGACAAGATCCACCCTCAGATGGAGACATTACCGGTAAAGGGGCATTTTCTGTTATTGTAGATGCCCTTAACGGCTTCCTTGAGAGTCTTGAAGTTCAGTCCCATGTTCTTGTAGTATCTAGGGAGCGTCTTTTTTTTGCCAGTTTCTTGAAGCAGACTCTTCTACGTATTTTGAAAGATGAACAGCTGCTTTTGGTAGGCACACGTGGTCTGATCGTTGGTCATCTTTTCAGCTGCTTGAAAAAAACCCCGCTTATAAAATATTTGACTATATAATAAACAGTGGAAAAGAATTAAGGCTGAAGAGATACTGAGAAGAGTGCTTAAAGATTTATTTACTTATGTATACAAGAACTGGGGGGTACAGGCCAGAGGTGGGGGTGGTGGTGAGAGGATTCACCAGAGACAGAATGGGGAACAGAAAGGCAGATTGACTAAAATATACTGCTGAGGGGAGCAGTGGGCGAGACAGGAGAGGTCTGCTGCACCATGTGGGTAGCTCCCTGCCTGGGGATCCAACTCGTGCTGCAGTGGCTGCGGATAGCTTCATAGGTTGTGCCTTAACCCCTTGCACCACCAGGGAGGCCCTTGATCTTTGTTCTTGAAGTTATTTCCCTGGAATTCATAGCATTTTGTTGTTTGGTACTTGCCTGATTGTATTAATCAGCTGTGCTTGAGGTTACCTGCAGAGCCTCTGATAATGCTCCTCGATTGAGGGACTTGAACATGTAAGTTGTGTATTAATTATGGAAAAGTAAGTTTAGCCAGGGAAACAGAAGAGTGAAAAATGGAGTTCTCTGGAAATTCAGACAACGGTTGGTCATTTTTAGTGAAATTTTCACATATTTTAGGAATTTCTACCTGATCCATAAACATTAAGGTTAAAATTCAGTCAACAAATTTTTTTTTTTTTACAAAGGTCTACAGGGTATGCCTGTAATTATTAAACAGATTGCCAAAGAGATGATTGAAAGAAAATGTTGGCAGTTTTGTCTTAGGCCCCTCTTGTTCTGCCTTTGCACATTATCTGGATGTTAGCCAGAGAACCAGGCCTTTAAACCAAAACATTAGTAAACCATAAAACATATCTTGAGACAATATAATGTAGCAAAAGCAAATGTGGCAGAATTTCTGAAGCAATTCTGTGACTAGTATTTCCAATAAATTAATCTATTTAGATATGTTCTGGGTACTTTTCTTGGCAAAATAGTAAATTGTGCAACTGAGACTAACTCAGATGTTGGAATTAGTCTGTGACTTTGATCTTACATAAATGAATTTCTTCAACAATGTTTCTGTTTAGTCTCTGAAATAAATCCAAATTTATTCAAGAAAGTTTTAAGCTGGACTAGTTTTTATGTTACTGAAGGTTCAGCTTTCTCTCCTTTGTTAATAACAGGTTCTTGAGAGGTCTTTTCCTCCAATCCAGAACATTCCTGCTGCAAACACTAAATAACAGTTGTGAGAATTCAGAGAATCAAAATATAAAATGAAGCACAAATATTTTTAAAAACCTCAATCCAGATCAGGTATTACACACTTATTATGTGCTCAGCATTTTACATGTGATTTACTGATATTTCCAATGAGGGTTTATTAGTGACCAAGGTGTGCTGGCCATTATATTGGAGTATACAGGAGGGGCGAAAAGATAATGGATTTATATATTATAAATACTGTGATAGGCAAATGTATTAAATGGAATATGTTCTTTGGGGGCCAGAAACTTACAAATAATTAGAAAAGAAACTGAATAAGAGTTGATTGAGTTGATTCTTGAGTTGAAGAGTGGAAGATGCATAGGGGATTGCTTTGGGTTGGGAGAGATGGGGAGCAGTTTTAGGGGAAGGCATTCTAGGGGAGAGTACCACAGATATGCTGTACTTTGAGGGATGCATATAGATGATATGGCTAGAACATAGGGCCTGTAGAAATGACAAGAGAAGTTTTGATAAGTTATATGTTATCTGAGGGCAATCTTAGTATGATTTAGAATAGACAAAGGCAGAGTTTGAAAGCCTAATAAAAAATCTGCCATAATCAGGAAGGAAACAAATGCAGAGAGAGACAACACATTTTTGTAAGAATGAAGATGGGGGGCCTCCCTTAGTGGCGCAGTGGTTGAGTGCTGGGCTGGAGGCTGCCTGCAGCCTCTGTAGCACCAGTTCAATCCCCGGCCACCGGGTGAGGGTCCCACATGGCACGCAGACCTCTCCTGCCGCCCGCTGCTCCCCTCAGCAGTGTACTTCGTCAGTCTGCCTGTTCTGTTCCCCGCTCTGGCTCTGGTGAGTTCTCTCACCCTCCCGTGCTTCTGACTGTACCCAGTGCTTGTATAAATAAATAAATAAGTAAATAAATCTTTAAAAAAAAAAAAGGATGAAGATGGGGACACCCGAGGGTTGGTGCTTAGGACGAAAGGGCAAGACTTGTATATGAATTGGTTCTTACTAGATTCAGGCACTCCTTGAAGTTTCTCTGGACTCTTGTGGATATTGATTCCAAGAAAAGTTTGTGGTTTTATCTACAAGTAAAAATTTACATGCAGTTCCCAGGAACCCTTTCATGGACTATGAGACGTCATTGGGTACCAGGTTGGGATCCTCGTTCAGTAGAATGGTGGGGAGAATTCTGATAATCAATACATCATTATTTACTTGATTCTTGGAATTTAAAAGCTTAGTGGTACAGCCAACAGACGGGATCGATGAGTAAGTATCTTGTGTCATAGAGGGCAAGGATATAGTGAGAGTTTTGGATGTTTTGAGATTTCTCTATAATAACAACAGTGCATTTCCTTTTGTTAAAGTATTTGTACATGTACTCTCTGTGCGAGAGACTACCTGACGCTATATAAAGCATAATAATGTGTACTTGACTAGATGAATGTTCTAAATACACACAGTTACATTAATCCAAAATAGAACTGCAGTTTCAAACATAGTGTGCTCTGGTTTAAAATGCTCTGAGCAATGACTTTATTTTGCTTGTTTAGTGTAGGAGGCTGCATTCTTACTGTGTGTTGTCAGTCTTGACTCTAGGCATTATGTTCTTGTCTTTGATGAAAATATGATGAATTTCTGGAGACTACTCCGAATGATGGTGAAAAAATGTGGATTGTTTCATCTAAGGTCTTTTTTCTATACATTTAATGCCTTTGCACTGAAATACTCCCTATTTTAGTTGTCAGAGTTCTTAAGCAATAATTTCCATGTCTGAGGAGTCATTTGGAGAATTTCTTGGATCCCCAAGAACACTGAGATTTGTAAAACAAGTTGGAAGGGGATTGTGAAATCTTTCTGTCTTTTAGGTGAGTGAGATCATCTGGGCTTGCTTCCTCTTTCCCAGGTTAAAACCTTGCCTCAGGGCTCTGGGACCATGACTGTGCACCTGATTCAGAGAACACTCTGGTATTTAACAGTTACTTTTCCATGTAGTCTGTGAATTCTGCCTGGAAAAGCTCATTGATGAGGAAGGTTTATAGGATTTTCCCCTTTGATCCAGCTTCCTGATCACTGCCAGTGGCACCAGCCCACACAGCCCTCTGGTAACCCTACTCATCAGATTTGACAGCTACTCTGTTTTTGTTCCTTGCTGCTGGTCTGTGGTGTCAGGATTAGGAGTGTCAGCATCGCCTGGGGACCAGAAAGAAGTGCAAGTTTTCGGTGCCTGCTCCTAAATTACTGACTCATTCTGCATTTTACACATTCATTCTATTTATTCTACCTTTTATTTATTTACATTATTTTAATAAAGTCCACAATTGCTGCATTTGTGTGTTAAATTTTGAGACTAGATCACTTAGTATCTAAGAATCTGTGCTCTCAGCGCCTTTTTTGCTGAAGTTAAAGAATTTTTCTCGTTTTCTACTCAGAGGTGGTGGGGATCATCTGATCATATATAAGTTATTGTGGAATTACAGATGATGATTTAGGTGCCTCTTAGTTTTCTCTCTCTTTTTCTCTTAAAGATGGTTTTTTTAAAAAATTATAAATTTTTGCATAGAAGACCTGGGTTGTAGGCCAGAGGGGTGGGGGGCCAGGAGAGGGGTGAGAGGATTCACCAGAGACAGAGTGGGGAGCAGAACAGGTGTATCAACTGAAATACACTGCTGAGAGGAGCAGCGGGCAGACAGGAGAGGTCTGCTGCACCATATCTGGGTTAGCTCCCTGGTCAGGGATTGACCATAGTGGTTATAGCTCGGAGACTAAACCCCTAGGCCACCAGAGAGGCCCAGAATTCTCTTTTTTTAAGTTTAGTAATTTATATAATCTCCTTCCTCATAGAGAAGATTATCTTTTAGCCTTTTCATGTACTCTGGTCTGTTTCCTAGATTATTAAAGAAAATATTTCTGAAATGGGCAAAATGTGCTTTTCAGAGTCTCATGTATTTTATGTTCATACTCTTAAATCTAGGGGCTTTTGGTTATATTTTTGGTTTCATTTTGAAAGTTTTTACTTGGTGTCCTGCCTTTGATATTTCATTTTATTGAGTTTGTTTGCCTATCTGTTATTCAATATTTGTAGGCTTGAAACATGCAAGTTAGCCTTCCTTGACAGGACATGTGCATAGTTAACATGACAGCACTTCTCTTCCATAAGCAGGCACATGGGATCTGATTTAGTGTGAAAGAGTACAAGGATGTGGAACCTCAAGGTTGCTTTTACTGCTGCTTTGTTCCTTGGAAAGCAGACACTTCCCTGTTTTTTTGCAACCCAACACAACCGCTGCGCCACCGGAGAGGCCCCCGACACTAACCTGTTTTTTAAAATGGGGAAATTTCTAGATAATATAAAATTAATTGATAAATGCTTCATGATAATAAGGCATTTATAACAAAAGATAGACAGTATTTTGTGCTTCCCTTTGGGTGCTTTTTTTTTTTTAAGAATTTTTTTTTTAAAGATTTATTTTTAATTATTTATACAAGCACTGGGTACAGTCAGAAGCACGGGAGGGTGAGAGAATTCACCAGAGCCAAAGCTGGGAGCAGAGCAGGCAGAAGGACCGAAGTACACTGCTGAGGGGAGCAGTGGGTGGCAGGAGAGGTCTGCGCGCCATGTGGGACCCTCCTCCGGTGGCCGGGAGCAGCAGGGGATGGAACAGGCGCTGCAGAGGCTGCGGGCAGCTTCGCAACCCAGCGCTCAACCGCTGCGCCACCGGGGAGGCCCCTGCTTTTTTTCTTTTTTTTAATATGATTTTGCTGGTTTCTTCTTTGCTTTGTATTATGAATGGAGAGTAGAGGATGAAGCCAGAGGAGGATAGAGAGACATTAGAAATACAGAGTCTGACTTCTTTTACAAGGAAATATTCAGAAGACTGAAGATTATTTGTGAACACATAGTTAAATGGTCTCAGATTCCTTAAATAATATGAGCGTTTATTAATATTAAGATGGACTATATCAATTGAGTTGATGGGAATGGATTTTTTTTTTTAAAGATTTATTTATGTATACAAGCACTGGGTATAATCAGAAGTGCGGGAGGGTGAGCGAATTCACCAGAGCGGGGAACAGAACAGGCAGACTGACGAAGTACACTGCTGAGGAAAGCAGCGGGCGGCAGGAGAGGTCTGTCGTGCCATGTGGGATCCTCGCCGGCGGCCGGGGATCTAACCGGCGCTGCAGAGGCTGCGGGCAGCTTCGCAGCCCAGAGCTCAACTGCTGGGCCACCAGGGGAGGCCCGATGGGAATGGATTTTTAGAAATAACTCTCAACATCTACTGATACTATAAGGAGGATGGCTGGTAAATGATGGGTCCTTCTTTGGTTGCTTAGGAAGGCTGTGTTCTTTGCAGAGAAGATTTGATCAAGAAGTGACACAGGTTTCTTAACCATTGGAAGAGACAGAATTAAAAATCATTCAGTTGTACTTTCATTTCCTGAGGGTTGAGTTAAACAGAAAAAAGTGTTGGTGATCTATTGCTGTGTGACAATTTACTTCAAAATGTAGAGACTTAAACCAATAGTAAGCACTTATTATCTCACAGTTTCAGGCATCAGGAATTTGGGGCCGTCTGCACCGTCTGTTTAAAGCCTCTCCTGAGGATGCTGTATCATGAAGGGGCTGCCTTCGAAAGCTTGATTAGGGCTGGGGGACTGCTTCAAAGGTGTCTCATTGACATGATTGGTAGGTTGCTGCTGGCTCTAGCCAGGAGGCCTCACTAGCTCAGTGCAGGCATTTCTGTACTTGCTTGCTAGACTCCACAACATGGCAGTTGAATTACCCCAGAGTAAGCAAGCAGTCTGAGAGACACAAAATAAAAGTGCAGTATTTTTATTCTCTAGCTGACACTGTCACTTCTGTGACATCCAGTTGGCAACACAAGTCAGCCCCATTTGTTGTGGGTGGTAACTACTTAAAGGCATGGATACCAAGAAACCAGGATGGTTGGGAACCTTTCTTGGAGATGCTGGCTACCATAGAAGTACACTTGACTTTTTTTTTTTTTTAATGTGAGATGCTTTTCTCCTTTTAATGGTAAGATGGGTGACATTTATTTATAGCTTCTTTAAGTGGAGTTGTGGGAGACAAGGTCACAGTTCACTGGGGAGAAATCTTAAACCTTAGAGTAAGGATTATGTCTCATTTGGCATGTATGACTAGCCTGTTAAATTTTGAAGCTCTAAAATTACTATGTGGAGAGGTGAGCTATAGTTAAAGGTCTAACAAAAGAGAATCTAATATACTGTTTGATGCAGAATTATAATTCAGAATATGTTCAGTATTTGAAAGGTTGGAAATTCAATCAGTTGCTTGCCCTCAGATAGTTTAAATAAACCCTGCACAACATCTGTTGTGAATTGATAGTTATTCTCATCATAGTTGGAGCTTTTGGTTTATTTTAAGATTTTTATTTTGGCATAAGGTCTTATGGGATAAAGTTCATTACTATTTCTGATAAGGAATCCATGTTGGTGATGAATCTCGTCCATTTATTTTAGGTATGCTTTCTGCATTGGTGGAGAGTTTTCATTGCAACTTGCTCATTTACCTTCATAAGAAGATCTTGAACTCCCCCACTGTACTTTAACTTGGCAAAATCTTTATGACTAACCATGCACTTTGAGAACTTCTTTGCAGTTTCCTCTGGGCAGCCTGAAAACTGACTGTTTAATTCTAGTTAAAAGCAAGAGCTGTTCCTCTGATTGGATTGTGCTTAATTACATTCCATATTCTAGTCATTTGATACAGAGCTGCTGCTTCAAGTGTCTCTGCAGACTATGTAGTAGCTCCTGTTTTGATTGTTAGTGGCTTATAAAATCTGAAAACTGAGCATAGGAAGAGTATTCTGATCTCAAGAAGTGTCTGGGACTAGGAGGACATTGCTATTGTTCCTGTGTTAATGTGCATGTCTGTTTATTTATTATTTTTTAATTGAGGTAATGCTCATTTGCATTATTGTTGCTATTTTGGAAGTATTGTACCCCCCCCTAAGGTATCACCACTGTCGTGCACCTGCCTCATGTCTTTGGACAGTATTGCAGAGCTAAGGGAACTCGATGAACTCAAGCAGCCCTAACCTGAGTCATGGCTCAGGGTTCTAGTTCCTTAACACTTAAAAGGCTCTGTGACTTAGAACAATTATTTTGTTTCTACCTGATCCATAAAATAAAGAGTTAAAACTAAATTATCTTAATTGCCCCCTGCCTCCAAACTTGTGTTAAAAATTAGCTATTTTTCATAAAGGCGATAGGAAATATTATGAGGTTAATCAAGTTAAGTCTTCAAATTAAGGTATTGAGAACCATTTTTTTTTTTAAAAGAAGTTCTGTGGGCATTTATTGGTGATGGGAGAGTTCCAGTCCTTCATGACAGATATAATTAGTGGAAGATTTTTTCTAGAACAGTTTGGGAGAGTTTGACTATGTGCCAGAGTGTTGATAGAAGAATAGAACTGTGTTTGGTATTTTTGAAGCACTTAATCTCGGTGAGATTTTTAAGAAAAAGGAGAGGATTATTTTTAACTCTTAGAAATCTAGGATAGAGAAGTCCAGTACCTAATGCTTTTTTTTTTTTTTTATCACTATAGCATTTTTTTTTCCTCACTGAAAAATCAGAAAATATTACTGGATTTTTTGGGGGGTTTGAAAAGTAAGCTAGGAAATATTCTTTGCATCAAAATGAAACATTCTACATGTTGTGATTGCTTATGTGGATGCAGGGAAAGAATATTTGAAACTATGGTGACCTATATGATTTTGGTGGTATTGAGACTTTGCTTTAAGGTGCTTTTTCCCTTCAGAGTAATGTTCAAGGTAGAAAACATCTCAGTTTGTATGTAGTAATAGTCATTTAATTAATAGTTCTTGAATGAGTGAAGAGACTAGCAACAGATTTAGAGGCTGCAAAGGGGGATCCTCCATAAATTCTGAAGAGTTGGGTAGAGGATTAACCACTTTAGGGTTGGGGTATTGTTTTTTCCAAGTGCTGAAATGGTATTCTGCTTGGCAGGTGGATGAGGGTCTTAGTTATCTGGATCAGGTAATATTTTTGTTACAAGTATGTGGATGAATATCATATATTTTGATCCTTAGCCCTTAATTTTTTTGATCAGATAATATTTCCACAGTTCGGAAACCCAAATGAGGCTGTTATGTCATGTGGGTTAAAATCAAAGTGTTTGAAAAAGAGGTAGATAATTGACATGAAAATGACATAGGTAACTGAACAGCCTTAATTTTATTTATTTATTTTAAAAAATTTTGTTTATTTTTATACAAGAACCCAGGTACAGGCCAGATGCGCAGGAGAGTGCGATTCACCAGAGACAGAGTGGGGAACAGAACAGGCAGACTGACAAAATACATTGCTCAGGGGAGCAGCAGGCAAGACAGGAGAGGTCTACTTTGCCATGTGGGATTCTTGCTGGCCGGTGGGGATCGAACCCATGCTGCAGAGGCTGTGGACAGCTTCACAGTGTGGCGCTTAATCACGTGGGCCACCAGGGAGGCCCAACAGCCTTAATTTTAATGGCTTTATACTTACTAAATATCCCAAAATAAATCTGAATATGTAGAGACATAGACTATGGGGATGGGACTAAGAGAACATGTGTCTGTGGGAACTCGTCACTTGCATTTGGAGAAACCTGCCGCGGACCAGCACAGCAGTAGACGATGAGGCCATCTCAGGGTTGAGAGAAGCGTGCAGGGTGGTCAGGGCGTCGGTGAAAGAAATGACAAACAGACACACTTCAAGAGTGAAAATCTGAGTGTAATTTTCTTTGAGTTTGTGACCAGTATATATATGTTTTCCAAAAGCACAGGAACAATGAATATCAATGAAATCAGCTTGCTCATGGGCTCAGCCTATCACCAACAGGGCGGTGATCTACATCTGGACTCAGCCTCATTCCTAAGTAGATAGACCATTGGTTTTGTTTTTAAACTATATAATCGCATTTTTTATTAACTACTTTTTTACCTAAACTATATTTTAATTATTACAGGGTTTAGTAATGTTTCATTTGAGTCAGCCTTGTTTTAAGGATTTCATGATTTTTTAATTAACAAGCAATGACCTTTATAGAAGAAAGAAGGAAGTTTAGAAAGACAATAAGGGATTAAAGTTTGTAGTTCTAGAAAGACGGGATAAGGTTTTTTAGCATTCTTGTAGTGGTTCCTGGTGGTCGTTATCTTTTGATAAGCTTCTGTCTTTTAAGGGAACTTCGCTGTACTTCCCCTGCTTCAGGGTGTTTTGCTGTTCTCCCCCTGCGCACTGGTTGCCCAGCTGGACCTAGGGACCATGGCGAAAGCCATTCCTAAAGGTCACTGCAGGGGGAGGTGCAGCAGGTATGTGTTCAGGGTGTTTTGCTGTTCTCCCCCTGCGCGCTGGTTGCCCAGCCGGACCTAGGGACGGTTAGCCCTAAAGGTCACTGCAGGGGGAGGTGCAGCAGAAACCCACTTTTCTTCCATTTGAATATGGATTTAAATAGGCCAGTTGGCTGCATCCCATGAGCTTATTATTTTCCTTTGCTCTCAAATCCACTCTCCTGTCTGTGCTCCACCTTTCACCTGGCTAACAATACTAGACTCTACCAGAAGGCCCCCTTGCTCTCATGTCCAGTATAAATCAGATTTATTCAGTGTAAATCAGAGAGCAGAAGTGAGTTGGTGGCATTTTATTCTGTTCCCACACCCTGCTAGAGTCTGCTGCCTTTGGCCCTTAAGCTGGTGAGCACCCTTCACTGTTGGAAGTAAATTGAAACTATAGTTCTCCATTGGTGGATGTGAGATGGTGTTGTTATGACTTTTCATATATCTATACCTAGATATAGATGTATCTTTTCATATAAATATACATTTCATATATAAATATGTATTTTATTAGTTTTGCCAATGAGTTAAGTAAGTTTTATTATTTTCCAATGCCCAAGAATAATAATATCTATTCTTGTTATAGAACCTTTTCATGGAAGAAGAGCTTTGAGATCTTATAGTTTAATGCAGGAGGAATGATCTGTGGTCTGAAGCAGTAACCAGATGAAGTAGGCCAGACAATTTGAGTTTTGTCCACCGTTCACTGCAAACCAGCAGTAGCTCTTCAGACTCAGAGGGAGGCTCTGTTGTTAGTGTTTATGACGATTGTTATAAAATGTAGTGTGCTTGAAACAGGATTTGACACATGACAAGTATTCAATAATTATTTGATTATGATCTAGTCTATTCCATTCATATTTAGGGTGAAAAAATAATTGTTAAGAATGTCAAGTTTAATTCTAACAAGATAACTCACTGAAGGTCTTTGACATTTTTATTTAAATTCCACTCTGCAGGTCATCTAGTCATATATATGTATATGTGTATACACCCCCCCCCACTCTCTCTCTCTCTCTCTCTCTCTCTCTCTCTCTCTCTCTCATTTGCTCACAGGATTTAATTCCCTACCCACCTCCATCAGTTGGAGATGATCTTGGATTTTATTTGACTTTTGTGTTTTAAAAATTTTAATGAAGACGATTTTTGAAGTCTTAAGCTGGTTTTAGGAAAGACTTCATGAAAACACCACCATTTGGCTTTTTCATTTTAATTAACAGTTTAAATATAACCAGGCTGGATAGTGTCCCTTCTGGGCTCCTGCCATTGCTTTGTTATGATTAGCTTAGGAGTTTGTTTTTTAAAAATAGCTTTGAGTTGGGAAAACATCACCAGTATTTAATTTTAGAGCATTTTAATCACTCTGTAGCTACCCTTTACTCATTAGTAGCCACTTCCCACTTTCTCTTCCCCCTAGCAACCACTCTTCTTTCTGTCACTATAGATTTACTTATTTTAGATACTTCATATAAATGGAATCATATAGCAGTATGTGGCTTTTTGTGACTTGGCTTCTTCACTTAGTAAGCATTACATTTTCAGGATTCATCCATGTTGTGGCATTTATCAGTACTTCCTCCCCTTTTAATGACTGAATAATATTCCATTGTAAAAATAAACCCCATTTTATTTATTCATCAATTGGTGCTATCCTGAGTTGTTTCTATTTTCTTGTTATTGTAAATAATGCTATTTTGAATATTCGTGGTTTTTTGTGTGGACATAGTTTTCTTGGAAACTCTTTTCACTTTATTTCGGACTGAGGCTTTCTGTGCTGGTATCCTTTCAACTCTGCCTGTATCTCTGATACTGTCAGGAGGGGAGAGTTCCTCTGAAGTGAGAAAGATCTACCCTGGGGAATTCTGCCAGTGGACTCTTGGGATTTGAGGAAAGATCTCTGAATCAGGAATGTCTGAGAAATGACGACTTGAGGCACAGCCCTGTGGTGTGGCTTCCTTGTCTCTAGGAAGAATAATATTACTACTGCAAGCTGTGAGCTCCTCCAGACCTAATAAGGATTAATTAGTAAATGTTAACTGTGCTGTCCTTTGACTAATCTTAGTGTCAAACCAGTCTTGTAGTACTGAAAGTAATAAGATAATGTAAGAAAGTTGTAGAAATGCAACTTGTTGTTGTTTTTTTGGGAATGGGGGTTATCTTGTGCATGGTTAGGATACCAGTTAATTTCCAGCATTTTAGGTGGCAAGCACTAAATGTTAGAAGCTTTGGTGTATGTGGTCAACCACTTCAGTGGAAGTCTCATAGAGACCTTGAGAAAAAGGTGCAATATGTGGTGGGAAATAACCTACTCTCTGGAGCTTTTAAGTTGGAATCCTGCTCTTGCCAGTCTCTTTAAGGTTATTAAATATGAATAATGATGGATGCTTGATGAAATAAGATAATAATTGTAAAGAATTGCTCACAGTGGCTGACAATTCATAAATTATTTGTGAATATTAGTTAATATCCTCTTTCATCAGATTCACTGCTGAGCAAACTATTCTCTTGCAGAGACTGGGATGGAGGGCTAGCCTAATTTGTAAATGGTTACATTTCTTTGACTTGGGACAAGATTTCACTTGCCTTTTCTAGTTATTGAAGGTCTGTGTTAATATCAAAATTCTTAGATACACATCTGGTCTCATTTTTAGACTTGTAGGAGTGAATCTATAGAAATTTAATATATTTCTTTTTCATCTTTTATGACTGTATTCTCCAATATGGTAGCCACCAATAATGCATGTCGTTGTTACAAATGTTAATTAAACTTAAAACTAAAAATGCAGTTTCTTAATTTGCTAATCATACTTCAAGTACAGATGGCTAGTAGCTACTATGTTGGACAGTGCATGTATACTATCATCACAGAAGGATCTGTTGCTGAGTGCTGGTTTTATTCTGCAGAAAGAAATGGGAAGTTCACACATGCATTTGCTTGTGTGAATCTGTTTGTTGCTAGAACTCTCTCATCTCCTCACTTTGGATTGCCAAAATGATTGATACCTGTAGTAATGACCACAATAGTATCTTTGCTCAAACACTGTTTAAGTTTCCTGAAAGTTTAAACTTAAAGATACAACATTTATTTACCTTATAACTATCTTACCTGCTTTCCAGACTGCAAGCAAGTCCTAAGCATTGATTTACTTTGGACTGAAGGTTTATATGCAGGCATCTTTTTAAGCAGAATCATTACAAAGAATGTATTCTAGTTGAGTTTGCACAACACATGTTAATAGTGTTTAACATTTTAATATCCTTTTCCATTTATGGAAGCATCTAAATAAATGGGATTTATATATAATTTTCAGAATTCTAGTGTTTTTCTTAGTTCTGGAATGACCATGTATCCTTTTCTAATGTGGACTTATAAATTTGTTATGCTAGTCACATTTCGATTTAAGTAACTAGATTTGTAATATGTAGTTGATTTCGTGTTTAACCTACTCTGTATTTTCTTTATAGAGCATTGGGTCAGCAATTTATTCTATTTATACCTCCCAAAATACCTTATACCTACCTTTCTTTCGTTCTTTCTTTCGTTCTTTTTTTCGTTCTTTCTTTCGTTCTTTCTTTCGTTCTTTCTTTCGTTCAGAATTTTTGTGAGTTAATCAGGATACAGAAATGGTCACGCTGTGGTTTCTGCTCTGGAGGGGCTCCCAGTTCCCCCACATATGAAATGTGAATAGTAATACATGGCCTGTCTGCTTTGCTGTTAGTTGGCTTACTGAAACTTAAATGTGAGATGCTATGTATACTGCTCATTGTGAGATGTACATCAAGTATCATTAGCTTCTTTTTTTAGTGGGTTTGGAGAAGTGTGGGTTTGATGAGATTCTTCATGGAATGAGTTTTCTCGACAGATTTTTCAGAGGGAGAAGAAATGTGTCTCGGGGTTGGTGAGGTTTACTTGCTAGAGCAGGTAAGCAGCATATTCCAGGTCTTGAGAGAGACCACCAGGGGAGGATGGAGGGGAATACGTAGGAAACAAACCTGGACAGAGGAAAGGAGGTGAAATCCAGCTTGCTGTCTGTATCTGTGTGTTTTCTTGTAGGAGAAATGGAAATGTTGAGGTCAGCAGAGTAATGTTGAACCCTTGATGAGGAGTATTTTTTCGAGACTGATAATGATATTTTAAAGGTATACCTAGGGTATCCATGTGCTAAGTACTGGCTCTTTGAGTCAGAAACCACTCTTCCGCTTTAGGGCTGATTCTGGGATGTGGAATGTAGCGACACAGTTTCAACGCTGTTTTTTGGGCAACCCATTATAGGGCTTCCACATTGATAGCTATTGAGCTCTGATAAGACTTTGGTAGTCTGTTTGCAGCAACTTCATTTAAAACCATAATGGGGGCCTCCCCGGTGGCGCAGCGGTTGAGCGCTGGGTTGCGAAGCTGCCCGCAGCCTCTGCAGTGCCCGTTCGATCCCCGGCTGCTCCCCGGCCACAGGAGGAGGGTCCCACATGGCGCACAGACCTCTCCTGCCACCCGCTGCTCCCCTCAGCAGTGTACTTCATCAATTTGCCTGTTCTGCTCCCCGCTCTGGCTCTGGTGAATTCTCTCACCCTCCCGTGCTTCTGACTGTACCCAGTGCTTGTATAAATAAATAAATAAATCTTTAAAAAAAAAAAACATAATGGTTTGTTTGTGGTGAGCCAAATACATTTCCAAAGAGTATTTGTTTTACTGATTTCAAGTTAGATATCTTCTGTTTCAAGTTAGCCCCTCTTCTGGAGGGGCTTCTAGTTTAGTGCTTAACTAAATGAAATGACTTCTTCGAATATGGTTACTATTCCTTTTTTTGTTTGTTTAGTTCATCATCCTTTAAATTTGCCTTTAAACTTGCAAGTATCTAGGGGTTAACATATCACTTTTACTTCGTTTTCCTTTAAAAACCCAAATAATCTGATGACCTGCTAAAGATGAATGTGATAGCTAGAAGGGAATGCTTTGTTTTAGGTTCCAGAAAAAGAATCCTGTTCCTTCAATGAAGAGGGTGCCATACATTGCCTCTACTATGGTAAATGGAAAGCTGGGAAACTTGAAAGAGAACTCTTCACAACTGGGAGACTGGTGATATTATTGTACATTCTGACTTGACTCCCTTAAATAGACAACAGGGCACATGGATTTGGGGAGTGATACAGAAGTGATATAAAGGCATTTGTTTGAAGGATTATCCAATCCCCTCTGATTGTTTCTCTTAGATGTGGCAGTCATCAAAAAAAGGTCATGAAATCTGTAAAAATGGAGAGGGTGAAAATTCAGTTATTTTATGAAAATTTGTCTGCAAAGAAGTAAACTAGAACTAGATGCAGCCATATCAATGATTGACTTAGAAATGGATAAAAAGGTGAATTAAAAAATGTTTCTGTTTCTACCCTTTGAACATGGACCTAATTAATTGCCACTAGTCACTCCCTACTTGCTATTTTTATAGCACCAGAGCTTTTAATTAAGGTGGCTGTCTCCTTTTGGACTTCGAGTGGCCAAGGATAAGGTTTGTTCATCTTTGTACCCCTTGCATCTAGCACGGTGCCTGGCACATAGAGGGCATTCAGTAACTGTGGGTTAAATGAATGAACCATTTGTACATGCAAAATCAGATCCCTGTGTTTGAGCCAAAGGAGCCCATTGTCAACCTTGGCAAGCGCACTGATGAAAAGCTTTTTGCTTGTGTTAGCGATCTAGCAGCTGAAATCTTTTGTAAAAAATGAAAACACCTTCAATGCTTTATTTCTTTCTGATCTTTATTAAGAGCAACACTGAATTCCTGTTCTCCTAATTGTATGTAATAACTTCTCAGAGGTTTACAAGGCACTTGTAACCTTAAAATGTTTCACAGTCCTGGCATGGAGAAGTCAGAGTAAATGGCGTAAATAGAAACCCTGGTTCTCTCACCGCAGCACCTTTGTTCCCTTTCCTCTATCACCTGGGATGGCCACTCTCTTTCACCTTCCTTTTGGCAGAGTCCTAGGGCATTACTTTCAAGGTTGTAGCCATTCTTCCAGGCTGAGCTTCGATCTGTCTGTGTGAAAAGACTATCATCTGAATCAATGGGGAGAAAACTTTTCTGCCCCCTGTATCTAATAGAATTGGTTTGCAGGTAGAGGTGCGGTTTGCTTTATGGGAGGCACTTTGCAGTGTTTTGCAACTGTCCCAGTCCGGATAGGTTCACCGGCAGGTCAGGCAGCTTAAAAGAGAACCTTGGAGCCCTTGGCATCAGTCATTCCCCACGGGTTTTTTTAATAGTAAGTAAGGGAAACAAGCCAGCAGGGAGACAGCAAGTTGGGCCCCCTGCGAATCTCTATACGCTTTTTCCTCTGGGCTTTCTCTGGCATTCTTAGTCTCTAGTGGTCTTTTCCTCTCCCAGCTACTCTCTGCAGCAGCCGTCTTGTCACTTCTCTTATAGCCTCAGCCTCCAGGCCCAGGTGTGCACACTCACGCATGCCCACACCGTACTCCAGGTGTCCACATTCAGGCACGCGTGCCCCTCGCCCACGCTCCCAAGAGCCTCCTGCGTTAGCACAATCAAGGCCCCAGAGGCTAGAGGTGGAAAAGCCAGACCAATTTCACTTTTTCCTACATCATGCCAGTTTGAGAGCATGAAGGCTAGCAGCTGTGAGGTAACACTGGCTTTATCCATAACCAACTGTGTAGTTTATGGCAGATTACGTCAACTGAGCTGAAGTTTTTTACATAAGCGAAAAGGAACTTAGTATGACTAAGAGGGAGAATGTATGATGCTTAGGAATAGCTCTTACTAGGTGCCTAATAAGTAGAGGATCCTTCTCTGTTTAAAATGGTGTAAAATGGGCCTTGTTTGAAATCAAGGGTCAGCTAATCTCACCGAAATTTGTCAGAGATTTTGATGCTACGTACTTGTGACAGTTTGGTAACACTTAACTCATTTTCTGAATTGCTGTGAGATTTAAGCATGTGGGATTGATATTAACTAAGGTTATAGTTCATGAAAGACTGGTAGTCTGATCAGTAGAAATGACTTGAGAGTAAGAGGCTTGAAAATCTCTGGATGGCACATTTCATAAATCTCAGATTTGTGTCCTGTGCTTCCCTGAGAAAGTTTTGTGATCTATGAGCTCACACGAGTCCTTTGCTTTGTGCCCTCTTCCAGAAGGGGAAGCCAGATCTCCAGGGATGCTCACTGCTGGGGAAACAATGTGAGAGGAGTGTCTTGTTTGAATATCTTTGTTCACAGCAGAGATGTTATTTGAAGTTCTTTAGCAAAATGATCATAATGGAAGTGGTTTAATGCTCCTGCCCTTGGGATTCCCACTCTGCAGGGGGTCGTGAGAGTCATAGCCTTTATTCTGGGTTTTGAAATGACAGTTTTATTTTTAAATATGCATCTCCTGGTTCTTAGGACAGTGAGAGTTGTTTCTGTGAACTTACTAACTGTTGTTTGCAACACCATTGCTATGGCATTTTAAGAAAGAAATTAAAATGCAGTAATGTTTTACATGGACCACTTCAAGAAGCCATATAATGCCTAAGTAGTTAGCATAGCAAATAGCAAACATAGCTTTACATACCAGTTTTAACTATTTTGTTCCATTTTGTGAAGCATTTAGTAGAAGGTAAATGTGCTTGTGGAAACGACATATTCAGTGAACACACGTGCAATGAATGGTTCCCAAAGAATTGAACTTTAAGATTGTGCTTCATTTTTGCGTGGAGGTTTTTGTGCCAGCCAGTTGCAGTATACTTAACCAGGATGAAAGGGAGGTTGTCATGAAGGAAGGCATGTATGCCTTTGCCTTCACTGTCTCTGGGTGTCCTGAAGTGGATTAATCTGGATTCTCCACTGGGCAATTCTGGGAGGCTTCTGTTAGTTAAATGTGAGAGATCTTTTCTGATGCCCTTCAGTGCCTTGAATCCAAGTGTGGAAAGTAGAGCTTAGCAGGGGCCAGTAGTGATTTAACTTTGCCTACAGAGAGCCAGATGCCAACCAGGTTTGGCTAAAGAGGTAGATTATGGTTCAGCTCTGACTGCAGAGTCGGAGTTGTTTAAAGTAGGAGTGTGGTGCAGGAGGGCTACGAAGGCTGAGAGATAATATTCTTAATTTCTAGGAGGAGAGATGCTGACATTAAATTTACTTCCCTTAGGAGTCTTTCACGGAGAGGGTGAAACAAGGAGGTTTTGGAAATCTAGAGGAAACTTTTTTAATATGTAGACTCTTTGGAGAGCTAGTACTTTATTTTTGTACTTGGGAAGCAATACTGTATTAGGTTCTAAATTTGAGTTTTGTAACTTCCTTTTGTGAAATCAATTTTATTTGCTCTTCATGCAGAATGTTATTAGCTTACCTATATAAAACTATATAGTAAATACTCCACATAAGAAATAGCTTCTATTAATAACAGTAATTATAATGTTGTTTTCCTGTTATTATTTATATTTCTAATGTGGTTATAGCAAAGTTGGTGCTCTTTTCTTCTGAAAATTACCATAACCGATAAACTTGGGAACCTGGGAATGTGACTGAAGTAATCCTGGCCATCCCCATACTTAAGAGAAAGACATTTAGGACATTTACTTTCTCTTTAAGGGTCTTGCTTATTTATGGTGATAAAATGAGCAGAAGTCATCATGCAATTTGTTCATTATCATCTATTTGTTTAGAGAAATTTGAAATCCTAAACTGGAATTTGTAAACCTTCCATATGTTTTCTGCAACAGGGTAATTGCATGTTATACAGATCTCAGTCTTTACATTTATAAAGTCATATCTAGTAAAATCTTTCTCTTGGCTAGCATGCATTTGGAATTACCCTTTGATATAATAAATAGAAACATTGATTACCGCTCACTGAATGCCTATTTTGTGTGTATTTATCTTATTTCAGTTTCATAGTAGCTCTGTAGAGTAGGCATTTTTCTCTTTATATATGAGGAAACTAAAATTCTGAGACATGGAATAGTTTGCTCAAATCTTGTGACAGATTGAGATTGAGACCAAGGGTTCCAAAGCCCATTTTCTTTTCACTACCTAAATGGTTTACTACTTAGTGGTTTACTAACACATTTTCCCACACTTCTTTCAGTGATGCTTTACCCTCACTCTAGAGGTCTGGGTTACCAGTCTCTGCACAGTCCAGTGGATATAGGGGATGTTGAGGTAGGGCTTGGGGATGGGGTTGTTGCTATCAGTATTGCTGGTCAGGTTAGAGTCGGGGGTGAACTACAGGGGTGAGTTTCTATAAGAAGTCAGCTGGTGGGCGTTATGGTCAGATAGAAGGCTGACATGAAAAAGAGACAGCAGAGTCCTCTTTTTTTTTTTTTAAATAGAGGCATGCTTTATTTATTTATTTGTTTGTTTTGTTTATACATGCACAGTCAGAAGCACGGGAGGGTGAGAGAATTCACCAGAGCCAGAGCGGGGAGCAGAGCAGGCAGAAGGACCGAAGTACACTGCTGCGGGGAGCAGAGGGCGGCAGGAGAGGTCTGCGCGCCATGTGGGACCCTCCTCTGGTGGCCGGGGAGCAGCCGGGGATCGAACCGGCGCCGCAGAGGCCGCGGGCAGCTTCGCAACCCAGCGCTCAACTGCTGCGCCACCAGGGAGGCCCAGCAGCAGAGTCCTCTTGACCAGCAACTCCGCCCCTAGATCAGAAACAGTGCCTTCCCTTAGGCTTCCTGAGTGGTGAGGCATCCTCCAAGAATCAGGATGCTGCTCTCCTTGGCTCAGTGAAGGCAGCCTTACTGGGCCCCTCAGGTTCTTCTATCTTAGAATGTTTCATTTCTTAGGAAACTTGTATCTGACTTTTTTAAAGCAGGAACTTCTGGTACAGGGAGCATCATCATCTAAGGCTGGCCTTCCCTGGCTCACAGCCGGCACACTGTTCTCAAATCTTCTTTCTCAAATTCCCTGCTGCCCCGCACCAAAGAAAGAAAACAAAGTAGCTACATTCTAGGTTTGTTTTCTTATTTATTCCAATTTGTTCCTTTATCTCTTAGTTATGATCCTAAGGTAGTAACCAACTAACCTAATAAATGAATCCGCTTTAATATGGTTTATAAAAAAGTGTTAGAAGAAGAATGTCTTTTTATCAGGAAACTCAAAAGCCATGCTTTAATTACTTGGTTGTTCTGGCAATGAGAATTTTAATCCAGAAGTTTGAGAGACACTCCACCCCATAGAGGGTGGGGTTGCTCCTGCGTTCTGCTAATGCCTACTTGCTGAAAGAGTTAACAGTGACTCTTGAACAACGAAGCATCCATTTTTTTTTGGTGCTAAAAGCACACAAGTGCCCAGCAAGCAACATCTGAATTGGGAATGATGTGATTTGGTCTCAAAGTTAGTTGGTAGGTACATTTTCTTCCTGGGAGTGAAGATGAAATAGAAACCCGTCCATAGAAAGCAGAAGGGGGAGGGGGGTGTTGGGGTGGATTTGTGAAGCGCCTGTGACTTTGAAGCTCAGACAGAGGCCTTTTGCTTCGTGTTCTCACAAATATGCTTCCAATAAAAACAATTTGAAAGGCAAAATAAGAAATTCTTCCATTTAGAAGCACCTTGTTGAGATCTAGGGTAGTTGTTTAAACTGCTGTGATTAGAACCACACTCAGTGAAAGTGTAATATGGTGTCAGACCAGATGGTCACACAATGTTCACTGTCCTGGAGAGTCTGAATCAGGAAGACCCTTCCCTGTACTGTACTCCTGCAAGGAGGCCGGGAGCCTTGGCTGGAAAAGGTGGGGAAGGCAAAACATATCCTTGTCTGTGTGAGGGGCAAAGTCTGGTTCATCTGATTTGATTGCTGCAAGAATTTGCCATAGCAGTCTGTCAGTATTTATTGTTTTTTACTATTAATTGAGGCTTTATTCATGGGCTTTGTGGTTTGTTCATGAAAGTTTTATTTAAATGACTTATGAGAAATATCAAATTGGTTGCTCTGAAGACTAAATTATATATTTATGCTGTGAATTTTCTTCAAATGAACCACTTACCCATGTGCAAATGCTTCAACAGGTTAACTGCCAAATTGTAACAGAAGGTTGAAAGTAGTGTCTTGATTTATTTTTCTTTTATTCTTCCTGGACCTACTATCTTCTCACTAAGTCTGTGTGGCACAGTCAGACCTGCAGACAGTAATCTGCTTCTCAAATGTAGAAGTTATAAGACCCCTTACATCTCTCAGGAGGGAAGTGTTTGCTTATTAATAGGTCAGGGAAGAAATTAGAAATCTATCAGGAAATGGTCCATAGTTGGTAACATGGGAGGCAGGACAAGGAGCTGAGATGAGGCTGACTTTCTTCTAGCACACCTTGTTGAGGTTGATTACTAACACCATTATGATGGTTATCTTGGCATTCATTCGTTGTGGTCCAAAAAAAAAAAAAAAAAGCTCCGAGTTTTAGCTCTGCCTTCTGATCTTGAGTGTTTGAGTGTATGCTTTCATGCTTGATTTGTACATGGAAAGTTCACTGAATGTGAAGCTCTTTAGAGGATCCTGAATGTGGTCTGCTTAGGACCTCCCTCATCTCATTTATGTGACGCTTCCTGATTAAGAGATCCCTATTGTTGCTACTTGTGCCTTTACCTTCTGCCTGAGAATATACACCTTAGTAATTGATAAAGGTTAGGGGATCTTAAATAACCCTTAACTTGGTAGTAAGCAGTTGGACCATTCATTCATTAACTCATGAATTCTTTCACAGGGTTTTACATTTTAGTTCATTACTTTTTTGTTGGTCTCTTGTGCTAGTTGTCTTATTTTGATTTTTTGTGCTGCTGATCTTAAATATGCCTATCCTTTTGCTATAGGACTTTGATGACCCTACTTTTTCAGCATTTCATTGTCTGATTTCATATTATTGCTTTGAGGCTTGGCAACTTTTTTCACAGAGTTGTTTTTTATTGACCTGGATAAACTTAAAATCAAGTTGCCATAAATCGCTGACTTTTGGCATCTCCTTATACCTCATGTCTGTATTAAATATTCACCATAGCCTAATTAAATCCATTATTCTGCTGTTATTATGAATAGCCTCCTAATTCAGGCAGAAGAAAGGCGAAGGTAACACTTCTGTGATCACTTAAACTGATCTTAATACCAGAACATTTTCCTCCGCTGTGAGAACTAACCTCATTTATATGTTTTCAGCACTGAACCACATTTCCAGGAAGTACAAAATAAAGTCCACTAAAATCTTTTCAAATTTTTGTCACCTAAGAAAAGATAAAGCAGAGGCTTACTGTAGGGTAACGCAAAAAGTGTCAGGCTTTTCTGCCCTCCCGCCATTAGGAGAGATGACGGAACCCTGTGGTCTCGAATGCATGCCTGATGGTGGGCACCTGGAGTAGGTTGTGGGCATAGGTAGATGGGATTCACCTGGGCTAAGACTGGGCTTTTAAGGGTGGCATCAAGGGGACGCCAGCAGAAGCCAGGAGAAGCAGAAGCAGAACAAATGGAGAGGAGAGAGCAGAGCAGCAGAGATCACCGGAGAGCCCAGACAGAATGAAGACTTGCTGGGGGCTGGGAGGCCTACCAGCCTCTTGGCCCCCCCAGCACCTCTGCCTGCCATGTGCCTGGTAAATCTAAATAAAAAACCCGCAAAAGCCACAGAGGGTTCCAGGACTCTGACTCCTCCCTTACCCCCGTCTGCTGGGATCATAGAAAACCTGCCCTGTGTCCATTCCTGCCCCTTACACTTACAAGTTCCTAATGAATTAGCCTAATTTTCAGCAAGATAATCACTAAAACTTCTCAATAAAAACAGCAAAAAAATATTCTTGAAGAAAATGTACCACAGGCATTCAAGGCAGATGTGAAGAAGGACTCCTTGATGGTAAATACTAGGAATGACTTCAAAGGAAATGTAGAGATTATGTGTTTTAAGTTGATGAAAAGCAGCTTGAGTGTCTTTAAAAGGTGTGGTGGTAGAACTGTTAGGGGAAAAGGATGTCCTAAAGCTAACTCCATACAGGCTTTGTGGACTCCACCCCCACCCCAGACCAAAGCTAAAAGACATTGGGAGAGACAAATCCCATCACCACCAAAGGGAAGGTTGCTGGACCCTGAGTGGGGTTAAGCAGCCAGGTTTGGTATAAAACCAGACACGTGGGCTTTGGGGGTGGTTTCCCTTTTTTTTTTTTATGGCTTGCCGCCAGCTTGCAACTCTGAGCATGCCTTTGGGTTTCCAGGTCGATGGATCGGGTAGGATGCATTAAAGACTTTATTTCCCTATTTTCTCCCTGAGTTGTACATTTCCTCAATTCCCTTTCCCTTGTAAATAAACCTTCTATTAACCTTTTGTGTGTGCCTGTCGTGGAGTATTTTTTTTTTTTTAAACATTTATTTATTTATTTATACAAGCACTGGGTACAGTCAGAAGCGCGGGAGGGTGAGAGAATTCACCAGAGCCAGAGCGGGAAGCAGAGCAGGCAGAAGGACCGAAGTACACTGCTGCGGGGAGCAGCGGGCGGCAGGAGAGGTCTGCGCGCCATGTGGGACCCTCCACCAGGGGCCGGGGAGCAGCCGGGGATCGAACCGGCGCTGCAGAGGCTGCGGGCAGCTTCGCAACCCAGCGCTCAACCGCTGCACCACCAGGGGAGGCCCTGTCGTGGAGTATTAATAAGTCCTTTTTAAGCACACGGGTGAGGACCCACAGCCAGGCAACCCGTTTTATATTGGGTTTGCTCCGTAACAGAACCCCAAAACAGCTCTTGAATCTATGGGCAGTTATAGATAAAAAACTTATCAGAGAAATCATGGATCTAAGTTTATCAGGATAGTAGCAACAATACTGAGTTCAAAAGGCAGATGTGAGGAACAAAAAGGGTAACCATAAAAGAAAGTACTTCAGCATCTCTTAATTACAACAATAATGATTGTTACCACAGGTACTTAAGTTGTTGATTTTCTAATACTGTTACAGGGCAACCCCGATATAAAACGGGTTGCCTGGCTGTGGGTCCTCACCCGCGCGCTTAGAAGGGACTTATTAATACTCCACGACAGGCACACACAAAAGGTTAATAAAAGGTTTATTTACAAGGGAAAGGGAAATGAGGAAATGTACAACTCAGGGAGAAAATAGGGAAATAAACTCTTTAATGCTTCCTACCCGATCCGCCGACCTGGAAGCTCAAAGGCACTCTCAGAGCTGGCCAAGCGCTGAGAGCTGCGGAGAGCCCCAAAGCCCACATGTCTGGTTTTATACCAACCCTGGCTGCTTAACCCCACCCTAGGTTCCAGCCACCTTCCCTTTGGTGGTGATGGGATTTGTCTTTCCCAATGTCCTGATGGCTTTGGTCTGGAGTGGGGGTGGAGGCCACAAAGCCTGTATGGAATTAGCTTTAGGACATCCTTTTCCCCCTAACAATACCATTGCAGGACCTTCTTTGTACAAGATTGCAAAACAAAGGAAGTGTTGCTTTTTAAGAGAGATTTATAAACCATTACTTAAAGTCATGGACCAGATATTGGAAATTACTGAAGAGGCCACATTGTGATGTCTGTGATGGTCTCCTTTTCATTGTGGTGCTCATAACTATATTTTAAATGAAAATAATCACTTCAGTCCTCACTAAAAACTGGTTGCTAAAGATATCAAAGAATAGGTGACTAACAATATGAAGTAATAAATACTGAAGAAACTGACTCACAAGTTAAATAGAAGTATTATTGTTCATGGTTTCTTTGCTTGAAGTCTAAATCCCGTTTCTCTTTTTAGACTGAGCTGGAGGTGGTGTGATGAAGGGAACATTTCTGTCCCCTCAAAATCTTCCAAGGTATGAGGGCGGTTGTTTACCTTGTCTTAAGATATTTACATCTTTGACTTTGAAATATAACTCCACACTCCTTGGAATTACAACTATTTTATTTCCTTATTTGTAATGTTAAATTATAAAGATTAAGGTTAATTGTTCAAGTAGGAGACAAAGGCAGATAGGATATTAGCAATTTTCACACCCTGGCTTGAAAGGGTGGTTAACTATACTTTCTGGCTAAGCTGAGGCAAAAAATACTGTGGCAGTGGTAGCCACATTCTTATCATGGGTTTCCCTTCCCCCCAGTTGGCTTTTCTTGCAGTTACCTAAAGTACAGATTCCCAGATTTACAACTCCCGTGTGTCAGTGAACTATCACTTGGAGATGGAAGTTGGCTTGTGAATTTGATTCAGTCTCTGGTACGTCTTGGTTGCCTTCACTTTGAACTTTCAAAGACTGACAGAGAATGCCAAATGAATGTGCCAAAAGACCCTTCTGGGAGATTCTACTAGATTGAGGGTCTACTGCAAACACTGGTAAAAGATTTAATTTTCAGAAAGCAAAGGAGAAGAAATTAAGTAAGTATAAACAAAAGAAAACAAACCTGTGAGGAGGCAATTGAGTAGAAACAATAGAGGAGGAACTGGGCGGTGGGGAGGGGCGGAGTTCGCTAGGGTTGTGTGCCCCTGTGTCAGGCAGTGGAGCCTGAAGGGATGGAGAACAGGGGAAAGTGACAGAGAGGCCTGGTGGTAGGAGTAATGCCAAGTGACATGAATGGCATGCTGACTCTTGGTTGGCACTATGAATTCCTCTTAGATCAGCTAGAAAGAGTTAATTTTTTTTTTTTTTTGGAATAAGAGATCTACTTTCACATAGTTCCCAGTAGTTGTCTTCAGCTTAGTGACTTGAAGGTAGGACAATTAACAGACCTATCATATCAGATCTCTGAGGGTCACGTTACTTATTAGATAATAAATTTTGCTGTTGAACTCCTTCAAATTGACTCCAGTCCACACTACCAACCAACAGACCTCTATGTTCTTAGTGAAATAAGTCTGGGTAGGTCCTGTACCAAAACCTGACCAGAAACAAGGAGCTTAAAAGACACTGAAGAATGGCAACTGGAAATGGATCCTTTCCAGCTCCACAGTGCAGAAGACACACATCTGCTCAAATCCTTTATCAACTCCTTGATTTCACTTGCCAATTTCCAGCCTTGTTGCTATTTAAAGTAACTTGTTCTCTAATATGGTTTTATATATTCTGTACTTGATTCTAAAACATGTTCGTTTTATCTAAATGTTGTGGAAAATGTTTCCTTTTATAACTGCCTTATAAAAAGAAAAGTTGCTTTTCAAATTCCTGTTTTCTCATCTTCATTTGTTAGAATTCTTCTTGAGGTGACCAAAGCCAGTTTATGGGTGCCATGGAGTGAATTTGCTTTAAGCCTTTCAGATTACTTCTTGCTTCTACCAGTTGTCATCAGGTTATCATTTCTCATATTCCCTGTTGGGTGATTGGAGAACAACTGATAGGATTATTCCTTTTCCTCCTCAACTCTGTTCTCTGCCCTGCTCTTAGAGGGTGGTGGTCTGTGTCCTCCAGGCTTCCCATTGGATTGACCCATGGGAGGATTTTAGGAGAGCTGAGGCTGGGAGGCAATATTCTAGCTATCATGCACAACCTGTGCCTTCCCTGTGTCTCTGCTGCTGTATTGGTGATGGTTGTGTCTCACAAGGAAGCCCCTGTGCTTCCTGAGCACTCTTCTAGGCCCCCGAAACACACTCTCCTTCCCTGTGTCTTTGTTCCTTTCTGCCTGAACATCCCATGTGTTCTCCCACATCTTTGCAGGTCATTTTTACAATCAAGTCTCTTCTTTAAGACTTTATGAATTGCCTCTGTGTAGTCATGGACATATAAAAGACTGTCAGGTACAAGATGCAACATCATTTTATTACCAGGAAATGGTCTGTTAAATGTATGTGATTATAAGATATATCTTGATTTGAAATATAATAACATCTGAAAAATATGACCCAGAATTGAAAATTTACTAAGTTTCTGGTTTTTCATTGTGTTACTGATACTATAATAAATAACTTTGTGTGTGAACTTGCTCACTTTACTAGGTAAGTCCTTCTATAAATGAAAATTGATTTATGGCTGTTTTTGAGACTTTTTTTTTTGTCACATTACTTTCTAAAAGGATGGAACCTGTCTAGCATGCCATCAGTAATGCAGTAGCTCTTGTTTCATAGCACCAGTGACAGTGTTGTGTTGACTTTTCCAAAAATCTTTCTTATTTGATAGGTCAAAGAGATTCTTTTGATAGTGAAAGTGAACATTTTCTACTTAATTTAACCAGTTATATTTTACTTTCTAAAATCTTTTCCACTTGTATATTTATTGGGCCTCATTGTTTTTCATATAGTAGGTCAGAGCTTAGCTAACTTTTCTGCAAAAGGTCAGATAGTAAATACTGCTCAGCCCTGCTGTTGTGGCATGAATGCAGCCTCAGATAATATGACTGCGCCCCAGTATGAACACTAAAATGTGAATTCTATATCATTTCTACATGCCCTAAATTTTTCTTTTTTTCAACCATTCCTAGTTTATGGATTGTGCTGGTTGTGATTCCTAGTTCATGATTGTGTAGTTAGTGAGCTGGTTTTGGCCCATGTCCCTAGTTTGCCTACCCCTGTAATAGATGACAACTCATTTAATCTTTGGCAGTTTTTCTCACTTTCCTTAATCATTTTAGACTTAGAGAATTGTAACTTTTGTACATAATCAGAAAAATCTAAGTTCCTGATCATTTTGTTATTATTTTGAAAATTGGAATCGTTGCTCTAAAGATTGAGTCCAGAAATGCATACATGACTTAATTTTAGCTTTAGAAACATATTTTTCAAAGAATTAGCTTTTATTCAGCTGGAATTAATTTTGGAGCATGTTGAGTTTTGGAGGCCTAAATTTATTTTTTTCCAAGTAGCAAACCAATTATGGATTGTTGTTGATCTCTCAGAGTTAGTATTGGGGTTGCCCAGCTATGCTTTGGGTTCTTTTGATCTCAACTTTGCACCCTGATAGCAACCCCGTTTTTCATTTATGTGCAAGGAGTGTGGCACCAACTTGCAGCATAAGTTCCACTCAGTTCTTCTTGGCTTGTCTGTTTCCAGTTTAACTGGCATCCATAGCAGAGTTAGTTGGAACCCCTGTTGGCACAGTAGATACATATGGAAATAGTTGTTCTTTTAAACAAAGTTGTTTTATATAGATACATATTTTTAATGAAGAATGACAACCTGATCTCTACACTAAGAAAGAAATGTGCAATTTGTTTATATTATAAAAACCTAAGTGGTTTTTTTTTTTGTGTGTTTTTTGCCTTTGAAAATTATTGCACTTTGATCTGTAGGTAAATAACTTACGAATCACAGATTGTCTTTATGGTTTGGCAGGAATTATCTTTTATTTAGTCATTATAGAGCTGATGAAGTGACTCAAAAATATAATTTGAGGTTAAGTGAAACTTCTACAGAAAAATCCCAAAACTCAATTTTTAGGAATGGCTTCCTTACTGTTGAGATTCAAAGTTTGTTCCCAATTCAGTTGACTATGAAGAATAGATACAATGCTTTTATTTTCTGATAGCACCAGAAGTTATTCCTGATGAATCAAAGTGTTGTCAAGTGTATCAGTGATGGATTTGTCTTTACTTAGTTTCCCACAAAATTGTAATTTTTTACTAATTCGATTAAAACCCCTTATTCTTTGGTTTGTGGAAGAAAACCCTGTTGCAGAAACCCTCCTCTGATTCAGGCTGCTTTAGCAGTTGAAATGTTCTTTCAGGCTTAGGAATGTCTGTATGTTCAAGCTGGGTTGCCATGGTGCTGTGTGACATGAGGTGGCAAACTCCACACAAGAGTTAAAGAGATGAGTGGTGCTTGGGATACAGATTACAGAAAAGTACAACTAGCCAACAAAGTTCTAGGCGAGAGGTTGAACAAATGTCTTAATCCAAAGAGGGAGAGCTCCATTACAAGGTGCCTTGGGTATAAATGAGATTCATTGCTTGATTATGTCCCAGATGGACTGTTAACTTCACTTAGGAAACTAATTCCAATTTTGTGCCTTTACAATGACCCTCAACTACCATCTGGACAATTCCTTAAAATTAAAAATTAATTAGATGTGATCTTGTCATTTGAAATTCGAAACCAGAGTTTAGCTAGATCATAATGATAAAATTGGATTTTTTGTTCAACATTCCCTTTTGTATATGAATTCAGAGGAAAGTAGGGATGAGTAAAAAAAAATCAATAAGCGCACATGAAATGAGAGGACAATGTGGAAATCTCTTTGAATTTCTATTGTAAGCCAAGTTTATTTTTATAAGCCTTTAACAGAAGACATCTTGTCCTTCTTTAGATAATTGGCCCAGGCTTGTCCTCTTTCAGATAAGCTCAACCAAAGACCCAATTGTCAGTAGAATAGCAAAAATGAATTTGGGAAGTAAAAGAAAAAGTTTTTTTTTTCTTAATTTGAAAGCAAAACAGTCGTGGATTTTTTTATTTAATGCTTATGAGCTACTGTCTTTTGACAGAGTTAGAATCTTTGCTTAAGCGTATTTCTAACTACTGAGAGTAAATGGGACTCTGACATCTTTTATGTGGTTCTATAAATGTGGTTTTTGTTTTTTTAATCATAGCATTCCTGCAAAAATGAGCTCTTGTGCCTGCATCTCTCCCTCTCATTTTTTTTTTTTTTTAGTGTCTTAGATATATACTAAGCATTTGAACAGTTATCACTAAGTATTTCCACATTAGAAAACTAGGAGAACTTGGCTGAGTATAAATCTGATTTTTATTGGAGAGAATTATTTTTGCCTTTTTTGCATTAGAAGTCATATACTCTATACTTGCTGTTTGTACTGACCTGGCTTGGAAAGTCAAACAGAAGTTAGTCTAGCTACTAAATTTAGAGAACTGATTGATAATTTCTTGATCTTACTAAGTGGACAGTATTGTCATTGACCATTTCATTGTTCCAGTATTTACCAAATCTTGAATGCAATCTAAGACTTCTGTTTAACCCTCTGTGGCTCTGATAATTCATTTCTGTGCATCCCACTCATTTCTGAAGATAACATGTAATTAGCAGACCCTTAGGTCCTGGCATAGAGGAATCCTATTGTGGGCAAATTTACATTTCCAAATGCCTCTGCAAATATTTCATATTTCAGACAGGGTCTTAGTTCTTTTTTCCCGCTAATTAATAAACATTTACAAGTGTGCTTATATTTAACCAGGTTTTAATTCTCTTGCCTCATCTACATTTCCCAAGCTCCCTTTCAAATATAGCTAAAGGGAATTATAAAATTACTTTTTGAATATGCCTTCATTTGTCTTAAATTTATACTTAAGTGATTTTTTTACAATTGCCACTTGGAGTAACAGTTATGCAAAGAGCACTACCTAAATTGCATTATTTAAGAAAAAACCTTTGGCCCTCCTCTACACATGATCCCCATCATTGTTGTCAAAGTACTCTAAGTGTATGTCTTGCTTAAGGAACTATAAGACTGTGGAGATGAAATGTACTTGGCTTGTTCTTCAATATTCCACAAATTTGTAGGCTAAATATATTATTCTTTCTGTGGCTCATCCAGAGATGCCATCTTTTAAAATTGCAATTAGCATTGTTGTAAAATTGGTCAAAGGAAAATGTTATATAAACGTTATATTTTTTGAATTTGATGTTGCTTTAAGGATGTTAGGGTTGACCTAATCTTGCCTCACCTAGAATATATGCAAGAAGGCAAATTAAGAAGAAATATATTGTTACATTAATACATACAAATGGAAGAACGCATTAAGGGGGTTTGTAGTAATTTAAAAAAATCACCAGCACAGATATTTCACCTGGTTAATTTGCAGGGAGACCAAATGAATTGGATGTAGGGGGAGATATAGGGAATTATCGGGATAATTCAGCTGCTTTCTCTTTATTTAATTTTGAAAAAAATATTATTATTATTGGACATCAGAATTACCTAATGGAATTTTTCATACACTTTCTCGATTATGCATCAAAAGGGAGAAATTTAATTTCCCAGTGTGATTGTAGAAAATAGTGACAAGTTAGGGAACCTGGTCGAGCACTTTCAGCCTGTGAATCTCAGGATATTTCCAGGCCAAGACTTGCATTCTATAGTTTCCCTTCTTTCCTCCTTCTCTTTTCTCCCTTTCTTCCTTCTGTGTTTCCTTCCTTCCATGGGGGTAATATCTTTAGAGAAAAGAAGCCATCATACTACATCTGTAAACTTCTGATGGATGCTCCTGTCATTCTTTCCTTACAGATGGCATTGGCTAAAAAAAAAACAAACAAAAAAAACAATCCTCAGTTATTTGTCTTCTGGCCTGTGAACTTGCCAGGGGGACGCTTTGCAGTATTGCTGTTTTATCCTGCTGTTATGTTAATAATATCTGGGCTAAGTGGAAGGGACATGACATTTGTGGACGAAATACTTATTTTCTCTGATCTTTATCTGTAAAATAGGGATAATATCTAGTCCGAAGAGATGTGCGAACTACAAGTTCTCCTATGTAAAGTGCTTAATACATTGCTTGGCACACATGCTTGGTTCTTAGGAAATGCTGGTGTCTTTTCTGCTAGGCTTTAATAATGATAGTTTGGATGACTAAATTGATTTCAGTGATATTTTTTGAGTAATTCAAATGTAAGACTTTTCTAAACTTTCAGGGGGCTTAAAAACATGAGCTCCTTGGCTGTATTTTCAAGCCATGGGCACATTTTTTCAAGTTAAATCATCTCTCATCTCTGCATGATGGTGAGATATGCACTACTGCTTTATAGGCGATGAAAGAGCATAGAGAATTAATTTACCTGGGGTCACACGGCTAGTAAGTGGTAATACCAAGGTGAAGGAGATGAACTGATGAACTGAAGCCACAATATGATACACACACTTTAAAAAGGGTAAAAATGATGAGAAGATTGAGAAAGTAATTCTGTTTGGTTTTTGGGTGGGAAATTAGAAAAGACTTCAGGGAGAGGGTTTCATTTAAGCTGAGTATAGAAGGAAAATAGGGTGCTATGGAGACATAGACCTGGAGCCAAAGAGAGAAGGTGATGGCCACAGAAGCAGGAAAACTTGGGTCATACCCAGGAGCAGGAGACATTTAGCTGGCCTTTTGAGGAACACTGGGTGTGTGATTGACCACTTCCACAGCCCCCCAGGCACTGAGCTGGTCCGGGATCCCAAACCTGAGGTGGGATGATGGGGCAAGACTTCCTCTGTCCAACACTGCAGTGTGGCAGAGCCAGAGGTTGAATGTTGACACAGAGAAGTCAAATAGAAGCTAGGAGACTACTCCAAAAAAAAGTTGTAGATCTGCAGAATAGAGGGAGAAGTGGAATCTGTCAAAATAGGATACAAGTGAGGAGGTTTAAAGTGGTGTTATTTTTAAAGATTTATTTATGCATACAAGAACTGGGGTATAGGCCATTGGTGCAGTGGGGTGAGAGGATTCACCAGAGACAGAGTGGGGAACAGCACAGGCAGACTGACTGAAATGCACTGCTGAGGGGAGCAGCGGGCGAGACAGGAGAGGTTTGCTGCGCCATGTGGGTAGCTCCCTGGCGGGGGGATAGAACTCATGCTGCAGTAGCTACAGATTGCTTCATAGTGCCGACACTTAACCCCTTGCACCACCAGGGAGGCCCTGAAGTGGTGGTTTTAAGGGTAGCCCAGAGAAATTTCTGAGGCAAAGATGGTCTCTGCTATGTCTTTTTAATAGATGCTGGTGGCACTGGACATGGACGGGGTACAACTTATAAAATGTTCTTTTTGTAATATTGAAAATAAGTGTGAGATGAAAGAGTGGTGGGTATCTTGAGGTGGTGTTTTGGATACATGGAATTCTAAATGATAGCTTTGTTTGTACTAGATGAATTTGATAGGCTTTTGCTAACTGTTAGTTTGTGGTGGGCTCTCCTTTGCATTTTAGGATGTTTAGCAGCATCCCTGGCCTACACCCAGCAGGTAGCCTTGGGTAGCATGACCCTGTCCTGGTTGTGACCATCAAAAGTGTCTGTAGACATTGTCCACTGTTCCATGGGGGCACAAAAATCATACCTCGTTGAGAGCTACTACTTTAGAGATTATGATTTTTTCTTTTTCTTTTCTTTTTGTGTATCTTTTCCAGACCACAGCCAGGGAGGATTTATAGTACAGACAATGCCAGCAAAAGGCTTGACGCTTCATTTGAGTGCAAGCATTCTGTGATTCGGCTCCCAAAAAAGTTACAGAACATTGGAGATGACCCTGTAAAGCGATTTCCTGTACTAGAGAAGGCATGGACATACAAAATGATTTCATTTCATTTTTCAACAGGCCTGGGCCTGTGAAGCGACTGCACTTGCTGATGGGGGCAGTTGGGGTGGATTGGGGGAACTTCAGATCTGGAAGTTTCGGGGAATTTATCCCTTTCAAAAGAGTATTATTTTACAGAAGTCCCTCTGCAATTCTTCAGTGGTTTTAGGTAAAGCCATTCTTCTAAATATCATATAAGGAAGACAAATGTGTGTCCTACTAAAGTTTCCTTAAAAAGTTCATGTTGAACACTACCTTCTAACTGGGTTGGCTAAGAGGTGTATGTGGTCCCAGTGATCTGCATACCTGGCACACTGCCTTTTCACCTAGTAGATGAGTTATTTGAGTTGAATTGAAACCCAGGCTGTCTGTTAGGCTTGAGGAATTTTTCCCTTTTGATCTTGAAAGAGGAAGAAGGAGAGGTGCTGGGAGGCAAAAAGCGTTAGCTTAAATCTAGCTAGATATCAAAGACAAAGTTCCTGACATTGTCAGGAATATCCTCATTTTCATTTGAAATCTTTATTTTCAGGTTGACGTGGATTTGGGTGTGCTTGTTAGGTCCACACAGGAGAGGCTGTTGATTCAGCTTGGGGCTTTCCGCCCCCCTCCTCCTTGGAGTTCTCCAGGTGCTTCCCTCTTGACTTTGAACTTCAAATTGATTTCTGACAGGTGCTTGATGAAGAAGTGACTACTGTGATCAGTTTGACCAACTAAGCTATTCATAGGTTGGAGGAATTGTCAGAAAAGCTCAGTGGTAAAGGAACTATTTCTAAGTAGGTTCGTTGTGTTTAATCTTTTAAAAGCTTACACATTCTAAGACTTGTTCTCATTTATAAATAGTGAAACAGAAGCAAGGAGATGTTTAGGGTGTGCTCTTAGAAGGTGGGGTGGAGGTGAGCCTAAATGAGTTAGGAGATTCCCTTAAGTGGGGGTTTTTGGAGAGCAGATTCTGGGAATCCTTTCTGTGTTTGAAGAAAGCGGAAAGTGATGGTTACGAACTCTGGTTACTGAATAAGATCTCAACTGCCCTTTGAACAGAAGCATATTTAGACAGAGTTCTGCCTTTAGACTTTGTGTGATGTTTATAGTCTTGAAGATAGGATAGGATAGTGAGGGTGAAAGGATGAGGATGGGCAGTTGCTGCCCAAATGAATTTTGCAGGATTCATCCGTCTGTTCTCCCTTGTACAGTACTCTCTCATTGTCCTCTTCAACATTTTTTTGGGGGGGAGTGTGGGGGAATAAACTCTTTGTAGCAGTTTTAGTTGTATAAAAAAATGGAGAAGAGAGGCCTCCTTGGTGGCGCAAGGAATTAAGCTCAGCACTATGAAGCTATCCACAGTATCTGCAGCAAGAGTTTGATCCCCGGCCAGGAAGATACCCACATGGCACACAACCTTTGCATACTTCACTCTTTAGAAGGAAGAATGAGTTCAGAACATACCTAAGGAGTGAGTGAGGTCAGTCCATACCTAAGGAGTGGGGAGTTAGGTGTACTAAACTTTCTACTTGAGACGTGAATTGTTTGGAATGTTTCTGGATGGGAGATTGTCTCATTCCTTCCATTTACTCAGTAATTTCTTTATATCCGTATATACTTATGGACAACTTCTTTATTCTTTGGGTTATAATTCAAGAACAGTTTTGTTCAAATTTTGGTTTTTTTTTTTAAAGATTTATCTATGTATTTATGTATTTATTTATTTATACAAGCACTGGGTACAGTCAGAAGCGCGGGCAGATGAGAGAATCCACCAGAGCCAGAGCGGGGAGCAGAGCAGGCAGAAGGACTGAAGTACACTGCTGAGGGGAGCAGCGGGCGGCAGGAGAGGTCTGCGCGTCATGTGGGACCCTTCCTGGTGGCCGGGGATTGAACCAGCGCTGCAAAGGCTGCGGGAAGCCTTGCAGCCCAGAGCTCAACCGCTGCGCCACCGGGGAGGCCCTCAAATTGTTTTTTGACTATTGGAAGTACTTCAGTTGGCTCCTGTGTCCCTTTAGCACACCCTCATCTTTTTTTTTTTTTTTTTTTTTTTTGCTAAGGGGAAGCTCTTCCTTACTTTCTGGCACTACAAATTCCCCTTTGACCTTTTATATGCCTCTGTAATGCTTTTGTCCTGTGGGGACAGCTCATGCTTATGAGCAGTCTAAAAGCTAAAGATTTGGTTTCGGCTCTGCTGACTAGTTCACTTTTGTGAGTCTGTTGGCTCTAAAATATTTAAGTCTTTAGCTAACAGTTGTAAAAACAAATAAATATAATACAGCTTTATACATATTAGTTATCAGTCCATTTTTTGATATTGAAGCATATCTTCAAACCTCTATCTCTGGGCTTTCCCAAACCCCAGTACATTTTTCTTGAATGAACCAAAGCTCTTTCAACAAATGCAACTTATACCACATTTCCTCAGATGTTTGACCAATTTAATGTATATCAATTGGCAAACTTTTCCTTTCCTACATAAATACTTTGTTTGAGTTCATTATTTTGTATCTTTTTCACCACACATGCACAGCAATGGCTCACAGGTTTATCTCCTAAAATTGAGAAGCAAATGATGGAGAAAGTGGATTTCGAACTGAATTTAAATAGAAAAAACAAAGAAGGAAGATCAGTAAGCTTTGGGGCTAGTGCCATTTTTTCTTTCCTCCTTTTACTTAAACATTTAAATGATTTCTATTACTTGTAATCAAGTGCCAGTGATGGGTGAATGAATATGTAAATGTATGATTTAGATAAGAGATTCAGAAGAGTTCTCCACTCTAGGGAACTTGGTGGTGATATTAAGCATAGCAAAGTGGAACAGAAGCATTATTTACATTGTTAAATCCAGTGGGGAGTTAGGGGGTGGTAAACAATTATTGTAGGGGAGGCAGAGGATTACATAGATATTGATAAGTATGTAAGAAGACAAATATTTCACATAAATACTAACAAAATTTTTTTGAGAACAGGTGGTCAAATGTGACATTTTATAACGTGTCAAAAATAACCAAACTAAGCAAGAACCTTTGTATGACAGACCAAGTACTGCGTTCTACAGCTATTGCTCATCTTCCTCCTCCATGTTGTAAACCTTTGGGGTTTTGCTGGTTGTTGTTCATTCTGAAGAAAATGGTGGATAAAAGGCACATTTCTATTCTGACACATCGGGGATGAAGGGTAGTACCTGGGAACAGATGTTGAGGAGTAAATTGTTGGTGGTCTTGCTAGGATTGGGAAATGATTTTGCCCATAGAATTTAATTGCTTTTATGCACTTTAGATTTCTAGAAGTATGTTCTTCTATTCCTCCTTCTGCGGTGAGGCTGGGCATCACTCTGGGTTCAGAAGGGCTTAGGAAGCAAAGATCCTTCTGAAATGCAAAGCACCTTCCTCCCAGATCCTGGAGCAAGTTTTCCTCTGTACTCTCTAGGAAGCTGGTCTGGTTCCTGTCCTCTCACTGACCACTACCTAGAATGTCAACAGAATGACTTGTGTTCTTAACATCCTGTTCTTGTTCTAGAGAGAGAGAACTGTTTGCTTTTAAAAAACACATAGCTTACCTCTGTGGAAAAACCCCAAAGTAAGCATTGCTTTTTCCCTAAATGATGTCTGTGATTTTTTTTTCCTCCAGTGGCTTTAAAAAAAAAAAAAAAAAGAAGGCGTTGGGTTTTCCTGTGTCTATTTTATGTGCTGCGTGATGACAACTATAGAGATGGAAAGCACCTGCAGACTGACTGTTTCAACTCTTTTTCACGATTCTTGAAACAAAACCCCAGTTCTTGAAACAAAAGCAGTCTGATTTGAGTGCTGAAAAAACTGGATAGTGATAATCAGAGCTTACTAGTACCTGAGTCTCCTTCTTCCTGGTTCTTTGGCCTTGATTTTGTGGTTTGTAGTGGAATTTGAACATTGCAGTTGGCTGCCTGTCTGTGGATTGATACTGACATCAGTAGCTGTTTCAGACAACATGTGACATAAACATACATTGTTACTTAGAAGCGAAAGGGACCTAGAGAGGCAAGAATTATCTTGAGAATCAGGACATTCTGTCACAGTTTAACTTTAAGACAGATTTTGGGCAAATCTTATCTCTGGTCTTGACTCAGAGGGGGCTGGATTTGATTATGTCTTTTGTTGTTTTAGCCACTGAACTTTTATGATTTCATATTTCTATGACTATATGTTGTATATATTTTCCACCAGGGTACAGGACATCTGTAAGGTGGGTAAATCCTTAGTTATCTTTTAAGTCTGATATTATAGAACATGGGTTTCATGTTATTTATACGAATGTTATTTTTCTTGTCAGAGAGGGTGCTACCTCAGTTCCCAGTTTATTGTGTTTGTTAGCAATCAGAGTGAGGAGAGATAGAGGGTAAACTTATAACTAGCAAACAGCAGACCCCTGTTAGGTCAGACAGGGAGAGGAATCATGGGAATAGGAGGAAAGCAATCAGGGTGTGGGGTGTGTGGGCCCATCATTGGATTTCCTCTTTTGGGTGTCCTAAATGCTATGGTTGAAGATACTTGACAAGTTCCATAATGATGGCAGTCTAAGTTCGTTCTACAGCCAGATTGAATCACTGCTTTTGTCATTTTTACCTCTATTTTATAGATGAAAAATTGGAGTATCAGAGAACCTAGGTAACTTGTCCTCCATCATATAGCTGACTTCAGTGAGATCTCAAACCCAAGTCTTTCTGACTTCAGAGGCCATACTTATACCCTCATTTCCTTCAGGTGCCACCTACTGCCATAATTTAAGTACGAGATGTTTAATTTATCTTATTTAACTCATCAGAAGCTCATTGTTTTCTCTTTCTCACATGGCTCTCCAGTGACTGATATAGGACCGTAATAGAAACATTTTCATTAATGATTTAAAGGGCAGTGATGAACTGAAATAAAATGAGCTGAAATGTGCTGAACTGAAAGGGAAAAAAAAGTAGATGCTTCTGTCATTTAAAATTATTTCTACTGGCTGTCACTTTGTAACCTAGGGCACAAAACAAAACCCCAAATCCAAAAAACTTCTTTCAGCATCATTTTCCTCACCTGAAAAGGGAGGGAAAATATAATTTGCCACATAGGATTGTTGTCACAATTAGAACTTTCACTGTTGGCATTGTTCTTACTTGGCACATAGTGGTTGCTGTTAAAGTTACATTGATTTAAATTAATAATTACAAGTTTTCTTTCACTTTCTCTTTTTTCCCCCTAAGGACAGAGTATGCCATTGCCCCTAAATGTCTGCTGCACTCCAGCTATTCTTAGGAATAGGATGGACATATTATCAAGAGTTAGAATATTGGAGGGACAACAAAATGTTGAGGAGATTGGGAAAAAAGAAGAGATACACTCTAAGGGCATAATATTATTAGATGCCATTTCTTTTATTGTCCCTGTCCTTTACTTTTTTCCCCCCCTGTCATTGATGAAAAACTCATGTAGCCTAAGGCTCTGTGGAGTCTAAGCTTCAGCTTTGCATGCTGACTCCTGGCAGGGCCTCCCTTCAGGGGTTGGATGGAGCTTACATGATAATCAGTCTCTTTTCTTTATGCCTTCCGTGCCCTGCTCACATTTCTCTGTTCACTGGGAAAGTCCACAGAGCTTTTCTTCTGCTGAATCATGGTTCAATAGCCAGACAGTGGCCTGAGTATTAAATGGAGAGGAACCTATGTTTCATTCCTTGTTTTTCATCATTTTGGCCTTTGAATTTTTAGCTGCCGCATTGAGTCTTTTGGCTCCTTCTGCTGCAGCTGTCACCAGGCATCTCTTCCCTGTGTTCAGAGCCACTAAGAGTACACTTTTCATGGGTTGCGTTGTCAGTTCCATCTATTTTAGAAACAAATCTCTTTATTGTTCCTTTTTCAACTTCCTTGGGGAACAAAAAGGGATTTCTAGGCAGAAAAAATGATCACAGTGATGAGTAAAAACAAAACAAAACAAAAAAACAATCACAGAGCAGTACCTGGCACAGAGTAAATATAGTAGATGGAGTTATAGACGTCTGCATCCCTGTAACTTGCCAACATGCTCAGTATTGGGGGCCCGAGCAGTCTGTTCATAAAGGATAGGAATTGATTCAGTTGCTTGTGTTGGAAAACCACTCTTGCATCCCTGAGTAACTCACACATGAGGACCCAGCGGTGGCAAGGAACAGGGTTTGGAATTTCTCTGGGTAGGTGGATTCATGTAGCTCATAACCTGAAAAAAGGCACCTATTTGAGAATTAACAAAGAGCCTTGGGTTAGCTTCTGCTGGTAGAATAATCAACAGATATTGCATTGTTGTGATAGATAATATCTAACCCTTAGGTCTTTTTATCTTCAAAGAACTTAAAAAAAAAAAAAGCCCAGACACAATTTAAGCAGTGAATCTACTTGGTATTCTTTATCATAGTCTGATGTTTTCTTCCATTTCTTTGTTGCATTACATTTTTAGGATGAATGAATATGCTCTGCCAATTGGTTTATAAAACATTTATGAATATTAAGTCTCTGGAGAGTAAGACTTAAAATGACAATTTCTGGAGCTTCATATTTTCTGATAAACTGAAGGCTTAGAATTCGTTCTCTTTTTGTTTTTCCAAAGCTGTAGACTCATCAGTCAGAAACCAAATGAATTTCAAGAATTGTGTGTGAATTTTATGTATTTTGCCTTGAAGTAATCTATTCTGACTGCCTGGTCTGGCTGAAATGCTCACTGTGCATCAACTCCTCGAATCAATCTTGAACACATGCTTAAAAAATAGGAAGCTTACTGGATAAGAGAGAACACGGGTTTGCATTTGGCTTAATAAAATTCTCAGACTTTTGAAGTTGTGAGTCAAGAACCTTTGATGGAATATTATGAGGTGCCTCCCGCCCTTTCTCACTTCTTTCCTCATTTATACATAGGAGATACTGGGGTGCTCCAAGGAAATAAAAATATGGTTATTCAAATAACTAGCCGCTTTCCGTTGAAATCTGACTGCCATGTTCAAGGTTTAAGAAAAAGTCACTCTTCATGGAAAATTAGGAAAATGGCAGCCGACAAAACCAGCGTTAGCTTCAAGAAGATAAAATACAGCTTATTCTTTACTTCTTTATGTGTACCAATGTTTATTGCGGGAGGAGGTAGAGAAAGTAAAATCATGACCCCTGCTGTGGACTAAACTGTGGTCTAAGAGCAAATTTTAGAAGCTTGAAACAGAAGTTAAGAGTAAGAAGGAAGTTTTTCTGAGCATGAAGGAAGTTAAGACAGGGGTATAATGGAGGTCTGTCCTGGGAAAGGCATTTGGTAGAGGGTTTTATTGTCTATGGCATAAGCTGCCTCTTTGAAGTGGGGTATAACTGAGATTGTTAAATGAAGTTGGCATCAATAAAGACTGCTAATAGTAAGTCTGGGTGCTGAAGACATGGTGATGTAGTCCAATTAAGTAGGCATTAGGACCTGGTTTATGATGGTGCTGCTGATGATATTGGTACTTTATTGAGAACTAAGTATGTTTCAAGTATTTCATATGTATTTCCGCATTTAATCCTCACAATGACAGTTTTCAGACCGTAGTAGCCTAGAGGAGTCAAAAATTTGCCCAGGGTTATACAGTAAGGACTGGAATTGGGATTTGAAGCAATGATGCAATACTGAAGGCCCTAGATGAAATCAGCCTTACCAAAATGGGGAAGAACTGAGCCAGAAAATATTTTAGAAACTGAACGACAGTGTTTGGTTACAGAGTAGGTATGTGAACTTGAGGCAGAATGAGGAGGGGAAAGATGATTTTAAAATTACAGTTCTGGAGAAAAAGCAAGAGCACTGGGCTAATGATGAGGGTAGGAAGAAACAAGTCTCAGCTATGGTTATGGACTTCCCTTCCTTGAAAACAGCCTATAGCCTTTTGGCAGTGTTAATTTCATCTTTCAGACTTCAGAATAAAGCTGCCACTCCAAGTGCTTGCTGACAGCACAGAACACAGGCTGTGAGCACAGTGCTTTAGTGCCAAACTTCTGTCACGCAGGGATGTTGACTAGCTGGCAGACCCATGACCATTTCTAGTGGACCTCAAATTCGCACCTTATACCATCATCTTGTCCTTTGATTTAACTAACATTATGATTGGCAGCTCCTTGGAGCAATACAGTGAGGGTCACAGATCGAGAAGCCCCTCCCTGGGAAGGACTCCATTTATTCTAGCTTCTCCAGATGAGCCCTTTACAACCACAGTAGAGTCAGCTTTTGGTCTGAGTTCAACTGAGTGGATGTAGCATTCTGAAGGCAATTGTGCCCAGGCCCCAGTATTCTAAGACCTGCTCTCGCAACACATAGCTGATCAGATTTCTCACTGGCCCAGGAAGAATGTTGGCTTAGTCTTGAGCTTGGCACTGTGAGTTCTATAGTGGATCTATCATGGGGCCAGAGCTTTGCAATGCCCCCCGCCCCCCCCCCCCGCCACTATCCCCCATGTCTGTCCATACATGGCTTTTTGGAGTCACTGTGAATTATTCCATGTTTCTATTTCCTTTTTTTTTTAAGATTTATTTATTTTTATACAAGAATTGGGGTACAGGCCAGAGATACGGGGGTGAGAGGATTCACCAGAGACAGAGTGGGAAACAGAACAGGCAGACGGACCAAAGTACATTGCTGAGGGGAGCAGCGGGCGAGACAGGAGAGGTCTGTCCCGCCATGTGAGTTGCTCCTGGCTGGCCGGGAATCGAACTTGTGCTGCAGTGGCTGCGGATTGCTTCATAGGTTGTGTCTTAACCCCTGTGCCACCAGGAAGGCCCAAATTTCTATTTCCTTAATGCAAGCTTCTGAGTGAAAAAGTGACTCTTCCTCAAGTAAATCAAAGATTTACTTGCTTACAATAAGCTTTCTCTTCAGAGAGTATACAGTTAGGAGCACTGTGACCTTACAGGCAACCGACCTACTCATTGGAGATGTGCTTGTGCCCTATGCCCAAAATAATTTCTTTTGCCTACTTACTGCAAAATGAGTGATATAGTGTTGTTGTAGTTGAGGAAGAGCAGGCACATGCCCTCCATGTGGTCTCTGGATAACTTAGAGCAACACCCTCTTTAAAGGAAATGTTTTCCTTTCCCTCCCTTCCTCACTTCCAGCAAATAGTCCCTATTAGGAGAAACATATGAAGCTTTGATTAGTTCACAGTTTCTTTCCTAAGGGACAGTAGGCAAATATGCTATCTTGAGAGAATTAAATATATAGGCAGGTTGGTTGTTTTTTTTTTTAATAGTTGAGGAAGGAAATTCTGGGAAAGTGAAATTATATTCCCTAATAAAAGTCTGGACAAATATTGGGGATAAGTGATTTTATGTGTGAGTCAAGCGGTGAGTGTTCTATATACCGCCAATGGAGGAAGGTTGGAAGAAAGGTAGATTTTTGCTGAGACAAATGTACCACTTCCTTTAAGAATCTGCCAACAGCTTACTTTTGCTCATTTCAATGATGCTGTTCTATTGGGGAGAGCGATAATGTATGAAGTCAGTCCTAAAATCCATGTCCTCCGTCTTCCTAAAAAGCCCTCTTTTTGGCTAGTTCGTGATGTAGAGAGCCAGCCAGCAGTTTTTCTCTTTCATGTGAAGGTAGGATTCTAGCTTAACTCATGTATTGGGGCCTGGTCATTGATTCACTCTACTAGCTAGCGCCTGGTGTTATTCCTTTTTTCAGCTTCAGCCATATTAGATCTCAGCAAATTCTTAGCACTCTCAACAGTGTATTTAACTTGAATCGTTCTTGTGTGACCAAACTCCTGGGTGCAGAGCACAAGGTAGCACATTTTTATTTCATATCATAGGATAATGTTGAGCTTTCAATTGAGCTTTTAGTAATTCCCAGTGAACATTTTAGTTGAGCAAGGGTGTGTGTTAGCCCTGAGATATGATTCTTCTGGTCAGGGGAATGTGACCTTATGGTGGTCCCATGACTGAGATCATAAAAGTATCCCAAGTGTCATTTGGAAGTCAAAACACTAAGTCACATACACTTTTTTTTTTGGGCGGGGGAGGGTTACTCTCCCCCTTTCTAAGATTCTGTACCCAGGGTTGATGATTCTTGCTTGAATGACATCTGTAAGCTGCCATTTCCTTTACTGTGTTATTGCTCAGTACACTCTTTCTCCTTTGTTTAATGTGTATAAATGAGACTGATTCTTGCTTTTCTGTATTGTCTTTGACCTCTGCAGGTGGCATTCATAGCCCTGTGAAGGCTGTCCTTGTGTATTGTTTTCATAGGCTAAATAAGGCACAGAATGAAGACCAAAAGATAGACTTTCTCCTTAGGGTAGAAGGGAAAGTGTGGATAGACGTTTTTTTAGTTTACATATGAGTTTTCTTTGAATGCCCATTTGAAGAGAGTACTTTCTGATCCTGTCTTCTTTTTTTTAAGGTTTATTTTATTTATGAATACAAGAACTGGAGTATAGACCAGAGGTGGGGGTGGGGTGAGAGGATTCATCAGAGACAGAGTGGGGAACAGAACAGGCAGATCTACTGAAATACACTGCTGAGGGGAGCAGCGAGCAAGGCAGGAGAGGTCTTCTGTGCCATTGTGGGTAGCTCCCTGGCCAGTGTTTGAACTCATGCTGCAATGGCTGCGGATATTTTCATAGGTTGTGTCTTAACCCCTTGTGCCACCAGGGAGGCCCCTCTGATACTGTCTTGTCTTCTCTTCAGTCTTAATATTTCTTTGTTCCTTTCTTCCCTATAATGTGTTTTTTTTTTTTTAAACAGGAACAGCGATTGCATTCTTGAATTAATTTTAAGTTTCTTCTAGAATTACTTATTTTTAGAGCCCTGATGATACAGACAAACCTTTCTAATGATAGTAAAATTCCTGTGGAACAGAGAGGAGAGAGGGAAAGACTTTCCAGTTCTAATCTGATGCTTATTAGTTCCGTGACTAGATGACAAAGTATTCAAAGACATTTGATCTCATATCAACAATTTTATAATAGACTTTTCTTACAGCTTCAGTACTGATGAATTTCACAAGTATTAGAGACTTTTATGGAAATTTTCAAGCTTTTCCATTTCCTTCCATTTTTCTGCCTTATTCCATGTCCATTTCCTCTATCAGTCTTCCTTCATTGTATCTCCATGCCTCTCCATGTTGAAGATGCCCATGTGTTTCTATTCTTGTTTTCTTTCTTCTTACTTATTTCTGTGCAAAAGACTACATGGCCCTTGCCATGTCTTGGTAAAGATGTTGACGTTGTTTCCATCTTTAAGCAGAGGAATAGTTTTTGTGGTATTTCTTCTTTCATGGGTGAGGAGTGCCTTTGCACCTACTATAAAAAAAAAAAAAAAAGAAAACCCAGAAACTCTGCCACCACCACCAAAACCCAGAGAGAGAAAAATGATGATGTTTGGATTGACCAAAGTATAAAGTTACCAGAGTATTTCTTCAGCTATTAAAGAAAAATTAATTTTTTGGAAATGAAGAAATTTAAGATGATAATCAGGAAATTAAGCTGAAATGGAAAACTATTCCCATATCCTATTTTAACCAAGTAATCAAGTATTTCGTTTGCCTTTGATTTGAACCATATGAGCTGGCTATTGTAAAGGTCAAAATAATTGAATAACAGTGATCTTAACAGAGTGAACCTGATGAGGAAATTGATACCAAGGAGGATTAATCAGCACATACCTCCCCCTTCCCCACATTGAGTCTGGCCTTGAATCCAGTGGACAGAGAATTTGAGACAAAGCAATTCTCTCTCTCTCTTTCTCCTTTCTAACAGATATAAAGGAACATCTTTGTAGGACAGACTGTCAGGAAGTCAGGATGACTGAAATTGTGGGCAAAAAGTGGGTAGCAACATAAAAACACTGCCTCTGAACACTAACACAGTAATTCTGACTTCCAGATTTTAACAAAGGATACAGTAGGACTAACCTCTATAGAATGAGTGTATTTATTCACTGGTTATTTTGTCTGATTGTGTGAACTATATTGTGTTGTCCTTAAGGAGCACGGGTTGTGCTATTTTTCATTGCATTCCTGACGTGCTTAAAAAAGGAATGCTACCATCTACTGTGGTTGATTGATGTGGAGAAAGTTTGCTGCACCTAACAATAGCCCTTCTCCATGAAACACTCCATTGATACTTTTAGAACTCATTACTGCTAACCAAACAGTAGAGGTTTTATTACTGTACTAATGGAGCCTGGTACTTGGAGGTTGGAGCATGGGGGAAGGGGAGGCGGGTGTGGCAGGGAATATGGGCAGGAAAAAAAAAAAAAGAATCTCCTTACATTATTAGTGGTGACCCCAGAAAACTTGTTATACAGATGCCAGCAAAACAGTGCGATAATCTAGAGGTAATGTAGGATTGAATACGCATATGCAAGGATGCACCGAGTTATTCCTAATAGAGAGAAACAAGGACTTTGTCAGTAAGAAGTCAAAGACAGCAGAGTTTTCTATGGCCTTTTCCAGTAAAGTGATTGGCTTCCTAACTGTGAATGGAGGTGACCAAACAAGTTGTGCAGGATAGGGATACTGATGTACACAGGACCTTGCTGGGCTCCCCTGGTGGGCCATAAGAGAGATCCAAGAAAGGCTTTTTTTTTTTTTTTTAAAGATTTATTTATTTATTCAAGCACTGGGTACAGTCAGAAGCGCGGAAGGGTGAGAGAATTCACCAGAGCCAGAGCAGGGAACAGAACAGGCAGAATGATGAAATACACTGCTGACGGGAGCAGTAGCCGAGACAGGAGAGGTCTGTTGCGCCATGTGGGACCCTCGCTGGCTGCCGGGGATCGAACCGGCGGCGCTGCAGATGCTGCCGGCAGCTTTGCAACCCAGCGCTCAACTGCTGCGCCACCAGGGGAGGCCCCCAAGAAAGGCTTTTATTCTCCTTAATGTTTTTTGTCATGCACCTGGGTCCTTCCTTCTCTCCCTTCTCCTCTCCCTTTGTTTTTATCTATTATTTTAATTAGAGTAGTTTCTCTGTTTACCTTGAATGTGATTATGGATGTATTGTAGCTTACAGTTTGTTTTGTACCTGATCTACCTTTCTTATATATTTTTTCTCCTTCTTGACATCTTTGGGTTAAACAAAAATTTATTTTCCAGATATGGCAGTTAGAGTGAAAGCAGGTGTGAGTGGGCCCAGCAGAAAGAGTGATTGCCAAAGTACTTGAGTCCATTGTTTGACTTGGTCTCAATTGTTGCAGTGTGTGTGGTGAGCTCTGCCTTGTATTATGTGGGCACAGAGCTGTCATCTTTGACCTGCTCCTTGGAGTGCAGAATTGTGGTAGGGGAAGAGATTCACTTTCTCATGTATGAAGACCGATTGTCTCTGACTGCAGCTCTTGACCATCCAATCTGCCAGTAATCACTGGAACCAAAGATTTACAGTGTCAGTATTACCCTGTGCATCCCTTTCTGACTGGTGCCTGCCAGCTTCCTCACATCTTCTCCAGCATCAGAGATGATTATGATGAGTGTGTGCTACCATCTATCACCAGAGAAATCCTCAAGTCATAGATGGAGAACTAATCACTTAGAGAGAATTGGACTCCAGCCAGCTGGAGTGAGCAGGGACCTTAGAGTAAGTGGCAACCTGTGGGATCATCCTTGATGATGCATCCTTGACATATCTGACCTTTAGGAAAGAGTTTACAGAATGAATGGGTAGAAGCTTAACTGGTGCCTCAGCAGGAAGCAGAGAGGGAAGAAGAGGTGGAAAAGACTGCACAGTAGAATAATGTGACCATCACCTCTGCCAAATATGACTCCAAGGTGCTAAGCTCATCAGCCAACTCTCATGCCATTTGACAACAGCCTGATGAAGCTTAGCAAGCTGGGAGCCAACTTCCGTGCTCAGAACATCACCTACGTGCTAACCTGACAGAGCTTTTCCAATTGCCCCAGTGAGGTCTGCCCTGCCTGTACCACCTTGGGCCAGAAATCACTGTGAAATTTCATGATTGATAGAAAGTAAAAGAAAATTAAAATCACATCAGCTCTCTAAACAAATTTTTAAAATCAGTCAATTTCTACGGTTTATTGACTGGTCAGTTCTTTTATTCTTTTACTGATTATCCTGAAGATTACAGGATGCCTTCTTGACTCATTACAGTCTAATCCAGACTCTGTTTTTGTACACTGCTTTCATTTGGAAAAGTTAACGATTCCTAAAGAACCCATGAGAAATTCCTCTACCCATAGTAGAATGGATTTTGTCTTTATTTTCTGCTTAAATCCCTACCACAGTGGATCTTTTCTTAATCTCTAAGGTCTCACATTAACTTTCACCTTAAATTTCTGCCAGGGGACCACCCTGGTGGTGCAGGGGTTAAAGTCAGTGCTATCAAGCTATCTTCAGCCACTGCAGCATGAGTTTGATCCCTGGTCAGGGAGCTAACTCACATGACAAGGCAGGCCTCTCCTGCTTGCCCACTGTTCCCCTCAGTAGTGTATTTCGGTTGATCTGCCTGTTCTGCTCCCCACTCTGTCTCAGGTGAATGCTCTCACCCCCCCCAACACTTCTGGTCTGTACCCCAGTTTCTGTATGCATAAATAAAAAATAAATCTTAAAAAGAATTAATACATAAATTTCTGCCATACTCACTAGTTGGTACCCCTAATGCCATTATAAAAAAGTTACTAAAAATTAATACCTGATTCCTGGTAGTATCTAGTAACTGTTATTGTTTTTGCAAGAGAACATGAGGAATATGCATGGGAATATTGTGTGGAAATAGCCTTTTGTTTGTCTTAGACTTGTTGAGCTTTGTGTGCTTGAAGCATGTAAAATATGGTAAAATATGTGGTAAATGATTTCACTTCTTTTTGCCTTACCTGTGCAGTAGGGATAATAACACTCAAGTTACCTCACAGTCTTGTTTTAGAACCAGTGTTGCATGTCACTTCCTAAAAGTGTTGTTTTGAAAACTGAGTCACTCTACAAATGTGATTTGTACATTCTATTTTCTCCCCTTAGGTGTTTTCCATCTGGGCAACTTAAAATGTAGGTACCCCTCGTGTAGGACTTAACACTTATTTTTGAGGTGAGTGATAGCCGATTGAAACCATTAACTAAGATAGGATTTAAGAGATTCTTTCCTTCTCCTCTGTGCTATGCTATAACTTGTATCTGCTCCAAGGATATTAAGCTCATTCCTATAGAGTCAGTTTTTAGGTACTGTGATAAGTGCTGGAGGTCAGAGGGGAGATAGTGCTGCCTTTGGAGCCTGTAAGCTTTCAGAGATCTCTCAAGATAAATTAGCAAGAAGTTGTTTCCTTCAACAGAGGCACCGGTTGATGTGACGTGACTCTCCAGAGAAATTACTACCACAACTATTTCTGTCAAAGTCATTGTGATCACCAAGGGCAACGATAGCAGCAGTCTTTCTCCACACAAATGAAAGACCTGAATTCAGATGCCCCTTCCTAGCTGCCAGCTACTGTGAGGTTAGCAGTGCAGGAGCTGGAGCAATGCTACCTTCCTGGGACTTGGAAAAGCCCAAATTATTGGAGCATCCACCATGCATGGATGGAGTAGGGCCTTTTCAGGATTATAGTGCTACCAGTAGACTTTTCAAGATAATAGTGCTTCTACTTGGAAGACTGGTAAGTACGTGAAGGGTTAGCTGTATAGACATCCTGAGGTTCTTTCAAAGCTGTTCTTAGGTAACCATCAGAGTAGAGGCTGAGGGTTCTCTTTTCTCACTACAATATCCATAAGAGCTGGAGAATGGTGGAAAGGACACCTCATGGGGTAGAGCGAGAGTTGGTGTACTCACAGATTTCTGGAATTGACTTTGAGGAGTGAGTTCTCTTTTCTCAAAGTAAAATTAGTAGATTGTGATAGTATTAGTAACTAGTGACTAGTATTTTATCCTCAGCTTTCATGGAGTGCAAACCTATTTTGTAACTTCTCTAAGAAGTGCACCATTGTTTAGTCCTCTCTGTGGAGGGATGGATAGATTATTGTCAAAGCCTCCATGAAATCTGCTTTTCTAATAAAATGGAAAACTTAAAGCTATAATCAAATATGTTGGGTGTAGACATCTTCCTGTCACTCTGCTGCAGCCTTTACAAATGAATCACAGTGGGAAGTGCCTGAATCCAGACTTGTCTATCCTGACTTCTGGCCAAATGAACATGGGTACTTCTATGATTTGGAGGGAATTTTAAATGAGATTAGATTATTTAACCTTTAATTATACCCTGTGGGATGTTTTAAGTCCCCAATTGTTATTGCCAAGGCATGAAATGTGGGTTAAGTAAACTAATAGAATTAAAAAAAAAAAAAGACAATAGAAAAAACCCTAAAATCTACCAGTTGTGTCTTAGCTAATTAACTGGCACAGCCTGTAGGTACAAACACATGTAAATGTTTTATAGGTTCAGAAAAATAACCCTAGTTTCTCCAAGACTGGCAACTGCATCTAAGTGGATTTGAAATAATAAGTTTGAAATTGAATTTCTAAATGTGGCTAGTCTAGCTTTAGTGATCCTGGTCTAGGTTGTGTTGTGTGGCTATTTGCAGTGAATCCCGATTTCATGTTACTTCCACACTGACATTTATCATCCAGAGCTCATTTGGGAGTGCAGTGTCACCTGAGCAAATATAAGGTAGCACAGACACAAATATCTGACCTGTGTGAGGTTTACCTATGAGTCTGAATGATTCATGTCCTCTCCTGCCCCTCTGGGGCCAGTGTTTGAGAAGTAACTGAGGTTTATGTTGAACTTGGGCTTGAATATTCCAGGCACAAAGCTTGAAGGGTCTTGCTTAACTAGAAGAGTTTGGGAGTTCTCTGTATGTCATTGACACAGAAAATTACTTGGCTTTCTGTCAGCTGAATTTGCTGACTGACTAGAGTGTAGGGAGGGGGCACAGCCTTGCTGTAGGTCATCGTGGTGTGCTGACAGTGGGGCAGAGAGGGAGTTAGGCAATAATCTTGGGCACTGCGACTTTTGGGTGTGTGGTCACAGAAGACTTCCCGTTGTCTGTGCATATATCTCCACGATAACCAGGGCCTTGAAGCTTAGGACCGAGAGGCTGGTTTTCAAGGCAAAAGATTAGAAGGCAGCAGACATGCCAGCCTGTGATGTATGTATCTCCTCCCTTGCTCTGCCCCCATCTGTGTTTGCTGCCCTGACATAACCTCACCTACTCTGTGCCACACCATGTTAGTGCTACAGTCTCATTGAACCTGAACTGTTTTTTTTTTTTTTGACCTGCCTCTTTCTTTGTAGACCAGTGAGTATGTGAGTAAATGAACTGATTTTTAAAGTTGTAGCAGCTCTTGTAGAGTAATTGAAACCTTGAAAAATCACCCACAATCCCATAGCCTTTTATTTGGTAACTTTCCCTCCTCATTTGTGTAAATAAATTTGGAGAACACATTTTTTCATAGTGGTAACATACACATAACATTGACCCCTTTTTTAATAGTGGCAAAATACACATAAGATAACATTAACCCTTTTAATTTTTAGATGTATGATTCAGTGAGTCCACATCTTTGTAAAGCCATCATCACTACCCATCTCTACAACTTCTTGTCCTCCTGAACTGAAACCTGTATCACTTAAGCAATAACTTTCCATTCCTCTCTCCCCTTTGCCTCTGGTAACAGCTCTTTTCTACTTGTTGGTCTTAATGATGAATTTGCCCATTTTAGGTAGCTCATAGAATTGAAATCTGCAATATTTGTCTTTTCATGTCTGGCTTTCTGTTACTTAGTGTAAGTCTTCAAAATTCACCCATGTTGTAGCATGTATTAGAATTCCATTCCTTTTGAGACTGAATGAATTTCCGTTGTGTGTGTATACCACGTTTTACTTATCTATTCATCTTGATAGACATTTGGGTTGGTTTAGCTAATGTGGATAATACTGCTATAAACATAGATGTAGAAATGCCTGTGTTGTTGCCTTCAATTCTTTGGAGTAAGCATCTAGTTGGAGTTTCTGGATTGCTGAATCATATGATAATTCTCTGTTTAACTTTCCACAGAGGCTGCACCATTTTATATTCCAACCAGTGCAGGAAGGTTACAGTTGCTCCACGTCCTTAACATTTGTTATTTTCCTTTTCTTAAATAATTGCCTTCCTGGTGGGTGTGAAGAGGTATCTCATGGTGATGTTGATTTGCACGTGTGCATATTTGCATATTTTGAACAGTATGTTCAAACAGAGCATACATATCATTTTTTTTTGCAGCCTTGCTTGGTGGTTAATATTTACTTGCATTCTCTTTTGCTTTTAACCCTTTGCACTCCGCTGTCCCCTCTCAGGGGACATTGGTAGCCAATGTCCAGAATGGTTCGGAGTGCAAAGGGTTAAAATTATCAATTGTGGCCTCCCCGGTGGCACAGCGGTTGAGCGCTGGGTTGCGAAGCTGCCTGCAGCCTCTGCAGCGCCAGTTCGATCCCCGGCTGCTCCCTGGCCACCTGGGTTGGGTCCCACATGGCGAGCAGACCTTTCCTGCCGCCCGCTGCTCCCCTCATCAGTGTACTTCGGTCCTTCTGCCTGCTCTGCTCCCTGCTCTGGCTCTGATGAATTCTCTCAACCTCCCGTGCTTCTGACTGTACCCAGTGCTTGTATAAATAAATAAAAATAAATCTTAAAAAAAAATAAAATTATCAATTGTGTCTTTCTGGGATCCATCTTGAACTTACCCATTCTCTGAATAATTTGAATTGGAATGGGGAGCACAAAGGTGACCTTTGACTACAGACAGAAACCAAGAACAGCCCAGGAGGACTTTCTTTGCCCAGTTTGGGCTTCTGAGTAGCTTTCCCAGTGAACTTAAGTGCTGGTTGCTTTGCATATCGAAGGGAGTCTGGTTGTGAGAGACCAGTTATTGACGAGACAAAAATGGATTAGACCAAGAGCAAAGTTATCTAATTTATCATCCATACCCTGAAGGCTGAGATGCTTTTATGTAGTTTGGGAAAACTTTGAAGGGGTAGGAAAAGCTTAAGAATGTTTTAAAAACTGTCCCCTATGGGCCAGTTTGTTAAAAGTCCCATTTTACCAAAAGACTAAAGCAGTGATTAAACAAAGTCTTTGAAAACAGAATCTTAAAATACCCCATTAGCTGAGCCGATGGGGTACAGTTACTAAACACCAGCGTATTCAAAAGAGAATAGCGAAGCAAAAATCAGTGCTTTGTGCAGACTAATTGGGATACCAAAAATATAGCAACTTTTTGAAGATCTAGAGAATGCTTATAAGCAAAATGGAACTCTTTGTTAAAAAATGTTTACTGTGGAACTTCATTTGTAAACATGATTTCTAAGACTAAAGCTGAATATTACTGGAAATGCCAGTAGGAAAACATGCACACCCTTTTCCTACTGGCTGCTTTTTAACCCGATGTTTTTTTGGAAAGAAGCAGCTCTTTGAGTATTTGAAAGAACCAACTCTCATTCAGCTCAGAGAATGGATACACGTCCTACAAAGGAGACCATACTCGACACAGGGCAATTGGCGAGTTCATCTGTGTTTCAGAAAGATGTGGATCAACCGCTTCTGAGTCCAGAAATACCAGACAGACACAGACAGCTCTGAGCTACAGTCATTCCAATCGATGATGTAGAGATTTGCAGATTAGAATGAGTAATGAGTCCAGTGGGCCAAGGGACTTTATCCATGTCTGTGGAGCCAGCTCCATGGTAGGGTTGCAGGGGGTGACTTCTATCACAAAGGACTTCCTTAAAGACCCTTAGAAACCCTCTTCTGGAAGGAATGTGACCAGGTGCCTCTCTGAAATCTCAGCTGTAGTGCAGCATGAGTTTGAACACAAAACGAGGCTGGAACAGACAACCTGGGTCCCAGACGAAAATGTGCCTGTTTTTAGCCTGAGACATCTACGGTTGGCTGCTTAATCCAACTGCAAGGTTTGCTGGCAATTGTTGGCTGCCTCGTGTATCTTGGAACATTTTGGAATTGTGTAATATTGTAAGCATTGTTATTAGTTGGTCACATAGTGAAACGGAAATGAAAGAATAAATCCCCTGTCCTGTCCTGCCCTCCCATCAACTCATTTCCTCTTTTGGTATCACTTACCGTTCTCTTGTCAGTGGGTGCGGCCTGCTCTACAGCAGAGTTGAATGGATGACTTAAGGGTTTGAAAAAGAAATTATTATTTTATGATGAACCTTATGATGGTTCGCCTTATCCCAAAGCCAATGTGAGGAGCTTGAACCAACCACAAATAAACTCTCTTTGCTTTTCTTTTGATGGCATCACAGTTGTAGGTGCAGCATCAGTACCACTGCCTTCTGATGCTCTTTCTGGACAGTTAATACTGTGCAGTCCTGTTGGGACAGCAAGTCCACTGCTAATGTGCCTAGAGAAATTCAGGTGCAATTCTGAAATGTCGGCATCCACCTACAGACTGCAATGTGGAATGTAGGAGTAGCCATTTAGTCCATGAAATCTACAACACCAAGAAGAGGGAGGTGACCTTTAGACCCCCCTCAACTCTTCCTCATGGAGTTTCCTTCAACTGCTTCTTAAGCGACCCTGAGTTCGCCTACAATCTTGTAGAAATGTAAGAGGACTCAATTCTGTTGTCAGCATGCCTTCCTGTTACTGAACCTTGGCTACTTGGAGCTCATTTCCTTTTGTATTAAGTGGAGTACAGAGAGAGATTACTAGAGATGGATGTTCCTGAAATAGCCTGAGTATAAGTAAGTGAGGAGGTAAGCTGCCTTGTCATTTTGTATGAAGATATCTTAATGTACATTTTATTATTTATATATAATTACAACATGATGTAATTGCCATTCTGCGTCACTGTGTCTGAATCCCTACCATGTGCTAAACAGTACGTGTTTGACACTGTCTCCAGCCCTTAGTAATACCGCAAAGATAGTTGGTTTTGATGATGAGGACCCTGGCATGGAGAGGACAAAAAAAGCTTTTCTAGGACACGCAAGCTGCTTTTGAAATCACTCTTTCAAATCTCATAAGACCTGAGTTCATTGGTTCTCTGTGCTGCCTCCCATGTTTAGGGGTTTAAGAAATTCAGGGAAAGGATTTTCTTGCTGAAGCATGTTTTCTTAGTCATAAAGTGCTTACTTTGTTTTGTGTGAGCCTTTCTTCCTAGAAGCTGAAAGCTTCTGGAGGTTCTCTCGTTGAATTTAAGTCATGGATTCCCAGTGTTTGGAAATCACGATGCTCTGCATGTGTCACCACCCCTTTGTTGCCTGTGAAGAGGCACCAGGAATAGGGGTATGCATCCTGGATTCTGACCCCCATCTGATTTTCAAGTTTGATTTCCATTATTATGGCTAAGTAGCTGGTGTACTTGGGTTGATGTGTGATTGTCTCAGTTCTGTTTTTTTTTTTTTTTAAAGATTTATTTATTTATTTATACAAGCACTGGGTACAGTCAGAAGCGTGGGAGGGTGAGAGAATTCGCCAGAGCCAGAGCGGGGAGCAGAACAGGCAGACTGATGAAGTACACTGCGGAGGGGAGCAGTGGGCGGTAGGAGAGGTCTGCGCGCCATGTGGGACCCTCGCCCTGCTGCCGGGGATTGAACCGCTGCAGAGGCTGCGGGCAGCTTTGCAACCCAGCACTCTACTGCTGCGCCACTGGGGAGGCCCTCAATTCTGTTTTTTAGAGCTGCTATATGCCATAAAATTCATGCCCTTTGAAGTGTAGATGTGAGTGATTTTCAGTAGATTTACAGAATTGCGCCTAGCATTTTTTCCGTCAGTTTCTGGCCCTTAACTTGCTTCTGGCAGATTTTCATTCAGCAGTAGGTCTCAGCTTATTAAAGATTACAAGAAGATGTCCAGAAGGGAATCAGAGAGTATGTGGGATGCAGGGTTATCTGTCAGAGTTGTTCAAATGTATTAAAATTTGGAAAATGGAACTCCATTGCTTTTTTTCTTCCTTGCATCAGTTTGTGTGGGTTTATTTTGTATTACAGACTCTAAAAGCAAAATTGAGGTACAGGAATCTATATTGACTGACACTCAAGCAGGAAAGTGTCTCTTAAATAATTTATATTAATTACTTTTATACATTCAATAGTGTTATAGAGCAACCCTGATATTAAACGGGTTCCTGGCTGTGGGTCCTCACCCGCGCGCTTTAAAGGGACTTATGAATACTCTACTACAGACACACACAAAAGGTTAATAAAAGGTTTATTTACAAGAGAAAAAGAAATAAGGAAAATGTACAACTCAGGGAGAAAATAGGGAAATAAAGTCTTTAATGCGTCCTACCCGATCCAACGACCTGGAAACCCCAAAGTCTCTCTCAGAGCTGACCAGACGCTGCTAGCTGGCCGAGAGCCCAAAATGGAGAGCCCCCAAAGCCCACGTGTCTGCCTTTTGTATCCACCTGGCTGCTTAACCCCACCCTCAGGTCCCAGCCACCTTCCCTTTGGTGGTGATGGGATTTGGAGTTCCCAGTGTCTTTGGCTTTGACCTGGGGTGGGGGTGGAGTCCACAAAGCCTATGTGGAATTTGCTTTGGGACATCCTTTTCCCCCTAACAATAGCAGTAGTGTCTGGGCACCTCTGTTTAAGAGCTAGATGTGGGGAATATCTGAAATGTAATAAAACCTTTTTTTCTGATCTAATGAGTTTATAATCTAGCCTGTCTTCAGTTTATCAGCTTCTTTCTATCCACTCTGAATTGAGGCATCACACTTAGCTGCATGTTATTTGCAGAATTTAAGAACATTGATGATGATGCCATGCTTTGGTGGAGAGGCACTTCCACTTGTTTCTGCAGCCACTGTGTTCTAAGAGCATAGGCCTTTCTGGTACTGGCGCAGTGGCAGCTTGGCTTTGGAGCCAGGACTGTCAAGCCTTCTGAGCCTTCCTTATATGAAAAAATCAGGGTAACTGGCTCTGTTCTCACATGATACCTCTCAGCGGGTGTGTCTCATTAGAACAATATTTTATTTTGATGTTTGCTAGAATTTTCAAGTCCTAGGTAGTAATTTTCAAGTCCTAGAATTTTCAAGTCCTTGGTTACGCACATTGGCCTGACTTGTCAATCTGCATGACTGAATTTTGGGAACCAGAGAGGGTAGATTGAGGAGTGCGCAAAGTATCTCTTCTCATGGGATCACAGGGATTGTGTGATAAGAAGTTCTGATGGGACTCAGGGCTGAGGCTATAGACTTTGGCCTTTGGAGTCTGCACATGAATGAAATAGTTTTTGAGTTTTTGTGTGTCTTTTATTTTGGGACAATTTTTGGCCGATAGAATGGGTTGGTACCCAGTTTAAAAGTCTTCTTGCATGGACATTTGTCCCTAAACAAATGCATTTTCCAGCATAACAAAACCCCACTATATAGGAATAGAATTAATTTCAGCTTCTGCTTCCTTATCAGCTCTGTGAGCCACCTGGTCATGTTGTTTAATAGAGAGAGCTATGATGTCTCTGCGGTAGGCATTGCCTGGATTGGCATGTAGTTTAAATTAAATGGAGTGCAAGCACTGATTATAGTTTCTGGTACTTGGTAGTTCCACATATATTTCCTCTTGTCACATTTATACCCCAGACTACTTGTACCCTTTCTAATTATTGATTCTCATCAACTTTTCTGTGGTACAATTGTCACACAGTCTCAGACTGCCTTGCTGCCTAGTTTAACATGCTTCACATGTGTGTATAAATATTTACACTTAGAAAATATCTCCCCAAATTTGTAGATGATAAGGATCTGGCCACTCCATTCTTCCATAGTGTCTGGTATCACACACACATACGACACCCAAGGAACATTGTCCAAGATAGCACTGGTGAAGGTGCCGGGTCTTCAATGCATATTTGATTTTAACCTTACAGCTGCCTTTTTTTTTTTTTTTCTAGTTGGAAATTGGAAGAGAATATTAAAACTGAAAGTAACTTTATTAAACCTTCAAAAACAACTTTGTCATTTTGTATATGTAGTCATTGAAGCCTGCGGTGGTTAAGTCAGTTTTCCAAAGTCCTGTAGGGAGTTAGGGGAAATGAGAAGTCCAGTTTTCTGGTGTTTTTTTCTTGAAAATCTGATATGGTGTCTTATAAAGCTAAGGACACAGGTCTGTGAGATCTTCCCTTTCTACCTAAGAGTGCCTTGTGCACTTCATTTATGGGATTAGAGACAGAGCCACTTAAAACATCTATATCCTAATATGCCAGAACCAATTAAAGTTTATCAGTCATGTTTATACCAAATATTTTATTGTGAAACATGTCCCCCAATCTCATCTTGAATAGAGGTCTAGTTACATTGTGTCTGTAACTTTGGGAAGAGATATGAACCCCCTTAGGCTAAGTAACTCAAGGTAATGCCTTTTGTGGTTTCCCATATGTTTCTAATTGGTATTCCTTGACAGTTTCCAGATAACTCTGCTTACCCCCATTTCACTAGAATGAGCATTCCAAGAAACTGTGATGTTTGATTAGAACACAGAGAGTTGCAAGGTATTTTTATTTTTTTAAATCAGTGTTTTGTTGGCAGATTCCATGGCTTCACAGGTTGAACGTATCTTCTGCTGGCATTAGGTTATACACTGTGGCAGATTTATGATGGTGGCAGATCATTTATGATGGCAGCACATCATTTCTGGGATGGCAAAAATGTTTTTTATCTACCTAATTGCCATCATATAAAAATTTTTAAGCATTATGACATCTGAGTAAATGGAGATGGGAGACAGAAAGGAACAGAATGAGGAAGACAAGTTCAGGGTCTTTCAGTCTACAAAGGACCTTGAACTGTGTGGGTCACAGACTATTTATTTTTGTAGATGTCTGTGGCTGAATGCCCTCCAGATCAGCTGTAGGCCTTGGGAACAGCAGCTACGAGCCTTTGTAACACAGCAGTGCCATAGATTATGGTTAGGTTATGGTTGTGGTTATAGATGTTAGTATTTTGTACCACTTGTTTTATTCCATCTTCTCTCGACATTTAGCTCTTGCGATAAAAGCTACATTATTGTATGCTTAAGTGCCCCCAAATTGTTTCTGTTTGTTGAAAATTAACCTCTGGCTTTGTCAAGTAATGGGTTGAAATACATTCTGTTGCTCATTAGTTAAGTAAGACACAGAGGTTCTGATTTCATTGGTCTGGAGATGTGGGACCCAGGTATTAAGATCTTTCAAAAGTTTCCCAGATAATGTTAAAATTGAGATGTATTTTTCTTAGAAAACACAGAGACACATGTAAAAGCAAAACTATATTTTACATATGCTCACTACTTGATAGTCTTAGGGAGCTGTTTATAGCCGATTCCTGTTAATTGGAACTACCATGAGGAAATATTCTTAAAGGTCAAGTTCATCACCTGTTCACATTGAGACAACTATCTCCAAGAAAACTAGAAGGTATTTGTATGAAAAGTAAAATTTAAGCACAACTAATCCAAATGAAGAAGCAAAAAATGAAGTGCTCAGTGCACAAGTTATGTTCTCCAAGCCTGCTGTTCTGGTCTCCACTCACTAGTCAAGTGGCTTGTGTAATAGCAAGCCTGGTGTTTTCTATTGCAAAATCCTTCAGTGGACCTTTCCTTCCCCCTAGTCGGGGAGGATTGTATCAACCTGGTTTGTTTCTCCTCCTCTGATGTTGGCATGATGGGGAACAGGAAATGATCTGATTAGGCCCCAAACAAGCATAAAATGAAAACCAATACTTTTAACCACTGACTCCTAAAATATACTATGGGGAAGAGAAAAGAAAAATAGGGAACAGTTATGGTTTAAATTCAGTTGTAATTTTGCCCTCTACTCATCTGTGTTTCCCTCCCTCAGTTCCTCCTTCCCTCCTGTTTTTAGCAATATGACGTCTCTCTTAAAAAAGAGGTTGATTTTTCAAAGTAATGTGTGAAATGAAAACACTTCAGAAGGGTAGAACATGAGAAATAAGACTTTCTCCCCCTCATGATGCCAGTTCTCTCCCCCATTATTCCTGTTCTAGGTCACCTCTAACTTTCTAAATCTTTTCATAAATGGTTATGTTTCCCACAGGGGCCTATGGGATTGTCTGTGAGGATTATATTTAGGTTATGGTATGAGTGACTCCCCCTGTAGCTGTGCAAAGTACAACCCCAGGCATATATGGGCACCCTGTATGCAGAATAAGTTATACACTGCCTTTAAAACAAAATGGAATTATACCCACTGAATTGGGAATTTTTGAAAACATTAAATATGCCACCAAGAAGCCCAAGCACAGTTTATGCTGGAGACTTTGCTATTGTTTGTAAAGGGTGTTGCCATCTGGCTAAATTACCCTTTAAAGGGTAGTACTGATTTACATTATTTCCCATGTCCCTCCTCCCCCACATTCTGCCAGCTTTACATTTTATCAAATTTGAAAAGTGCTTGCAACTTTTTTGGTAAAATATTCATTCCCCAAATATTTGTTTTGTTTTTTTCATTCCTGAAATGTTTTAAGTGACTTCTATGAGGTAGACTCTGTAGTGTTAGACGTCAACATAGAATCATTCATGATTCTGCTTGCATGGAAATTTAATGTTAGTGAGAGATAGGGACAAAAGAGCAGACAAAGCACAATTTACAATTTATGTATAAATTTGTCTTGGAAGCAAAGGGGTGACTAGTGATGTGTTATGGTTTAATTTAAAGCTTAAGATGGGTTTTATAAATAATCTCATCTCTAATCCAAGAACCTTTTCCTTTTGCTGTAGATGTATTGATAGATGCCGACTCTTTAGTGACTCTCTTTGAAACTTTTCTGAAAATATACATTTTTATTCTTTAGGCAGCTACTATACAGTGTGTTGGACAGGTGGGAAAAATTAGTACTTTGAGATAAGTGTTTCTAGATGATTTTGGGTAGAAGTCCTTCAAGTTGTGGGGTGGAAATGTGTTTCTAGTTATTGAAGTATGTCACAACTCAGTTGAATGGCTGATGCTGTTTTTCTAGTCTATCTAGATTTTTACCTAACACTATTACATGAACATGGCTAAAGCTGGAGGCAGTACACAGTGTCCATTCATATTTGCGCATGCTGAGTTGTCCCCTCCTGTGCTGACGTCCTTGCTTTGTGTTGAGTTGAAATTCCTACTCCTTCACTGGAGTCTGGTTGAGGGCCTCCTGTGAGCACAGGCTCATGAATTGGTAATGACCTTCTGCCTTTAGTGATTCATTTCTCTTTTCACTGTTTCAGAGATGCAGTCTTTATAGAAATTCTAAGGGAGAATGACTAACAGCTTAGTATTTCAGGCACCCCTGGTGGTGCAGGGCTTAAGCCTGAGTGCTCTGTAGCTATTGTCAGCCACTGAGGTGAGTTTGATTCCCCAGCCAGGGAGCTGACCCACATGGCGGAGCAGACCTCTCCTGTCTTGCCCACTGCTCCCCTCAGCAGTGTATTTCAGTAGAGCCACCTGTTCTGCCCCCCACTCTGTCTCTGGTGAATCCTCTCACTCCCTCGCACCTGTGGCCTAGATCCCCACTTCTTATATGAATAAATAAATAAAAATACTTATTTTTCCCCCAAAAAAGGCTTAGTATTTCAATTGCAGCTATCGCTGACTTGTAGCAAAGAACTGTGGCCAAATTAGTGTGGTTGGCATTTATTGACACACCTTTTGGATGACTCATTTTTCTCATTTTGTTTCCTTCTAAGGTTTTTTGGGGAACCTGTCTTCAATTTTGGAAATTCTTTCATTTTCAATTTCTAGGTTTTTAGAAACTGATGCTCTCAGATTTGTGTGAATTGTCTGAAAAGCAGTCCAGAACTGCTTTTTCTCCTGAAGCCATGAATATAACATCAAGCAGGTTAAGATTTCTGGTCTGTTATTTTCTGTCCATAATATGAAGGTGTTGAACTTACTAATCATGATTTTCATTCCACTCAACACTTCTGTGCATAGATAGCATATACGTGTTTGTCTTAATCTTTAAAAAAAATGTGGCCGTAGGTGTATACCCTGCTTATGTTGGAATTTTATCCTACTGGTTTTATCAAACAATGAATATTATCTCAATCTCCAGGGAAGTAAAGTGGTATTTCTTTTCCATGTAGAAGTGAAGAGATTGTAATCTGAGTTGAGGAAACAATTTTGGGTTCAAGCATCATAATTTGTGTTATTATATAAAATTGGTGTTAGCATTATGTAAAACTGGGATGCATTGGCTAAGTAGGAAAATTAGTGTGCTATGTGTCTGTTTTACAGTTTTCTGAAAATTTAATATCTGAGAGGCATTCTGAAGTTTTGGAGAAAAGATTCTTTCTCTGTATATGTGTGCAAAGTTTTATGAACTATGGTTTATGCTATTGTTAATCAATATTTGCCTAATATCCGTGTAAAGGGAAAATGGGCTCCTCCTATGCTGAATGTGCATTTTCTACTCATGAGTAGAGGGCGGGAGTTGCATATTTTAAAGCGCCTCAGATGATTCAGGCTTCATTTCCACTTTAATTCTGGTATTGCCTGTGTTGATTGAGCGTGTTAAAGCCTGACATCATGATTCAATCATTCTCTGATTTTGCAGTAATTCAAAGTGGAGCGGAAGCATTGTGAGAGAATCATGCCAGTTTTTTTTAAGGTCTGACACACCCATCTTAATTTTCAGTATTGTTCTAAAGATGCACCAGGAAATACTCACCCAGACAGCCCAGTGAGACATCTGAGAGGACTTGGCTGCCTCCTGTTCTTTTCCTGTCTCCTCCCTTTGTTTTCCAGATGCATCAGCAGATGACTGTCCAAAGCTCTAAATTTGTACCTTGCCTGACCGTTAGCCTGGAAAAGGGCAAATCTCTTCTGAGGGTAGACTTCCAGGCCATAGCAAGTAGGTCTTTTGTTGGTTGTCATAATTAATTCAAGTCCTTGTTTCTTCTGAGGTTTAAATATCATTGCCTTTCTTGGGATGTAGAGGTGAGTGAGTCAAACTGGAAATGCCCCATGATAGGTGCTGAGCTCAGTGATGTGAGAGAATGTGGGAGAAGTTACAGTACATATCTGCTGAGGGCAGGCTTTGAAAGAAGCAGGTTGTGGCATGCAAGGCGTTGTCTTTGCATTCTGGTAGACCTGGGTCTGAGTTGTCTTGACTGTATCCTAGTAGAACATACCTCATTAAGCGGTTAACATTAAATAAGGACCTCATATACCCAACGCAGAACTCATCCTGAACCCAATATATGATCAATAAGCGTCCCTCTATTAAGAGCTCATTCTTAAATCTTCATAGTCAAGAGCCAGGAGCTTTGGAACTAATAAAGGAGAAGGAAGTTAGGTGCCACCAAGCAGAAAATCAAAAAAAGCAACAATGTGAATCATTTTATTAACTCCTTTATCATCTATTGTATAATTCATTGTCTTAAGCACTTTTGAATTATTGTTACAGAACAGAAAATGCTGGTTGTCTTAAGTGGAAAATGCTGGTTGCCTTATTGGCAACGACTCACTTTATGGGAGAAGTCATCTAAGTCACCAAATAGCCATAGACCAACAGAACTCAAGGTGGAGAAGGGACATAGGAGTGCTCATTCTGGAGGAGAGAAAATAAATCCATTTCTCTTTCTTTCCCACCACCAGCCTCAGCTTCGGAATGGGAAGGCTGGTCTTTGGTGGTGGTCAGGCCTGTACTCCTGATGTCGTGTACTAAAGCTCATCTCACCATAAAGTTGAGTGCTCCTGGGCGTGGTGTTTGGTTGAAAGCTGACAGGAAATGTTGGAAGTAGTACTTGGGTTTGGTGAGGAAGAATAACACCTGGGAATCCTTGAGAAGAACTTGTTACTAACAAGGTTGATGGCTACTAAACCCTATCTGTGGTCAGATGAGATGGATTAAGCAGGGTCAGCATTTCACTACCTCTCATTGCTGTTTTCTTCTAGTCCTTTCGCCATCATTGGCCCCACCCTTCTAAAGAAAAAGTTCTGTAGACAGCAGGGGAAGAAAATTAGTCTGATGTAGTCTGGAGAAAATTTGTGTCCCACCCTACTTTCCCCTGGCTTTGAAAAATCTCAAATGCAAGGCCAAACAATGAATTATTACTAACTTGATAGAGGAAACTGGTACTATTAATGTCATGTAAGGAGAAAGCCCATTTTGAGTAGAAACAGAAGGACGTTTATGAGAGAAAAGTTGGCTGGCTATGGCAAAACTGAGTAGTAGGAAATTTAACTATAATTATTCCATTGAATTTTTTAGCAGCACTTTTCAAACTGTTGGAATTTGGTAATTAGCATAGTAGCCATTAACAAGGGTGGTGCTGAGAGCAGGAGGGAAGGGGGAAGACTCAGGTATGTACATTTTGTGCAGACTATTCGATAGCAGGAAAGTACGTGCAGTACGTTTCTACTTTAGTTCAGCCCTGTTTAAAATTTACTAATGCCAAGGGGGTGGATGACGGCATTAGGATCTGATGGCTCTTTGAAAACTGCATGTTTGGGGTTCGTGTTTCTAGTTGCAGCTAAATCTAAATTTGAGATTTTAATCCCTTTGAATCAAACAGGAATATTACAAGTATTAGACATTTGATCACATGCATTTTATCCAGTACATAGGAACTTGAGTGTTTCCTCAACTTTGACAGTATCTGGCTCATCCCAGCCAGCCTTTGATTTAAGTTTGTGTGCTGTGATTCAGTGCCACCTTGGTGACAGATGGATAGTCTGACAAAACCAAAGGGCCCCGAGGAACACAGCAGTGGATTATGAACACCCCACGTGCTGCTTGCCCCGTGGCTGGAAGTTGCTTTAGGTGGCTGACTGTTACTGGCCATAATTAGGCAGGTAGGCTTAGCTCCTTTAATTATTCATGCCACATTGGGGAAAGCATAAGCCGCCTATTCAGAATTCAGGGCCTGGCCTTGGGTGGGAATTCTTTGGCCAGGCCAGCTGCAGGATTAGCATTAATGTGATACTAATCCCTGGGATGGTCCCTCTGAGCAGTGTGCTTGCATGTTTGTTTTTCATGTCCAGAGTCCACAAAGCCATGCTCAGTAGTGCTGAAGAGGCTCTAGTACTCCATCTAGACTGTGTGGGTTATGGTTGAAGGGTTTAGAGTATTTGTCAGAGTTGCAAGTAGAGAGAAGTGAATAAGTCTACAAGGTGGACGCACTGGAATCATATGGCCTAGATTTCTTTACTCAGATACCTGTACATACATACCTTTCACCGTGCTCTTCTCTCATACTGGTTTAAGGGCAAATGGGATGGGTTATGTAGAACCTTTTTTGGGGTTTATTTCAAGTTCTTCGTTCACCCAAGGTAATATTTAGATACTCCTCTCTGGTTACTAAACTTTGACATCTTTTTCCAGTCCATCATTTGTTCTTGGGATTTATCATATGTGGCAAATACCTGAAAACTATTATTAAAGAGACAGTTTTCTATACATTTAGTGGAGTGTAAGCTGCTACTCAGTAGAACCTCAAAGAGACCAAAAAGCTCTACCAAGTGATGGTGCATTATGTGTTTGTAAAGGTGGTAAAAAGACTTGAATATAGACTTGAATATGGATTTTCCTGTGTTTTTATTTTGTTCGTCGTGGGACTGAGAGTTACAGCTAGTTAAATCATCAAGGAATGAGAGAAATGAAAAAAGAATTTAATAAATTATATTGGTAGTTTTGTCCTTGTGATAGTCGGACATTTTGTTGTGTGATACTCTATTGGGAATAAGAGGGACCTGATCATTCTCATTCTAGAAATAAGCAGGGGTGTGGGGCCTTAAAGATGCTGCTATTGGAGAGGAAACTTTTCCCTCTACCCTTCAAGGTTTTTTCTCGACTAATCTAATAATTAACAGGAGAAAAATAACTTTCTTGTGTATGGTACCCTAAGTATATGAGAAGTTCAAGGTAAGATGATACAAATACCCCATACTGAGCTGAGCAGTGGGAGAGGGGCCTGAGGCTTCACCTTGGAGGAGGAGGGCAGTTCACAGGCTGATAAGAAGGGCAGATGTTTGGTAATTAGATGTTTGCATGCCAAGCAGGTGGGTCATAAAAAGCTACTTCAGGTAATGACTGTCATTATGGGCAACTTCCCTCACCCTCTTCTCCACCCTAAATTCTTCCAGTAGTTAAGGGAGAGATAAAATTTCTCTTGTGCCTTCAGGGCTCTGTTGCCTTTGGCTCAAAATAATCCACATTCCAAAGTGGTGCATCTTGAGGAGGCTTCTTCTGAACCTCTTGAATGCCACCACCACATACTTCCCGGACCCACCTGAGCTGCTGTTCAGAGCCCCTGAGTATTCCCTCTGCATTTTCTTTACTACATTCACTGCAGGATGTGTTGGAAAACATCCCTATCACCCAAAGACTTGTTTTTTTCCTGTCATCTATTTAAATACACCTCAAATAGAAAACACCATGTAATATGGCAGATGTGTGCTTGATAAATCCAGACTTTCCCCCCCATTTCCTTACCACATTATAAATGTAACACAAAAGTAAGGGACTAAATACTATCTGCTCTAACAAGTCTTAGAATTTCACTGGCTTATTGTGAATCTCACTCACTACAGCTCAGTGTAGAAGTTCTTGGTGGTGGTGGTGGTGGTTGTGGTGGTGGGAGGGTTGCCAGATTTCTTTCTTTCTCTGTCTTTAACACCCAGTGACTTTGGAGTCCTTTGAAAGTAATAGCAGATGGGAAAAAGAGGGTGAAGGCACTACTTTGTTGCTCCACTTGTCCAGAAACACCTCTTGGTTGTTAGGGTATCATTTAATAATGTTAAACCCCCACACCCCTGTCCAGGAGGAAGGTGGAGGGTGTCTTGAATAGATAAAGGGGATTGATAAGGTTGCTGTGGGAACCAGGGCATAAGACTGAGCACTTTGACCATGAATGCGGAAGCAGGGCCAGGACACATTCTGTTGTGTATTTCAATAAATCCTCCATTTCTGTTCTCTACTCTGTCTTTCACCCCCGAGCCTCTGGCCTACACCCTGATTCTTCCCCACAATGCTAGTGACAAATAGTCCTGACATCCCACACGAGTGCAGAAGGATTGGGAAATTATTCTTCAGTGGAAAGCCATTTTCCTATGAAAAGTTGACAGTATGAAGGTGGAAGTAGGAATTTTGGTGGACAGATATAAATATATATATATAAATGCCCACAGCATTAATATAGTCCAGATATCTAGATTGGACAGTATTTTGGCTATTATGGTGCTAGACTTAAGCTTTGTGACTGTATATCTGACGTGGAGTCAATTTATAAACTTCTTGATATATTTTGCCACCTGCCATGCCTATTTGCAAACGCTATTACAAAGGTCAGATGAGAGCTTGAGAGTATATTGAGAAGTATGCAGTACCATAGCTGCAAAGCTGAATAATGACAGTGAACTCATTTTGTAATGAAAAATATGCTCTATCCAGCAAAAATAATACTGGCTTCATGAAACCATTCCTGACTGGCAGCAAAGTACTAGATTGATTTAATGCTGCTTTAAAAAGCAGCAACAAACCAACCAAACCTCAATTATATACCTTTTTACAGTCTATCAGTTTGTCTGAAATTTGTTGTATTTTAATCCCAGGGACAGTGAGAACAGCTAGGATGCTGTATTCCCTTGCTTTTAATATTCCAAAATTAAAACAAAAAGTGACATAATCGGCTCCATTCTTTGTCATGCCTGTAAGAACTCAGTAGTTGGTTCTGGAGCATCATTGCCTTTTGATTCTGTCTTAGATTTATATGTAAGAGCCCAATTTGAAATCATTCAGTTCTGTATCGTTAATTTGTGTTGGGATGTATGGGGGAGGAAAAACCCAGAGCCGTTAGGAAATATTGAAATGAGAGATGTTTGCCTTAAATTTGGCTATGATAAATAAAAGACATGGAAACTTTGGAACCTATTTTTAGTGAAATTTGCCCATAAGGTCTGTCTTCTCTCTTTTTTCCCCTATCTTCTGTTGTTTCTTTTTTTTTTTCCTGTCTCATTCTAATATCAGAATGAGAAGGCAGTTTGCCCAAATGTTCACATTTAACACAGAAAAGGAAAATTTGGTAGAAAATGGGAAATTGTATTCAAATGAGACTAACACAACCATTAGGGAAAATGAGGAGGCCTGTTTAGCATTGGGATTAAATAGACAGTAAATAGGACATGCCTTGTTGATTCATTCTTTGTCCAGGGACAGTCATTCAGAAATCAAAAGCAGTTGGCCAGTTTCCCCTTGTATCTAGAAGTGAAAGGTAGCAAACTCAGATGTGCTTGAGGGCTATGCAGATAAACCTAAGTGATGATGCAGGTTTGATTAGACTGGCATGTAGAGATACAAGTCTTTGGAGGAAGTGGGAGTGGGGGGAGGAGGAAGAAAGTAGAAGGTGAAGTTTCTTATGCAGGACTAGTGTTGTCAGATCTTTGTATTTTTATTTTCTTTTTTATTAAGATTTTTTTTTTTTAGATTTATTTATTTACACAAGCACTGGGTACAGTCAGAAGCGCGGGAGGGTGAGAGAATTCACCAGAGCCAGAGTGGGGAACAGAACAGGCAGACTGACGAAGTACACTGCTGAGGGGAGCAGCGGGCGTGGCAGGGGAGGTCTGCATGCCATGTGGGACCCTTGCTGGTGGCTGGGGATCGAGAACTGACGCTGCAGAGGCTGCGGGCAGCTTCGCAGCCCAATGCTCAACTGCTACGCCACCTTTTTATTTTTTATTTATTTTATTTATTTTAAAAAGATTTATTTATTTATGCAAGCATTGGGTACAGTCAGAAGCGCAGGAGGGTGAGAGAATTCACCAGAGCCAGAGCGGGGAACAGAACAGGCAGACCGACGAAATACACTGCTGAGGGGAGCAGCAGGCGCGGGCACGAGAGGTCTGTCGTGCCATGTGGGACAATCGCAGGCAGCCGGGATCGAATGGGCGCTGCGGAGGCTGCGGGCAGCCTCGCAGCCCAGCGTTCAACCGCCTGCGCCACCAGGGGAGGCCCTACGCCACCTTTTTAAAAGGAAGCTAGAAATGTGGGTTTGTTTCTCTTTTTTTTGAAACATGTACCCTGTAGGCTAGTGAAAAATTGTCTGCTTATTTGTCCTGAGAGCCACTTGCCTATGGATTCCTATTTTAGTGGCAAGAGAAGGCATATTTGCTTGTAGGCATCGGACAGCAGGACTCTCTGATTGTACACTGGGTAAACAATCTGGCCTGATTTTTGCAGTCATAGCCTTGGGGGATGATGCCATCTACAAGGTTTAAGTGGCTCTATGGAGAACCTGCTGTTGTTTGATTCTCTTTCATAAACTGAAATTGTATTTACTTTATAGAAATGCCATAATCATCACTTATGTTGCGATTAGGAAATCAACAAAGATGGTTTACTTGGGATTGAAACTAGTTTAAAATCCCTCAACTATTGAAGAGAAAGTGAAATAAAAGCATTTAGATTCTTGGCCAGTCTTCGAATGGATGGAATTTAGTTTAATTTCTCTTGTGTGTGAGTTGCCATAGCTAATTTCAATGTTCTGGATTTAATATTCTCATCGTTTTAGGAGGTTGACTTTTAGGGGAGGAAAAAGTTCTTGAGTGCAGAAAAAAAATTACCATGTAACACATGGAAATTGGCAAAATGAAATTGAATCAAAAAGAAACTATGTTAAGAGTGTTGCCAATCTATTTAAAAACTGCTAGTTTGATGACTGAAAAATCCAGCAAACTACTCCATAAAAAATAAGTCAGGAAATGAATGCTAGGGCAAGTTCAATCAAGATTTATGTCTCCAAAAAACAGACAAGTCTTTTTGTGGTGTGTGTGTTTTGTATTTAATCAAGCCAAACTTCATCTTATTTTACAAAATGGGTGTGGAAAGAAAATAGCCTTTATGAAAACATTTTTAACTTTAAAAGGTGTTATGTTGAATGTCTGAAAGTGATTTTTGTAAGTCATAGTTTCTCTGCACTTCTGTAAGTTAGGAATAATTTCCTCTACTTGCAGATTATTCTTCAGCATTAAATGATTATCTCTATAATTAGGATCTTTATAATGTGCCTGTTGCAGTACCTGGTACATAGTAGGGATTCATTTCACTTTGGCCTTTGGAGTTAAAGATAATAGTTTACAGACTCCTAAGTAGGGTACCCTACACATCCTAGGTGAGAAAAGAATATAGCTTAGCTCATTTCTCTTTTTCAGTCCTGTTCGATTTAGTTTGCTCTAGCGTTCCATGAATATAATTGACATGCGGCATTTTACCTCTTTCCTTAAACTTCCTCAAAATTAAAGGCCTATGTTATAGCAGGTGCATAGAGTAGTTTTACCATAAATAATTACCACTGGACAGAACTGGACAGAAAAGTCAGCTCTTAACCACTAGAGGAATGCAAGCAACACACTTGGAGTGGTAGGTGGTCCTTTCTACTGAGAACATGTAAGAAATAGCTGCAAAAGAAGTGGACTTGAAATCTTTGGGCCTCTCTCCCTTTCCAGATGAAAACATTTGGCACATAAGTGCTTAACTCAGCTGTGAAGTTGCTTGCTGGTGGGAAAACACGGGGAAAAAATTTTTGATATATGTGTGTTCTGTCACTTTATGTTTGCCGCAAACCAAAATCTTAAGATTGGTGGTATGGCTGTAAATACCAACATATCCTTTGCTTCTTGATAAACACATTGTTGATAAGGACAGGGGAAATGGCGTGACTCTGTTTGGGATCAGGAATTCTTCCTTCAGCCTTAGAAGAAAAACATGTTCTCCTGGAACATGAACTTGAAACTGTCTTTACAAGATTCAGTTGCCGGGAAGTCAAGTTTCAGAAGCTCTCCTTGATATCTATCTGTGGGTCACAACAGTGACTAATTTTGTGGTTGAAAAACAAACCAAAAGGAAAAAATTGTTACAATTAGAGCCATGTGGAGAACATGTGCTTGTCTGAGCTGTAAGTCCAAGGAGAGCCTGCAGGAGAAGGCAGACCTTGCTTTCATTCTTTTCTTTTGGAGCATTTTCTCTAGTCTTCTCCCACCCCAAATGGGAGACTACTTTATGGAAACAACTAGGATGGCATTATTGAAAGATTATTAAATTTTTGTTTATTTTAATCTGGAATATGACTGTCTAATGAGTCTATAAGATATGGTTAAAATGCAAACCTCTAAAGGATGGTGGGAAGCAAAGAAAAACTACCTTTACCAAAGAGGGAGACTTGGGACCTTTGAGTTAAAGTTGATGTAGAACTGTAGTGGGAAACGAGTATTTGGTGAAAACCTTAAAGACCTATTCAAAGTAGCTGTGTAATTTATAGGATAAGCTATTGCGAGTGTAAGTTCTTACACTTAGTGTTTTTAACAGAAAGTGGTGGCTAGGGAGTTTTGTATGTTAACATAGAAATTTTGAATAGTGAAGGAAGCTGGATCATAGATCAAAATGAGATGAGGAACAGAAACAGATATAATTGTGATACCTGAGGGAGGAAGGGAAGAAAATACCACTTGCTAGCTTGGTTTTCGATAGGCATGTTACTAGTTTCCTCATTGTGCCCTATTTCTTTCTTAGTCCTTTTCATACACCATTCCATTTGCCAATAACACCTTTCCAATCCCCAACTCATACAATGACCTATTCCTTATCTGTTTAACCCCAAATCACCCCTTCTTCTCATTTTAGGGTAATTGTTTCACAACAAATACATTGAAGAAGTTTACCTTTATTGTAGAGATGATGATAAGCCACTGATGGCTTTCAGTCAGGAGAGTGATATGAACAGGTTTAAATTTTAATGCGGTGATTCTCAAACTGCCATGCATCACAATTACCTGGAGCGCTTATGAAAACACAAATTCTACCCCTACCAATCCCTGGTTTGATTAAGTAGGTCTGGGGTGAAGCCTGAGAGTTTTAAAGTGTTGCTTTGCTGGTGTGACCACACTTCTAGGAGTACTAGTTTGATTTCAGGATTACTGAAATTGAGAATGAATGAATTGTTGGGAATAAATGAATGAATTGGGAATGGATGGGGGTGATAGGTGATTGGGTGGGACAGAAGGCAGAGAAAACAGTTTGGAAGCTGTAACACTATTTCAGATGAGGATCAGGGGCATCTGTGGCTGGTTAGATAAGGTAAATGAAGAGATGAAGTTCAGTTTTTTCATGTGAGTAAACGGATGATCATGCACATAGTCATCATTTTTTTTTCTTTGTATGAGGGAGTCTAGGGGCAGGATGATGATGAGATTGTGTGCTTTTGAGACATCAGAGTCACTTGCTGGTACACCTGCCTTATGCTCAGAGATAAGCAAGGCTGCTGATAGTACTTGGGGAATTGTCAGTATGGGATTGAGAGTTGATCTATAGAAGTAGATGAAATTAACCAGGAAAATGAGTAAGGAGAAGAGACCCTGGGACAGAACTCTAAGGGTCTGAAGTGATTAAGGAAAATTAGATAAGGAAGAGGGGGATTGGATAGAGAGGCAATGCTAGAAGTGTACACCGTGCTCTGTCACAGAGGTCAAGACAAATAAGTGTTTCAGGAAGAATGGGAGTGAAACAGCATCAAAAACTGCAAAGAATGTAAGGCAGCTAAGCATCAAGGAGGGGCCATCTGATTCAACAACATGAAAGTCCACCATCCATTCATTCAGCGTTGACTGAGTGGTTTGGGTCAAGCTCTTGTGTTAGATAATAAGGCTTCCGTGATCAGAATTTTTCAATAGCTTAGCAAAGACAGAAGGCAGACAGAAGTGGTAAATTCATAGGATCAGAACTAAGACAGACTGTTAAAATAGTTTGTTCCAGAAGATTGGCTGTTTCTAGAAGGAGGACAGAGGGTAACAGGTAGAGCAGAGGAGATGGATGGCATGGGGTGGGATATAAGAGACTTGAGTGTGTTGAAATGTAGCAAGAAGACTCAAAGTAGTTGAAGGTTTAAGAGAGGGGAACTTTTTCATAGAGGAATGTCTGACAATCTGATATGGGAAGGTGACCACAGCAGACATTGCATGGGTGGTCTGCCTGCCTCTCCCACAGTAACCAGATTTATATTTAGACCAAATGCCTGCTATGATTTGATGTTTCCCTCAACTAATTTTCCTTACTTATGTACTACACAGCCTAACTATTGAGTATTAAAGATCTATTCCATTGAATCACTCTTCTTCAGAATTATCAAAGGGGCCTTCCTGGTGGCGCAGGCAGTTGACTGCAGCGCTGTGAACCTGTCCGCAGCCTCTACATTGCCCCTTTGATCCTGGCTGGCCTGGGAGATACCCACATGGCGCAGCAGACCTCTCCTGTCTCGCCCACTGCTCCCCTCAGCAGTGTATTTCAGTCAGTCTGCCTGTTCTATTCCCCCCTCTGTCTCTGGTGAATCCTCTCCCCCTCCTGCACATCTGGTCTGTACCCCAGTTCTTGTATGTATGAATAAATAAATAAATCTTTTAAAAAAAGAATTATCAAAATATTCTTTGGAGAGGTGACATATTACAGAAGTAGATTCTATTGAGTCAGGTCATCTCAGCTCCCCACTCATACTGATGGGAATGTGGTGAGGTTGGGGTATTGGAAGGATGAGACAGAATCTTAAAGATCCTCTCATGGCCTGAGTAGTTAAATTTCAGTTTCCGTGGAAGTGTGTGGCCTTATATAATAGCAGCACTTTTTATAGTCATCTCCTTGAGGTCTGTTTAAAGATGGTATTAACATGTGATAGATTTCTATTCAGTGTACAGCAAGCATATGGCGAACTCATTGTTCTCTGCTGTACAACCCTGTGGTAGGGTATGCATGAGGTCATATTGGTATTAATAATGAAATGTTGCCGACTCAGGGCACTCTCCCTAGGTCGTAGGCAGGATCTCAGTCCTCTGCTTGAATTCCCCTTCTTGAAGCTACTGCTAACTGTAGCTCCAGGAGCTGCCTGACCCCCCCATTTATTTCCCATGGAGCGTGACCTGACCTCTGTGGCCGAGTTGGACGATAGTCACCATGCTTTCCTCTCTTCCCTTTCCCCTATTCTTTGATGCTCTCCACTAAGGAACCAAGTCCTGCACTATACACCTGGAGGCTACAGGCTCTTGAGATCCAACTAGAATCACAATTCCACTTTTAGGTCTCCCTAAATTAGAGAAACCATATATTCCGTGCATTGTAAATTAAAGTTCAGTTTAAATGCGCCAGAGCATTGCTGACCAAGGTAACTTCCGACATCTTTGCAACCAATATGTAACCACTGGTTGTTGAACAAGTGAGCAAGAAATGTGACTGGTATCAGTGGAGAAATGAATTTTAAATTTAAATTTGTTACTTTAAATTTCCAACTTTAAAGTGAAAATGTCATATTGGTTAATGACTACTGTGTTAGACCAGTGATTCTAACGTTTTGAGTAGAGCAGAGTCATTGGGTGGACTTAGTTAAAGCACAGATTGCTGGGCCCTGTGCCCAAAATCTGATGTAGTAGGTTTGGGTTAAAACTTGAAAGTTTGCATTTCTAGCAAGTTCTCAGACTGATGTTGCTTGTTGGAGGAGACTGTATGTTGAGAGCCAGCACTCTAAAGCTATTTCTTGTATTTAAAGTTCATGCTAATTAGCACAGATAGAAACACGATGTATCTCAGGGAAGGTCTTCAAGGCCCTGGTCAGCTGGTTGGCAAGCAGCCAAGGACCTCACTTCCCCCAATCCCCACATTAGATCCTTTTTCCAAAACATCACAGCTCATCTTTAAAACTGACTCATGACACTCTCTGAGCAGCCACAGTAGCAGAAACAAAGGCCTTCAGGGAAAATTCCAGGCTTGAACAGACTTTGGTTTTCATTCCAGCTTTATTAATTCATCCTCTAACCTTATAAGAAATTAGACCATGTGTGTGGTGTATGTAGAGTGTGAGTAATTTTATCCTTGCCAAGTTCACATTTGGCATTACAATGATTTCTGCATCCATTTGGCTGACTGAACTGGGCTCAGATGGACTGTCCCTACGATCATGTTTTAACTAGTTGGCGTTTATTTTAAGCAAATGATAATGTCGTTTTTAATTCTCAGAAATACCATGTAATAAAAAAAAGTTTTCTATAATAACAGTAATGCATTCTCTTTGGGTGACTGCTTATAAACAGTCCTTCTCAGGATGCATATCGAAGTATTTACAGAGGAATGACACTCAATCTCGAAGTCCTGGGGTGGGGGCAGAAGGGCTTAGGAAGTAAGATTGCAAAAGATTGACTCTTGAGGGCAGTTGGAGGTGCAGTATACTATTCTTTCTACTTTTGTGTTTGTGTGGAATTTTTGTAAGTTTTAAAAAAGAGGCTTTTTAAAAAGAAATTAAATATAGAATCTTTGTGAAGTACTAGGTATTGAATAGTTAAAGCTGAAAATGAAAAGTAATTGATTTTGCTTTAGGAACCTCAGCTGAACCAAGATTTTAATTTAAAGGATGATCTAAAGTAAATGGAGGAAAATAACAGTTGTTCCAATGTAAGGGTTCACAGACTAAAATTAATGAAGAATCTGTAAATTAGTAAAGTACTTTATGTGTGTGTGGTAGTTAAGTCCAGGGGAATATATCCTTTTTGCTTAGCATCATAGATCTCTCTCCTGACAAACATTTGTTCCCAACACAACTGGTGTTCACTTTCTAGGTCAGCGTTCCCATCATTTGGATAAGGGAAAAAGTTTTTAGAAGTTTAAAATGTAGGAGGGAGGGGAAGGCAGGGCATTGGACTTCATAGGAAGCCAAGCCTTTCTGGATGGCATAACTCAGTTTACATTTTTCCACTCTAGTGAAAATATTCACCCTGGTAGGGAAAAGGAGAATTAAAAAACAAACCAAACTTTGATATTTTAAAGGTTATATGAATAAATTATTTTTATTTAGGAAAAGGCTGATTTCCTTTAGCTAGATGATAGGAGTTGAGTATTTCAAACTTTTCTCAATAATTACATGCAGTAAAAAAGTGCTCTCTTAAATAGCAGTGAGATTCATGGCAATTTACAGTATATATCTTAGGCCCACTTTTTTCCTTTGATATATCCAGTTTGGAGTCCATATTTTTCCACTTAAAATGTCCCTTTAATGCAGTTTCATCCTATTTATTTCCCTGTCACCTTTGCCCCCTACTTCTATCTGTATCAACCTGTGCCTACATCACTGCAAGATTCATTTGCTGAATATTCTTACCTTAATTAATGCCTTTCCACTTCTTTTCCCTCCAAAGATTTTACTTTACTTGAAATTAAGTAAGAAATAATTTTTCAAAGGTGGTATCTTCATCAGCATATTACTCCCAAGACTGTACATTGTACTAATGTGTTTGCAGACATTTTCTCTTTATAGCCATTGAATTCGTTGAAACATACCTGGTTATGTCTGTAAATTTGTTTAGAAAAATATTTTGGCAATATAGATTTTTTAAAATCAATTTATATCTATTTTACATCATTGTTTATTTTTGTACAATGTTTGATTTCTCCTCTCATGTGTAGTTCCTGTAAAATTTCCACCACCAATTCACCTGTGCACCATCACCCTAGTCCACTGTGTTTTTCCCTCCCCTGTTTGGATCCTTCTCCCTCCCCCTCCCCGCAGAATATCTCTGATTTATAGTTGCCTGTTAACTTTGTTTTATTATTATTATTTTTCCAGATCCCTTATTAGGTTCCCCTATATTTCTCCTATAAGTGAAACCATCTGATATTTTTCTTTTTCTTTCTGGCTTATTGCACTGAGCATAATCCCTTCCAGTCCCATCCATGTTGCTGCAAATGGCATGAGTTTCTTTTTTGATTGCTGAATAGTATTCCATGCTGTATATATACGACATCTTCTTGTCCAGTCATCTATTTTTGGGCATTTGGGTTGTTTCCATATCTTACCTATTGTAAATAGTGATGCGGTAAACATAAAGGTGCAGGTATCTTTTTGAATTAATGTTTTTGTGTCCTTTGGGTAGATTACTAGGCGTGGGATTGCTGGGTCATATGGTAGCTCCATTTTTAGTAGTTTGAGGAACCTCCAGACAGCTTTCCATAGTGGTTGGACCAGTTTGCACTCCCACCAGCAGTGTAGGAGAGCTCTTTTTCTCCACATCCTCACCAGTATTTGTTGTTGCTATTTTTTTTGATATGTGCCCTTCTCACTGATGTAAGGTGGTATCTCATTGTGGTTTTGATTTGCATTTCCCTGATTATAAGTGATGTTAAACATCTTTGCCCATTTTTTGACTGGATTGTTTACTTATTTTTGTTGAATCATGTTAGCTCTTTGTAGATCTTTGTGATCAGTCCCTTATCAGTTGTATGGAGTGCAAAAATTTTCTCCCTATCAGTAGGGTGTCTCTTTTTGTTTTGGTTAATGTCTCTTTTGATGTACAGAAGCTTTTTAGTTTGATGCAATCCCAGCTGTTTATCTTTGCTTTGGGGGATGAGTCTTTAAAGATGTTACTGAGATGTATGTTATGTGTTGTTTTGCCTATATTTTCTTCTAAATTTTATAGTTTCAGGTCTTATGTTCAATTCTTTTATCCATTTCCAATTGTGCATGGTATGAGGTAGTGGTCTAGTTTCACTTTTTCACGTGTGATGGTCCGGTTTCCCCACCACCACTTATTTAACAAACTGTCCTTGTTCCATTGCATATTCTTTGTGGCAACATAGAATTTTGCACCTAGAATTTAGAGATTGAGAAAAAAAAGACACCATAAAAGTATGCCCTTTCCATGATTGTTTAAGTATTTATTGCTTGACTTCAATTTTTTAGATAATGAACTCAATTTACAGTGTTCTTTTATGGAGCATCTTCTAAGTGTGTGTACAAAGCACAGGTTGAGCACACGTCTATACCTGCTTGGGTATAATGTGTGTGTGTGTGTGTGTGTGTGTGTTTAATGGACATGGTACCTTTGGCTTTTGATGGAATTTAAATAATGCTCAGTAAACAATAATGAAAGACTCCTCCATGGACATGAAATGTTAATATTAACTACAAAGGTAGACTGCCTTTCATTCAAACTGTCAACACTAAGGAAGTTGCTCTTAGCAACTCTCCTGCCTTGACTGACCTTGGATGGACAGACTAAATATAGAGTAAAATTCTTCAAGCTTTTCTCTTTGGATTTTCATTATGGTATAAAAGGAAACCTTTTATAGGTTGAGGATAATTTCTGAGCCTGCATGCATTCATAAAATCATTTGTTGAACATCTATGATTTATACTTTCTAATTCTCAGAAACCATGCACCTTTGTGGTAATGAATTTAAAAATAGGTCAGAGACCACTTTGAGGTAAGAAGAAAAAATTTGAAAAAAAGAAAATCCTTGGGGAATGCTGCTTTGATAAGATCTGTGAGTTGTTCCCAGATCACTGATTAAATGCATGTCTCTAGATTTCCTACACTTCTCATTCTCCTTTCCCTTGAAGAGTCCCTGAAATACAAAATTGCTTCATGCTTTTAGACCTTGAACTTTGACTTTGTGAAGAAAAAAGCTATGCCTTATAAAGACATGCTGAAACCTCTAAAGTCATTAGGTAAGATGGCTGTTGGTGGTCAAATCAACACTGAACTTACCCAGCAAGGGCACCAGAAGGGCCGTAGGAGCAGAAGGGGTTGTCAAATGATTCTCTTTGTGCCTTTTCATTGCTAGAAAGGACTAGATGGTGTCTGTCTCGCAGACACACTTCTTCCTACCTTTGTCTTCCACTCTCTGGTTTCTCTCTTTTGAACAAAGGTAATTTATTACAAGAAGCCCCTTCCAAGTGTGACCTTCAAGCTTGATCTGAGTGATATGTTGGGATCAGAACTCTGTCTGGGACCACTTTTTTTCGTTTTTGTCTCCATTCGTTGGTCTTAGAATATGAGATCCTTTTAAAGGATTTTCTGACCACCTGATGGATTTCTGCAAAATTAATTAACAGTGTAAGGTTTCTTAATTTTTTTCCTGACCCTTTTGTCCAAAATAGTCTGTAGTTTTATAGCAGAACTGTGGAGTATCTGCTCCTGCAGGGAAGAACTAGTCAAGGTTTTCATGGCAAATGCTTCTTTCAGATGCTTAAATTTACTGCTTTCAACTTCTGGGGAAAAGTTTCCTTTTAGGGTTCATGCCATTTGAGAGGGACTTTGGGGCTGAACTGACTAAATGTTCTTATTTAGGTCTTGTTTTCACTACCTAGTCATGTAGTGCAAACAGATCTATGTAAGAGTTGTGATGTTTTAGAATAAGGACAGTAATTTAAAAAATCTAAAGACTTTAAAAATGAACTTTGCTTATAGAAGAAGCTTCTCTGATAGTGTCTAACCTGTTTCCTAAGTGGTGATGTGGTCACATGTTTGACACACCATGTAAAATTCCTACATTTTCCTAGAGTGGTCTAATAAATTATCACCTTCATACTTTGTACCACCCCATATAGAAACTTTGCCTCATTTTAACATGTCAAGGATGAGTCATATCCTATTCCAAATTTATCCATTGCCATTTCTATGTTCTTTAGTCTGCATTTAAGGCCATGATAGTTAGAGCTCTTTGTCATTTACCATGTAGCAATAATCTAATCCTTAAAAAATCAATACCCAACGATGAGTTTCAATCAATGAGTGTTTAAGAAATAAAAACTAATTTTATTTTTTATATTCATAAAACAATTAGATATACTACTGAAAACAACATACATTTCAAAATCAAGTAAGTAAAATTTGTATTAATCAGAATTTGTAGTTGTCATACATTTTTCTTTGCATTATGTGAGAGATAAGCCACAAGAAAAACTGAACGAAAAAAAAAAAAAAAAAAACAACCCAAGCTTTGTATATAATGAAGTGAGGGTTCTCAGAGTTCTGTCTCAGATGTGGTGGGTCATTGGGTTCCCATATTGTGGCTAGGTGTGCCCTCACCCCCCCAACACCCTCCCAGTTTCAGTTTACTGATCTGGGGATGATGTGCCCTCCCTTACTGTTACATCCAGGTCTCTGTGGGGCAAGAGGGAGTGGGCTGTGGGAGCAGAATGGGTGCAGTAGGACCCAGACTATATACTTGAGAAAATAGGGGTAACAGAAAAGAGGGGTATCCAGAAGGGCTCCAGCCAGGGGACTCCTTGGCCTTGATCTGAAGTCTCTGGAGCCATTCGTTTGTATTCCATATGATTTCTGATGTCAAGACAATGCCACAGTCACCCTGACAAAATTGTGTGATTCCTGGTCCCCTCACTCTGTTCCAAAGCGACTAAGTTTGTTATTTTGGTCACTTGAGAACTTCCTTGTTGGGTAGATTTTGAAGAAATAGCTCTGAATCATTTAAAAAAGATTTCCAAGAGGATGGCTCACACCAGCAGTACAGGCAGAGTGCAGCCTCCATGCCTGACCTTCCTGCCTCTCCTGCCTTTGGTAGCATTTTAGGACAACAAAGCTGCCTGTGTCTTTTCTCACATGCAAGTTGTGCTCCTGGGAGTTACCACTGGAGTTGGGGCTGCCACCTTATTTTTGTGGGTAGAAACCACTACGCTAGTGGGTTGATGGAGCAAAAACTTCTTTACAAAGAAAGAAATGTGGGCTGGTAGGAATTTGTGCAAAAAAAGTCTTTCAAATGCTTTTGTAATGGGACAAATGTGACCACTCAGATTGTTCCCAATGGGCCCTTCAGAATGTTTCTCTCTCTACACACACCCCCCTCAGGTGAGGGGCTCTTTAAGTTTTTGGGCAAAGTAACTTAGCAGCTCCTTTAACTGGAGAAGAGAATCTGCCACGGGCCACAGCATCCTTTGAATAGTGTTGTTCAGGGCAGAGAAGGTGGGTGTTGTGTCATGTGAGAGGCAATTAGTGGTTAATCTCATGATATGGAAGCTGCAGGGTTTGTTTCGCAGCTTCTCAGCCCAAGTGTAAAGCTGGAATTTAGCCTCAGTGTGGTGCAGAATTAGAAAGAAACTATGGCTGGATGAAAGGTCAGGAGTGGATTCTGCAGCCTGGCTGACCCTTTATGATTATTAATTAGGAGTGGTCTGGAAAGAAATACACCTCACATGTGCATGTATTTCAAGGAAATTTTCCATCTCACACTTTTGTAAGTGTGAATTATTGGGCATTATTAACACTTGGTGGTGGGGGATGGTGTATGGAACCTTTGGCCTTGGGTCTGAGAAGAGGGAAGATCCAGTTTGTGGATTGCCAGGATGCTCCTCTGGTTCTTTTCCTCCCCTGCTGCCCAGCCTTCTGGCTGTTTTACTGCTCATTAGCCTCTTTGTTAGAGGAAGAAACAAACAAAAGGAAAATTCAACTTCTGGTTGTGGCTCCTGGGTTAGCACTTTTCATTGAGCTGGGTGGTTAGGGGTGTGGGAGGTTAAGACCTAAACTATCTGTTAGTGTTACTGAATAGTCTAGACTGTCTGCCCTTCTGTCGCATGCTCTATCTTTGGGGGTGGAGCCATTATAGGGAGAAAGTGAAAAGGGAAACTGTGACAGAAAGATAGACATTGGAACTTGATGGAAAGCATGACTGCTCAACGTGTGCTTTCGTGTAGCCAGGAACGTGGTTTCAAAACCATGAAAGATGAGGATAATGAAGTGAAAAATACTTTAGAAAGCATAAGGTGCTCAGTCGCTGTGTTGCAGGACATGTACCAGTTAATAGCAGTTGTGTGTTTTTTCTTGCTAGTTGGGAAAATGACATGCAGTAAATTGATAAAGACATGGATAGTTTCCATTATTTTCATTTTTTTTTACTTTTTTTTTTTTTTAAGATTTATTTATTTTTATACAAGAGCTGGCGTACAGGCCAAAGACGCGGTAGGATGAGAGGATCCACCAGAGTCAGAGTGGGGAGCAGAACAGGCAGATGACTGAAATACACTGCTGAGGGGAGCAGCGGGCAGGACAGGAGAGGTCTGCAACACCATGTGGGATCCTCACCGGCTGGCTCCGATCGAACTTGCACTGCAGAGGCTGCGGACAGCTTCACAGCGCTGCGCTCAACCCACTGCATCACTGGGGAGGCCCAGTTTTCATTATTTTCTTAATCTTATTTTGGTCTTATATTGAATTTAACACTGTAGATTTATCATTAGTTCCTGGAGACACCTAGGTGAAAATCCTCACACGTTTAGTTGAAAATATCTCTCTTTGGGTGGGTGTAATGTTTCACTTGAAAGGAACTGTTAGTATCCCATGAGATCACAGGTAACGAAGAGAGTGCAAAAGGCACAGGGAAAATTCATCTTTGACTTAAAGTGTTTTTTGTTTATTTTTTTATTAGCTTTTGTCAGGTTAGAAACTTTGTCTTATTCCTGTTGCAAACATTTGCTCATTGCTGGCTTGCTGTGAAAGAATGTGGGCATTAGGGTGTTCCAGGAACTCTGCATTAAACTCAGGCTCCCTGTCCTCAAGGGCCACTGGATAATTGGAACTTTAATCAACATGCATGAAGAAGGAACCTAGGATGATTGTGAACGCCCTTGAATTAATCAGAAAGGAGCAAATAAGATGCAGTGACCCTCAAGGAAAGCTCTGACCACCTGTAGCTGTTTCTACTCTGATGTGCCATACCCTGAGTTGACTTGCCCCCTCCGCTGCCTCGGGGTGGGTGAGGGGAGACCCTGCTCAGAAACCTTACTTTGAAGTAGAGATGATCTAAAGGGTCCCCAGGCTTTTGTGGGGAGTCCCTAAAGAGAGAAGAAGCTGTTGCACAGGAAGCCCTCGTAATATTCAAAGCTTGCTTGAGATTTTTCTCTTTAGACTAGAATCCCTGGATTCTCCTTTTGTGTATGTAGCTGGCCAGAGAAGAGGACGAGGGGAAACCCTTCACCAAGAGGCAGATGGAAAAGAAAAAAAAAATCAAGCAGATGGGAAAGTGCACTTAAAAGGACTAGGAGTGGGGGTTGGCTACTTAAAAGGCAAGAGAAACAAGGCCTCGGGGAGAGAAAGCAAATAAATAAGGAAATGGAATCAAATCAGATGAAGTCCCTTTAAGGAAAAATGGTGTTAACAAAACAAATAAATCAATAGAGAATGAGAAAAAATTGGGGAAACGCCAGAGGAAAGTTCCAGAAAGTATATAGAAGAGAGGGGGGCAACTTGTGTTTGAAAATGAGGCTTCTGCTGTAAAGGACTTAGAGAGTGGGGACATCATTGAGCTGGGGGCCACTAAAAGTCATATATTTGTCATATTTTTCTTCATGGGATGATGGCCAGAAAGATTTGGTGCAACATATGTACTGATTAATGCATTCAAATGTAAAGGCAGAACATTCAATAAATGCAAGAAAGGGGAAGGTCTTGAGAGACTGGCATCCTGGAGCTAGAAATTCTGTCATTTTATCTAAGCTCCTTGTAAATCTAAGTGTTTTTGGCAGTCTCCCGTTTTAATCAAAATTTCTTTCCAACCATCCTATGAATGGTATAAAGAGTTTAACCTAATTTATACAATCATAGATTGGGTAAATGAGTTTTGAAGATGTCAAATTAATAAGTGCCTCTGCCTCTTAAACTTACCTCTTCAGTGAGACAGAAGCAAGAAGAGAAGTTGCACTTTAATCACTGCCTATAAACTAGATTCTGGAGAACATGATGTGCTGATTTGAGACATGACCCATTTACAGCATGCCCTCCAGTTTACTTTTGTTACCTAGAATTTAGGGGAGGAGTAGTATATGTTGAAAGTATTTGCTAGTAGGGAATTGAGTGACATGATATACTGATACACTTGCTGACATTTGTCTATGATAAATGGGTTACTTTTAGTGCCTAAAGAATGACACTGGCTATTAATTGAAGTCTGATAAATACTGAAATTAAGAGATTTGTGGGCAAGAAGTGAAAGTTTCAGTTGTATAACAGAGGATAACTTTGAGAAATTAAGACTTGTGTGTTCATTTATTTATTGAGCATGTCCTGTAGGCTGAGTAATATGCTAGGATCTAGCAAAAAAAAAAAAAAACACCCAAAATTAATACAGCATGGCTTTTCATGGAACTCAAAATATAACTGGGTGACAATTTTTAATCATTACTGTAACTTAGTGATAAATGTTTGCTCCAGATCCTCCCATTGTTTTGGGACATAACAGAGGTCTATAAAACTGATGTTAAATGAAGTTGCACCAACTAGTCTGGTGCTTGCCTGCCCCTTCTTCAAACTGGAGACTTTAAATGTCTAAGGCAAGTGACACACAGTGGGGGTGTGTGTATCAACTCAAAAGAGATCTTAATTCTTTGTGGTGAGTGGATGTAGGTCTAAGAGGATGGTAGATACTGGAGAAGTTTTTGGCAAAACAAAAGATCAAAAGATGTATTTTATACTGCTGTTGTAACACATGGCATAGACTTGGTGACAGCATATATTTAGCTTCTAATTTTATGGTTTAGAAGTCCTGTGGGTGGGTTTCACCAGGCTATCAGAGTGTCAGCAGGGGTGTGTACCTTCTGGAGGTTCTAGGAAACACTGGTTCCTTGCCTTTTCCACCTGACCACATTCCTTGGCTCATGACCCTGCTCCTCCATTTTCAGAGCAAGTAGTGTTAGACTGGATCCTTTTCACACCGCCATCTCTTTGTTTTGGCCTTGAAAGGTTCTCCATCCATAGGACTCATGATGAGATTGGGCCCACCTACAGAAGCCAGTGTAATCTCCCCATTTCAAATCATGTCTGTGAAGGCCCTTTTGTCATAAGAATTATGGATTCTAAGGATTAGGGTGTACGCATTTTTTGGGTGACATTATTCTCCTTACCAGAAAAGGAGGGCTTGATTTCTTTGCCTATGGTTCTCTAATCCAAGTGAATAGACAACCAGATTTAATTCCTTTGAGACTTTTGTATCACTGCCATCATTATTAGACAGCTCTCTTTGATATGTCATTCCATGACTCAGAAATGATCCTTGACCAGGAACTCGGGTCACTCCACAGGAGGGTCTTCAGACACTCCTTCTCTGCCTGGTCTTGAACAAGAACTCTGTGTTCTGATGGATGTGTTTATTCGCCTTGCCCTTGGTCCCCTGTTCTCTTCTTCACATTCCTGACTCCACGCCTTTGCCTGAGTTGTTCCTGCCAAACCAGAACACTCTATTCCTTGCTTTCTGTCTCTCCTTCCTATGAAATCTTGTGACATTGACCATCTTCACTCCTCACATGTAGTTAGTCATAATTAGCTTGTACTGTTATTTAATGTTTATGTGAATACATCTGATCTTCCCATCTAGGCTAATGTGTTTGTTAAAAAAAAGTCCTGGGATTCACCCTCAGAGAGAATGAATGAATGATTTGGTCTGGGACCCAGGTATTTGGTTTTTCCACAGACGTGGTGGGTGATGCTGACCCTCCTGCAACTTCTTTGGTGACCCTCCTGCAACTTCTTTGAGAGGAGGGCCTGTCCTCTCAATGATAGGCACCATGCTCTCCTTGTAGGTGAAATAATTATTTTTGGGAAATGAATAGCAGTTTTCTGCTAATGAGTTTTCATCTAGACAGTGTCTTGTGGGAAGCATGTAATAGAGTTAAGGACACCATTTTTTGAAGTCAAGTGCTGAGTTTTGAAAGTTCGAAGGTGGCAGAGAGCCAATCTTTGTACCTGGGGAGAAGTGGGTAAGACACACAGTATAATTGAAATTTAGAAATACCCAGTATGTCAAAATCACCACACCTTTCTATTTACTTTTTGTTTAATGTCTCTGTGTTTCAGGGACCAGATGTGAAGTATCAAAAGCAGAAATTCTGCTGTGAAAAATATTTGAAAGAGAGAAAGGGACTAATTCTTAGTAATGTGCTTTGGGAAGGAACTCTATTGCTTTTAGTACTTATTCTGATAACTAGTTCTTTTAGATAAACATAATACAAACAATGCCCGCAAAATATGAATTCCCAGTGAACCATGCACTTTGGAAAAGGCTTTTCATGAATACACACCATGATTTTGATTTTTGCTTTTGTTAAGATTGAAAAGGAGTCTTTGTTATTTTACATTATTTCCTAGAACCCCTGGAGAGTTTAAAAAGTCCAAGTGATTGGATTTATTTTACAAAATTGATTATGTTTTTTCCCATTTGGGGGGATCTTAACTGCATAAGGTAAAGCTATTAGTAGGCTAATTAAGTGAAAATATTTGGCTTCTTTCAATTTTCAGTTTTTCATTTATTTTTCTATCAACTTTATAGCAGAAAGGAAAGACATCACTTTTTATTGGGGCAAAGTGCTTTAAAAAAAACTAGCTCATTTGAAGTTCCCATTATAATAGGACTCTCACCTGTTGTAAATAATTAAACAAATTTAATCTGGTCCTGAAGAGGAGGTATTAAAAACAGCAGATGTTTCTGTGAGCTGGAAGCTGGCACAATAGTGAGACTCTTAAATTGGGAGTCACCAAAATTTCCTTCTGTTTTTTCTAGTCATCAAATGAAGGAACTAAATTTGAAAAATATGCTTTCTTTAAAAGGAGGAGAGTATTCTAAGATGAATTGTACCAGGCACATTATCAACAGTTTTTGATGAAATTTCAGCCAGTTCTCTTTGTGCTTGTTAAATAAAAATAGTCTATGAAATGACTAAGTTGTGAAAATTCACATTTTTTATTTCCATAGGACTCACACCTGGGGTCACATTCAGCACGTTCAGTTGGTTAGTAGTGTTTTATGATGAGATACCATCTCAATTGAACTAACCCGAGTGGGGGGATCAATATAGAAAAACATTAATATGGTCTGTGCAGGCAGAACATAAATTAAAATATTGATAATGAATATAATTATTAGGTTTCAAATCCTTGACCATTTTGTTTTTAACAGCCATTATGTGCACAATGTCTTGCCAGAAACAATGAAACGATAATTTGAAGGAAGTTACTACTCAGATTGTTCCTGCATACCTAATTTCTTCTGCATGGAGATTTGCAGTTTTCACAAAGCTCACAGTTAAAATGCACTTCAGTACAACCAAACTTAGGAGTGATCAAGTGTTTTAGCCTAACATTGAACTACATTGAGTCAATATTTGCATAATATATTTTTTGCCTATAAGGGACTTTTCTGTAGAACATGAGAATAATATAAGCCTCACCTTCAAAAAAACTGATAATTTAACAGGGCTGTCCAATTGAAATATTATGTGAATGATTTGACTAATTTTAAATTTTACAGTAGCCACATTAAAAATAAAGACACAGGTGACATTATTTTTAATAATATATTTTGTTTAACCCAAGCTATAAAAATATTTCAAAATGTCATCAATATAAATATTATTGAGATACTTTATATTCTTTTAAATGCTAGGTCTTCGAAATCTTAGTGTGTGATTTACTCTTAAAGCACATCTCTACTTGGATATTAAATTTTCACTGGAAATTTTTGATCTTCATTTATTTTGTAAAATGTAGACTTCAAAAGTAGACTGATACACTGAGTTTGCTATAAACATACTTAAAACTTGTTAATAGCTGAAGCAAACATCAGATTTCAAATTTGAAAACTTAGTACTATTAAACATTCAGTTCCTTGGTCACTCTAACCACATTTCCAGTAGTGTCATGTTGCTGGGCTACCGTGTTGGACAGCACAGTTTTAGATACTGAGAAAAGGATTTTTGCACTTCAGTAATTGAAGATGCTATGTAATTACCAAATGAGCTCCTATGCATTTGTATATAATAATTAGATAAAGCATGCTCAATTGTTGGGGCTGTCCAATAAAACTTTCTCCGATGGAGAGGTTCTATATTGGCACAGACCAGTGCTAACCAACCCATTATGGCTTTTGAATACTTGAACTGTTGTGTGACTAGGAACCATGTTTTAATTGTGTTTAATTCAGATTTAAGTAGCCGTATGAGGATAGTAGCTATCATATCGGATATAGTGTTGAGCTAGAATCATAAAGGAGTCACAATCTGAACTAGTACAGACAATGAGAAAAGGATAAGACATTAATGAGTGGCAAATGGCATAGACCAGTGGTTTCCAAACATTACCACATAGTGGAATTATGGGGAAGGGGTTCTTTAAAATAGACCTATGCTCAGCTACTGCCCTCAGACATGCTGGTTTAAGTGATATGAAAGATCTAATCATTAGGATTTTTTATTTTTATTTTATTTTTAAAAAGATTTATTTTTTTAATTTTTTAAAATTAAGTTTAAATTTTTTTTACATCATTGTTCATTTTTAAACAATATTTGATTCCCTCACCCCCTCAAGTGTAGTCCCCATAGAGTTTCCTTCACCAGTGCACTTGTGAAAGATTTATTTATTTATGCACACAAAAGCCAGGGTGCAGGCCAGAGGTGTGTGTTTGTGTGGGGGGTGTGTCAGAGGATTCATCAGAGACAGAGTGGGGAACAGAAAAGGCGGATCTACTGAATTACACTGCTGCGGGGAGCAATGGGTGAGACAGGAGAGGTCTGCTGCACCATGTGTGTTAGCTCCCTTGCTGAGGATGGAACTCATGCTGCAGTGGCTATGGATTGCTTCATAGTGCTGCTTCTTAACCCCTTGCACCACCAGGGAGGCCCCTGATTAGGATTTTTTAAAGCTTCCCCTGGTGATTGAATAGATTGGTGCTTCTACTATAAGTTCTCCACAAATCTATTTCCTTGCTGTTCATATCATACATAAATTTGTTAGAAACAAATACAAAGAAGGAACCAAATCAGCACCGGGTATTTTCTAGGTTCCTAAGACTATCGAATAGATTTACACTTATTTGATTGTACACAGCCCCGCAGAGTCATGTGCAGAAATGATTGCCATTTGGCCATAAAAAGACATAGAAATTAGGTGATTTGCTGAAGGTCACATAGTTGGAGGGAGGGGACGGGGGATGGGTAATGTATTTATGTTTTGAACCTGGATCTTGTGTTTCTGCCACCACATAAGCAGAGCAGTATAGAGTATCCAGCCTCCTCAGATTTGTGGCTTGCTTTCTCTATCTTCATAATAGAGCCCTTGTGCTTAGATTTATAAAGAATGTTTCTTTTGATATTTAGGGGGAAAAAAATCTCACTAACAATTGAATGTTTGTAGTCCAACAGATTCATGATCCTCTAAAGAGCACTGTGCTGGGTGTTGGGAGATCTCTGTTCTTTTCCTGGTACAACATAGGAGCTTGGTGACCTCGAGCCTGGCAGTTGGTGCACCAGATTACTATCAGTACTTGTTAGAATGGGAATTATCAAATCTGCCTGTCCTATAACTTCAAGGATTGCTGCGAAGGAAAAAAAGGCCATACTTCTGCAAATTGTACTTATGAAAGTAAAATGCTTTTTCCCCCCTTGACTCTGTTTACATAACAATAATGGGTGCATTTTCATATGCTAGATATAATTAACTCAGCCCTTACCTTGGACAACAGGCCTCTTAACCTAATTGATGAAGAAATCAAGGCTCAGTGACTTTTCCAAGGTCACACATGTTATGAAAAGCAGAATAGAGATTAAAAAACAAAGTGATTTTGTTCCAAAGCCTGTGGTAATATCTGCTTCAAAGAACTAAACCCCATCCTTAGGACCAGAATACAATTTGCCTTCAATATGGTGTTTACTGTGTTAGTGGTCCCAGGAGGTGACAAGATTCATTAATGACTTGATGTTTCCCCACTTAGACTTGTAATAGATGGTTAACGTTTCTACAGTCTCAGGTAAAATGTGAATAAAAGCATCTTCAGAGAGCAGTGCTGTTTGTATGGCTCACGCTTTATGTGCAGTGAGTTCCCGGTGCAAAGACAGCTTTCAGACAGTGCCCTCCCCCCTGCCCCCCCACTCCAATCCAGCTTTTACTAATAGGTGTCCTGGAGATATCAGCACTATTTGACTAGAGTTTAATTTGAATTGAGTTAGTTAATAACTTTAATTGAATGTTGTTTTCTATACTCCTTATTCTTCCCCCTTGGAGAAAAGTATTTTAAAGACAGAATAGGTATTTGATGGTGATAATTCAAATTATATATACCCCCTCTTTTGCTTTTCTGTGTGAGCAGCAACAAATAGAATGGTGGCTCCTTTGTTTTTATCTCCTTTTGTTAGCTTTAAACATATTCTTTTTGCTTCATCATTTTTCTAAAAGATCTAAGCAGACATTCCTTATTTGGCTCCCATTCGCTGGGGTGTGATAATTCTCAAGGTTTCCATAGCTCCTTGGGAATATATCTTGATGAACTTGTCCACTCCAGTGAAATTGTTTGGGGGAAAAGGGAGCAGAAAACACTTTCAAGAAGGTTTCTCCTGGTACTTATCTGTTGATGAGGTCTTATAATTTCTATTTCACATTCCTTGCCCCTTAGAGGATAGCCTTGGATTTTAGTGTAGACTTGATTGAGTGTAAAATGAGCTAGCACAAATGAAGTGGAAACAGATCAGTGCACAAGGAGGGGGTTCAAATGCTACATCCTCTATTTAGGTGAGGTTGAAAGCATTTCTCTCAGAGCCTCTCTGGGGATGCTTGTCCCACTCTGGAGAGAAATAAGCTGCTGTATGCTTGTGGCAGCTGTTAATATTTTTGACATTTGTGCTCAGGTCTGGGGGAGAGAGAAAAATTGCTCTTATCAGTGCCTTCAAGAAACTTACAAAATTGGGGAGATGACCTTATTTGCAAAACGTTGATCTAGCATGTGTAAAAAGGACTGAGGTGTGAAATAGTCTGGTGGAGGAAAGAATTTGTTGCAAGAATAAGGGAAGACCTTTAGTATCATGGATGTGGTAGGCAAGTACAAAGGAACCAGAAAGCAGGAAGGCTGAACTAGCTAGATAAGGAATTACTCTTCTGGAATGTTCCAGATGAGAGGTTGGATGGATTAACTGGTTAAACTGGGATAAAGGTATAGGCTGGAAGGAATCAGTTTTTTCCTGAGTGAGGACTAGAAGTCTCAGATAGTTGACTGAACATACTTGCTTTTCTTTAGAGAGGTCAAGTTGCTTTTTCATGGGCGAATGATGTGGACATACTTTTCTAAGTGACCTGGCCCCAGGACACCTGTGACCTTTTATCCAGAAGAAAGGAAAGAAAGGAGTTTTTAGAATTGCCTTTCTACTTTGGGAGTATACAGGTATGATGTTGAGCATATCCCCGAATAGGTGGAAATGAAAGTTCCTGGAAAATCAATAAAATAGAGAACTGTGGCTTGTTATTTTTCAAGAAGCAACTTGCCATTGTAGGGGTGGAGGGGAGCATTGGACTACGAATTGAGAAATTTAGGGTCTAATCCTATTTCAGCCCCAACTGAGTTTATCACCTTATTCTTAGCCTTAGTTTCCTTTTACAAAAATAATGAAAAGAACAGTGGGAGATGCAAAAGAACATATATACACATGCCTGGTGGACCATAGTTTTCAAACTGTCTGAACCCTGTCATTTGGCACTTTCACTTGCCCACTGTATGTGTCTTCTTACCTGCCTGAGGGAAGAGGCACTCTGAGTCGGACTGGACCAGCCTCTAGGAAACTCATTGTAGTTATACAAATCAACCTTATCTTCAGAGAAAATATTTTTATTATTATTTGTTTAAAGATTTATTTATTTATGCATACAAGAGCTGGGGTACAGGCCAGAGATGTGGTGGGAGAGAGGATTCACCTGAGACAGAGTGGGGAACAGAACAGGGAGACTAACAAATACACTGCTGAGGGGAGCAGTGGGCGAGACAGGAGAGGTCTGCTTCGCCATGTGTGTTGCTCTCTGGCTGGTAGGGGATCAAACTCGCGCTGTAGAGGCTATGTATTGCTCCATAGTGTGGTGCTTAACCCCTTGTGCCACCAGGGAGGCCCTGTTTTCATTATTATTAATGTTTAATTTCATCAGTTTGTTTTCAGTTTAAGATTTTCTTAAACTACGATGATTTCAAAGAGCTTTCTGGAAATCTTTTTTTTCCTTTTCACCTTTTATAGCCTACCTATCAGTATCTCTAATTGTGAGAAATATAATCTGGGCCACTTTGGATTTGAGTAATCAAAATGTAATTGGGTTTGAAGAAGTGCTGAACTGAAGTCACCCATATAATGAATATGGCACCTGGCTATTCTATTAACACTAAATCCCCTCCACCCCTCTAGTTGATAAGCCTGCTGAAGTTTTCCTTATTATTGAGGGGCCAGGGGAAAAGATGCGGTGGTGTACAGAGTCATCTAACTATGGTCTCCTTGAACTAATTACCTCTGGAGCATTACAAATCCTTACAGATTCCCCCTTTGTACGGCATAGAGCAAATCTTACTTTCTCAACCAGATCTAAAGAAATAGCAACACTAGGAATTGGAACCACCCACCCCCACCCCCTGAAGTGCTATAAGCTGAAGGCCAACAGTAACATTAAAACATCATTCTGTGGTGTTTGTCCAGTGCCATTGAGCCCTTTGCTTCTCTTCCTGAGTAAAAGGCTGCAAGGATGTGTCTCTGAGTTTTTGACACTGTAGGGTCATTCACTGTTCCCTCTTCCTGCCTGCTCTTTCCTAGGAAACCTCACTCGTGGCCCACCTGTGAGACATTACTCCTCCAATGGGGAAGCCATCGAGTTCTTGCCCTTGCTCTTTATATGTCTTCGTGGACTGACGCCTCCTTACCTTAACCCTTGAACAAGCTTAGTGTCGCAGCAGAATTTCAGTTCTCCTTTCTTACTAGTAATTTGGATCCCTCCTCTCTCTCACCCACCCCCATCAAGAAATGGAATTGTGGCTCATTTTTGTTACCTACCACCTCATTCCTTTTTCCTGGAGGTGCCAACACACTTCTGTACGTGCTGAACTTGTTCATCAGTAATTCTTAATGACTCGTCATTCCTTTTGGCAAACTGAAATACAACAAAAAAGGCTCAAAGCAGATGTAACCAGACTCCTCAAACTTAATAAATACCATATGTACGTACACTGGGAATTTAGTTTGTTCCGTTTTTTAAGTGGTACTTCCACTCTCCTGCCTCTTCCTGTTTTCTGCAGGTGGAAGGCTGATAGACTTCTCCAGTGGCTCCAGCCTGTGTCTTTTTGCTACATATTTTTAAATCCAACTTACCCTGTTTTGATGGTACACACTGTCTAAAGATCTGTCAGTTCTTTGTAATTTTGTTTGTGGATGTTGAAGTATGTGTTTGTTCTGCTTTGCATCTGTCGTAGTGAGCTACCCCAAGCTTTGGTGTTTTTCCAGCGTGTGCAAGGCGTGTGCTTGTACCTGTGTACACATAATGGTTTTTTGCTATGCACCACTTGCTTCTGAGAGCAGCCTGGTCATCTGTTGCACAAGCCACATATTCATTTTCAAAAAGTCTTTACTCTTTTCACGCCTCCCTGGTGGCACAGGTGGTTGAGCGCAGTGCTGTGAAGCTGTCCGCAGCCTCTACAGTGCTGGTTTGATCCCCGCCAGCCGTGGAGATACCCACATGGTGGGGCCGACCTCTTCTGTCTTACCCGCTGCTCCCCTCAGCAGTGTATTTCGGTTGGTCTGCCTATTCTGTGCTCTGCTCTGTCTCTGGTGAATCCTCTCACCCTCCCACACATCTGGCCTATACACCCTGTTCTTGTATAAAAATAAATCTTCAAAAAAAACCCCATTTTTTAAAAAAAGTCTTTACTCTTTTCTACTTTGACTCCCTGTTTTGTGTCTGCATTATTGTTTTAAAAGTTTCAAACAAATGTGAACAGCTCTCGCTTTAATGACGGCCTTTCCCCCTTCGCTGTTGTAGAGGATGAGATGGCTGTTTTTGATGAAGAATAATGCATTGTTTAGGGCATATACTTAGAAAGTAGAGAGACTTGTAGTGTGAATTGGGCATGTTCCTGATCTCAGAAGATCTGCATCTTCCTTCAAATAAGATCTGTTATATAATAATTAGTTGCTCAGTAAACATTATCCACTATTATTGGTTGTCTTCTCAAAATAATGCTTGAAGATTTAAATGAAAGTATTTTATTATTTTTTTAAGATTTATTTATGCATACAAGAACTGGGGTGTAAGCCAGAGGTGTGTGTGTGTGGGGGGGGGTGAGAGGATTCACCAGAGAGAGTGGGGAGCAGAACAGATGGATCTACTGAAACACTGCTGAGGGGAGCAGCGGGTGAGGCAGGAGAGGTCCGCTGTGCCATGTGGGTCACCTCCCTCGCTGGCTGGGGCTGGGGATAGCTTGATAGTGCTGTCTTTAACCCCTGTGCCACCAGGCAGGCCCTAAATGAAAGTATTTTAAAGGTTGTTATCTATTATTTGTCAACAAGTAAGTAAGACTTTTATCTTAGGCCTTAAAGTAGATAAAAAACTGATAAAGACGAAAAATCATTGAAATATGAAAATGTCATTTAAATAGGAGATAGAAAATTTCTACTTGTAAATTAGAAGTTGAATATCAATCATATACCCTATTAAAAAAATATGCCTAATGAACCTGTTTTCCTCATATGGCTATAATTATTGCATAGTCTTACCCATAAAGATTTATAATACAGTCTTCTCACAGTTGCCATGTCTAGATTCCACTTCCAGGTTTAATTCCACATTGTATGCAGGGTTTGAATTATATATGGAATCGAAGTGGTTATAAGGTCATATTTAGTTCCAGGAAAGATTGAATCATTTATTCTGGTTATTACATGAGTAGGAGACATGAGTTGACTTAACAAAATTGACATCTAGTGAGAGATACTTACTATAGATACTAAGAGAGTAAATACAATTCTCATTAGAAAGTGGGAGGAGAGTAAGAACTTTTGAACTGTATGATCTTTTCATGAAAGCTAAATAAGGTACCAGGAAAAAGACAATAATAAAGGGAAAATCAAAATCAACAAGTAACTATAAACCAGAAACACACTGTGGGGGAGGAAGGAGAGGACGGATTAGGGCTAAAATAAGGGGGGTGGGAATTGTATGGTGAATATAACCAAAAAGAAAATGCATACACTGTGCAAAAATGAAAAATGATGTAAGAATTATATAAAATAAAATATATAAAAAAAACAAAGAATTGATTTCCTGCGAATGGTTAACTGGCCTTGCTCTTGATTTTTCATGGTATGACCAAACCCTGTTCTGTTGGAAGTGTTAGAGAATGTTTGGCTTCACATGAGAGACCTTTCTTTCATGTCTAGAGAGGCTAGGAATGTAATTTTAAGTTGTTTGGAAGACTTAATTTTCAAAGCTGTGCCTTGAAAAAAAGAGAGCATTGAAAAAGTCCTGTAGGCTGGCTGTTGGTTTTCTAAGTTTTATCTGAGCTGGCCTTACATTTTTGCCCTTTGTACCATTTGAACAGCGAAGGCATATTAGTTTAACTCCCTTGGCAATTTGTGACCACATTTTATCTTTTGGAAAATACAATTACAAATCACAGTTTTTACAAAACAAAGTGAGGCTGTTCAGCTTTTCATTTTGATTCTCTGAGGAGTGAGAGGCTGTTTACATTGAACAAGTAAGATATATTTATTCTTCTTGACAAAGAAAGCCAAATTATTTACCAGAAAGCTCTTTAGTTTCCTGTACCTAGCACTTGACTGCAGGGTGCCTTAAAAAAGCTGGGACCAAAAATAAGCAAAAGAATGGGCTCTCAGTACAATCCATGTGGGAGTGGGGATGGGGGGTCGGTGCCTGAGTCTCCTTCTGTAGCAGCCCCACAGTAGAGTGGGAGCCAGCATTTGTTTCCTTGTGTTTGGATTTAGAAACTTTTAACCCTCTCTTTTCCTACTCCATGAAATTTATAAATAGGAATCTTTTCTTATACTGGATCACTTGGAGGCCTGTTATTTGTTTGGGCCTTTGAATGATGATATTTTGGGAAATGGTGCTTACAGCTTTGCCAGGGTCTTTATTTGAGACAATGAGCCCACCTTAGTGTGTATTTTAACCTTGCAGGCTCTCAAAACTAGGTGCATATTACAAGTGTTCTGCCGAGGTTCTAAAAATTCCAAATACCGAGCGATAATAAAGCCTGCAGAGGTTGAATCACAGCCTCAGGAGTGGGACCTCGGAGCAGTATTTCTTAAAGATCCTCAGGGGATTCCAGAGCATAGCCAACTGGAGAGCCAGATCCAGTGATCAGATCTGCCCTTATCTAAAGATTGTATGGTGCAGTAATCACCAATTATGCAATAACTACCAAAAGAAAAAATAAGAAGCTTCCTTTCAAATGCAAAATGATGGTATAATAGTGATTTTCTTACGATATTATGGTCAAGCAATGTGAGTTCATTGATCTGATTGTTATAGGGCAGACTTAGTGTGCTTTACGGTGACCAACGCAAGAAAAATTACTTTGGACTGGTCAACCATGGGTGAAACTTGGAAACCACGTTGGGCACCAGCTGTTATAGGGCAGCCCCGATATTGAACAGGTTGCCTGGCTGTGGGTCCTCACCCGCGCGCTTGAAAGGGACTTACTAATACTCCACTACAGGCACACACAAAAGGTTAATAAAAGGTTTATTTACAAGGGAAAAGGAAATAAGGAAAATGTACAACTCAGGGAGAAAATAGGGAAATAAAGTCTTTAATGCGTCCTACCCGATAAAGTCTTTAATGCGTCCTACCCGATCCGCCGACCTGGAAACCCAAAGGCACTCTGCGAGCTGGCGGAGAGCCAAAATGGGGGAACCCTTCCAAAGCCCATGTGTCTGGCTTTATACCAACCTGGCTGCTTAACCCCATCCTCATGTCCCAGCCACCTTCCCTTTGGTGGTGATGGGATTTGGAGTTCCCAGTGTCTTTGGCTTTGGCCTGGGGTGGGGGTGGAGTCCACAAAGCCTGTATAGAATTAGCTTTAGGACATACTTTTCCCCCTAACATGATGAGTAACATTTGTACATCACAGTAGCTGAGACTTCATGAACCAGACTTAGTGCAATCTTCCTCCCAGTAGCCTCCTGGAGTATCTTCAGGTGTGTTGCCTTGGTACCTCCCAACTGCTGTTAATAAAGGATCAACACGTTCTAGGTGTTCAGTTATTATATGTGAAAGCACCCTGGTCACCTTTTTTTAAATTTTTCTTGTTTGTATGGATTCACAACCTTGTGTTTCTATTTCTGATTTAAAAAGCTTCACAAAAGAACTTTTCTTTTGAAATAATTCATTTGGTTGGCCTAGTCTGGGCAGACCTGAGCTCATCTGATAGTCAGCCTGAGCTCAGCTAAAGGGAAGCCACTTACAGTCTTGATTTATCCCACTTAGTGCTGTGAACATACTGCAAAATTTTGGGGGGACCCTGTCCCTGATCTAATAGGCAAAAGAGCAAAGCTGTCTTCACAGGCTCCATCCTGTATGCAGGATGTTACATTACAGCAAGTCTTTCCATAGCCACTAATAACCATGAAGCCAAATAGAAATGATTGAACAATGGGTACCCAGCCTTTGCATCTCTACACTCTTTCAAAAGGAAGAAATTAAATCCTGCATTACCTTTCTTTAGCATATCTTTTTTTTTTCTTTAGCATATCTTTACATATCTTGACATGTCTTTTCATCAGGACAACTTAAATTAGAAGCCCCTTTTATCAAAAATGTTTTATCAAAACATTTTATATAGTTTACCTATATAAATCAAATTCAAACAGGTTTATTGGAACAGCTCTCACATAAAATTTATGTGACAGTTTCCCATTTGGATTCTCACTTTAATTATCCAATATTCTTTGTCTATTTTTTAAATTTTTAAAAAAAATAATTACCTATTTATTCATTTATTTATTTATACAAGCACTGGTACAGTCAGAAGCGCGGGAGGGTGAGAGAATTCACCAGAGCCAGAGTGGGAAAGTACACTGCTGAGGGGAGCAGCGGGCGGCAGGAGAGGTCTGTCGCTCCACGTGGGACCCTCGTTGGTAGCCAGGGATCGAACCGGCACTGCAGAGGCTGCGGGCAGCTTCTCAACCCAGCGCTCAACTGCTGCGCCACCGGGAAGGCCCTCTTTGTCTAACTATTACTGAGACGTTATTGTCAGTTAACAGTATCAACATTTATGTTTGGCTGCAGAAATTCTATTTTGACTACAGGATACTCCCGCAGACATCACTGTGAGTGTGAAAGGGAACACAGCACATATTTATTACCATTCTAAATGTCAAAAGAATAGTGAATTCTGAACTACATCTGGTTTCAGGTGATTTAGACATAAAGGATTGTAGATCTGTGTAGTGTAAGCATTTTTGCCACTTCTAGAGTACCCTTTACAATAGTTTGCCTGAATCTTCCAGATCTGCTGCCAGTTAGCTGTGTAATCAAGGGCAAGATACTTAACCTCTCTGAGCTTAGGTTTCTCATCTGTAAAGTGGTGCAAATAGTAGTATCTTCAATGTGAGGATTTAGAGGACTAATGTCTAATGTCTATGGAGGGTTTTTTTTTTTTAAATAGAAGATTAAGGAAGTTGTGAATACCATAAGTTCTTTGGTAACTAATGGAACGTGGCAAAGGCTCTAATACAGGTTCCTTCTTATAAGGGTTCACTGTGTGTTAACGTGACATATAATGAAGTGTACTTTTCAAGCTATAGGTTGAGTGTGTCTTTGATAGGTTGTGATCTTTTGAGCACTTGATATAGGATATAGATCTGGTAGTAGACTAAAAAGAATTTGTGCATTACCTAAAACAAAGACAATTTTTGTCTGAATTTTTTTTACCTGTACATTTGTATATGTGTGTGTGTGTGTTATTTTTTTATATTCCCCATACAATTGCAACCCCCTGATTTTGACACCAATCCCTCCTTTCCCCCTCCCCCCCAAAGTGTGTCTCTGGTTCATATTTGTTTGTTGATTTTGATTTTTTTCTTTCTTATCTATTCTGTATATGTGTGTTTTGAGTTATGATCCTTACATGTAGTGAGTGGCAAGGGATTGTGGAGTCCCCAAATTGTTCTATAGTCTCTTTATTATTAATGTAGTGAAATGGTCTGACACACACATGTACATGGTGGTTCCTAGAATTGAGTAAAATACAGGGATGATATGAGTCAAAGTTCTGTTTCCTATAATATTCAAAAAATCTAGACCAAATATTTCATTTTGTTTCAAACTATCTGAACAGTTGCTTTCACTCTTTATTTCATATTTCACATGCAAAGCCAGTATTGAAAGGTCTCCATAGAAAACAACGACAATACTCTTCTGTTAGGAAACTCTTAGTATAAGAAAGGCATGTACTGAATTTCTTGGACCATGGAATATTTGTGTATTTTATCACATTTGGGATTTGCTGCCCCTTAGGAGTTTGTTTAGTCATAGACCAAATTTACTTAAAACCATACCAAGGAAGTATCATTGTTCTTCTCCCATCTTGCTTTCCTAGACGCGTGTTCGCCCTCCATCTTGTGCCTCTGCTGCACTCCTCTGACACCAGGAAAAGCTGTTAGCTTTGTGATTCATGATTGTTTTTTGTTTGGATGTTGACTGAAGAGACTTTCTAAATGTAAAGCATTTTAATTAAACAGAACATAACTCAAGTAACTTGAAGTAACTTTAGGTAATTAAGATGTGGTCAGCATTTATTTCGTATGTAAGTTTAGATTGACTTTTGTTTACAATGATTAATGACTGTGAATTGGGTCTGAAAAGATCAGTGGAGCTGTGGAGCTTTTTCTTCACTACTCTGACCTGATTGCTGAGAAGTAGAGGAAACCAGTTATAGAGTCACTTGGAGGGGTTACTGTCTTATTTATATCCCTATGTTCAATACAGGGATTTTAGGTTATTGTTGGAGGCTTTATAGCAGTGAATGGAATAAAAACTTAAGGCCACACCTTTATGAATTACACTCTTAAGTTCTGAGTGACTGTGGGCTAGTGGTTCAATATTTTGAAACCAGTTTGCTTATCTAAAAAATGAGGAAAACTGCATGTATATAACTCATTTGGAAGAATTACATAAAAAAGTGTGAAATATATGTGAAATTATTTCTGAAAGCTGGTAACGACTATTCAAATGTAAAATAAATGGTAAGAGAGTAGTGGAGCAATTTTAAAGATAGGATCTATGTCTGGTTCATCTTTGTCTCCATAGAATAGAACTAACATATGCCTTGTAGCAATTTAGTAAATTCTGGGAAGTTAGTTTGCCACTGAAAGCTCTTAGTTTGACTACACTACTCTTTTTGTTGGTAGATGTGAATATTGAGAGTCTGGGGATAGATGTTCAACCTTTTAGACTGAGATCTTGATATAGAAAATGGGGCTAAATCTTAGATTTAATATCCGGGCGATTATATATTTCCAATAAGGCCAACTATCCCCTGAGTAGGGCAGCTGAGGCCTGTAATTTCAGATGGGTGGTCCCTTGCTGTGCTCTACTCTTTTATGAAAATAAGGACAACTTCAAAATTCCTGCTTTACAGAATATTCTAAGGCGTCTATGAATGATGTCAACAGTGTGGCCTCCTTTCAAAGTCCTTGCTGGTGGCCGATTGAAATACCCCAAGCTCGTACCATTCTAGGAATGGCTCAGCTTAAAGCTCCAGCTGTATTTACTATTTGAGGTCTATTTTTGTTAGCCACTTATATTTGTTTCTATTTATTGTTCTATAAGGCAAATAAATATTACCAACATTTTGTGGATGAGAGATGGAGTTTGACTTGTACAAAGTTGTACAAAGTCATATATTTACTAAGTAACAGTCTTGACAGTAACCCTCCACTGTAGGCTGAACACCCTGTGTAAACTTAGTATTTGACAAATGTTTATAGGGTTTGGAAAATAATAATTATGTTGGTAATGCAAAATAATAATTATGCTGAATGTATAGTACATCTCAGAGAGATCAGAACTCACACTGAGTCTTGTCCTGGACTGAGAGGTGAATCCATTGTCAGACTAATTCAAGGGGCAGGATTTTCTATCTGGGAAGTTGGACGATCTTTGTGTAACATCCTGTTTACCTTATCAAGCTTCAAAACAGGATTATAAACACTGTTTAGTTCCAAAAGCATAACAATGTTTCTGGTTAGAAACAAGAAGTATGGAAATGCTTAACTTTCTGAAAAGATAGGGCAAGTAGCCTGAAATCTCCCATTTAGAAAGCTTATGGTATAGATCTAGCAGAATTTAAAAAGCACTAATTTTCTCTTAGGGTTAGTAGGAAATATAGTGCATTAAGCTAGGCAGATAGCTGGCTCCTTATATCCATAACAGTTTATTGGAGAAGAGTCTGTTCATCATTTGCCTTCACTTTTGAACTGAATATTTTCTTAGTGAATTCTGGCATGGTTGGAAGCTGAAGAATACCCATGGGTACTGGGAAAGTTTCTAAACTTCTTAGGTCCTCAGTTTCTTCATTTGTAAAATAAAAGGGTTGGGATTAGATGACATTTGAAAATATCCTCGCAAAAGAAGAAACCCACCGAAATACAACCACCTATACTATGTCCTCATTCTTGTGCTGTTCTTTCTTCATTCCAAACTTTTTTTATTCTTCAGTGGACTCCCTATAAATCATGACAAATCAGGGTCTTGGGATCAGTGGTAAAGGAAAATAGACTCTTGAGCAGTTTGTGTGGTGGTGGGGATCCATCATTTAAGTTTGTGTCTACTTGGAGCTTCTGGGGTGCTAGCCAACCCAAATAGGTGGGACTGTTACATAATTAACAACAACATGAAAAAAAAGTGAGTAGAAGCAAAAAATAGACATTGAATATAGGTAGGATAATAACAATATAAAAGTGGCTTCTCTTCTTTATAATTATGGTCTGACATAGTTCCAGTAAAGGTGTTTTTTGGTTAAGTGAAGTGAAGCTTGGTGTATATATACACACAGACTATATACATATAGCCATAGCAGGTTCTATATTTAATGCCCTGGTGTTGCTTCATACCTACCACATGTAATTTTTATTTCGACTCGACGAAGTCTGCTAAACCAAACCTTAGGAGACTTGAGCCCTTCCTTAAACTGGTCTAAACACTATTGATAATTCACAATTTGTGGTTAAAAAAATAGAACCTTCAATTACCATATTAAAACTTTCACAGAAACACAGTATAGAAAATAGTTAAAAGCAAAAGCGGTTATATTTTTCTAGGCTCCTTTGGGGTCCCCAGGAGAGTTTGGGGACTTAGGCTACATTGTTGGAGAAATCCTAATTGAAATCTGTTTCACTTACTATAAGGAAGTAAAATAAACCCAATAACAAAATATACCCCAAAACACTCAAAGTGTTTTCTTGAGATTTGTTCATTTTATGCATATAAGGACTGGGGGTGGGGTGATAGGATTCATCTGAGACAGAGTGGGGAACAGAACAGGCAGACAGATTGAAATACACTGCTGAGGGGAGCAGTGGGAAAAACAGGAGAGGTCTGCTGTGCCATGTGGGTAGCTCCCTGCCAGGCCAGGTCTTGAACTCGTGCCGCAGTGGCTGTGGATACCTTCACAGTGCTGAGCTTAATCCCTTGCGCCACCAGGGAGGCCCAGCATTCAAAGTATTATGTGATGAAGTGGAAGTTGTAAATCAATCATGTTTAGAATTGTGTGGTCTCAACAAATAGCCTTTGTGTAAAGCCATTGCTTATTGTTTTATATTTACTGGAATAGGTGTCATGAAGACAAAGATGAATTTTACTAAAAGATTTATATAGGCCATGTTAAGCAGGAAGAAGAGATTAAAATTTGTGGTCTGGTGAATTTCAGAGGAATAGATTAAATAAAAATTATATAAGTCTGAATATAAGGATAACCGCTCATTAAGGTAATACTTTCTTTTCTCAAGAAGATCCAAAAAAGTTTAGAATGTGTAGACTTGTTGAAATATAAACAGTGGGATGCGTAATAGTATTTCCTTATATATAAAACAGTATATAAACATCAGCTTAAAAAACCTGCATTTTCACTTTTTAAAAATTTTTTGCATGGAAGAACTGTAATATAGGCCAGAGCTGCGGGAGGCTGGGGGTAAGAGGATTCACCAGAGACAGAGTCGGGAACAGAACAGGTGGATTTATTGAAATACACTGCTGAAGGGAGCAGCAGGTGAGATAGGAGAGGTCTGATGACCATATGTGAGTTAGCTCCCTGGGCAAGGATAGAACTCAGGCCATAGTGGTGATAGCTCTGAGACTTAACCCCTAGGCAGAAGGGAGGCCCTTAACTCTGTTTTCAATGAACTTGTTTTATTTAAACTTTTTACATGTGCCACGATATCTTCTTCATCACCCAAACCACTTTTCACTCCTCCTGTATTTCCAGAGCTTACTATCTTTATTTCCATCTAACTTTTTTTATTTTAAGGCTTTTAGAGTCTGTATGATGTCAAATTTTCATTAACTATCCAATCTTAATGTATGTAAAATATAAATTATATGGTGTCAAAAATAATTATTTGGTAAGAAGAGGAGATTGAAGTACATTGACTTTTTCTTTTAATATCTATGACTATCAGATTGAGGGGTCATAGATTAAATTATTTTCATATCTTAATTCCCTTCTCTCCATGTGACTTACATTGCGTGAGAGTGTGTAGTTCCTGCTCCAATAATAATGTGCTTGATTTATGACTTTTTTGGCCAGTGGAATATAAATGAATGTGATGCAAGCCAGTATCTTATAGGATGCCCTAAATGTGATTGGGCTTTTGTGTTCTTTGATTATCATGAGAAAAATATGCCCTGACTAGCTGCTGCCTTTTCAGCTTGAATCCTACAATAAGTCAGGTGGTGTAGACCTGATCTTTACCTGAGAAGATAGGTAGGCTCAAAATTTTAGGACATATCAGACTACCCTACCTATTGGCCTAGTAGATCTAATTTGACTGCTAACAGTCACAAATCCAATAATATTCTTGTTTGGTTTTCTAAATTAGAATCAGAAGATGCTGGTTCTAAGGTACTTTACTAAGATACTTTCTATATCAAAAATAACTTTGGGGATGAGGACCTTCTACCAAGGCCTAAATGGTTCATGCAGTAACCTTGAATTTGTGATGGTAGGTATTTTCAAGAACACACCACACACCAAAACCAGATGAATGCAGTAAAAAATGTATTGCCAGACTTGAGTGCACTGTTCATTTTTCCAGTGAGACTTCCAAAGGGCCTATGAATAGAAGCCTGGTGTTTTTCCTTGGATGATTCATTTTTAAATGCAGAGGGAACAAGATTTTGGTCTTTGTGTTAGGTATAGTTTTAACATCTCCATACACAAACTCATTGAATTTTGTGAGATTCATGCATATGTATACATGAACACCTCCCATATTTGCTGGCAGATTTAAGCATATTGATGTGTTTGTTAGTTGTGTAGCATAGTCTACCTCTGCATAACTGTTTAAACAAATTCTTCCATGTACTTTTACTCCCTAAGGAAAATGCTACCTGTATAAAAAGTTTATATTAAAAAATCTTCTCCATAGAGGAGTTGGAGATAAAATATCTTTATTTATGCCTGCATTTATGCTTACCCAGATTTCTTAAGAGATTTGGATCCCCAAGGTAGCTAATTTATTTTTTTACTTTTTTGTCAGGTATTTTTGTTTAATTATATTTTTTATTGAAGTAATGTTGACCCAAGACTATATAATTCAGAGATACAGGTTCACACCTTTTTAGATGTATGTTACCACACCACACCCGCTGCCAAAACACCAATAATCCTCCAGAATAGTCTATTGGGCCTCCTTGGTGGCGCAAGGGGATACGTCTCAGCACTATGAAGCTATCTGAAGCCACTGCAGCACAAGTTCAATCCCCGGCCAGGGAGCTAACCCACATGTCACAGCAGCCCTCTCCTGTGTCGTCCGCTGCTCCCTCAGCAGTGTATTTCAGTCAGTCTGCCTGTTCTGCTCCCCACTCTCTCTGGTGAATCCGCTCACCCCCCCCCCCCCGTACCTCTGGCCTGTACTCCAGTTCTTATATGTTTAAATAAATCTTTATTTTTTAAAATTTATTTATACAAGAACCTGGGTACAGGCCAGAGATGCGGGAGGGTGAGAGGATTCACCAGAGACAGAGTGGGGAGCAGACCAGGCAGACTGACAGAAACACACTGCTGAGGGGAGCAGCGGACGAGACAGGAGAGGGCTGCTGTGACATGTGGGTAGCTCCACAGCCAGCTGGGATCGAACTGGCACTGCAGAGGCTGCGGACAGCTTCACAGCAATGCGCTCAGTTGCCCACCACGGAGGCCCCATAAATAAATCTTTAAAAAATAAAAAAAAAAGTGATAGCTGAATTCCTTCTCCAGAAATTCTGATTGAATTGGTCTGTGGCAGGGCCAGACACTGGCACTTTTTGAAGTTTCCCAAGTGATTCTAAAAAAGCCACAACATGAATGGGCTTTGAGGGGATTATGCTAAGTGAAAAGTTAAGAGTGATTACTACCATATGATTGTATATTTCATTTGTGAAATATAAAGAAAAAAAGAAAACCAATCAAAACAAGAACAAAACCTTCAGACTTTGACAACAGAATGGTGGTTACCAGAAAGGAAAAGAGGGGCAGAAATAGTAGAGGGCACTGACTGGCTGATGGTAGAGCTTGAGCAGATATTTGGTGGTGGGTGTGATGTGATAGATACAGTTGCTGAGGTGAGAAACTGTACATTTGAAATCTATACAGTGTTGTAAACTAACTTTACTCAGTAGAAAGAAAATGTTCTTTTTCTTTTTTCTGTCTTTCCTGAGGCTTCCTCTTGTGAGTTCTCTTATGTGGTATTTTATTTCATGAGTCTCAGAGGTTTATCGCTCTATGGTTACAGGCTCACTGAGGGTAGGAATCTTCGAACTTAAAAAACAAACAAAACCAACATCCTAATGCAAAATTTTTGCACATCACTATCTGGATTGTGAGGATTTAATATGATTTTTACAGCATTTAGTCTTATAGTCATAAAAATTATATTAAAATTGGACAGTTTCTTCATGATACATTGACTTAAGACTTAAAAATGTCTTGGAGTAACTGAAAACTAGAAGCATAATTATCCAAGTTCATGTCTGTGTCACTGTAGTCACTGACTGGAAAGTCATTGATTTCTTTACCCAGAAGAATGTGCTGAAATAGTAGTAGGTGTTGGTTAAAATTAGAATCAACTATTTTCATAACCAGAATGCCAGACATGTTAAAAAAAAAATTAAAATGACAGAGCTCTTTTGCTTGTAGGTTCAAAAGGTTTTCTGTCCAGTTCAGCTAATTACAATTGGATCCTGCCCCTGAACTTGGCACATGAAATAATGAAATGCATGACAGATTTCTTAAACCTAGTGATGGAAGCTCTGAATCCTTCCCAGGGATAGGCCTTCACGAATTGCTCTCAGGTGCTGGATACCACTGTCCTCTCTTATAGTCTCCGTATGCTTCCCCCAACCCCCATGTTGAGCCCCCAGGGAAGGATTGAATATTGACGTTATTTTCATTTAATAGCTCATTACTGTGTCCATACTCTCCAACTCTCCTTTACTAGCAGAGAGCTTACCAGGGCCCCAGCACTGTAACTGTACACATGTGTTTCTAGACTACTATAGGAATTGTTTATCTCTAGAAGCTATTTATTTGTAGTTAATCGCCATCATTGGGTGTCTCTTGAGAACTAGAGAAATTCATACACAGACACAGTTTTCATGGGGGGCCGGGGCGGAGGGATACAACCCACCATCCCAGCTGTTGTTTTTGTGTAAAGAAGAGGCAGAAGATAAACAAGACTCTTAAAACTAGACTGGTCAGTTGTATGGAGTCTGACTACTGCCAGAGGTTCCTAACTAATCAGTTTCCAGTGGTAATGGTTGTCATCACTTTGGATGCAGCTTATTTGTTCTCTTTTATTTTCACGCACTGAATCATAACTCTGCCACTGGTGTGCAATTCCAGAGTTTATCATTTTTTCTATCAGATACCTAACATTTACAAAAAGACTTCAGTTATCTTGCCCAGTCCAAGGTCTTGGCACCCTGCACCTTATTTCTTGCTTATGTAAGTTTGAAAGCCCATATTGCCATTTTCTCAATAAACAAGCTTAATTAAAAGAGAGAGAGATCAGTGGCTTTAAGGCTGAGACTATAAGCAGTGATTCAGAAGATGCTTACTTGAGTAAGAAAAACATGATGCTCTGGGGGAATTACAGTGCATTTCCCCTGCTGCATTAATGTTTGAGAACAAACAGAATGTGGTAGTGTCTTGGGGTTTTAGCAGTAGCTCCTGATTAAAAGATACGGTCATTTTCCAGTTTGATCACCAATTGTGTAAGAATAGGTGGGATTTGTTAGCTTTCTTTTTTTGGGTAAACTTATTCTAGACCTACAAAAATTATACGGATGCTTATGCTTGTGTTTTGAAAATTTTATGATGATTGTTGGAAAACAAAATATTTCCTCCATACAAATGATGTTATAAATTAAAAAAAAAAAACAGCAAGCATATTTAGAATATGAGTGGTAGCAGTACCTCTTGAAAAGCAGAAATTAGGGATTCTCTTTGAATATGGATACTACTCTCTGTAAAGGGGCTACATTTTGTCTAACAATTACAGCAGAAGAGAAAATAGTTGGAAAAGAAGCTTAGTGAATTCACTGCCAAAATAAAGCTTTAAGAAATAAAGCAGTGACATGGGTTGAACATGCAATTTTTGAAAAAGAGTATTTAGAGGTAGAATTTTATTGAATAATTGGCAAACTCCTCATCTTTGGGAATGATTACCCAACTTTATGGAAAGGCCAAACCTGGGTAACTTGAGGCCTAAGAGAAATGAATGGCAACAGATCCATCTGGTCCCCGTGGTTATCAGGAGACCAGCTCAAGTGGGTTGTTACCCTGAATGCGCATGTATCATGATCTGCCTATATCTCCTTTCCACTGTTTAGTACTTGTTCTTCCTGAATCAGCAAAAGAAATCACTGTAAAATTAATCTACTTTACAGGATGTTCGCTTGCTGCCATTGCTGTGTCACAAGACAAGCTTCCTGTCATCCTTTATTAAAGGAAAATTTTTTTATGTTCTTAACAATATGCCATTCTTTTGGGAGCTGGGTGATGGAGAGATGTGTCTAGGCTTTCAGCATTTTAACTTGGGAATAAATTTTGGGGATTATTAGGAACTGCCATATACAGTAAACCTCAATAAACTAGGAATATTTGGAAAAAGGACAGTTTTTGGTAAATTAATTTCCTTTTGAATGGAAAGTTAAACACTTTACCTTTTTTAAACCCTTAATATTAACTTTTTCAGGTTTTGGATTTGGAGGTCATGATTTTGAAAATAATGTCCTTTGACTTAGTTTATAACAGTGCTTTGGAACACCCTTTTGATTTATGAATCTTGTTATTCAGGCTTCACTTTCTGTAGAGGCTTAGGAGACTGAGAACATGACTGCCCAGTTTTATAATTTGATTTTCTTTTTTTTTTAAGAGAATAAATCCCTTTTGTTTTTGTTTTGTTTTCTCGCCCTTTAGATTTAGAATGAAAAATCTGTCTCACCATGCCCAACATCAGTAGGCCTAGTTCTTCATGGAATCATGTTCCTTGAGGGTTTATAGATATTCTAGCAAAATATGGTAACGGAAATGAGTTGTCCGTAAACCACTTAAGATATTGATTTTTCTTCAGTGTGAGTTACTTAAAGTTAAGATGTATTTACTCAAGAAGAGTGTTGATTTGACTCTTCTGCATAATCCAGACAATAAATGCACCCAGCAAATAGGCGATAACTATGTGCTCTCTGCTCTTTGTATGTCACCATAGGAAGTTCTAATGTCAGTAGTATTGTCAAATGTACCAATCTCTTGATAAGATTTTCATAAATCTTAAAAAGCAAGAGAAACCCATCCCTGATGGACAAGGTGATATAGTAGTTCTGATCTCCTTGTTTGAAGTTAGTTTTTGAAATTTTGTTCAGCTTTTCAACTTTTTTCTTTTACACATTCGGTACTTAAAAATTAAGAAATATTTTCCCAAGTTAAAATGTTATCATTTTCATTAATCATAAATTAAACATATTTAGGAACACATCATTTTTCCTGAATATAAGTAAGGAACTGAAGTGAAAGAATTGCTTTAAATTAATCTAAAATCTAGCACTGATACGTATGTGCTTAAGGGTTTATTGCCTCTAAAGAAAGATAGTTTAGATATCATCTATCAATGATAACAATGAGACCTAAGACTGTTAGTGTGTAAGAATAATAGCTTATATTTCAGATTTGGCATAAATAAAAATGGAATCTATTTCCAATGGTTTCTTCCCTTAATCCTTGATCAAGCCATACTATGACTATCAAAAAATAATCTTTAAAATATACCTAAAAAAAAAAAACTTAAGAAAGGGTGGTAAAGGTTAAGATATGACAAGAAGTGGGTCTGGGTTCATGGGTAATGCGTTATATTCTCTATACTTACATGTGCTTGAAATATAATAACACTTTCAGATGAATCATTTCTTTTAGAAATCAATTTCCCACATATCTGCAAAAGTGTTTCATTTTAGTACTATGAAATGAAGGGATCCTATGCTGTGTCACGGTAGGGTTTATGATTTATAGATGTTAAAGTAAATTTCACACTTTCAAGATGAAGTAGTGTACCTCTGTCAGGTATTTATAAAGAGCTTGCCTGTGGGTGGTAGTAGTAAGTGTCATCTTATTATCTGACAATTGAGGGCAAAAGAGAGGTCAGGCTATTGGTGGAACTGTTAGAGCTAGCAAGTCAGCAAATAAGCTTTTTAGCACTTGAGATTCGTGGTTTTATGGGCATTGAAGCCGTGGTCACACCAGCAACACTCAATCAAAAGTCTTGTTTCTAAGATACACTGAACATGCTAGAAATGTGAATGCTACTCAGATAACGATCAAAGAATTTATGTACTGGTTATGTACTTTATATCCAGATTGCATTATATACACACATACATACCAATAGATAAATGAGTAAGTAAAAAAACAGACACATATGTATGCCATACATGCATATATATTTTAATCATAGTTTTTCTTTGTAATTTATGTATATATTTCCAAAATGAGTAGCCACACTAATGTCTATAATTAAGTTACTTGGCTTAAAACAATCATCAGGATTCTGGACATGTTTCCACTAGGTAATATAAAAAAACATTACCTATATTTTAGTAATAAACCACAAAGAATGGAATGGGTCTTTAATTAGCATCATGTGCACTATTTATGAATTACACAAAGATGATGTGTAACAGACCCTTTTAGTTCTTCCTAATTTACAAAAAAAAACATGCTGGATCTTCAGTTGTGCCTGCACTGCAAGGAGAGGGAGATTTAAAAATTATATTAAGTATGTCTCGAAATGTTAATTTTTCTATGGCAGAGTTGATGAGAAATTTGCCAAAAAGGGTAGAGACTCGAATGGGCACAGTGGAAGTCAGCATAAAGCATGAGGAGTGAGAGGAGGTTAGCGTTTGGAGGACAAGGGAAAATAAATGCAGATTTATGGTATCTATGGTCATTTTTTTCTTGAAAACCCAAAACTTGCACCACCATACTCAGGCAGACTTTGGGAGCTCTGAGTTTACCACCATGGTTAATGATGTACCCAACATAAACTTTCCTGGAAGTCTTTGACCTCTGAGCTCACTTGTTGCCTGTTTTGTGTGGGCCAAGAATCTCACAGCTCTGTAGCAGGCACAGGCTACAGATGCTTCTCTTCGGCATTTGTGGGCCTCTGTGTGTGTGTGTGTGTTCGATGAATAAAAAAAATAACTGTTGATTCCATCCCATGGTGAGATGAGCCACAGCCTAAACTTGGCAATCACATTTGGCCTTACTCCTTGGATAAAAGTAGAGACATAGTTCAGGAGACAGATTGTGGAGTTGAAAATAACCAAGAGGAAAATCATCAGGCTCTAAGCAAGTTGTTTATGAACCAGTGTGTGAACAGAACATCTGATTTAAAAAAAAGCTACAGATGGGTGGGGATGGAAAGGCAAATGATTTATGGAGCTGGCCAAGTAATATCTGGCTGTGTCAAAAAATGGAAAGAAAAATCTTAAATGCGTTACATTCCTTCCATCTTGCTTGCCATCTGCCTCAAATAATGCTGCTGTTTCTTGAGCCCACTTGTTCCTCTATTGTGCTGTTTGTGGGGGAGCCCAGAGAGGTTTGTCCTTTCTTCCTGCTTTCTTTTGCCGTTGCTATTGGAAAGTTAGTAGTACAGCCAATGTGTTCTTCTCTCCACTCCACCCCCCATTGTTGTATGAAAAAAGCCAATAAAAATGAACATCTGGCAACGAAACAGTCTTGATCTAAGGAGGAAGTTTCCTGGATTTATGATCTCCCTTTTCTGCTCAAAGTATAAACTGGAGAGAACTTGCTGCAATTATTCTGGGGTCAGGGGGCCGGGGTGAGTGGAGGTGCCGAGGTTGCTGCCTAGGCCGGAAAAACATTTTGCATCAGCTGAGTGGCTGCTTGCCTGCCAGGATGCTGCTGTTTTCTATCCTGAGTTTTGTGAAAGGACAGTGGGTATGAATTCTTGGCTGGAAGCTCTTGTCCTCTTGATTACTAAACAGAGTTAAGCTTAAATTGGCCACAAGAAAATTCAGTCTCTTAAATTCTACCTGCTAACCACTAAATTTTGCCTTATTTATCTCCTTTTCTCGAAGTTACTTTCACATTGTAGGATGTGTTTTCTCTTCATGGTAACTGTTGAAGGTAGCTTTAAAATGAACTCACTCATGCAATAGAATATTAATAGAAATATATGTTTCTATTTAATTATTTACATCCCACGAAAGCAATACATTAAAATAAGTTATTGAATGCAGTGGGGGCTTCACATTGCTCCTGTTGAAGGGATTTTGTGGGTCACCAGTGTTGGTTGGTTCTAGTTTAGTTATGGTCCTGTCTGTCAAATTCACAGTCAGTGTGTGTAATGGCATCTTTATTCCTTAGCCCCTGCCCGCAGAACATTTTCCTTGCTTTATGTAATTTCTTGTTAGAGTAATCTCTACCTCCAAAGCAACTGGGATAGATTAAGTCAAAGCTCATGGTCAGCCTATAAAAACAGGAACTTCATTTCAGGGAAGATTTTTGTAAGATCACTTTCTAAAATAGCATAGTATTAGAAATATTTCAGTAATGCTTTTTAGCAAGGAAATTAGTTCAATATTTTTGGCTTTGCCATCACAGTACTCAATAACAGATACACGTTGCTGTCATTACAGCTTTTTTCTGTTATCTGCTATAGACTGATTTTAGTTTAAGTGCTTTGAAATTACTATTTCTTCCATTTTTTATCTAATGCTTTATAAGTGGGATGCTCAAGTACAACATGGAATCAAGGAATCCTTTTTTCCTTGTCTTTCATCATTTTCCATATTTAAGTTGAATTAATTATCTTTGACTCAGACCAGAAACTAGTATTTAAAAAAATCTACTGTCGGTATATTTTCTTGGCTAATCATCCCTTGGTTCTTTCTGATACTGCATTTTCTCAGGACCTAGCCAGATCAGATATTGTCCCTTTATTTTACTGAACTTCCTAATTGCAATTTATTTTAACCAAGAAGCAGTTTTTAAGGGTTGGTGATAAAAAGAAAATAGCTGATGGGTTAGTAATTGTTCTGTTTTTTCTTCCATATCACTTTATTGTGCAAGATTATTTCATTGCCTCTTTAGTAATTTTCATAAAATAGGCAACAAGCACTATTTACTTCTGCCTAGTATGATACCAGCCGTAATCATGCATAGGTGTAATAGATGTCTATTTCCTATCTTTAAAGAATATATAACCTGGTGAGATCAACAAGAGGTGAATTATTGAGGCGATTTGTGATTAGAATTGGCACTGCACGATAGAAGTTCAAGATGGCATGGTGCAGCCTGTGCGAGCTATAGGAATTTAAAGAAGGAGACTGTTGTGCAATTATGGGAAATGTTCTTGAGGAGGCGGAATTGGAGTTGAGAGTTCAAATTGTTTTCTCACCACTCTTCATTTTAATTTCAGCATTTGATAAGCTTCCTTTTAATATCTTTTCCCCTCTTCATAGAATGCCTCAGAATTCTGAAAATGACCTGCTTTTTATAAAGATATGAGTGTCTTTTGAAACTCAACTGTCCTGACTGTCTATAAGAATGTTCTACTGGGGAGAGAAAGAAACTAAGATGCTGGTAGAATGAATGGTCTCACAGTCACTTTTGACTTGGGCTTGTAGGGTAGCCAGACTGTGTAGTTTTTCTTAGAAAACCATAAAAACTCATTTCAGACATTACCAAACTATTTGGCTTACATGTGTTATTTGCTTGGTATGTACACAGGGTTAGTTAAAAATAAGAAAACACACGCTATGGATTTATAACAAGAGAAAGTCAACAGCATTTCCTGGTGGCTCCTTTTTGCCCATTCACCCCAGGAACATGTGCAGCGCTGGATCAGTCTAAAACTGACCGATGGACGAGGGCTAGCCAAATGTGAGGCAAGAGGAAGGGGGCCATCTTCAGGAAGCTGTGAGCTTTTCCCTTTGTAGGGTGAGTGTTTTGTAGGACCAACATTGTAAAAGACCTTTGACCTCTATGTCTTTGTAATTTCTGTTTCACCCTCAAGATCTGACCCAAAGTTAACAAGTGTCTTTTTAGTCACTAGAGACACAGCTGACAAAAGGTGATCAAATTCAGAAGGTGACTGAACATCCAGGATTACAGACTGTACAAAGTGAAATGGTAGCACATTTTATAGGGAAACTACCACCATAATAACACTGCCGTCGTGTTTTCAGAGTTGTGTTTTTCATGTTTTAGTAGAGTTTACGTTTGGTATAAGAAATAGATGGTTTTAAATTAAAAAAAAAAACATTAAATTGTTACTTGTTTCTCTCTTTCTAGAGAGAAAGGATATTAATTGGCTCTCAGAGATGTCGTTTTAATTTAATTACTGATTGAGAGATGTGAGAATCATTGTGGGGAACTGATTTTTGCCCGAATAATTGGACAGTGATTTCAGGTTGTTCTATATATTTGATTCAAATTGAATTTTATGTAGTGACCCTTTCCCACATCCCTTTTGTCAAGAAAGCTCCAGATTACCAGCCTATTGGAAAAGCAACCTGTTCTGCTGTGGGGCTCTTAGCTCTGAAAGCACAGAATCACGACTGTGCACTTTGTGTATCAGATACTCACTGTGCACCTACCATGCCAGATATTGTGTGTGGAGGGGCAGGTAAATGGAGCCATCAACCCAGTTGACCACAGGAGTAATCCTGGCAAAGTCAACTCTTTTTAGTTCAACTTCATGAATAGAAAGAAAAGTTTGCACCGAGGATCATGTGGAACACCTGGAAATTCTGTGTTGGTCACTGGCTATGCTACTTTTCTACTTTATAAAGCCTGTAAATATAAAGAGGATTGCAGAGTTCGTTTAGGAAAGGCTTTTATTAACTCTAAATGTAAATGGATTAAACTCATTAATAAAAAGACACAGAGTAGCAGGCTGGATTAAAAAAAAAAATCCAATCTTCTGTTGTCCCCAGGAAACACATTTAACCACAAAAGATAAACATAGACTGAAAGTAAAAGGTTGGAAAACAATGCTACAAGCAAATGGACCAAAAAAGAAGGCAGGAACAGCTATACTTGTATCAGATGAAATAGACTTCAAATTAAAAAAGGTAAACAGATGGACACTACATTATGATCAAGGGGACAATACACCAAGAAGAAATAACACTCATCAACATACCAAATGAAGGAGCACCAAAATATATTAGACAATTATTATCAGCTCTGAAAAGAAACATTAAAGAAAATACATATGTAGTAGGAGACTTCAACACCCCACTCTCACCAATGAACAGATCAACGAAACAAAAAATAAACAAAGACACTAGAGCCCTAATTAAAGACTTAGAACTCATGGACTTAACAGACATCTATAGGACACTGCACCCCCAAAAATCTGAGTACACATTTTTGTCAAGCACGCACAGCTCATTCTCCAGAATTTATCACCTACTGAGCCACAAGACAAACATCAACAGATACATGAAGATCAAAATCATTCCAACTATCTTCTCCAATCATACAGGTATCAAACTAGAAATAAATCATGAAAAGAAAACAAGGAACCCTCCCGCTTCATGGAGATTGGAATCCACACTACTGGAAAACCACTGGACTAATGAGGAGATCAAAGAAGAAATTAAAAAATACTTTGAGTTGAATGACAAGGAGGACACCACTTTTCAGAATGTATAGGATGCAGCAAAAACAGTAATAAGAGGAAAATATATAGCAATACAGGCTCACATCAAGAAATAAGAAAGAACTCAAAGAAACAATCTACTTTCACATCTCAAAGAGCTAGAAAAAGAACAACAAAAAAACCCTAAAGCCAGTAGAAGAAAGGAAATAATAATCAAAGCAGAAATAAATGAAATGGAAATTTTAAAAAAATCCAAAAGATAAGTGAAACCAAAAGTTGGTTCTTTGAAAAAATAAACACAATAGATAAACCTCTAGCCAGGCTCACAAAGAAAAAATGGGAGAAAACACATATAAATAGGATAATAAATGAAAGAAGAGAAATCACAACAGACTCAGTAGAAATCAAAAGAATAATGAGAGACTATCGATTGTGGAGGTAGTCGAAGAAAACAAAATTGAAGACAGATAAACTTATCTGAATGTTCAGAGATATTACCACATATGTACATCATTGAAAACACAGCAAATGGTGCTGGCTTGAGAAAGGAAAGGAAGTGGTCCTTTTGCAGCTTAATTAGTCAGGGATTTGGCACCCCAGTAAACATGAAGGGCCCATATGATGACTATCTGGCTTTCTACAAGGCAATAAGCATGAAGGACAAAGGACCTTCAGGTTTTTTATAAACAGCAGGATGGAAAGAGCTCATGGCACCACTCTTAATTTTTTTTAAATTTTTATTTTTTAAGATTTATTTATGCATACAAGAGCTGGGGTACAGGCCAGAGATGTGGGGGGTGAGAGGATCCATCAGAGACAGAGTGGGGAACAGAACAGGCAGACTGACTGAAATACACTGCTGAGGGGAGCAGCGGGAGAGACAGGAGAGGTCTGCCTTGCCATGTGGGTTTCTCCCTGGCCAGCCTGGGATCGAACTCATGCTGCAGAGGCTGGATTGCTTCATAGTGCAGTGCTTACCCCCCCTGTGCTACTCTTTAAATGGAAAAACTGAGAGTTAATAAACAGCTTTTCATCTCTGGGAAGTTGCTTGCACCTGACTGGAGAGTTAAGATCTGTCCGCTAGAAAGGTATTGGAGATGAGGATACAGATCCTAGAAGATCACCATTCAGGGTGTTCCTTTAAGCTCAATTGAATTCAAGTCTAAAAACTGATGAAGTTCCTGAAAAATGAAATGAACAAATGACTGGTCACAATTCACATGGTCAGGGGTCCTGAGAATTTCTGCTCTGAAGCCTGGTCTTTCTCTGTCAAAGGTTCAGAGAACCTTTGACTTGGTTTAGAGGGTAGTTGAGTGTTTGGATTGTTGAGGTTCCTCATGTCTAGGACTTTATATGACACAACTGTAGACCTTTTCATACCCATGACTCAGTTAATAACCAAAGCCAACCTGGAAGCTAATTAAATAAATCACTTAGAATGGAGAAGAATGAGAAAATACCTAATTTGTGAAAGAATTTCCTGACTGTTATAGATTGCTAAGACCTAAATATTAGGCTTTTCCAGGTATATGTTTTTTAAACCAGAATGGGTTAAAATCTATCAGAAAAACTTGTGTGTGAATGAATAGCTCTCTATTGGCAGATGGCTGGCAGACTGGGCCATCAGTCTCCCAGGCTTGTGATTCTAACAAGATTCTCTCCTGTGGCATAAGCCTGGAATATGTATGTTGCACAAAGCCACAATCATGTGCACGTAGGTCAGCTGACACCACATTGAGATATAAGTTCTTGTTTTTGTTACCTTGATAATCTCGTGCTTTTGCTTCTCTTGATAGTGGTTTTGGTAGAGAATTAAGTTGTACTGTGTTGCCCAGTGCCCAAGGCTGCATTCTCTAAAGAATTTGTCTGCATTTCACTGTCGTTTTCACTCCAGCCTGGAGGGCATCTGACCGCTTTCTCTTTTGCATTGTCGGGAGGTAGAACACTTTCCTCTGAAGCAATGTTGAGTTTACTTTATTAGAACTCACCCAATGTGAATAAAAGCAGTGAGTCAGACAGTGCCGACTTCAGAGCAGGACAGTTTGGGTGGGGAAGTCTCTGAAGATACCAAGTTTTATAGGCTACACCCAGAGGAAAATGGACAAACCATGATAAAGATCATCAGATATTTCTGGTCCACCAAAAGCTTAGGAGAGTGAGAACTAAATTGTCCTCTAAAAAAACTTAGATGAAAAAATCATTCTGATGCTCATTCAACAACTTGACTTTTATCAGAAAGAAAAATAGGACTGGCCCTAGGTAAAATTGTTGGGAGTGGTGGTGGATAAACTTTATTGTTCTTCTATTCCTCTTCTTCTCCTTAGGACCCTCGCACCTGTTTAATTAGGTTTTAAAAAAAAAAACAACATTTTTTTATATCATTATTTTTAAACAATGTTTGCTTCCCCCCACACCCTCAGGTGTAGTCCCCCCTAGAATTTCTTTCACCAGTGCACCTGTGCACCATCACCTCAGTCCCCTGTGCTCCTCCCTCCCTCCCTCTGATCCCTCTTCTGCCTTCTCCCCTGCAGCAGCACCTGTTTAATTTGCATCCATCTATCAGCTCCCTTAAAGCCTTTCCTCAGAAACCACCTGAGATTTGTTTTGTTAAAGAACTAATAGTTGCTAACTGCTGCTGATGTATCCTCTGTGCGTCACTGTACCCCAGAACCCTACCACTGCTTTAAAATGGGGATCAAATCTCAGATGTCTTAGAGGCATAAAGTAGATCCCTGAAGTTAGTAAAAATCTGTGTGGATTTAAGACAGAAGGGAGTGATGGGGTCTGGCAAGTTAGGGGTAAATGCCTGACCACAGGAGCAGGCCCTGCTCAGCTTCAGCAGGCACTGCCAAGTCTAGCAGTGCTGCGAGACCTTCCAGATTTGCATGAGAATATGGAAATTTGGATTCTTACATGACATTTTCCACATCTTTTCAAAGATTTCATAGTATTAAAGAGTTTTGTGGGCAATAAAACAACTCTTTGGGGCCCCGTGTGCTTGTGATCAAACCATGTCCTTTGGTTCCTAAATAGAGGCCTGTGGTGTGCTGTGCTTTCTTTATTTCTTTTTATGTATTTTACATCATTGTTCATTTTTAAACAAAGTTTCCATCCCCTGCCTCCCTCCATGTGTAGTCCCCATAGAATTTCCTTCACCAATTCACCCGTGCTTTTTTTTTTTTTTATAGATTTATTTATGCATACAAGGACTAGGGTACAGGCCAGAGGTGTGTGTGTGTGTGGGGGGGGGGGGGGGTGAGAGGATTCACCAGACACAGAGTGAGGAACAGAACAGGCAGACTGACTGAAATATACTGCTGAGGGGAGCAGCTGGCGAGACAGGAGAGGTCAGCTGAGCCATGTGGGCAGCTCTGTGGCAGGCCGGGATCGAACTGCTGCAGTTGCTGTGGTTAGCTTCACAGAGCTGTGTTTAACATCTTGTGCCACCAGGGAGGCTTCATCCTTGCTTTCTTAAAGCTAAATCATTTAAATCTAGGGATTATATTTTTATCCGAGATTTTTATACTTATATAGTGTTTGTACTTATAGAAGTTGTATATATACTTATATAATGTAATTGTTTTTATAAGTGACTTGGCGGTGGGGCGGGAGGGGAAGAAAGGTAGCTTTTTATCTAAGTTCAGAGAAACTTGAAGAATGACCTTCCTAAAAAGGTAGCTGAGAACATCTCTCTCTGGCTTTTCTAAAAGTCATGTTTTATAACTTAAAAACATAATACTTTGTGAATTGATATCAAGAACTCCAGATGGGTTGATGGAAATGGTAACCGAGGCTCCATTCATTTTAAAAAGTTATCTTGAATGAGCAGCCAATACAGAGGCTCAGAATCAGCCAGCTTGCTCTGATGGCTGAGAGGAGACAGTCCCCAGGCTATCCAGGGTTTTGAGTGAGAGGATTTAAGGAATATTTACATAGAAATGAGCAAGGAGCCTGATTGTGCTCCTGGCTCTAACAAGTCAGGTATTCTGTTTCTCTCCCTATAAATTTGCCTAACTCCCCTGTCCACCTTTTGGAGAAATTAATTGCCAAGACTCCATCTAGAAGGAAGCTTGCTATACCGGGCTTGTGAATGTGCATACAGTCACTATTCCTCTAATGGAGTTCTGTGCACCCTGTGATTTAGACATTGGCAGCAAGGTATGGTATATACTTTGAATGAGATCCAAGTGTTCTAGTCCATTTAAATTTCATAAGTTATGGTTTCCTGAAAGAGAAACGGGTAACAGATTGTATCATGGCAACTATGGAAAGGAACATGTAGAAATAGCTTTCACTATTTATGCCTCAGTATTTAAAAGTAGGTCTGAGTAATTCTAAAATCAACCAAGGCAAGCAAATACTAGTGTGTTAACTTTCACTTCTTTGTTCCTCATATTTGACAATGAGGTAAGTTTTTCTTGAGAGATAAGAATTTGGGTTATTTTCTCAGGTTGGAGGGGAGGTAATAGATGTGAGAAGTTTGAAGTGCTTGCTCACCTCTGATTCTCTCCCTCTTCAATTATAGGAGTGGGTTATTTATCCTTGGAGCATCCACTTGGATATGGCTCTTTCAGAAACCTTAATAGTGAAAACATCTTCAATTGAATACTTTCTAATCTGCCACACATTGTGCATGTGATACATGGATTATAACATTTTTCACGATAGTCCTATCTCCTGTAGAAAATACAGGAGAGTATGTTCTCCAAAGATAGGAAGAAATACTTCATTGTGAGGAAAACTGAAGAGCAGGGTGTGCTTTTAAGCCATTGTGGCTACCACCTGCAGCCTTGATTGTGTTAACGCAGGAGGCGCTTGGGAGCGTGGGCACGTGGGCCCAGGGCATGTGTGCCTAATTGTGGACACCTGGAGCATGGGTGTGTACGCATGTGCAAATGTGCACACCTGAGCTTAGAGGTCAGGGATATAAGGGTGGCGCCACTCAGAGACAGAGGAGAGGACAAACGGGGTGACCTAGAGAGAGACAAGACCACTAGAGAAAGCCAGAGAGAGCCTGTAGGGGCAGGATAGGCACAGTGCAGATTTCCTATGATCGGAGCAGACGGGGTAAGGAGGAGTCGTGGAGCCCTCAGTGGCTTTTTAGGCTTTTATTGGGATTTACCAGGTACATGGCAGGCAGGGGTGCTGGGGGGCCGGGAGGCTGGCAGGCCTCCCAGCCCCCGGCCTGTCTTCACTCTTTCTGGGCTGTCCGACCTTTTCTCCTGGCCTCTGCTTCTCTGCTCGTTCCCTTCCGGCCTCTAGCTTGTTCTGGTCTGTTGTAGTTCGCTCTGCTCTCTTCTCTCGCTGTGTTCTGCTGGCGTCCCTGGGACGCCACCCTTATAAGCTCAGTCAGTCAGCCCGGGTGAACCCACCTATGTATGCCCACACCCTACTCCATGTGCCCGCCATCAGGCATGCATTCAGGACCGCAGGGATCCTTCATCAATCCTAATGGTGGGAGGGCAGAAAAGCCTGACACTTTTTTTTTTTTTTTTTTACCTTACTCTACAGAGCCCAGGGAAAGAGCGAAAAGATTCTCAGGGGACTGGGAGGCTCCGTTGCCTTCCAAGGCTTCAGGCACTGCCCCCCCCCCCCCCCTTTACCAGCTGCACGCTTGCCACAACAGGATATTCATTTCCTTTGTGATACCCACAAAGTACAGCAGGTGGGACTGTACTGAAGAAGGCCTAAGGAGAAAGCATGGAGGTTGGAGGTTTGAAGAGATTGGGAAAGGGTAGGTGTAGTGTGTGTGCAGAGTGAGCTGGCCAGAGACGTGAAGAAGGTTGTCTGGGCTGTGTTGAGGGCCATTTAAGATTGGACCACCATGTCGAGACAGTGGCCAGTCAGCCTCTTGAGAAGCTCCAGAGCAGCACTGAGCTGCTTGTACCAGGATGGGCAGAGTTGGTAACCAAATTTGTGCAGGTTTGGGGGGTTTGTTAGACGGTTAATGGAGCAAGAGACTTCAGTGTGACGTTAAGAATGTTATTTAGCTGAACCATAGATTCTGAGCTGGATAAGGAGAGAATTGCAGATAGGAATGAGCTGATGGACTGCTTTAGTAAGGATCAGACAAATTTTTGGAAGCTGATATATAGTGTAAAAGGAAAAATCATTAAAATAAGAGCCAAGACATTCCCCTGCAGCTGTCTGTCTTGGCTTTTAATAGGTGACTTGTTTGCATACTTCTCACAATGAGGAGCAAGAATTTTGTCCATTTTTGTTTTGTAGTTCCTTCCTCACAATTCCTGCTACCCATATAAAGAAAGATTTCTTAAACATCTGTGCAGTCTGTATCTCCCCCTAGCTGTTTCTCATTTTATTTTTTTTGTTTAAAAACGCATATATTCATGTTCAAAATTGTGATAACTGAGCAGATGAGCTATTTAGTGACTGTAGGCCTCTCTCTTATGCAATAAGGTACTTTTTAATCAGTAGATCTCAAGTGATTCCTGGGCTTAGATCCCAGAGACCACCCCGAGTTAGCTCTGTGGGGCTGGAGCCTAGGAATGTGCATGTCTGCTTATTAGTAGTTTAATGACACTGAGAGAAATGCTGCTGTCCCTGCTGTCATTTATCCTTATCTCAACATCCAATGTAAAAATAAGTCTTTTTATGAAGCATTGCAAAGAGCAAGGGTAAAACCAGTGAATTAACTTTGTCTCAAAAATACTATCACATTTGAAACACAGTTCTTCAGGAATTGAGGAGCTTGTATGGTATTTCCCTTTAGTTAGTTGAAATTTTTTGTTGTATTTGTGTTTTTGGTGTTACGGAAAGTTGTACATGGATATGCTTATTCTTTAAGCATCTGTATTTTACTAAGTCAGATATTTTTTCTTTTTTTAAAGCATGAGATGTGAGAAGGGAAAATCTTTGCATCTTTTTTTTTTTTTCTTTGCATCTTTTTTAATGAGCAGGAGGTACTGAAAAATAACCAGTCACCAACTTTCTTGGGAAGGAATTGTATAAGAAGTGGCTTTTTAATTTTTTTTTGGTATGAAAAAACAATTAGAATTTACCTAAGGGCAGGTTGTGGGAATATAAGAAACAATTGGTAGAGTTAGTGAAAAGAGCCAATTGTAGCTATTTTGAGACGACCCATTGAAACAAATCAGAACTTATGAATTGCTTCTATTTTTGACATTTTCTTCCTATAAATATGTAAAGCCAAGTTATTACTTAGCTTATTACTACAAAACATTAACAGTTTTAACAACTTTTTTAAACATACATGCAATATGCAAGATACAGAGCCTGGCTCACTCAGTAGTTTTGGCTGCTGGAAGTCCTGATTCACTGTCCCCCCAAGGGACTCCAGAGTCACAAGACTTGGGGGGGTGCTTAGGCATTACCTGGTATTTGAGCATCTGCTATTGACTTTTTAAAAAACTGAAATACAGTATTGTGATTTTAATTCTTGATGAGCTCCAAATAGACATTCATACCTCAATTTTTTCCGTGAGTAGTTGCCCTTTAAAGTCAGGGTGAGTATAACATGAATCGTCTAAATTGGAGTACTTTTAAGAATGAAAGTTATTGTAATTACTCCAGAATACTGTTCATAAAACCAAGTTCTAACGTGGTTTTGAAAAAGTATTTAACCTGAGAAAAACCTATGTGAGCTCAAGCTTGTTTACCAAGGTGATCAAGGTGCTGCATATTATACGACTTTTTTTATGACATGGGTCCTCTAGAGAAATATCTCTTTTTTAATGGTAAAATTTTATTTCCTTACTTGCAAAAAATCTTTTCTCAAATCAGCCTCATTCCATTCTAATGATTTCTTATATATGGCTTAAGTTGGAAGGCTAAAATTCTTTGTAGAGGTTCCTTTTATTTTGGAGTATTTCCAGAAAGCAGTGATAGCCAGTAGTAGGGTGGATATAATTAAACCAGAGGTTTTTACACTTTCTTAGCAATGCTGTAGTGTCTCATTCATGGTACTCCTACTGGTCCAAAAGGAATACCTTAGTTCTCCAACTTACTGAGTTGTTATGTCCAAACAACTTAGTAAGTATTATGTACTAATAACTTAGTGGCTATTTGAAAAAATACTACATGTAAACTGAAAGAAAAATACTTTCGTTGTACTCTGAAAAAAAATCACAGCTTGGTATCAGTATGATGTCTGTACCTGTGAGAATTCAGATTCTATTTTATCACCCTCATTTTCTCCAGTTACTTGCTATTTATCACAACACTGCTTTTTAAAAAGTCAGATTTACAAAAGGTAAGTCATAAGCCAAAGCAATGTAGTACAATTTAATATAAAAACTGAACTATTTTAGAGTAGCAGTTTGTTTGGTAGAATTTGAGTGCTGTTACTTCCTTCAAGATTTAAAATAAACCTACAGTTTATTGTGCTGGGCTTGGAAGCCTCAGCACTCAATTTGGGAACCACACAGGTCTAGTCATTTCTCTTAAGTTCGTCATATGGACTACCAGTTGAACATACATTGTACTTAAAATACGAGAATTTTTAGAAAAGATTTATTTATGCATACAAGAACTGGGTACAAGCCAGAGATGTGGGGGGTGAGAGGATTCAACAGAGACAGAGTGGGGAACAGAACAGGCAGATTGACTGAAACACACTGCTGAGGGGAGCAGTGGGAGAGTCAGGAGAGGTCTGCTGCGCCATGTGGGTTGCTCCCTGGCTGGCCGGGGATTGAACTCGTGCTGCAGAGGCTGTGGATGCTTCATAGTGCGGTGCTTAACCCCTTGTGCCACCAGGGAGGCCCGCAATACAAGAAATTTTTTCATATATATGTTGAATAGGTCTCAAAGACATGGTGTTTAGGTTAATACCTCCTATCTTTCACTCTTACCCCTTCTAGAATTTGGTTGTATTGTGTTTCTGTACAACAGTTATGGTTCATAGATTCTTTGTTATGTGAGGCTCTGAGCTCAATGAGCCACTTCCCATATGTTTGCACATTCAATATCTAGCTTCCATAATCACTCTACTGTAAAAGTCTCTCTACAAGGCTGCTCTGGAACTCTCCTTCGAATTGTGCCCTTATACCATAGGCCAGGAAACTGAAGTCAATAGAAGTGACTTGCTAGCGAACATGCAGCAAGTAGTTTCAGTTCTAGGATATGAAGTCAAGTAGTTTTTGTTGTTTGTGTTTTTTACTCTAATGACTAGAAACTTTGTCTCCATTCACAGTCGTCTCCATACATACCACACCACATCACCACACCACTGTCCATGTGTCTCCTGCTGTGAGAGGTCTGCATGTTTCATTGTGCCCTTAAGGGAGGTTCTCCTGTCCTCTTTAGATGAAGGCACTGAGTCGCAGAGTAATTGAGTTACTTGCCAAAGTGAAGGGCTAGGAACTGGAATTTGAATACATGCCTCAGTGGTACCAACCACAAAACTTAGTGTAATTTATAACGGTGACCAAAGATGTAAAATCCTGGAGATGTTTTAGAGTCAGTAAAGATTAAATTGTAATAATATGGCTTTTGCGTTACTACATTTTGATAAATCCTATTCATTTGGAAGTCATGCATGGTATGTGTGGCACCTCTCTATCAAACAGTGTCTTTTTTGACCCAACTATGTGGAATAACAGAGATTATATTGTGCTTACCATTTATAAATATATGTATAAAAGAGAAAAAGAGAGAATGAATGGATCTGTTTGTCAGTGGGCCAGCTGACTGAGATGGAATGCTGCAGCAGCATGAAGCCAACTGACTCCTAAGATAGGAAAGTGTGTGGAAGACTCTGTGTCAAGATCAGGTTTTTTTTTTTTTTTTTTTAATAGAGGCATGTTTTTCTTTATTTATTTGTTTGCTTGTTTGTTTGTTTTGTTTATACATGCACTGGGTACAGTCAGAAGCGCGGGAGGGTGAGAGAATTCACCGGAGCCAGAGCGGGGAGCAGAGCAGGCAGAAAGACCGAAGTACACTGCTGAGGGGAGCAGCGGGCGGCAGGAGGGGTCTGCGCGCCATGTGGGACCCTCCTCCGGTGGCCGGGGAGCAGCCGGGGATTGAACCGGCGCCGCAGAGGCCGCGGGCAGCTTCGCAACCCAGCGCTCTACCGCTGCACCACCGGGGAGGCCCAAGATCAGGTTTTAAGATTCATCTAGGAAGTAGAATAAGTACTAGGTAGGTCTTTAAGTCACCAATAGAAAGACCTCATGTTTATGATACTAAAATTCTCCATAAACTTTAATGTCAAGCAGAGGTTCATTGATACTGGTGTTGGAATTTTTCTGTGGAAGAAGACAGATCTGAATCAGAGGTGCCTTTCAAATAGGCTGTTTGGAGGTAACTGGGCAAATGGAATTACCCTGGGGTCTTTAGAACTTGAACTTGAAGTTTAATTTACAGAAGGATAGATTGGTTTACCAGAGTTGGGTATGGTTTATCTCTTGAGCGAGGAGAGTAGGGTTATAGAATGTAGTACTACAAAGATTATATTGCCACTGTAGTATTTTGGCATTTTTCCAAATACTTACAGCCCTCTTGGACAAGTATAACACTGCTTTGTAGGAAACAGAAAAAAGTGTTTACATCCAGAACATATTGAGTGGGTGTGCTGAGTTCAGCAGCCAGGTCATGTCCCCCAGGCCTACTGTTGTGGTTTATTCAGCTGACAAGCACAGGGAATCAATACAGTCAGCCCTCCCACCCCCGCCCTCCATCTCTCTTATTTGTATGTTTTCTTTTCCTTTTTCCTGCACACAGCCAAGTCTAGCATTTAAAACTAAGTAGTGCACAGCCTGGGACCTGCTTCCCAGAAACTCATCTGTAAATATAGGTGTTTGTTTTTCTTGGAAGGTGTTTTGTTCTTGTTGCTTTGCTTGATGCGTGCAGTGCAAATGTGACTGTTCTCCCTCATTTTAGATTGAGGTTCTTTGTGTATGAATATAAGGGTCTGTATTTCAGGAGTTGGCATGATAGCTAGAGGAGGGATGTGTGGTTCTGGCATCTGCAGGGTGTTGAATCATTCAAACTTAGTGATATGGGGAGTAGTAGAAAGATGTGCTGCAGGAAAATTGTCACATGTCCCCATAGCTCTGCCTTTCTGTTCTGCACTTTATATCAGTTGCACTCATATTGGTGATAACCTGGCCTTGAAATTAGATAAAGTAATGTAAGTATAAGAATGTATATAATCAACATATGTTCATTTCCATTGCCTAAAGGTAGCAAAACTGTAACTAATTTAAAACAGTACACAGTTTACATGAGATTTTGGGAAGTTTTTGGGTTTAGTTTACTTCACAAATAAAAAAAGCTGTTCCTTGAATATGAAACTGCAAGTCAAGGAGGAATGATGGAGACAATAGCAAATGCTGCTACTCGTATTATACAGATTGTATAGTCAGGGGAAAGTGAGCCTTAAACATAAATTACTCTCAAATGACTACAAAAAGAGTAACAATATCTAACATGTATTGGGAGTTTGTTGTTTACAGGACTTTGTGCTACCTACTTAACATCATTTATCTGATTTGATTTTCTCAGATACATGTATATGTGCATACACGAGAGATAGGTATGTGCGCTTTACTTAATATTAATGGGAAAGAGTAGTAAACATGTTGACCTGGATTCTTTGTTTTGTAACTGGTTGTAATCATCAGTCCAGTGAACATGAACATTTTTTTCACATTTTTCACTCCTGATCGGTCACCTGTAGAGAGAGAATAAGACTAGGGCCTCCCTGGTGGCGCAGGCGGTTTAGCGCAGTGCTCTGAGGCTGTCCGCAGCCTCTGCAGCACTGTTCGATCCTGGCTGGCCAGGGATATGCCCACATGGCGCGGCAGACCTCTCCTGCCTCGCCTGCTGCTCCCCTCTGCAGTGTATTTCAGTCAGTCTGCCTGTTCTGTTCCCTGCTCTGTCTCTGGTGAATCCTCTCACCCTCCTGCACATCTGGCTGTACCCCGGTTCTTATATGCGTAAATAAATAAATTAAAAAAAAAATGAGAGAGAGTAAGACTAAACATCATGAGCTTCTCTTTCAGTTGTGTACTTTTTCATTATAAAAGGTTACGAACTGTCATTTACATGTTGTTCAATCCTTGAAGAAAGGCTTCCAAGAAAACAGGATGTAACCAGTATTATAAATGGGAGATTAGAGAAATGTTTCATTCTCCCAGGTTCCCCAGAAAGGATGACTTTCCAGACAGATTTTATTTTGAAGATGTAACTAGATTAGAGAGCAGGCTGATTTCTCCTGTTGTGGGCTTCCCTGGCTACAGTGACTGATATTAATACTTCAATGATTAAATAAAAATAATAGTGACTATGAAAGATGACTGACTGATGATTCACTTTGGGGAACTATTTGGCTGGTTGCCTGAGTCCTGTTGCCAGGAACGAAACTGAGTATATTTTAGCAGCATCCTCTTGGCTATTAAAATTTAGGATGTCAGGTAGTTGGGTGGATCAAGAATATAGGTCATGGAAGGAAGTAGCTTTGAGGTTAGTTGAATTGAGCAGGCAGATCATGTGTTGAATTTGTAAACAACCTCCTGCTACCCTCAAATGTTGCAATTTTTAAGTGAACTGGCAGGAAAATTGGTACATTAGGGCCTTCCCGGGTGGTGCAAGGGGTTAAGACACAGCACTATGAAGCTGTCCGCAGCCACTGCAACATGAGTTCAATCCCTAGCCAGGGAGCTACCACATGGTGCAGCAGACCTCTCCTGTCTTGCCTCAGCAGTGTATTTTAGTCAGTCCACTTGTTCTGTTCCCCACTGTCTCTGGTGAACCCTCTCACCTCCCCCCCCCCCACCTCTGGCCTGTATCCCAATTCTTGTATGCATAAATAAATCTTTAAAAAAAATTGGTACATTATTCAGAATCAGGTGACTCAACCTAATGTCTCAGTAATGGTAAAGGGGAAAATGCCAATGTGGAAAAAAGTAGCAAAGGAAGAACCCATTACTTAGTGTGATTTGAGGACGCCGACGGGTTGCTTTTCCTAGACATTTTCTTGGCATGATGACTTCCCACTGCCTTGTAGAGGGAGTCTGAAATTCTGGTGCCTGGTGTCCAGGGCCCCACCTTTTTAACGTGGTCTCACACAGCCCACTCCTTATTCTCTTGTTTATCTGTGAGGCTCCCAGTCTTTTACCGTTTATATCCATACTATTCACACTTTCCCTTAACCTAAAATAATGAGAATACTAACTTCTAATTTATCAGTTACTTCTTGTGAACTTACTTTGTGGTAACTACTTACATATATCATCCAACTTAACTTTTCCCAATTCAATGAGGCAGTTAATATCATTATTATCACCATCATCCTTTGCATCCTTATCACTATTATCATCTCCATGTTAACAGTGAGGAAACTGAGATGTAGTTTAACTTACCTAAGATTTCACTGTTAGTGATTGGAACAATAAGGATTGCAACTCAGGTGGACCATCTCCAGAGCCTAAATATTAAAGCCACATCATGCCATTTTATGTTGTTCTTTACTGCCCTCAACCACATCCTGTGCAAGCCTAGTTCATAACTTTTTGGCTTTCCATAACAAAAAAAATAATGGCTTCTTCTCTGAGGGCATATTGTGTAACTATTATGTTCTGTTTTGTTATTTGTGTAGTTATGCTCTCCCCTTCTGCTTTACTGAGCCTGAGTTAACCTCATATCTGTATCTCCAGCTTTATATTGTTTTTATTCAGTGTTTGCTGATTTAACATGGCAACTGGCTATGACCCAGTAACTTTTTGAGTGTTTTAGTTTACATTTTTTAAAGACAGTGAATAATTCTGTTAAATTGCCAGTGCTTTTTCTGAAACTATTACTAACTTAAAAATGGCTATGCATTTTTTATATGTTAATTATTGTATCTCTAGTTTCAATCAAGTAGAATTGTTGGATTGCTTAGTTCAGACAGGTTACAGTAGAGAAACACTGTAGCGTAAGTATCATGGAAAGATGGTGATCATACAGACTTCTCTTTTGAGACCTGGTTTTGCCACTTATATTATGCATGGATGAGTTCCTCAAACTCTTGGTCCTACAGTTTCCTTTTCTGTTAAATGGAGAAGATAATACCTACTCACTGGACTATGAAACAATCAGTTTAGATAATGCATGAAAGCCTAAGTGCTTGAGACTGTCTAATAACCAATAAGTGGTACATATTTTTGACCCTTCATTTTGATTGACTAGATCTCATCTTTAATTTTGAATTACAATGACTGACTTTTTCAACTTCATTTAATTTGGTAATTTATTAAAACATTTTTAAAGTTGAGGTAACATTGTGCTTGTTCATTTTAACTGGCTTTTTAATTCAAGTGGTGTAATTCAAGATCACAAATAAGAATTAATTAGAGTCAAGATTGGAATCCAGCTAATACAACACCAGAATCCAGCTAGTTAACCTCAGTCCTATACTGTCTCATTAAGTCCCATCCCTTATTACTGTGCTGCCCAAACATTCTGGTGCAATCCATCACATTTCCTTGCAGTTTTGGTAGCAAAAAGTAATGGTTCCTGGAAGGGGTAAAGTGGGGAGTTGTTTGGGTATAGAGTTTCATTTTTGCTTGCTGCACTTGCTGGACAGCTCTGTTATACAACACAGGTCCCTATAGTTAATGCTACTGAATTACCCATTTAAAAGTGGGCAAGTGGCACATTTTATTTCCTGTATTTTTTGCCACAAATTTAAAGAAAAAGTAATGGCTGCTTCTTTTGAGTAATAAAATTTCTGTATCTTTAGCAACTCTTAAGATTCTCTAAGCTATTTCTCTTGTGGCATGCTTTCCCCTGCCTTTTTTAAACAACACTGCTTGTGAAGTCCATGAACTTTATTCTTTCTATGCAGCGTAGGTGGTTATGTAATAGAAGAATTTCTGTTGTAGAATCTGGTAATTTAACACTTGCAATTTTTAATTTAGAGATTATCAAAACAAAGGTATATTACATAAGGTGTATTTGATAATTACTTTCACCACTGTTTGTGTGCATATTACTGTAGGTTTTTCAACCTAAGTCTTGAGAATATCAGATAAAAAGAAGGTTGTTTTGCAAGTTTTCATTGTTTCCGTGAACCTAAGACAAGAGCTGGCATCAGAAAACTGTATCCTTAGGCCATAAATTTATTTAGTTCTGAATAGTTTGGATACCTTAATTCTGCTGTGTTGCATATGGTAATTAATCTTCAAGTGTAACTTTATGATAGGCTATCATAATTTCTTAAACCATAATTCATTACTCTGTCATGGACCAGAAATTTGTATATTTCCTTGTTACTTACTTAATCATTGTGCCTTCTGTTTTCAAAAGATTCTGAGATGGAAACCACATTGAAAAAAAAAGTAAAATAGTACAGTTATGGGTAAAATCAGAATACAAACCATATATATAGCTACCACTTGGGGTAGAATTATTATAGTCAAAACTATTTGAATTTACGGGCCACAAAAGAAAACAGTTCAGGTTTCATTGCTTATTATATGTGGTAGAAAAATGGCTAGGACATCAGATTTCTTTTCAGGAAAATGTTGGTGGAATTGAACATGAAGATTCCTCCCCCTCGTCCACCATGAATGCTTAAGTGAAGGATAATTGCTAATGAACAATAGGAAGTTAACATTGACTTTGTATTGCTTTTATAAAAAATGAAAATGGTCTTTGGTGTGTAGCCTTTGTTAACAGTTGCAGCATGAACACTCAATTGGTAGAGAAGTATGACTGAGTTAGCTTCCTTTTTACTGCCCAGCACCCACTGTCATATACTGGGTCAGACTTTGGGGATAAAAAAATATATGGCCCTTGAAGTACTTACTCCACTAGGGAGATTAATTAGACAAACAGATTATTAGCATGTAGGGTGTGAGGTGCCATAAAGGAACCATGTATCCAGTGCCATTGGGGCCCAGCCAGGGGTTACACCTTGGATAGTTGGGGGGAAAGTTGTAATGATGAGTTATATTTTAACTGATTCTTTAAGTTTGCCAGGTTGAAGGAAATGAAGAGACGTTCCTTACAGAATACTTTTGAATGTTCTAACTTATGTTAGGAACTTTCACAATCTAATCTAACTTTCACTAAACTTTTACTTCTGTGTCATGTCTTCAGTGGCTCTTTGGCCTGTACTAGACTTCAGTAACTTTGTGATTAAATTTTCTGTGATGACTGCAGTGCAGACAGACATCCTAGCATGTGGTCAAAACCCAGAATGGGTAAAATGATGGTTTTGAAAAGAAGGAAAGGAAGTAGATGAGGTAGAGGTGTCACTGTGCCAAAAAATTTTGAAGTTGATTTACATTTTCAGCTAAATAGAAGAGGAATCTATTTTTATACATGTAGCAAAGGGACCTAGAGATTAACCCAATATTTTCCTCAGAAAATAACTTGAATTCTTATGAATTACCTGCACAGACATTTCCCTTGGACCCCAGTGTCCTGCCCCATGCAACACAAAAGAAACGAGTTCACTCTAAAAGAGTTTAAGACCAGTTATTATCATCGAAAAACAACATTCCTGAACTTTAGGCCTCCAAAGTATCTGATTTTAAATAGAGCTGCTTCCTTGTGGCCCCTGTAGGATTACTTAGCTGTGCATTATATGCTGGAGCTGCTGAGAGGTTTGACCCATGTATTATTTTAGATGCTAGGTAAATGATTACCACATGCAATTTTATTTCTAATGTTATTGATATTGAGTGACTTCTCCTGACAACATCTAGTTGTTAGGGCTCAAAAAGACTTTTCAAAACTCTTGTTCAGAACACACACAGGTCTTTCACACTTCAGAATCTCTGGTATCTACCTGCTTGACTGTTACCTTTATATATCGTGGCAATCTCAGACATACACAGTGCCACTTGGAAATCCATTCTTCATCACTTTTTCTAGATATCTTCTTTGTGTTCCTCTCATTAAATGAACTTACTATTCACCTAGTGACTCAAGATATAAGCAGTATATTAATTATTGACATCCTCTCTCAGTCCTTAAGTCTTAAGCAATCAGACTAACTCAATATTTCTGACATCTAGACACTTAACTTCATTTTATGTGCCATAAACCTTGTCCACATCACCATCATCCATTTGAATATTGTCCTAGTATCCTGAATGGCCACCCTGCTTCCACTTTTGCTGTTCTGATCAGTTTCCCACATAGTACCTACAGTGATCTTTATAAAATATAACTTAATAATATCATTTCATTATGCTTACAAGCTTTCAATGGCTTCTCACTGTATTTTAGATAAATTAACAAATATTTACCCTGGTCTATATGGATGAGTTTGATAAGCCCTTGACTGACCTCTCCAACTTAGTTTTTCCCCATTCTCTTTTACTTTCTCTCGCAGCATGCTGACTTTCTCTTAACTCTTTGCATGTGCCACGCTCTTTCCTGCCTGAGCGTCATTTCCCTGTTTTTCTCTGCCTAGAATGCTGTCTAGTTACTCCTTTTTATCTTAACTTAATGGTTACTATTTTTTTTAAAGATTTTAAAATATTTATTTTTGCATAGAAGAACTGGGTGTAGGCAAGAGGTGCAGGGGGTGAAAGGATTCACCAGAGGCAGAGTAGGGAGCAGAATGACTGAAATACACTGCTAAGTGAAGAAGCAAATGAGACAGGAGAGGTCTGCTGCACCATATGTGGATTAGCTCCCTGGCTGGGGCTGGAACTCAGGCCTTAGGTGTGATTGCACTGAGATTTAACTCCTAGGCCACCAGGGAGGCCCTGGTTACTATTTTTTGAGTGGTCTTTTCAGACCATTCAATCTAAAGTTGCCCTTTTATAATCCCTATCAAGACTTAATCGGAATTTTAGAAGATGAGTTTGTTCCATCTGTATGTCCTGCATCTAATATGATACTCCATAGGTATCATATCTGTATAGGTCCCCGAGGCACAGTGGAGCACAGTGTACAGGAATGCTGCTTCATAAACATTTGTTGAATAAGACTTTGATTAAAATAAAATTCAACTGAGAAAGGAGCATCTTGACTTTGCCTTTGCAGAACAACAACTGATTCCTGTGTTGTGCTTGCAAACTGCTTCCAAATGAGTGTCAACTTGAGCACTAAAAGAAAGTCAGTTATTTCCCATTTTGCCTTACAGCCAAAAAAAAAAAAAATAATAATCTTGGTGGTATCTTTGGTGTTTGTCCTTGAGAATCCAGAACACTAAGAGGTTAGGTCATATTTGGCTTATTTTAAGCTGTCAAACCTTGAAAAAGTCAACCAAATTCTCCCAGGTCTGTTTCCCCATATATAAAATGAGGAAAATTGTAACTATCCCATGGGCTTGTTATGAGGATTACATGAGATTATTTTTGCAGAGTGCTGGGCATTTTGTTAGAGTTCAGACATTCTCTCTCTTCTCTATATAACAAGAGAGTAATAAGAATTTGGAGAAAAAAATCATATAAATTACCTCACAATCTTAGTGTTTTTATTTAGTGCAAAATCATACCCAAATGAGGGTCAAGATTAGTTTAAGAGGAAATAATCCATCTCTAGGGTACAAATAAGCTGTGATGGACTAGTTATTTAATGGTCAATAGCATTGGGCGTCCTCAAAAAGATACACAGGGAATTCTCCTTTGCTTATCCCCAGGGTTGTATATAACATTGTAAAATTGTAATAGCAAATGAGTATAAATAAATTTCCATTCTGGTTAAGTAGATATTCTATGGAGATAGGACACATGAAAACATTTTCTCCATTTTAGATATTCCTATGGAGAAACATTTGTAGTAACAATGAAAACTCTGGATTCCCAAACACTGCAGTTTTGTTGTCCGTTTTGAGGGAAGTTAAAAAATTTATATTCTGAAGACAGGTTATTATAGTGAAATAGGTTAGATTCACATTGGTAGGTAGAATGTATCTTAGCACCTACTTAGGTATATTAGTCTCTTTGCTATATTGAGTTTAAGGGAAAATGCTTGAGTTGTGTCTGTCAAATTCATCAAAGAGTAATTCTCAGAATAACTTGATTAGCCTTCCTTGCCTCTATTAAATTTGCCTCACTGGATGTCATGTGGCAGTAACAATGGCAAGGGGAATTGTTTCTCCATAAGTCAAATCTTTCAGAGAGCATTAAAAGACTTGAGCATTAAAAGTTCAAGCCCTTTGCATTTGTCTGCTCAAGTGTCGATCCAAACAAGGACCTGTGTAGGTAAGATTTACTCTTGGTTAGAGGGATAGAGAGTAATATTAATAGACGTAAGGCATTAACTGACTGCTTAGCTTAGTTGCTTAGATGTGAGAACTTTGAGGACAAGAGAAAAGATGTGGATTTCTTTTGTGTCTTGTTTACTCTCTCATGTTTTGTGGCCAAAGTTCTCACCTCAGACCCTAGCCAGCAATGTCTTGAAAATTTGTTTGATTGGACGTTTGGGACATTAGACTAGAAAAATGTGAATGTACCTGGGCAGATTTATGACCACCACTATAGAAGGTGTGCTGTATTGACAGAGCATTGATACGTGTACTGATGTCTAGACATTACTATTAGCTTATGATCAGTTTCTCACTGCAAATTCAATTTCATAAAACAATATAGCTTAACTGAAAATTGTGGCTGCTAATGTCAACATTGTCCCAAAGGAGTGCTGTCATCTTATGGGGTATACTGTAATTATTTGCATTGTTTTCAGTTTTAAAAAAGAAATGTTCCTTTACTTATATTGTCTGTTAAAGTGAGTATAAGTTGATATTCTCTTTCAATAGTCTGGTTATTGAATTTTCTTTCGGTACTTTTTGTTCTTTGTCTGGCTGCTGCTGCAGTGCTTTAACAAGCAATTAAAGTGATATCTTCTCAACAGTTTTTGACCTTTTCTTGAGTAGAATGGGAGCCTTCTATTAAATAAAATAGTGTGTTACTTTTGCTGAAATGCAGGACTGATAGTTCAAAACAGATGACTCTAGACGTCCCAGCAGAGGACTTCAGAGTCTTTCTCTCTCCGCTAAACTGATTTGATGTTTAAATGGCTTCTTAAGAGTCTTTTGGTTTCATCAGGTGCTAAGAATTGAAAAAGAAGTCATGAAAGAACCACAGTAGTATGCTTTGGTCTGTCTATGAGTTGCCTATCAGCAGCTTATTATGGAATGTGACTTAACATTCTCTCTCTCTTTTTAACAGAATGCTATGAACCTACCCCCTGACAAAGCCCGGTTACTGCGGCAGTATGACAATGAAAAAAAGTGGGAACTGATTTGTGATCAGGTAAGAAACAGCAATGCCTTTATTAAAAAATAATGACAGTAGAGAACCAGATTTCCTTCCTAAATATACTAGATTTTTTTCAGGAGATGAATGGATTTCTGTTACTGTCTGATTTCTTAGGATCAAAGGAAAACTTAGAAATGAATTATTTTATTCATGCTTTATTTTAATTCTTTTATTTATTTTGAAACATTTTGAATTAGATAGTTTGGAAAATTTGGTCAAGTGGGCAAACCATATTCAGGGGATCTGTTTGTGTAGTTACCTTGCACAGCAGTTTATGCTGCTTGCATAATGCCAGCCATTTGACGTAGTTGCTATTCCTAGTCACGCGTATTGATATATACTCATGTAAGATGGTGAATTGTTCATAAAGAAACACTCATTAGGTGGGTAAAAAAATTATTTCAGAAGTTCTCCGGCTTTTTTTTTTTTTTTGGTCATTATTAACTCATAATGCATTCAGGCTATTCAGAGAGATTTCAATGAAAATTGAAATTCTCCATTTCTTTCTGTTTTCCAAATTTTGCTCCTTAGATGTCCTCTGGTAAAATTTGAAGTCTCTCCTAACAACTTTTTTTTTATGTGTGTGTTTTAAAAAACAAACCAAAATTATATGAACACACACATTCTTCTGTATTTTGATACCTTCATTGGTTGGTGTATATGTCTCTATCTCCTTCTTTTAAATGGTAGGTAGTATACCACTGTAATTGGTAGTAACTTTTTGGCACTTCATCACAGCACTTAGTATAGGTAAAATGTTTTAAAATGTTGGAAAGATTACTCTTAAAATACAGAGGAGGCTCTGTATATGAAATCTTTTATTTTGTGCCATTAGTTTTAAGGTGATTATGTTCCCCTCACCCTGCCACCACCCTAAAGTTTCTTGGGGACTGTTGTAATTCCTCCTAACACAGCTCCTTTGGGTCTCTACTGTGGGGGCAAAATGTGTCAGGGGAGTGGAAAGTTTTTTGTTCCTCTCAGGTAGAGTGTCCCCGTTCCCTTAGAAATTGATGCCTAGAGTTTGCATGGAACTTCAGAAGCCCTCGTTCTGTGTGTGTGTTGTTTTACCTTAGCACCTAATTCAAGCAGCAGTGGAAAGGTGGTAAAATCATCCTCTCCTTTCCAGGCTATATTTGAGCCCCAAGAGTAGGTAGTAATTGAAGAGGAAGTTTACTGCTTTTGTGACTATATCCCAAAAGAATGCATTTTTGCTGACAGTCTCCTTCCTGAGACTTAATTTTTATCTAGACGTATTATTGCAAGGAAAAAAAATGATTTTATAGTGGCAATAGACAAAGATAAGAGATAATTACTATTAAAGGAAATGTATTGCCACAAATGAGGGAGATGCCAGGGGCTGAAAAATTCTCCAGTGTGACAGGTTGTGATAGAGTGGAGAGCACAGCAAGGAAGACTCCTGAGGTGACATTTTGTTAGTGTTGAGAGGAAGGGCTAAATCCTCCTTCCTTCCTCACACCTGCAAAATTCACTGTCATCTCAGTTTGCTCTGCTCCTTCTGGCTTTATTGAGTTATTTTTGCATCTCCAATATGCCAAAGGGGAAGACAGCTGATGATTGAAGATTTCTAATAACTGTACTTTTTTCTGATACCAAAAGTAGCTTTGTAGGGTTGATGATGAGCCAAGGGGATTCTGAGGCTGAGAGAGGAACAAATCTTCAAGTTTAGGCTATTATTGCCTTTAAAAGTGACCATGCTAGGACATGGAAAATATAGCTACTTCATCTATTCCTATCTGGCAGTCGCTTCAATGCATGTCGAAAGCTCCAAACTTTCATCAGTTTTGAGGCGTTATGGGTGATTTATTAATACCAATAACAATATTACAAAGACCCAACATTTCATAGGCACATTTCCTTAATAAGAGCTTTGCATTTATTTTTTTTAAAGTTATACTTATTATGCTTCCATTCAACACACGGCAGAAACTGAGACTTAAAGTCAAAGTTCATTGCCAAAGGTCATTTAACTGTTCAAAGTTAAAGTGGTATACTGCTCCGATTTTGGAAAATATACAGATTTTGGTGTCTGTACCTTTAACTATTATTCTTTTTTCCCTTTCTCACAAAGCGCTTAAGTCTGCAAATTATATGCTAAATACAAACAAAAATACAGGTTATCTTTACTTTTCTGGCTTGCCTTCTAGCATGTTTTCTTGTGAAGGAGAAAAGGTGGGGAGTTGTAATGTGGGCCCTGAATCTCACCTACTCTTGTGCACTAAGGTGAACTGACATTTTTGACTAAGCTTTAATCATTGTGAGATTGTGTCCAGCAGAAGACTGAATTTTTGCTAATTAAGGGTAACCTAAAGGTATGTCACACGTGTCAGTATTATTTCTTCTGCATGTTTGTGAGGGAAAACATAAGAACCACAAACCTAAAACATTCTTTATGTGTTAATGTGGTGAATATAATGTGTTGGTTTTTATTGACTAAATGTTTATTTCTTACTATTTCATGCAACATGCTGCATGTAATACATATATAATACAAATATATATAGAATACATATGGCTCTCCTAACTTATATCTATTTATGGTACTTAAACTGATAGACACTCAAAATGCATTTACTTTTATGACTTCATTTATATGAAATGTCCACAGTAGAAAATATAGATAGGAAGTAGATTAGTAATTGTCATGGATTGGAAGGGGGAATGGAGAGTGATTGTTAATGGTTGTGGGGTTTCTTTTTGGTGTGATGAAAACTACTGGTGGGATTAACGTAGTGGTGACATAGTTACATAGCCTGTGATTATACTAAACTTGTTCACTTTAAAAGTATGGATTTTATGGCATGTGAATTATATCTGAAATAGAATTTAGATATTTGAGATATTTAGGGACCTCAAATAGATCTTTGCTCTGCAACAATCGGGAAAAGGAAGAGAAATGATACCATTTTTATTTCAATTTAAGAGAAATGACATTTTCTTATTTGATGCTAATCTGAACAAACTGTAAAAAGACTTTTTGAGAAAATTGGAGACATTTGATTAGTGATCCAAAGATGTTAGAGGAAAAAAAAAAAAGATGTTAGAGGACTTGAAAACATCATTGTTGACTTAGTTGCATTTGATTTTGATATTATGATAATGTAAGAACCTGTCTTTTATTTTTTAGAAATGTGTACTTTTTGGTATAAGGAGATATAGCTGGGGTTTGCTGTAAAATACTTTACCAGAGGGGGAAAAAAATAAAAAGGGATCGTTTAAGGAAATGCGAAAAAATCTTGATAATTGTTGACTTTTGTAGTAGACTGTTATCTTTTATAGTATACTTGAAACTTTTGTTTATGTTTGAGAATTTATGAAAGATGCTTGTACATGATAACCTTCATTTTTTCACTATCTGTAAAATATAGTCAATGTTAACATTCTTAAATTATCTCAAGGCACTATAGAAGCAATATATAAATAAAATATATAGAACAAAACTTGGCCCATAATAAGCGCTTGATAAATTGTGTGGCTGCTTCTGGTATTGCTGAGGGACTCAGATATTAAGTATTGGTCCCATTATTTTTTTTTTATTATTATCGACTTTAAAGGATTCAGGAAAGTTTATTTGGTTTAACAGATTATCATGTGTTACCTAAATGTGCTTGTGACTTGAATGCCTGTTGCATGATGTTTCAAGAAAAGCCACAGCAATAGACTTTTCAGTCCAAGAAAAGACCACGCCAGATTGCTTCTTTTTAGTGAGTCTTAATAATGACTGTGGTGTGTTGTCACTGATATCTGTCACATGAGACATTGCCTGGCACCTGATGATCTGTGCACAGTGTAGTATATTGAGTACAAATATTAGTTTTATTTCATTTTAATAAACACAATGCAGAAACATTATCAATTGCTATTTAGGAAACATGTTATATACAAGGTGCACAAAGTGAAAATGGATGTTAAAGAAATTAAATTTCAAAATGAAATAGTTGAGCACGATTGTTAGAAGACCTGTGGAGAAAATATTTCAGATTTCAGTTCTAGAAAAATGTATCATGCACACTATGAATCGTGGAACTGGTCATGTTTCTCCTTTTTTTCCTTGACTGCTGAGTTGCTCAGAGCCAAATTTATGAGTTTCCCTCACAGAGTATACAGTATCATAGTGACTTATGTTCTGTTTACCAGCCTCATTTATGGCTTTATTTTTTCCCGCCTGCATTTTCCCTCTTTACTGATTTCCTCACTTAGTATGGAAGTTACTTTCATAAGACATCTTTTTGAACAAGGTGAACATAAAATAACACATCAGCTTTACTGGTGAGCAAAATTATATTTGCCTTGATAATGAAACTAATTTTGTATATGTTGTGGGCATTATGTGAATCAGAGCATTGAATCTACGGTCTTTCTCTAGATCAGCAAATATAGTGTCAAAATCCGTTGTCATGGTTCAGTTTAGGAACTCAGTTTAGTTTAATACAACTCATCATTGAATTGGAGACATGTATTTTCACACTTTCATGTGGTTGCCTTACTCTGTTACTTTGTTTTCGAAGTATTTAAATGCCTTTTTTTTTTAACCAAGAATCACATAAGGACATGGACCAGTGTCATTTGTTTGTGAAGCTACAGCACTTCGCTTAGTGCCTGAAACACAGCAGGTATCTATGGTGTGATGAGTGAAAGAAAGAATACTAAATACACTGTCTTGGAGACAGTGGAGAAGGAAGAAAAGACAAAAGGAAGAAGGAGGTAGGTGAGTGAGGTAGCCTAGAAGTAGTAGTTTGTTGTTTCTTTATCCGTTTCACCTTCTTTATCTACAATTGCTTATGGTGAGTGAAGGTTATCATCCCTGCTCAATCTTGGAAACATTTTTGAAAAGAGAAGAGTATCTGATGTAGATATGAAGGAATCTGTGCATTCCTGTATTGAAGCTCTGTCCTCACCTACCCAAGGTCAACTGAAATTTGGCTAATTCCAGAAGGAAGACAAGTTTTTAGGAGGTTAAATTCCAAAGAACCTCTATAGTGAAAGTATTCTGGTAATGTCATTTAGTCCTTTTTTGGATTATTACATAGGCAGAGATCACCTGAGTTTCTAGTGGATCACCAGTGTTAAGGTCACAGGGGAGAACTGTCTGAATGTGATGAGAGGAGCCCAAGAAAGAGGAAATTTCTTGATGAATTTTGGTGTGGGGTACATCCCAGAAAACCCATTTATGTATCATATTAAGTGGAAAGGGTTCCCCTGAATGCATCAGTTTGAGGGCTCTCTGGGGACATTGAAGTAAGAGTTACAAAAGCATGAGATCACGTGATTGGTGTAAAAAGCTGGAAATGTTAAGTTCCTGGCAACAGTGAATGAAAATCCACAAACTGTCTAGCAAGAAGAGGGCTCGTTCAGTGGACTTCTACCTTTGCGGAGAGAAATCCCCTTGCTCACACTTGCTTTAATTTTTGATCCTCCCTAAACTTAAACTCTCAACTACACTGTTGGGCTATTTCCTACAGGTGTAGGGCTCTTAGAAGTGGCTGCTATGGGTAAAGGCTGTGCTTATGGAGTTAGATATCCAGGATGAACTTTCAGATCATTATATCTGGAAGAGTTGTTCAACATCATTTATTTCAAGCCATTGTTTTTGTTTGTTTCTACTGGAAAAGTTAACATATGTTTGTCTCCCCGACCCCCCCCAAAAAATAAGCTCAACTACTGCGCCTCCGGGGAGGCCCTCCATGCTGAATGATTTTGTGGAAGTGGTTAATCAAAAATTCAAGACATTTTTGATAACTAACGGTGATGGTTGTAGATTCTGTGAATGTGTATAGTCCGTTAAGAAACTTAGAGGTACCACATCTGAGCTAGGTTAGAAAGCATCCTTGTGACTTTGCTGGTGATGGCATGATGTGTTTTGTGGGTGGTTGGATGTGGCTCTATCTTGCCTTGAAATGCTGACTGTTGTTTTGCATTATTGTCTTAAAGATTGGGATCCCTCCTTTACCTTCACTCATATGTAATAATTTGGGAGAAGGAAATTAAAGACAAACAAAAAAGGTGAAAATAAAGAGGTGGCAGGAAATTGTACCAATTTAAAACTTCAGCTTCTTGTGTGAAGTACTTCAGTGAGAGAAGATTTTAGCCCTCATTCCTTAGCATGTGACCTGATTCAGGTCCCTGGTGCCACTCTGTCAGAACTCAGTCAGGCTAGGGGCAGTAAGATACTCCCTCATGCAGAGATTCTCCAATACTTCATTACAGTGGGAATCACTTGCTTGTCTTTTTCAACACAACTGATCCATACCATTAATCATTAAGAACATAATTATTCTTTTAAACCCTTCACATGTACTTCCTAATACTATTTCTTTCAAAAGACTAGTCAGTTACTTATTGAATAACTATATCAGTAGTTAAGCCAGTTTGCCTCTGGAATCAAATCTCCAAAAAAAAATCTAAGAGCACATTTATTGATGTGATTTTGTGAGCCAGTTTGAGCTCTTTTCTGCCAGGGAGGCAAATATTTCTGAGACTAATAGGTGACTTCCTGTGGTCCTTCAGGTTCTAGGTAAGGAGGGCTGGTCCTTGGAGAATGAGGGATACTAAATGAATAGCAAAAAGTGGGGGTGGTGATGGTGGTGGTTATAGCCTATTTCAGTGTTGGAGGCTGCCATGTTGGTCACTTGAGAAGCATATGAATTGTATAGAAGGTGAAGGGAAAGGTAGTGATGCAGCAGTAGCTTTCCCTTTGCCCGCTCCCTCTCCCCTGGCTCCCCGGCTCCAGTCTTAATCTGCCTTCAGCTCCTACATCAAGTTCCAGGCTTTGATTCTACATTTAGCCACATTCTCTTCATTCTGACTTAACCAGCTGTTGGGTTAACAGTCATCTCATCCGCCCGCTTATTCAACCCTCTGGTTAGTTGGCATTTTTACGATTGTTTGATGTTAAATTGTTTGAATTTTTATTATGTTTCCATAATTCTGTGGTATGTTGATGCTATTTTATTTTTAAATCATTGCTAGGTTTTTTCAATCTGTTTAATTCTTTGTAAATTCTTTCAGATCCTTCGTGTTTTTATCATTTTGACACCTGATCTTACCCTCCCCCTGCCATGAAATCCTTCTTTGACCATGCATTAGTCAGATTTTTCTTTGATGTTTTGTCTGTCTGTCTGTCTGTCTGTCTAAGACTTGGTATGCATCTTATAAAAGCAAGATTTGGGCTCTGTAGAACTTAAAGGTGGTGAGGAGCTTGGCTTCTGACTGTGCCTCTGCTGAAACATTTAATGGAAGTGGTTAGTAAAAAATTTAGGATACTTGGCTTATTAATGCTGATCCGTGTAGATTGCATGAATGTACAATCCACTCTAGAAACTGTTAGAGATAGTAAGTACTATATGAAAGATTTATTTTCTTGTATCAAATAAAGCCATTAAAATTAAAATGAATAATAATTCCTTAATATCATCTATTGCCCAGTTCATTTTCCCCAATCATCCTTTATGTTTTTCCCACCTGTTTTAGTCAAATGAGAATCTATTCCAGAATCAATCGTATATTGCATCTGGCCTGTTATGTTCTTTTAAGTTTCTTCTAGTCTGGAACAGATCTTTATGTTTAAAATAGTGAAAGTAACTGACAAAGCTGTTTGAATAAGCATGTAGTTGTAGAGGCAAGGGAAAGCAGAGTGTGAAGTGAGAGGATATGGATGTGAGTTTTCCCTAAATAGGTGCCTCATGTAATATTTTGTTGGAAATTACTTTGGATGGTCATAGTACCAATTTGTTTGTTCTGAATTCCTGCAGAATGGCAGGCATGGACTGGCAAAGGGAGCTGTACTTTTGCCATCCTAAAATGGGGGAAAAAAACGTTTGAACTGTCTCTTGCTTGAGATTGCAAAGGAACTGTCGTCTTTTTCTGGAAGTCTCCAAATCTGAGGAAACGTATTGAGTTACTTGCTGTTAAAAAGACACATTTCTTTCAGTTTTTCTCTTGAAACCATTTCCTTTCCACGAATACTCACTCCGGTCTCTGATTCCTTGATTCAAAAATACTGGAAAAGCAATCAGAGGAGCAGATGCCAACTCTCTGTATGTTGCTCTCTTGTGTTTAATATCTCTGCAGTCCTGGAAAATTGAGGCTGAATTTAGAAGTGAGTTTACATCTTCCCTCTTCCAGAAGTTCCGTTGTCAGTTTTCATAGTGGGGAGAAAAGATGCTGGCCTAGCCCAGAGGGTTGGAGAGGGGGACAGGAGAGGGGAGAAAGGGAAATTAAAGAAGCAGTGGAGGAGGGAGTTGTTCCTTTTTAAAACTAACCCCTTTTGGCGGCTTGTTGTAAATGGTCTGTCAGAAATGCCATTCGGCATAACAGCCAGAACAAAAACCCAGGGCCCATTCTCTTTGGAAGCTTTTTGGTTATCTTTTGCCAAAATGAATATCATGTTACTTGCCCTCTGCCTGGTAATACAAATGGAATCATAGATTCCTCCCACCTTGACCCCCAAAACTACTTAATTGCCTGAGCTAGCCTAAACAACTTGGTTATGTTGTTTGAAATAAACTTACAATATGAGGGTCTTTTGTAAACTTGGCAACGTGTTACAGAAAAGGAAGAGTCGAGTAGCCAATTTCATGCATGTGGGCTAGGCTGAATTTGACCTTACACCCTATCTTTTAGAAAATTTAAGTGATTTTAATAGATTTATTATTCTAGGGTAACAAAAATTCTATTTTACATTGTTTTCACACTTGGACATTTAACTCATAATCTTTACTATGAAACACTATTTTCAATTTTCACACAACAGAAAAGTCAAATGGCTTTCTGGAAGTTAGCCAATAATTGCTTGAGCTACTAGCGAACGACTTTGAAGATTTCTGTGTCTTAAAAAGTGGCATAATGGGGGCCTCCTTGGTGAGGCAAGGGGTTGAGGTGCACCTTATGAAGCTATCTACAGCCACTGAAGCATGGCATGAGTTCGATCCCCGGTCAGGGAGCTACCCACATGGCGCAGCAGACCTCTCCTCACTTGCCCACTGCTCCCTTCAGCAGTGTATTTCAGCCGATCTGCCTGTTCTGTTCCCCTCTTGTCTCTGGTGAATCCTCTTAGCCCCCACACCTCTGGCCTGTACCCCAGTTGCATAAATAAATAAATCTTTTAAAAAAGTGGCCTAATGGTTTGGAAAGGTGTTTGAAAAACTTGCTAGTGAATGACCTATATCACCATATGGTTGTTGTTCTTTTCATCAGTTCTTTCACTGATCAGTCCTTTTCAAGAGTCCTTTCATTGCATGATTGATTATGCACACCGTGACGAATCATGTGTTAACTGCTAAGACCATAGTGCTTCAGAAAACATAATACTGAATATTTCAAAAGAGCTTGAAGAAAGATTAAGACATCCTCTTAAAAGTAAATTTTGGAACCTATGAATATGTAACAGAAAGCTCTCAAGCCATATATCCTAACCTACTGATTCATAAACATTTTGAAATTGTAAAACACGTTTGCAGATCCCCTGAGTCTTTATTTCTTGCAAAAGTATTAACTGACATAGTTGACTATTTAAATGAGCTTGTGCGAAACCAACAAAATATCAGGAGAAACTTTTGAAAAAAGGGAGTGGTGCTCAGTAACAAAGTAAATAAGTAAAATTTATCTGAAGAAATGGAACTGGAGGGGATTATACTAAGCAAAATAAGTAAGGAGAAAGATAAATACTGGGTGGTGACATTTATATGTGGAATATAAAGAAACCAAACAAAGGGTCAGACAAAAGCAAACCAATAACCAGCCCTTGAGGCAACCAGAAGGAGAGCATGAGAGCTGGCAGGGAGGCAACCCAGTGGAACATGGTAGAAGATTTTTGGGCTAAAACCCCTTAAAATAAATGCATGTTATAAACCAGCATTACCTTAACAAACATAATTGAGGAAAAGAATTTAACAAACATAATTGAGGAAAAGAAAGAAATTACTTTGAGGTGCCTTTTTTAAAAACCTCATCTTTTTTTTTTTAAAAAAGATTTATTTATTTGTACATACAAGAACCAGGGTATGGGCCAGAGGTGTGGGGGTGAGAGGATTCACCAGAGACAGAATGGGGAACAGAACAGGCAGACTGACTGAAATACACTGTTGAGGGGAGAAGCAGGCCAGTCAGGAGAGGTCTGCTGTGCCGTGTGTAGCTCCCTGGCAGGCCAGGGATTGAACTCATACTGCAGTGGCTGCAGATAGCTTCATAGGTTGCATCTTAACCCCTTGTGCCACCAGGGAGTCCTTTAAACCTCATCTTTATTGAGGTGTAATTCACATACAATGATGTTCACTGATTTTATGTTTTTCAAAGTGACTGGACATTTGGCATTCCTGCCAGCAATGTAGTTGAGTCATAATTGCTGCATATACTCAGTAATGCTTGTATATTATCACTTTTAAATTCTGGCTATTCTATGTTCATGTAAGTGGGATCTCATTGTGGTTTTTATTTGTATTACTGTAGTGCTATTGAACATCGTTTTATGTGCTGATTTATCCTTTGTGTATCTTCACTGAGCATTTCTCCTAGTTCATATCTTGTATTTTCATATTTGAAAGTGTCTTTCGAAGAACAAAAGTTCTTCTGATGAGGTAGAATTTATGTTATTTAAGTGGTTCGTGCATTGTGTTCTAAGAAATCTTTTCCTAATCTTGGGTCACAATGATTACCTCCTAAGGGAAAAAACAAAAACAAAAACAAAGATTATCTCCTGTGTTCCCTTCTGGAAGTTTTGATTCTTAGCCAGTGATTTATTTTGATTTGATTTTGGCACATAGGTGAAGGTAAGGATGACAGTTCATTGTTCCCTCCCCCCACCCCCCAATCAATATCCAAGTAGCAATTGCTGATAGACTTCTTTTTTCCATGAACTACCTTGGTATCTTTGAAAAGCCAAGTGGCCATATATGTGGGCCTGTATTTATGTTCTCTCTATTCTGTTCCATTAATCTTTATTTTTATCCTTATGTCAGTATAGCAATTTTGACTACTGTCTTGAAATCAAGTATTATGAGTTCTCCAACTTGGTTGTTTTCCAACATTATTTTGGCTATTTAATTCCTTTGCATTTTTATTTAAATTATTGAATAGACTTGTCACTTTCTAAGAAAAAACCTCTAATATTACAATTGAGTTTGCCTCAATTCTGTAGATCAATTTCAAGAGAACTGGCATCTTAACAATATTGACTCTTCTGATCTATGAACATGGCATTTCTATTTAAGTCTTTTATAATAACTTACAGGAATGTTTTGAAGTTTCCAGTGTACAGCTCTTGGATGTATTTTAATTTATTTCTAAGTATTTCATGCTGTTCAGTGTTATTTTAAGTGATACAATTTTAAAATGAAAGTTTCCAATGGTTTATTTTGAGAGAAACATGGTTTTTGAACAATTTCTATTTCATTGATCCACTTGTGGAGAAAAGGTGATAAATGCTGTATCTTTGCATTTATCAAAACCAAATGATACTTTGAACACTATGTTAATGGATTCTGTAAATGTAAACAGCAGTCAGGAAAACTTGACTCTTATAGTTAAGTCTATGCCTATAGTAAATGAAAGCAAATGGTAAGGGCATGATTAAAACCTGATAAGACATCCTGACCCCTCCCATTTCAGTTCTTTTCATAAGAATGTGTTCTTTGTGTGTCTAAGATACTTGTTGATTTTAGTGGAAGGTGGCTTCCTTTTCTACCTCTTCCCATGCTATCTACTCTCTTCTTTGAAGGTCTGCTGCATAGATTATGTCCTTCACAAATACTATGATTCCTTATGCTTAGCAAACACCTATTGAAATTCTAGGAATTATATCCGTGTATTTATACATTGTTTGAATTGGAACACATGAAGTTCAGACAACCCAGATCGTCTAATTGTAGTCAGAAACAATCCCTAAAATAAGAGCTTGCTTTACTTTGAAATTCTTGAGTAACTGAAAGATGTTAGTGTTCATATCTTAATCTTGAAATACTTGATGTTTTCTATAAGAAATCTCTCTCCCCACCCCATCAGGTTTAGACTCATATTTTTTTTTTCCTTCATGCTTTATTTGTATGATACATAGTTAGCTTTGAAAATTCTTACTAAAGATCTTCAGTATGTTTTTTTGTTTGGAGGACATCCTTAAGTAAGGTTTCTGGAAAGTGTAGTAAATGGAAGAAGAAGGGTTTCATTTTTCAGAGGAAGGGTTTCCATTTTTCAGAGGAAGAGACAATGAGGTATATTCTTGCCCCTTACATTTTTTTAAAGGTCTATTTATTTATGTATACAAGAGCTGGGGGACAGGCCAGAGATGCAGGGGGTGAAAGGACTCCCTAGAGACAGAGGGGGGAAGAGAAGAGGCAGACTGAAATAAACTGCTGAGGGGAGTAGTGGGCGCGCCAGGAGAGATCTGCTGTGCCGTGTGGGTTGCTCCCTGGCTGGCCGGGGATCGAACTCATGCTGCAGAGGCTGCGATTGCTTCATAGTGTGGTGCTTAAACCCTTGTGCCATCAGGGAGACCCCACCCCTTACTTTTTTTTTTTTAAAAGATTTATTTATTTATTTGTTTGTTTATTTATTTGCACAAGCACTAGTTACAGTCAGAAGCGCGGGAGGGGTGGCTTCTCGGACCCCCACCTTGGGTCCGGGAATTCCACCTAAGGTGCAATAAATTTTCCCTTCCTTTGAGAAGGAAAAAAAAAAAAAAAGAAGTGCGGGAGGGTGAGAGAATTCACCAGAGCCAGAGCGGGGAGCAGAGCAGGCAGAAGGACCGAAGTACACTGCTGAGGGGAGCAGCGGGCGGCAGGAGAGGTCTGCGGCCATGTGGGACCCTCGCCAGGTGGGCAGGGATCGAACCTGGTGCTGCAGAGGCTGCGGGCAGCCTCGCAGCCCAGGGCTCAACCGCTGCGCCACCGGGGAGGCCCAACTGCCCCTTACATTTTAATAGAAACTGTACTTCCCTGGGATTTTGCAAAGTTTTTATGAATGTGTAGACTATAATTTTCAATGTAAATCTTTGTCTTTAAACATAACTGAAAATATTCCCAAGTCTTTGTTTACCAAGGGTATGCACATTCTGCTTGTAGGTTGAGTAAAGAGATGCATTCAGAGAGGCAAGGTAGGCAGTGCTATCTAAAACAATGATTTATATGTTTTAGTGTACAGATGACCCATTTTGGGAATTTACGAAAATACTGATTCTTCTTGAGTACTTGATGAATAGTGCCAGGGGAATTTTTGCAATGTAATAGGCAGCCTCAATTGCTTTAGATGCAGGTGTTTGATGGTCTTTAAGAAACACCATTCTAATAGAAAAGAAAGTTTTGGCTCTTGAGGGGAGACAGCAAAGAATTTGAAGGCTTCTCTAAAAGGTTTTCTGGTATAAATCTGACTCCCCTATTACTCAGTACAATTCGTAGATCTTCAATAACAATAGCAACAACTGTATTTATTGAACATTACTACTTGCCAAGCACATATTGGACACGGTTGCTTGCCAAGCACAGTCATGGTTCAGCCTTCGGATAATGAGATAATAAACTGTATTAGTATGGACTCCTTTCTTACAATTCAACAAAGCCACCTTAAAAAAATTGGTTTATAAAATTATGTAAGTTTCAGGTGTACAATACTGTAACTAGACATCTTTATACATAACAGCCTGGTCACTGACCATGTGTCTTTTCATCACAATATAATTGACCCCCTTTACCATTTCACACACCCCCACCCCCACCTTCCCTCTCTGGTAACCATTAATCTCTTCTTTATATCTATGAGTTTGTTTTTGTTTTGTAAAACACATTTTATCCCTTTTTAAATTGGGGAAAACGATGAGTAGGATTAAAGAAGTCCAACTAATATCATATATTAGAGAATGAATTATAGGATGTTTTGATTAGGAAAGACCTGTTGAACTACGAGAAACTTTTGCTAGTCTAAATAAAGGAAATTATTTGGAAAAGTCTCATCAAAAGTTATTTTCAGTCTTAGAGCTGTAATGGAACACTTGGAAAGTTGTCCTCTCCGCTCAGACTAGGAAAATGATTTCATATTTAGAGCTGAAGAATGCTTCAAGGCTCTCCAAAAAAACTAGGGCTGTGGAATGAATCTAACATGCAGATTTTTCAAGTCCAGTCTAGTGCAAGGATGGCCAACTTCTAAAGTTGGGAATGGAGAAGGAGAGTTATACAGTATTAACCATGTGTTCTTCCTCTCTTCAAAACTCCTCAGTGGCTCCCTGTTGTCTATCCTGTACACATTAGCTTATTATCTGACACCTGCCATTATCCACTCCAACTTACTGTTTAGATCCTTTGTGTCATTACCTTCATATTACTGAATCCCAGCTAAACCCTTTGAAGTTACTAGAAAATACTCCATGCTTCTCTATCTTTGTTCCCATGTTCCCCCATCTGGAAAACTGTTCTGTCTTCTGCCTTTCACACCATCCCAGGATATCTATACTGCCTGTCCTTCAAAACTCAATTCAAAAGCCACTTTCTTCAGGGATGTTCCTTTGATCAGCTCAGTTGGAAAGAACCTTACCTTTCTTTGAACTTCCAGAGGATCACATATGGCTCTTATCATATTCCACTTTGTATTACAGTGATGTCTGTTGTATCTCAGAGATGAGATTTAGTGCTTTGGAATTGAATGTTTCATTTTGTGCTTTTTATAGGGTCATGCATAATGTGCTCTGGATGAATGAAAATAAAATAACTAAATTTTTTTTTCTTTTACCTTGGTATTTTTTCATGTAAGTGCCTAGAAGCAAGAGACCTAAATGTGATAGCAAGAATTAAGCTGTTCAGAGGCAGGGGCTTGTTTAGTAAAATGTTTTCATCCAATAATAACCATGGGGACCCTTTTAAATAGGAGCACAGCTGGCACTAACTGCCTCTGGTGGTTGTAAACAAAATTAGAATTCCACAAGAACTTGTTTTCTTGGTCACCTATTATAGTAATAGGTAGAGTCTTAGTATTTTTCCTCATTTTCTTTGAATTGTCTTCTTTCTCAACATTCTCCTTACCCCCACCCCACAACACACATACATATACTACTATAGATGGCACAGTTTGGAAGCCTCTCTGAAGTTTCATAATTTTTGTTCTTTTTTGGGAAACAGGAAATATGTCTTACCTTGAGACCTTTGATATCTCCAATTCTTTGGGAGAATCTTGGTCTGTGTAATTTTTTTTTTCTTTGTGCAAATTGCTAGCCCCACAAGGGCTGAGATGTTTTGGCTAAGTTTCATGTCCTTTGTGTCAGGATACCTGATTCTGAGCCTACTCCCCCTACCCCATGCACTATTCTTGTCCCCTGCCATATTGTATACATTATTTCTGTCTATTTACAATATTAATGCAGTCTATTATTTTTGTCTTCTCCTTTTCTACCTGATGTCCATATTACCCATTGTAGAGGGTAAACTCCATGAGGAATATAGATTATTCTTATCAACAGAAGTCTGAAGAGCATTCAGCACCAAATAGTCCTACAAATTAGGGCTCACTAATGACAATGATGCTGGTTGTAATTATGGTTCATTGGAGGCTATGGTTCGCTTCCTCAGCCTTGGGAAAGAAGCCCAAAGACTTTGAACTTCTAGGAAGTAAAAATCATTCAAGTATAGTGAGCTTATATGCACGGAAACAAACCCCTTTGAATTTTTACTATCTTAAGTGAATTATTACAGGATCCGAATAATAAAACAATAATGGCTTAATGATGATGACATCTAATTCATCCCCAGGGTGTTTAGGCAGTTCATGTAGTGCTGCTAATATACTGCTGAAATGGAGTCAGTGACCCTGCAGCCCTCCCAAACAGGAAAAGAAACTCTGCAGTAAGTGTGTCCCTCCCGAGCTATTCATTTGCCTGAGGTTTCCTTTATTTTCAGATGTTTCAGTATAATTTCTTCCCTTAAACCTCAGGAGTATTAAGGTATAAGACAAACTTGAGTGGAATTATGTTTGCTCTTAGAGCTGCTTATCCAAATGTAATTTATGGAGCAGAAATGCTTAAAACATGCCTTTTTAATTTTTTTTTGATAAGTCTAACTAACAGCAGATTAACCTCAATTAAGTAATTTCTTATGTAATTATATGCATGGATAGAGAGGATACAAAGGATCAGAAATGTTTTGCTAGATGAGTGGAATTTCTAATTCTAAACCTATATGCAGAAAGACTTTCAGTGACACACTGTTAGATGTGGATGGAGAAAGGGGGGCACGTCATCAACAGAGGGAGGCCCCAAAGAAATAATCAAGGGCAGGCCAATGTGTGTCTAATAGAAAATGCCATGTTGTAGCATAGCTGATGAGTCCTGTTTACTGTGACTTACCTACTTAACCTAGTGGCACCCTGGTTGTAACCCCTTCATCTACTTCCTGGTGTTTCAGTTTGAGTTATAGTAGATTTGAACCTTAGTCATTAGGTGGGGTCCATTAAATGCTGTCTTTTTATCACCTGCAAAGCCGGCCTGTGTTTTGAGCAGCCTAACCTTCCTGGTGGCCAGTGGAAGGGAGATGGAACTAGCCCAAGCCTTGGTAAATTGGGGTAGGGACAAATGTGTAGATAATGTAGTAGATTCCTTTAGAGACAGGAGCCAAACAACACAGGCTTATCAGCAAGTGTTCTTTAGCTATGGCATTAGTTTGGCTGACATGTCTAGCCCTGAACCCACTGGGTGTATGCCCCAGAGTTACACGTTGTGTATCTAAGCTTAAAATATTATCCTTAATCTCTGAGTGAAGTGACTTGGATACGAAATTTGAAAGAGCTTTCATTCTTTGAACATTATGGAGGATGGTGTGTCAGTTATTCTTCTAAGTACTGGTATTCAAAATCAACACATTTGCACTCTTTTAAAAACTTTCTCCCAAAAAAAAAAAACAAAAAACCCACAACTGCCCCCCCAGGATGAACACTTTGCTACAATGTATTTAAAAGAACAAGGGTCAGAAGAGTCAGAAGTACTGAGTTTGAATCCTTGATCAATGTCTGTGTGTCTCTCTGTTTGTGCATCTGTCTGTGTGTATTCGTCTGTCATGTATATGTGCCTCTGTGTTTGTGTGCGTATGATTTAAGGCAAGTCATTTCATCTCTGAGCCTCAGTTACTCCATCTCTAACATAGAGATCATATCTACTTGCCAGATTGGGAAGTTTACTTCCCAACTTTTGAGTGAACTTAGAGGTCTAGAGAATATGGTAAGATGTAAAGTTTTATTAAAAGATAAATAATCTCTGGATAACAAAACATGCCGTCCCAGATGAAAAGATAATTGTATTCCTGGGCTTGCATAAATGAAGTCTTTTAGCAGTGAAGAGAAATTTTATGATCATTACTAGAGAAATTGAATTCCTAACACCGACTTTAATTTAAAGTAAAATATTTGCAAATGACACAGAAAGTTAATGCATTTTTTTTTTTTTTTTTTTTTTTTTGTGATTCTAAGGTTTGTTCTCCCTCCCTTCTTTTCTCCCACACTCCTCCCAGACTTTTTTGGGTCTCGTGGACTGAATGTTAAGAAATGGCTTTAGGCTGTTTTATCTTTGAGTGCTTACAGGAAATGATTTAAAATCCAAGAAGAGTTGTTACTCCCCACTCAGAAACATTTCATCCAGAAACTTTCAACCTACAAAGAGAGAGGTGAGGATGGTGGTGAGGCTGTATGGGTAGACCTTTTCAAGGAAATTTGTATTTTAAAAGCTCGTCAACATAACATCATTTTATATTGATAAATCACCATGCATTCAGGAATACATTTTTATCCTTAGGAATTGTGTCTGTATAGTGCAACTCAAGGCAGGGACTTAATTTAGGCAAGCTGCTCATATCAGTGAGGTTGAGCAAGCAGGTAAAACTATTGAAAATAGCCCGTGGGGTATGGAGCAGATCCGGAATGAGGATGATGGAAAACTACTAGCTTAGGTGGTTTGGAGTTTCAATGCAAAAGCCTAAAATTCTTATTTTTAGAGAAAAAAGTTTATATAAATACATCAATCACCCATCCAAAGTTCTTGAAAATAATTGTGTTTTGGCTGGATGATGAAATCTCCAATGTGTTCCCTCAAATGTTTCTATTGTCCAAATGGTCATGTTAAATATAGAAAGAAAATATCTGGTGAGCCAGGTGCTAGATTTGTAACTCAAACAATAGCTCCCTTTGAAATTAGACAAACAATCCTGAGTTTTAGGAAAATTATTCGGGCATTTTATTCTTCCTTGATAACAGAATCTCTGCATGTTGGCTGAGTTTTCTGTGAAGTAGCTATAATGCAGACCTACTGTGTCTTAAAGCATCAGGCTTTGTTATTTTCTGTTTCTTGGAAATATATTAGTTAATTACTCAAACAGTGTGAAAAATGTGCCTAAAACACAGCAACAAAAGCTAGATGAACATTCGAAGAAGTATGAGTTTATTTTATTTAAGGCCTTTTCCATAATTTCAGGGGAATAACTTTAAGAATACAATCAAATCTACAGCAGCAGTAAATGTATGTATCAGAGAAAGCCTCTTTGGTCATTTCCTTCTTAAATGTGAAGTAAAGAAAGCTGCATTTATCAATTGTCAAAAATAGAATTCACTAGTTGAAGGAATGCTAATGTGATATATGTTGCTCAATCAGATTATTTTAAAGAGATAAGCTTGACTTTCTTATGTGAAGACATTGCCTAAAAGAAAAAAATTAGAAGTTTCCAGCAACTTTCCACAGATTTAGATTTTAGGTACTGAAGCAATTAACCTGAGTTGCAATTCATTAAGAGTCTGATATATTAGTGTCTTTATATTTAGATGCAGGTGGTGTTTGCTGTAGCAGAGGAGAATACAGTTTGAGTTGTCATTGGTCATAGTATTTTTGAAAATTTGGATCATTGTATTTTTAAAAAGCATAAGTTTTATTTATATTTGAATATAATTGGCATCAGCTGTTGTCAAACACAATGCAACTCAAGGTGAGGACTTAATTTAGTTAAGCTGCTTATATCAATAATGTTGAGCAGGCAGATAAAATTATTGAAAATAGTCCATGGGGTATGTACTGAAATGATGATGGGAAGCTACTAGCTAAGGTGTTTTGGGGTTTCACTTCAAAAATCTAAAATTCTAATTTTTAGAGAAAATGGTTATCAGTCATTTCCTGCTAGCTTATTAGTTCATTTTCCAGAGCTCTTTGTTATTATTTTAGCCCTCAACTGGGTTATTGATAATTCTTGAGGGCAGTTGAGTTCTAACCAATCCTTTAGTGAAGTGATGGTGAATTTTTAAAAAATTTTATATATAGATACAGTGATGGTACTAGAAATGCCAAATATTTGATTTGTTTCAAAATTGTTCTCAGATTACAAAATTGAAAATAATTGTAAACTATACAGTGATTATTTTTAACAGTTTTTTGAGGTATAGCTTATATACTATAAAATTCACCCTGATTTTTAAATTAAAGGGGAATATTGATGTGTCTCACAAAAAGCCACTTCCATCTATTGTGAAGTACTAAACAGTGACAAAATATTTTTGTTTGATAGATGATCTTTAACAGTTCTAACGCTGTATTGAGCAAAACGTGAGTAGGACAAGAAGAATGTCTTGGTTCTCTGTGCTGGAGAAATACAAGTTCATATGGATTAAACAAATGATTAAACCTGTTAGCCTTTGTCAGTGTTGGGAAATACTAAAAAATTCCACTGTCACATAAATAGTAATCAGGTTAAAAGGAATTGCTAAGAAAACATCTTGAATTGTAAGTAGAAAAAAAATCTGACTACAGTTGTCTTGATTTCATGATGAATCTTGTTTTTCCGTTTAGAGCTGATTTAACTTTTTGTGTGTATGAAATATGGCAGATACACAGAACGATCATGAAACCTAAGAATCGCATAATTAATAAGCAGACTAGGGACAGCACCTGAGTCAAGTAGAACACTGCTAGCTCTCAGGATCCAGTCATGTTTCCCTTCCCCATCTCAGTTCTCCAGTTCTTTTGTATGCTAATCCCATCTCCCATGCATCGATAAGATATGTGATTCTGTGTATATGTGTATATATTTATACATGTAAATAAAACCAGCTATGTATATGTCCCTAACCATTAAAGTTTAATAATGCCTGTTTTCTAAACCCATATAAATGAAATCATGCGAACATCTTTTCTTCTCAGTGTCTGGCTTGTAAGATCCGTCCTGTAAGAGCATGCATTACTTTTTGTTCCTTTTTCTTGGACTATAGCATACCATCATATGAACATAATGAAAGTACTTAACCATTTCATAGTTTATAGATATTTGTCTTTACCTGGTTTTTAAAATTAGTGTTTATAATGCTACTTTGGACTTGAATGTCTATAAAACCTAATACGGAGGGGCATGGGTTTCTCAAAATATGACACTTTCATCCATATCATCAGCATAATATTTGTTCGAACTGCAGATTCATGGGTCCTGCCTTCGCTGTACATGTAAATATCACCTTAGGGGTTGGAGATATAGATATGTTGTCTATCAATCTATCTATCTATCTATCTATCTATCTATCTATCTATCTATCTATCTATCTATCTATCTATCTATCTCTTCTTATTTCAATGATGTCTTTGCAAAATGTTTTTGGGTCTTCAAATTGGTAACTGCCTTAGGAATCCATTAAGATCACAGAAATACATGTATACATACATTCCATACTCTTAGTGATAGACTTGTTGCTCATTTTTAAAAAAGATTTATTTATTTATGCATATAAGAACTGGAGTACAGGCCAGAGGTGTGGGGTGGGGTGGGGAGTATTCACCAGAGACAGAGTGGGGAACAGAACAGGCATATACACTGAAATACACTGCTGAGGCAAGACAGGAAAGGTCTGTTGCTAATCTCTTCTACCCCCGTCTCCTTGTGAGCCAGGTTTCTGGTCTTGTGGCGCACCTCCTTTTTTTTTTTTCCCTTCTGTTCCTGTCCTTCATCAGTACCACTGACTGTGTCATCTTAGAGAAGGACTGATCTTCAGTTTCTTTCTTTGCAGAGAAAGGATAAACACATTTACAAAGATTCAAAACCAGGAGTATATATGGATTATTTTCAGGACCATGTTCGTACTGTAGATGTGTTTTGACCTCTGATCAGCAGTATTAATCTGTTTGAATGTTGGCTCACTATGTCTTGCCATCATAGCTCTTTCATTCTTTTTACTTTACATTGTGCTTCTTGCAGGAACGATTCCAGGTGAAGAATCCTCCCCATACATATATTCAAAAGCTCAAAGGCTATCTGGATCCAGCTGTAACCAGGAAGGTAAGATGGATTTGTTTTCACTCTTTGTTGTTACTTCCTCATTAGCTGGCAGACACCACCTGCATTGGAGGAGCCCTTTCTTCCTCTGCATTATAGCCTCTGCCAGAGCCTTCAGGAAACAACCTTTGGAGACTGACAACAGGAAAAGACAAAGAAATAGCCATCCTTGCCTGAGGATGTGTTAAAAGTACTCTCCTGGGGTGGGAGTCACATACCCCCAATGGTTATTGAGACACTGCCATTTCCAATTACACAGAACAGTGAGTCCAGTCCAGAGGTGTTCAGGCCCCTAGAAAAGCAGGTCTAGCCAAGTGAACACTTGTCTTTCATGCCTTGATACATTTCCAGAGACCTTGAAAAATCACTGGGGCTTTGTCATTCCAGCTGTGCACTCACATCCTGTGTTGATGCTTTTAGCAGCTTCCCCTGCCATCCCTGTCCCTGGCCCCAAGAAGGAAAGGAGAGAATAGCCGATTCCATTCTCAACTGACTTTCTCCTTTTGCAAACAAACCCTGCTTTGTGCAGCTGCATAGTTGATATAAACTGAGGCCTCATGGTAAAGTGGGAACCTGGTATAGCCCTGAAGGCCTGGATGGGCCCTGGGATGGCTCAGGTCAAGCTGTGCTGGCTCAAGAAGAATAAGTGGTTCTTTGTCAGATAGCAGTTTCTTTTTGGTTGACCTTCCACAACTCCTGCTTTTAAGGACGAAGCAAAAATATCTTGAGCTGAATTCCCTTTGTTGTTTCAGGGTGTGACACATGAGAAAAGAAAGGTACACTTTTCCTAGTCAGCCACTGTTGCTAGGGTCCTTGGTGCCTGTATATTTTTGTAAGTTCTCTTCATCTTTTGTTTGCACTCTTAAATTCATACCTACCCCACCCCCTGCCACAAAGTCAAGCAAAGGAGAAAGGCTGTTACTTCCTTCCTAGAGTTTTCTGCTCAATTGTCTTTTGGTTAGCATGCAGACAAGTGGAAATAAAATCTAGCACTGATGATGGACTATAGTCCTTTGCTGTCAACTGGATACCATGTGACTTGAATGTGACGTAGCCTTGCCTTCTAAGAATGTACCTGTCAAAGTATCATCATATATTCCCCCTTACAAGTGTGGTACACACCTTTCTCTTTTTAAAAAGATCTTCTGTCAGACCCTTAAATGAGATAGCTGTTTAATTCTTGCTGTTTTCTTGTCTCCTTTCCCTGGGTTGTAACACACTTGCTTTCATCCTAATCTGATGATTATGGGTTAAGTGGAGACACAACATATGCACAAAATACATACTACACACACAGGCGGTTTCCTGGGCTTTTATTAACATGGGGCAGCAAGATTCTATTTCAGAAATACTTTCAGAAACTCTCCAACTTGTAAGCCTCCAGCCTGGATGGCCCAGACCCCAGCATTAGGTATGCTCATCTGCACTGAGTATGGTAGAAATGTGTTCATTTGTTCACAAGACAGAACTCCAATGCATGGAGTCAGTGTCAGCCCTGAACAGTTATCTCCACATATGTCAGATTCTGAAAAGGAGAAAATGTGCTTAGAGTCCTCTTCTGAGACTCCAGCTCCTAAGCCCCCAAAGAGGATGATGCTTGGAAGGAAGAACCGAATCCTCTTGTACAGCCCCTATTATCCTTTGGAACAATTATTCCTGGCTTTAAGGCAAAGAATGATAAAAAACAAACAGAAAAAGGAGCTGTTCAGAAAGTGTTTAGTGCCCTTGCAAATAATTTAGTGAAAAGGTTCAAGACAAAGGATGTCTTTTTGGCTTGCTCTTCATTCTGAAGTCTCTGCCCTAGACTCACCTGAGTGGCCTTGTTTGGTCTGTGCCTCATCTTTCACCATCAGTCATTCAGCTCAAAAAATAAAATGGATGTTGGATCAAACAGTCTTGCTTTAGTAAGATTTCTGTCAAGAACTGGCAGTAGGAAATGATCTGTTCTACTCAACATAATTTTCACGCTTAAAACCTGGAAAAAAGGAGATTTTGTTTGCAAGAAAGCACGGCTTACAGTTAAAGTGAGCTTAAGATTCTTGGCTGTATTATGGTGGGAGAAAAGAGAGGATGTCAAGTTAGGGCTTTCAATTTGAGCCAGGTGTCTAGACTGACACTCTTTCCATAACTGTGACTGGAGTCCTTGAATATTTCATTCATTAATATTTGGTTCACATTCAATACAAGATGCTAAAAAAATATTAAGCATATTCTATTTAGATTTTCTTCTAAATAGTTTTAAATGAAATCACTGGGCAGAACGAAGTACCTTCATTGGGTAGCTTAGACCAGCACTGTCAGCAGCCTTCTTGCTTATTAATACCAGGAGGTGTTCAGTCTGCACTGGGTGTTGGGGTGGGGGGAACAAGATACAGAAGGAGAAGGGAAGGTTCACATGTCTGGCCCAGGAAAAGGCTATAAAGACCAGGAATAAGGGAGCCTGCTTCTCTGCCGGCACTGCAGTTGTGAGATGAAGCCTGAATATGGGTCCCTAGTGCTTCTGTGGACTCATCCCTGGGCCCACTTTTTATGGGGAGAGATGGGCAAATGGTACAGACTGCTGTACCCTGTTCTTTTTTGCTGGTCCCTGCAGAATTTTGAATACATCATAGAAGTGCAAAGTGTTAACACTTGTTTATGGTTAGAACAGTAGATGCCAAGGCTTCTCCATAGTTCAGAGTCCAGCTGAAATTGAGGAGTTCCCAAGAGAAGAAAATACAGTGGAGAAATCAGTTTAGTTTTATCCCCGTTATCATGCAGTTGCCAAAGTGTACTGTCTGCCACCGTCAATGCCTACTAAGTATTAGCTGCTGTTGTTACTTTTATTTTGTTGTATTTTGATTAGAATTATTTTGTTTTGATATTATGCCTCTTAAGACCTTCCACAGATCCTCTTTTACTCTCTGATCCATGGTACTGTGCTGGCTGCCCTGTGGCAGATGAAGTATCTAAGGAATGACCTTGCCCTGAGTAAACATAAGCAGAGTCAGGGCACCGGCAGAGCCTTTAGGGAAGGAGTCAGAATGCCACATAATGCATAATTAGGAATTCTGAGTAGTTTTCTTTTTCTTTCTTTTTTTTTTTTTTAAAGATTTTTATTCATTTATTTATTTATTTATACAAACACTGGGCACAGTCAGAAGCGCGGGAGAGTGAGAGAACCCACCAGAGCCAGAGCGGGGAGCAGAGCAGGCAGAAGGACCGAAGTACACTGCTGAGGGGAGCAGCGGGCGGCAGGAGAGGTCTGCGCGCCATGTGGGACCCTCCTCTGGTGGCCAGGGAGAAGCGGGGATTGAACCGGTGCTGCAGAGGCTGCGGGCAGCCTCACAACCCAGCGCTCAACCACTGCGCCACCGGGGAGGCCCCTGAGTAGTTTTCTTAAGGCCACATGTATAGGCCGCCCAAGACTTGTGACTTGGAAAGAATGGCCACTCTGTAGCATTGACTTGAATAGAATGGCCACTCTGTAGCAGCCAGGGAACCACCTGGAAATGGTGCCCTCAGCTGGGCAGCAGTAGACTCCTACCTTATCAGAGGTCCTCGTTACCTGAAGGTTCTCCAGGAAATGCTGGGCTCAGATGTCCTTCCAAAATCTAGATGACTCTAAATGTCTCTAGATGACTCTTAGGCCTTTCTTGACAAAGTGGGCGAGGTGTCTCCCCCCCCTTCTTTTTTAAATTAATTATTTTATTATTTTTTAAAAGATTTATTTATTTATATAAGCATTGGGTACAGTCAGAACGCAAGAGGGTGAGAAACTTCACTAGAGCCAGAGCGGGGAGCAGAGCAGGCAGAAGGACCGAAGTACACTGCTGAGGGGAGCCCCGGGCGGCAGGAGAGGTCTGCGCGCCATGTGGGACCCTCCTCCGGTGGCCGGGGAGCAGCCTGGGATCGAACCGGCGCCGCAGAGGCTGAGGGCAGCTTTGCAACCCAGTGCTCAACCGCTGCGCCACCAGGGAGGAGGTGCCTCCCTTTTTATCATTGCATTAGGGAAGCTTTTATTTAATATATTTCAGGATATCTGAGAAGGCTTTTAGGTTGCTTTAGAATTGGCAATCAGGGAGAAACTGAGTCTCTTTGCTTCATTGGGACCGCAGAAAAGGGGTCAGGAACCCACCATGCTGAGCAGAGCAAGGTCAGGTTCTCCCAGTCCCTCAATCTGGAACTATCCTTTTTCAGCCTTTGTCCTTCCCTTCCTGTCCTTAAATGCCTTTTTCATTTGCATTGGATAACCCTGTTTGCACTGCAGTTGCCGATAGCAGAGGATAGGAATTCCTAATATTCTGAGCTGGAATTCACATAGGTTTTTCCTGAAACAGTGTCATATGAAGATGATTTGTGTCTGTAGCACAATGTCTATAGAATCTTCTCAGAAGGCATTGCATATCAAATGTCCTTCCAGAGTGACCTGAGACTTTAATCACTATAAATAAATGTTTCTATAGGAAATTGTCTTCTAAAGAACTGATAAATAATTCAACCATTGATACCTTGGGGATTATTTAGAATGGGGAAGGTCGATAAGTGCATTTGCCACCAGGGGATTCCCTGAAGAAAGACCTCAGGGAGTTCCGGAAGGGTAGCTGGGATTCTGGTAGGCAAAGGAATGAGGAAGGACACTTCAAAAGCTGGAGGAGAAGGGCTCCAGAGGAGGGACCTTCCAATGAGGACTCATGGGTAGCTGTAACTGAATGCATAGACACTGTTAGTACATGCAAAAAATAATTTGAATAACAGGACTGAGATTGCTGCTTACAAAGGTCTTCTTGCATTGTTGCCCTTGAGTGGCAACCGAGAACTTATGTTTTGGAAGCGTTCCCACCATTCCCTGATAGATGTCTTACTATGCCTAACCCGTGTGTGCCAACAATGTAGTCTATGCTGAATGCTTGCTTTCCTTCTCACAGTATGGAATTTGAGTATGTCCTAGGCAGAGAGTGCCTACGTAACCCCCAATAAAAACCTAGGCACCTACTCACAGTGAGCTTCCCTAGTGGACAGCATCTTACCCATGTTGTCATTTGTGCTTCCGAGGGACTTTGCCCCCACAGATTGTGCTTTCTCCTTTTTTTCTGTAGTAAATCCTACTTGTGAGGACAACTCAATTCTGAGTCCTGTTGAATAATTGATACTGCATGATCTTAGGGATCCTGACACATAAGTAAATAGGTGAATATTTTTGTACTGTGGGGTGGGGAAAAATAATCTACTTATTCAATGACATTTAGACATAAAATTAGTCATTTGTCCTAGTCCTTTCTCATTTGATACTGTTGATGAGAAAAATGTGTGCTTTGCAAAAAGAAATGTCAGAGAAACCCACTTTAGAAGCAAAAACATTTTCATATTGTATTAAACTTGTAAGTAAGGTGCAGTTATAGTGTTTGCTAAAATATATTTTTGTGAGAATATGTTCTTGAATTTTAGAAATTCAGACGGCGTGTTCAAGAATCTACCCAAGTGCTAAGAGAACTGGAAATTTCTTTACGAACCAACCATATTGGGTAAGTGTGCCATTTAACATTTTAGCTCTAAGGTTTTGACACTTTACAAAGTGATTGGATCATATCCAAAGAATTAAGCTTCCTTATTTTTCATTATAAGCGAAAAGACTGAAGTTTAGAACTTTCGTTAGTACTCGAAGTGCTCACTGTGCAAGAAGTTGTAGAAGCAGCACACATAGCCTGTGATTTTGTGTATTTATTAACAATTCTAAGATTCTTTGCCTGAATGCAGTGATAATTGCTTGGTTTCTCTTCAACAACAAATCAGGATTCCCCAGCAAAATATGTAGGAAAATCTGTTAAGTGTTCACAGGATTTCTCCAAGCTGGCTTGTTGAGTCTCTCCCCTTTCCTCTGTTCCTTGGCTTTTCTGACCAGACAGGGACAAAGCTGGGATGATGGCTCCTGACCCACATCATTCCACTTACTTTGTCCTAGGCTCTTTTTCCCATTATTTCAGGACCTGGAAGTATAAATTCACTCTGGGAAGGCCAAGCGTGGAGAATCTTTGCAGTAAACATTTCTGGGAGTTTTTCTTGAAATAGCATGGTTGCTTTGCGTCAAGCAAATAAAAGTTCTTTACATTCTCCCTTACTCCTGGGATGGCATAATTGTATAGTGTCTTAAAACAAGATGGTTTTTTTCCAAGGCAGAATGATATAGGTATCCTGGTATGTAACCTTATTTCTGCCTAACATACCTGTTTAACATCAGGCAAGTTATTAAACTTCTCTGGGTTTTGATTTTTGAGTTCTACGATAAGAATACTATAGACTTGAGGTCTTCTATGATTTTTCCCTGTGATGTTCTTTGCAGGTCTTTTAGAAATGAAGTTTTGTATATTTGCTACATTATAGTTTCACATATCCTGTGAAATATACTACATAAATAACAGTTTCTTTCTACTTAAGACTGTTTTGGAATGAGTCAGTCAATCAAATGATTAATTTCTATAGTTATTGCAAAATAAGCTTTTTTTATATTGTGAAAGTGCAAGACTGATTTATAGGTGATGGAGTGAGAATGTTCATTTCCTAATGGATAGCCCAGTATGTTTGCCACCTTGAGAAGAAAGTATTGGGAAAATAAACTGATTTTAACCTAAAGTTGATAATCACCTCTGTTCCAGAAAATGGATTTTATAGAACAGTGTCATAGAACTATGATTTTTCAACTAGAAAGTAAGCATTGCTTAATCCATTATTTTATGGGTTAAAAGAATTAAAGATCAGAGAAGGCGAGTAACTCCCACTAAGTCTAAAACTAGAGCCATGTGATTTGGATCAAAATGTTATGTTCTTTTCCTTATGTAGCTTAACCTGGCAGCCCTTTTTCTGAAAGGAAATAATGTCATTGGGACTCTGGGATGAAAGCAATGAGGCTTATCTGTTAAGGTTGAATGTGGTGGTGATTCAATGCACTTGGGTTGCCAAACGTAGGAAATTCAACTACTTCTCAATATTTGCAGATTGGGAACTAAATTCCATTTGGTAAGGTCTGACTCTAAGCTTTTGGCCATACTTCTTGACTGAAAATGGTGGAATGAACTGCAGCCAGGATTTCTACAAATTGTTAAAAAGCATTTCTTCAAGCATCGCTGAAGTAATGTGAAATTGACCATCAAATACCAAAGCTAGATGATCATTTCCAATACAGAGTTGGCTGACTAGAAGAGCCCTGTTTGGATTAAAGCCAGTGCAAATCTGCAAGCAATTGGAGTAGTTTGTTGTTTAGGATAGTATAGGAATGTTGCAAGACTCTTACAGTTCTTTCATCTTCAGCTAAAGTTTTTTTCTCTTGCCTTCCACCTTTCTGGAATATTCTGAAAGCTTTGGCTTTAGCAGCAGGAAGATTCATGAAGATGCATTATCTGGTTGTATGTAACCAATTACTGGCATACTCTTACATGGTATTAAATCACACATTAGGATTTTGCCCATTCTGAAAATCCAAACCTGAACCTGGACTCTTCATTGTGGAAACTAACTGGCTTGATCTCATTTGAATGGGAAATCATTTGAAGAATTACTCATTAAGAAAATAATCAGTACTACAGTGAGGTATTATGGAAGGCAAGGTTCCTATATACCAGATCCATAGTCTTTATTGCTAGAAAAGTAATTGTGTGCCTGTTTGCCTTATGGAAAGAGAGATCTTAGTTCAAATTTTTTGCCATGCCACATATGCGTTATTGATCTTAGACAAAGTACATAGACTTCCTGTATTTATTTACCATGTGATCTCATCTAACTTTTCACCTACAAAATCAAGATAATAATACTTTGTAGGAATGTTGTAAGGATTGAATGAGATAGCTTATAAAAGACCTAATATGGGATATGATACATAGTGGTTGCTCAGTATATAATAACTAGTGTTGTTTTACTTGTTAAAAATACTATATATAATAATAATTGTTATAGTATATAAAAATAATTCAACAGTGTTATGTAATATATCCCTAAAGAATTTGATGCAAAGAATGTTATCTTTTCTGTCTAGAGTGACTTGGCCACGTGGGTAATTGTGATTCCCAGAAATTAAAAGGAAGAATTATGTTTAAAGTATACTTGTCCTGAAGAAATTATTCTTGGCATATGCTTACTTTTCAAGGTTAAAGTCTGGGGCTTGCTGAGATAACATTCCAAACTAGAGCCTAGTCAAGTAAAAGATTTTTTCTGAGTTTTGATGTAAGTCTAAAAACTCTATAAATGGAGCAATCTTCTGAGAGAAAATTAATTTTCTCTGAGCCAAATTGAAATGAGAATTGGACTAGAAATAATCTCATTCACTTACTTTAGAACTATAACAATAGAGAAGAATTGGATTATGACTTATCCAAACCCTTGAAATGACTTGAAATAGCCTTGAAAAAGGAGCCTAGTTCTATTAGAACTCATTGGCCATGCAGCACAAGGGGGCAGATGTCATCGTGTTTTGGATGTCAGGGTGATAACATTCAAGTGATCGTGATGGTGGTGAGCTGCACAGATATATGGGCTTTATTCACCATGGAATTGAGATGTGGTCTGTCTCTTCTTGCAGGTAATTTATTTTACTAAAGTTGCCTATTATTGTAGAAGATTACTTTTATCCTGAGTGCAAGGTCATAGAAATCTTGAGAGATGCTCGTTTTACTTTATCTCATTGGGGCAGTTGAGAGAATGGGCATGAGGTTGCAGGAGGAATGTGCAAGTTGGCAAGGAGAGGAGATTTATAGAAAGGGGAAGGAGCTGAGGAACTACTCAGTGAACATCTTCCCCCCAAGACTTCCTGGATTCTTTGTGAAAAATTTCTGGCCAATCCAGGCCAAAGGAGGAAAAAGAGAAGGAGAACTAAGTCTGTGTTTAAGAGATGTGTGTGTGTGTGTGTGTGTGTGTGTGTGTGTGTGAAGTCACTTTAGGATTAGTTCATTCTTGGTGCTTTCTGGAAATCTTACCATCATAATTTTGTCATTACGTGTGTATTAGGTATGCTAAATTTGTTATTTATTTCTTTGAAAAATCTTTTCATTATTGCCTTTTATCTCTGATGAGGTACGATATAGATGAAAAAACTGAGCCTGCTATTAAGTATCTTGTTCAAGTCCTAGAAGCACTGAGATTAGAACCTAGATATGACTAAATCTAAAACCCAAATGAGAAATTATCAAATTTTTGATTTTAGAACCCTTTTTACTGTCTTGAATTATTTTGTATCCCAATATATGCTTTGCTTTCTATGGATTTTATCTTAGTGTTTACTGTATTGGAAATTTAAACTGATAGGTTTTAAATATGCATGCTAAATAGAATTTAGTGTTTAATAATGCATAGTTGGGAAATATATTAACATATATTAACATAAAATAACATAAAATAACAAGATATTATAGCACATATAACAAGTCATGAAAAATAACAACTTCCAGAACAAAAAAAAAATTAAAGGCAAGAGTGGCATTGATTTGTGTATTTACAGTCTCTTTAATGTCTGATTAATAGATGGCAACTGGATTCAGATATCTTTATCTACATTTAACTTGTTGTGATACTGTGTCTTGGCTGATGTATTAGGAAGAAAATCTGACTAACTTACATATATAATACTTGGGAGGAAGAGTTTTTAGTAAGCTACTTAGAACTGTGGATATTCTTTGATAATATACAAACATTTAAGAAGTTGTAATTAAAGTTGTTGCAATGTGGAATCTGAAACCATATCAATTTTTTCTGTACTGTTACAGTAAAATTCATTTACTGCTTATACTTTGGGTCTCTTAATGCATAATTTTGTAGCATCATGAATTAGTCATTTGGAAATACTGTTTTACTCAATTATTCTGATCTTTCAAACATTACACATTTTATTTTACATTGTAAAAGCAATCATGTTTGTTAAAAATTATCAGTCTCATCAGAATATATGTTAGGTATTGGGGTGAATACATGTGTTCTCAAAATTCTAACTTTTTGTTTGAACGTTCAACTTTTATCTGTGACAGCAAATACCATCAGTTTTCCTTAAAATTACACCTACTTCATTCACTTTTGAGAAAATATCTGCCTTATATTTAAAACAGAATAACTAATTTGTCATCTTACATTCAGTGGCTCGTTCAGTTTCAGCTCAAACAATTATACAGATGTTTTTCTTCAAGACATCTGTGATACTTGATCCAACAGGTTGCTTTATGTGGACTCTTCACTTAGTTACACAGAAAATTAAAATGATGTATAGACTCATGTTCGAGATACTGTGGGTTTGGTTTTAAATCAGTGCTATAGGGTGAATTTCTAATAAAGATAATCACAACTTTTTCATTTCCCAGTGCATATAAAAGTTATGCTCACACTGTACTGTAGTCTACTAAGTGTGCAATAACATTAATTAAAATTGAGACATAGACATGACGTGAGCACATGCTGATGGAAAAATAGACTTGCTCAATGCAGGGTTGCCACAGATCTTCAAGTTGTGGAAAAATGCAGTATCTTCAAAGTGCAATGAAATGAAGCTCAAGAAATGCCTGGGTGCTCAAAAAGCATGTGTTAATGTAGTCAAATAATTTGTATTGTTTCTCTAAAGACTTTTTTTTTCCTTTTACTTTTTGCTTTAAACAGACACTAAGAAGTCTTAAGTTAAGCTGACTTGTTTTTCCCCTCTCAATTGCATGGGGTGAAGAGTACAATATGTAGGTGTATTCTTTGGCAACAGTTGTTTTTATCCACATTTCTTTTGTATCACAAACACAGGGGAAAAAGCAACCCTGTCTTAATATTTTTATGGCAATAGTTTTAAATTCATAGCCCCCTGAGAGGGTGTCAGGGACCCCTAGTGGTATATGGATTATACACCACTTTGTGACGCACAATAGATTTGTTAGCTCAAGGTGAATTTGGGTAATGCTCATCTTTCTCATACTTCTCATGATTTTCATCCTGATTTTTCAGCAACTGACATTTCTACCCTGTCTATAGTACATCTGTAAGGGAGTTTGGCAAAGGGAATGCTCTATTTTTCTTGTGCGCCTTGAGTCTGCTAGGCTATTTAGAAATGTAAAACCAGAACCATCCTTTGGACTTCATTTTGTAGATGAGAACTATGAGGTTATAAGATTTTGGGGGCAGACAGAAAAGAACAGCAATTCTGAAATGATACAACAGTAACTGTTGGCATCTGCACTTAGATCGCTTCCTTGATAACATTTTTTTCTAGAGCTATTTTTCATGATCATTGTCTCTTCCAACTTCTAAGCAGCTGATTTGAAATTTGCTTAAATTCATATTTACAGCATGTAGTAATTATGTTAAATCTGTAAGATACTCAAGTGATGCATGCTGTTGGATCAGAAATAATTGTATTTTCCAAAACCTATAATCACCAAGTTTAAGACTATTTTCATATTGGCAATGTACAAAAAAGTGTATGTGGCATGTATGGAGGGGAGACTTGAATCTATGATATCTCGTTGCATGATCATATACATAAACCTGCAGGGTGGTGCATCTATCTTGCTGGCCTTCCATCTTTAGTTATTTTCTTTCCACATTCTTTGATTACTGCAGAAGTTCATTCTCATCTCACCTATATAGAATAGCCCAAGTCGGGGAAGGAATTGGATCAAGAGGACAGGGGAAGAAGTGATTATGATCATATAATCCATAACCTTTTTTGCTGAATTACTTTGCTAACCTGAAATCATTTGACAGGGGCTGGAAGGGAGTCACTCTTACTCTTTTCTATATCACCTATCACCTGGAGTGGCGGGGGGTGTATGTACAGTGCAAATACCCAGCCAGGATCTTGTACCTCTTAGAAAAAGAGGTTAACTATGTTTAAACCTCTCAGAATCTGGGATATGTTACATCGTAACTGACATTACAGGAACTGAACAGCTGGCTTCTGATTTTCACTTTGGAAAAAAAAAATGAAAATTTCACTTTGAAAAATTTTAAGGTACCTTCAGTCAAAGTCTGCAAGTGGGGTGTGCCATCAGTAAAGGTGTGGAGTTGAAGAGAAACCAATTTTTTATACCTGCATCGAAATATATGCATATTAGCATTCTGAGTCAAGAGAATTGTAGCTCTGAGCATGCATGGCTAGTCCCAACTATCTCTTTTTATCCTCCCCCCCCCCCCAACTTTTATGTGGGCCATTTGTCACCCATTCAGTTTGTGGCTAAACTTTCTAAGTAAAATGGAGGTGCTCATGGTTGAGATAATGGTTTGAGGACTCCCTAGTCCTGGACCATTTGTACTTTTTGGAGATAGTGTCTGGAAAATCAACCAGAAGGAACTACACTGACTTTTCCTCAGCTCCTAAATTCTGGGCCACTGAGATAGAATATGTGAAACTGAGACTGCTGTGAAAAATCTCGACCTTGTGGTGGTGACTATTTATATTACAAGGTGGACCCTATAACCAGCCCCGGGGGATTCCTGCTGTGACCCATCACCAAGGGCCTCTTTCAACCATGTAGCAGCAGCCCATAGGCCAATCAACAGAGAGGCCCAAGAGAAGCTAAGGGGCTTGGATTGCTTGGATTTCAAGAGCTACTCATTTGATTTTCATAGTGAGTTTGAATCTTTGCTCCAATTGTAAAAAAGAGAAATTACTTAACTATTTCTTAGCTTTTAATATTAGCACTTAAAAATGGTCTGTGTGCACTGAGATCTAGCCATCTAGTGAGTAAATAAAGTAAATGAAAATAACCTAGATGCAGATGCCCTGAGTTTGTGTATGCGGTTGTTTAGAAATGAAGCATTGCCTAGCCCAGTAGCCAGCCCTGTTAACTGTGGTCAATTCTTAGAACAAAGCCACTTTGTGAGACCTGACCAGTGGTAGTTCATGGCCTTTGTTACCACTCTTGACCTCTTTTAAATGTTCTTTGTTTACAGGTGACTGTGAAGTGCTTACATTTTATGTTAACCTGCCTGAGACACTTAGGGGAAAATAGGAGGCAAGCTGTTTACTCTCCCATCTAGTTGTCTCCTGAAGCTTATCTGCTGACTTGAGTTTAACTTATGGCTATGACAGGCCTACAAAGAGGAATGAATTTAAGGATAAAACAAAACAAAACAAACAAACAAACAAACAAACAAAAAACAAAGAAAGAAAAATCCCTGAAACAAAATGAAAAAAGCATCTTGAGTTCACCAGATTTTTTTCTTCCTTTTAGACAAAGGCCTTTTAAGGGGCTGTTTATCCTTTAGGGAACTGGATAGATTACCATACTGTTGTTCCATAGCTCAAAAAAATGGCTTCCATAGCAGCAGCTTTCGTGTCTGTGGGTGGTGGACTTGGGGCTAGGTAACCATTTCAGAATGACATTGACAGATGTCCCCTAAGTTTGAATTCTGTGATACTAGCTTTTACTCATTATTTATTGGGGTTTCAAACCAAATGAAGGCTTACTGGGGTGTCACATGTTCTTCGAAGACGGTTGCTTTGGAGGAAATTGGTCATGTGGGGTAACAGTTATTTCTTCTCATTACCTGAAAGTTCCCTTTGACTGCTTTACTTCTTCTCTAAGAATTATTATGAAGAGCAAATAAAAATTGTGTAAATACTCAGTAAACTGCATCCAGATTTACCATTCAAGTGCATGGTGATATTTATTATTTAAAAAGAAAGAAAAAATTTAAAAAACATGGCATTCATCACATCTTGACTTTGGAGATAGTGTGTGATGACTGCAGTTTTCAAAAAGGTTTTAACATTCATGGAAAAAATTAAGCAAATCATTATCCCTATTGAATTTCCAGAAGCCTATAATCACTGGTCTGTCATTGGCTGGTTTTGTGTTTTCTGCATCTTAGTGTGCCAAGAAGGAGTTGAACTTGGATTTGGAATCACGCCTGGATTTCAGTGGTTATGTCGTCATGTCCCCTGTCTGCCTCATTCCCTGTGCAGTTTTGGCTCCTTTCATAAGAAGGCTATGGATCAGTTGTGGTGGAAGAAGTACAGTTAGCAAGTTCCCTTTTTAGAAAGTTTCTTGTAAGTTATCCCAAGTCTCCTGAACAGTAAAGTGCAAGGGGGGCACACACATCCCTTTTACCCCCTCTTCTTGTACACATGGGTTTTTTTTGTTGCCACATCTAAAAGCCCCTCTTCAGGTGATAGTCTAAGCCTTACTCCATGTTTCCTTTCTAGCAGTAAATGTTTCTGGTAGAAAAACAAAAGGTTTCACTGTATCCTTTCATGGCAGAGCATGTGATGAACCTCTGAAATCTTTTTTCTTTTGCTTTACCAGATGGGTCAGGGAGTTTTTGAATGAAGAAAACAAAGGCCTTGATGTTCTAGTGGAGTATCTGTCATTTGCTCAGTATGCAGTAACGTAAGTACAACGTGGCTTATTTGTTTTCTAATTTGTGCTGCCACCGAAGATGCAACTCCGTAGTGAAATTATACACTATACTCAGAAGCAGAGGTGGATTTAAGGGGGTTGTTACTGTTCCTTTTATCTAAAAAGAAATCACTTAATTGATGTTAGTAATACATTTTAAGCAGAAAGAAAACAGGTGAGTAAAAACCACCCTAGAAAACTCTTGTCTTTAAAAGTAGGACTTTAGCGCTCAAGTTATATATATAGCCATATGGTAGAATACTTGAGCAGTTATTGAAAAAAGTAATATGATATATTGTTGAATGAACAAAGTAAGATGCTGAAATCTCCCTTTTTACTAAAAAAGTGATATATATATGTATATTTGTATATTCTCTATTGATAAATGCAGAGAAAATGATTGCAGAAATGGAGGAAGGAGTGAAAAAAGGCTTTCCCTTTTTTACTTCATAGGATATATAATATTTTTCTCCCAAGTTTCAGATATTTATTAATCAGTGTAAACCCCAACACAATACAGCAACAAGAGTTCATGCATTTAGAGGGAAAATGTTGCCTGGTTAAGTGGAGAATTGTGAGGATAACTTCTGGAAGACTTTCATTTTAAGCCACTGTATAGTGAAATACTTCATTTGGAAGTCTGGCCCTTCTTTCTTGAGTTTTTCTCTCATCCATATTCACTGAGTAGAACTGGTATTGATCATTGGCACCTGGTTTGTTCCAGGTTTCAGGTATTCTTTCTGTCCCAACTGCCATCTGTATTGAACAAAGTCAGATACATAACCTACATGGCTTCTCTGGCTCCCATAAGTACAAAGAAGGGTATCAAAACAAGGATGCTTCTGAGAATCTGGTGGAGTGTGGTTGCAGGGAGAGGCTTTGGACCTGGAAGGAGAAGAGAACAATATGCAAGCGACTAAGTTTGCTTTTATGTTATTGATGGCCTCCTCTTATGGCAAAGGAGAGAAAACCTGCAACAGGAAGAAAAAAAATCAGCTGATTTAACCTTGATTTTTTTGTTCACTCATAATTTTCCCATTTGGTAGACTTTTTTTTTTTTAAGATTTATTTATTTATACAAGAACTGGGGCACAAACCAGACTCATGGGAGGGTGAGAGGATTCACCAGAGACAGATTGGGGAACAGAACAGGCAGACTGCTGAGGGGAGCAGCGGGCAAGACAGGAGAGGTCTGCTGCACCATGTGGGACCCTCGCCCGGCAGCCGGGATTGAACCGGTGCTGCAGAGGCTGTGGGCAGCTTCACAGTGCTGTGCTCAATTGCCTCCGCCACCAGGGGAGGCCCCGTTTGGCAGACTTCTGAAAAGATTTGTAACAGGAATGGAAAGTGTACATTTGAATGAGACAACTCTTCACATTCACTCTTTAATCAAACAATATTCTAGTATCCAGAGATGTATTCTGACATACAGAGACTGAGGAAATTATTTTTAATTCAACTGGAAGGGATTTCACTCAGGTGGTATTTTTGTCCTCTCAGTTTTCCTTTCTTTTAATTAAAGTACTGTTGCATCTTAACATTGCATAAATTTCAGGTGTGCATCATTGAAAATCATGTGCATGTACTACATTTAAGTTCACCACTTTTGAAAACGATAACATGTTTTTTCACATTGCCTCATTCCAAAAACAATCTCAAGACCTAACCAGATGTTAACTTATAATCCCCATCACTTCCTTGAGAATTTGTGAAGAGAAAGCTATAATTACCTTGGTTGCATAAACTAAAGTATTAACTGAAACTGCCTTGATGAGTTTCAGTTTTGGTAACTCTTGTGTGTTATAAGGAATTGAGTAAGAAAAACAACAGACAAGTTCTTATCATTCTGTAAAATTGTCCTATGAAATATAATCCTAGCTTTTAAAAGTTTATTGCAAAGATTGTTTTTTTTACCTATCTCCGTTACGTAAAAATACACTAATCTTCCTTATACTTCATATTTGCAACAAAACAGATTACCTGTTGCATATTAATGGAATTTTTATGAAATATTTGTGGAATTAAGGAAAGACTGGAAAACTTTAGGAATAATGGACTAGAGTGGCATGCTTGATTATGTAGGTTTTCTGTAATAACCTCTTTATCTACAAAGCTTATGAGCCAGCTTTTCCTAATTGTACCTTCACTAAGACCCATTGGAAAAGGTAGTGCCACTCTGAGGGAATTCTAGTCAGCAGCATAGATCAAACCAACAAAAGAGAGCAACCAAGAACTTTTGTTTTAGAACAAAAGCTTTTTACTCTTTGCTTACTAGTTTTGGTGGTGGTTTGCTTTAATAAGATAAAAAATTATAGACATGTAATTTGTGTTCTTTTTGAAACTGAAAAGATTTCTTACCATTCCTTGGCATGTGACAGTTTCCTAGCCCGTGTAATATTAAAGAATATGCTCCATCCCTAAAATGGAAACTTTCACCAAGGCGTGCATTTCTGCTGGGGGACGAGCTGAGAACATGAGTGCTTGTAGGGTAAATGAATTAATAAGGCTTTTAATATCCCTAGCCTCTATGGCTCTCACCTGCAGCCTTGATAGTGTTAATGCAGAAGGCGCTTGAGAGCATGGGTGCAGCGTGTGTGTGCCTGCCTGATTGTGGACACCTGAAACATGGTGAGGGCATGTGTAAGTGTGCACACTTGAGCCTGGAGGCCTGGGCTATGAGGGTGGCATCACTTAGAGATGGATTATGGCTATGGGAAGGAGTAGCGGCTTGACTACCGAAGAGGCAAGATCACAAAATGACATGAGAGAATGTCAGAGAGAACCCAGAGAAAGAGCTTAGAGATTCATGGGTGGCTGAGAGGTTTGGTTGCCTGCCTGTCTCCTTGCATGCCAGCCTTGCTGCCTGGTGTGCCTGTGTACCTGGTTCCTTGAGAGAGGATTAAAGCCTGAAAAATCCACCGAGGGCTCTGGGACTCTCCTTTATCCATCTGCCCAAATTGATAGTGAACCTGCCCGTGCATCCTGGCTCAGCAGTGCTAAACAACTGAGCAAAGTGGGGGCTGCAGAGTTACCTTGTGGGAGTGTTCATGACTTGAGATCTTGGGATGTTCCCTCACTTACCTTATCCAATCTCAGATACAGGCTTCCATTTGTAATACTTCAGGATCTATTTGATTACCCAATTCTACTTCCTTTGTTTGGCACTCCTTCCCACATCCAAAGCTATGGCAAAATTGTGAGACTCATTCACTGACCTGTTACTTCAATCTCTGTCATCTGAATTAGTATTTAATAGGTGGAGAATATCACTTAGTTTTCAGATGACTGTTCCAACTACTTTTTATTTTGTCAGTCATACTCTTAGAAAAAATCATACTTTTTATTTCCACTCTGTATGGTTGTTTCTTCTGCCATATCTTCAAAATCTTCCATAGAATACTACTGATACCTTTCATTTATTCTGCTGTCTGATCATGGTACCCTTAGTTACATGGTAGAACTAAAGGTAGAAACAAAGATAAAAGTTTTTTTTGGAGAAAGTAGAGCTACTGACTTTGGAGGAGAAAAATGTATAGAACACAAAAGCCAGTCTGTTTAAAAACTTTCTTCCTAAAATTATACAAGAACGAGCAACTTAATTTACCATTTATTCTAACATGGTTAACATGAGTAATAACCTCAAAAAATCTCAGAGAAACAACAGTCCTACTTTAAAGAGTACCACATTGGGAAGAGATTCCAAAATCAAAGCAAATCCATAACTTTGAGAGTAATGTATCACATATGGTTGGAAAAGTATACTTGCCAACATACTAGGAGAAAATGCTCAGTGAAAATTGATGGGTAGGAATAAATTAGTATAAACCTAACATAGTGACTTGTTAAAGCAAAATGAAGACAGCTGTAAGATCCTTTTCTCTCCTGCCATCATAGCAGTGTTAACAATTGGTAGGTTAGCAAGCCTTATAGTAAAATATTATAGAATAATGCATTACTCTTTCATTTTCACTGCTGTACAACTATTCTTTTTGCCTGGTATAGTATTTATATGTTCTGTATTTTCAAATTTAATATTGGGTCCATATAATTTTTCTGTATTTTCATTTTAGTTTTCTTTGTCTGCAAAGACTTCCTGTATTAAAGTGCAGGTAGATAATAGGAAGGACCAAGTTATCCATGTACTTGGGTGAAAACGTGTTTTTTTTTTTTTTTTAGTGTTCCCTTTTATTATCTTAATAAAGCATTCGCCCCTTTGATACAAATGATTTTTACTGTGCTAACAGCAGAACCAGTGGCACAAAACTGAGATGGTACTTAATCCAGCAAGATCCCTGTAAATCAAAATCTGAGCTTTACATAAAAATCTTATTTATAAAAAATACAATACCAAATACCAAGTACAGTGAGAATGGAGCATAGAGCAGCAGTGCTCCCTGCCAGGGCCATGTGGAAGTGGCTTCTGCTACAGTGCTTGCTTAATGGCACAAGTGAAAAGCTGAATAAGGCAAACACTTGAAGAGGCAGTTTTCTGTAAACTTCTTGGGGTGGGGGAATTTCCTCTGTGGGGACATATGCCATTGTTTTTGAAGTCATCGGTGGCATTTCTCTCGTTTTAGTTTTGACTTTGAAAGTGTGGAAAGTACAGTGGAGAGCTCAGTGGACAAGTCCAAGTCCTGGAGTAGATCCATTGAGGACCTTCACAGAGGGAGCAACCTGCCCTCTCCCGTGGGCAACAGTGTCTCTCGTTCTGGAAGACATTCTGCATTGCGGTGAGTTCCTTTAATCAGGAGGAGGATGCACTAGGACAGCAGGGCCCCTCACTTGTTCTGATGATCCTGGGCAGTTTCTCCTGTATCTTGCCACACAACACTTGCATTTCCAGGGATTCTAAGAGAAACTTTGTTTAGGAGTTTATCACTCAGGCAATACGTGTAGTGTTAAAAGCTTTCAAGAAACACCACACCTTCATTCAGCACAGAAAGAGAAAATTCAGCTAAACAGAATTCTATCAATAGGCAAATAAGCTTTGAAATCAGATAGGTGCTGACCTTGTGATTTAGGTTCTGTTTCCTGCCAGAGGCAGCATTTTGAGGTTTGAGAATTTCAAGAATTCCTTGTTGTTATTCATACCCTTCACCTCCCTTGCCTTTCTCCAGTAGTAGTTCACTTATGTGTTCTATGGGACCTGTTATCATCCATAGGCATGGACTGCTCTAATGATACTTTTAAATAATGAGATGCCTTTAAGCAGTGCTGTTTGGTTCTCAATTTTCAGACTTTTCTGTTTCTGCCTAAGGATTCCTTCTCTAGTGTCTCTTGCTGACATCCCTCTATACTGACGGAGGATGGCAGTTGACCATTTGTACCTGTGTCTGGTGTGGTATCACTGGGATTGTTCATTCATTCATACCTGTAGTCATGCATTCACTAAAAGATATTTGTGAGTTTCTAGAATTTGCCAAGCACTGCACTTAGAGTTAATATACATGGGTGAATAAATCAAAACTTTTGCCTGTGAAGACAGAGGTACCATCTAGAGTAAGTTCATAAAGGTATCAATATTCTAGGAGTTTTATTAATGTAACATGTTTTATTAATAAGCCCTTCATTTCCAAATGTTGCTTACTCCTTGTAGCTTGAACAATTTATCTTACTTATTTCAGATTTGATCTGAAAAGTGGACATTGTTACTGAAAACATTTATGATCACCACGGGTGTTGGGTCTTGTAATAGAATGCCTGTGTCCGGAGCTGGTCAGTGAATAAGTGGATATGAGACTTTCATATTGGGTAGCCTTTTGACTTGGGTTTTGGTTATGGAAAGTTAAAGTCTCTCATGAAATTTAGTTCTACTGAAGGATTTGACATTTGAATATGGTGCTTCCAATCAGCCATTTAGATTTTCCTCGTTTAGAAATGCCAAAAATGTTATTTGGATTTGGAACGAATTGATTCACTAATAATGAAGAGCAGTGTTGCAGTTCATCTCAAGGTATTTGTAGTATACCAAGGGCAATATATCCAAGTTTACATGTGGGCAGAGAATTCGCTAGTCTGATTTGGAAGTTGAAGAAAGGCTGGTTATGCCTGAAGAATTCCTTAACCAGCTTGGTACTTGAATGGAAATTCTTATCTTTTGTGTAATCATGTGTAAGGGATTTAATTGACAATGTACATTTTAATTTGTTTTTCTTTCCATTCTTAAATGAAAAGTATCTCATATCGGCTAGATAGCCTTTTAATCTTCTTTCTTTTTAATTAATAATTCTTTATGCCTGTCTTTGAATCATTGAAGAATTATTGTCTGTTGAGCATACATTGTTTCTGGTAGAATCAGGAAAATGTGGGAAACATTCTGGGTCTAAGGAGAGTCATATCACTGGACCCTGGAAGGCATGGTGTTGAGGCAGCAACCTGTCCAACCTGATCAGCTTCATATTTGGCTCTAGGTAGATTCTGCTGGAGTTCATTTTAAATTAGAAAACTAGGCCAAACGTATGGAGGTAGACATGGTGGAAATGCTATCTTGAGAAACTCAGGGACTCTGACATTTCTGGTTGGCAGGTGTGCTTGAATGACCAACTCAGAAATCACCATCACATTTTTCTGTTTTGTCATTTGAACAGTTCCAAGCTCAGGAATAGAACTTTTGAATTTTCTTTTACTCTCCTTTGTGGGTTCCTGTAAATTTGTAGGTTCAGAAAAATCACTATGGTAGTAACTGTCATACCACTTGTTGACCTGAAGCTCAGATTTTGATTTTTTTAAAGATTTATTTATTTATGCATGCTAGAACTGAAGTGTAGGCCAGAGGTGCGGGAGGTGAGAGGAATCACAGAGACAGAGTTGGGAGCAGAATAGGCAGATCTACTGAAAGACACTGCTGAGGGGAGCAGCGGGCAAGATAGGAGAGGTCTGCTGTGCCATGTGGGTCAGCTCCCTGGCTGGAGATTGAACTCATGCTGCAGTGGCTGCAGATAGCTTGATAGTGCTGAGACTTTAACCTGTGGACCACCAGGGAGGTCCAATTTTTGTTTTTAAACAATGTTTATTGATGATATTCCAGCTCTGTGGTTCACGGATATATGCATGAATTCTAATTCTGTATTTGGTCATTTGATAGCATCTGTGACGTAAAAACAGCAATCAGAAGTACAGGCATATGGTACATGTTGCTTTTCATATACCCAAAGATTGTTTACATTTTTTTTCTCTTCCTCCTCCTTTCTCTGTCTCCTTTCTCCCTCTGCTCCCCACCTTCCTTCACTTTTTGACTTTCTTTTGTTGCCCTTCTTTTTCATTCTGCCATCTCATTTCTAATTCTCTTCTACTTTGTCCTTTCTTCTCCTACTGTCTGCTTTTCCTCCGGTGCCATTCATTTCTTACACCACCGCCAGATTGGTTTCTCTGCCTGAGTATCTTCAGTCCAAAAGCCACCAGAGCTGCTTCTCTCCCTGTTGCCTCTGGAGCAGCTTCAGTTTACACACTGATGATGAGGCTTCAAACCGGAAGATCTCGTAAGTCACGGGTGAAAATGACACCCAAGAGAGCTTGTAGTGCATGGTGGCAGGGTATTGTGACTGCTCTCCATGTTATAATATGATAACCTTGTGGCTTAGCGCTGTCATCCCGCACTGGAGTGAGGCCACTGCTTTGAAGTTTTGATGCTCTCTTATCATTTTAAGAATCAGGGTATTTAAGGTGTGTTGTGTTTTTATTAACATCACAGAGTTTTTTGAGTTTTTTTTTTCTTTCCCTTTTTTTAGAAAGAGGAAACGGAGTTAATTCATATTCCAGAGACTTGACTGATGCTAGTATTCTGGTAGCTTTGTTTGATTAGAATGTCTTTATATACAAATATAGATTTTAGTTCCCTCTCCTTGATCTTTCTGCAATAGTATAGATTTAGTAACTCTGTCCTCTATCCCTTGGCAAAAAGATTTGGTTGAACTTGGAAGAAGAAAGGAGTTTTCAAGAAATTTAACAAACTTTATAAATCTTGAACCTTGTTTTTTTTTTTTTTTTTAAAGGAAAACACTTCCAGATAGAAGACTTTTAGGGACAGTTCTAATGTTGAGAGAATTCTCTTTTTTGTATCAAGACCTTATTTCTAAAAATGACTTAAGTGGATTATTAAGCATTTTATGCCATGACAAACACCTTGAGTTATATTATTAGATTCTGTATTACCATACACTTGTCTACCTGGCCAGTGGTAAAAATGTTGGTGTTGACACAGCAAAAACCTGCAAGAGCTCTTCTAGGTTGCAAGCCCTGTGTGTTTTAGTTAAGATAGCTTTTTGTTCATGTGGCTACAGATCTGACTAAATTAAATGATACATATGTGCACAGTAGATCTATGAAGACAAAGACACTAATTCAGATGCAAGAGAAAGTAATTTTTAAGAATGTCATGGTTAATGCCATTAAACTTGTAGTGACATAGGTGACGTGCTCTGAGTTTTTGGAGAAGAGGGTAGTACACTACAAGCCTGGAGAAAGGGGTCATATTTAAATTGGAATTTTGGTCGAGGTTTTGGAGTTGATTTGCAGAATGAGGAAAGGCTGTCTCAGGTGGAGGTAAATTTAAAGAGCTTGAAATGAGCAAAATATTATCAGAGATCAGGCAAATTTGGGAAGGAGTGAAGAAACCTTGTCCTTTCAGTGCCTTTGCGAAGGTTGCCTTGTGGAGGGAGTGTGTCAGGGACAGACAAAACTGGAAAGGCCTTGGGGCCACCCAATTTTCCATAGCTGTAAGGAAACAAACATCAACATTTCCTTTAAGATATTAACTCCTATTACTATTTCCTCATAAGTTCCCAGAGGATAATGGGTATTTTTCCTGAGATGATTATCTTGATAGAATGACACTCATGAATAATCACCTGACTTTTTACCACCTATGTCCTTAGCAGATATACATGAAAATACAAGGAGTTCAAATTTAGCTCCATGTTTTTGCATTTTAACACTGGAATCCCATTCCTGTGGTTTTCATGTTAGTAACTTCTAAAGTTTTTAAAAAATGCATGCAGGGATAGAAATAGCATTGATACAGTTTTTTTATTGGGGAACAAACTTATTGAGGGTGTCATCAAAACTTATTGAGTGAGTGTGCCATGAAGGTAGGATTTGATGTAATACAGCCTTGCTCCAACTTCCATATGATCTTACCCTTCCTGTTGATTCGCAGAATGATTACCCTCCTTCTCCCTCACCCACCACCAGAAATCCACTGTTTCAGCATCAGAGTGTCTGCTTGTCCTCATGTAAGCTGTACCCTGCATGAGAGTGGAGCTCTGCTCCCCAAGCCCAAGGCCCATAGTGCTCTGCAGGAAGGACTGTTTGTTACCTGCCATTCCCAGACGACGTACCTTTTCTAGTTCACAGGAAGTTGCGGTGAGCTAGTGGGGATGCTGATCAATGCTGGAATGTTTTATAACTCTTAGAAAATAAAGTCATATAGAAATTAAAAAAAGCATTTCCTAAATAAATGATGAGAGTAAAACCAAAAAAGCTATATATATATTTGTACAAATTTGTTTTCACATTGGCAGATGGGAAGCCATTGAAAGAGAAGTTTATTAAATGAAAACAATGCCTATTTCTACTAAAGGGGAGATTAGTGTATGTAAATATTTTTCTTTTCAGATTTTGATTTTGTGATGTTTTAGGATTGACAGAAAATACATACCAATGAATCGTGAGGGAAGAGGTCACATAACCCAGAACTTTGAATTTTGGAGTTTGGCTTTTTTTTTAATCTGCTTAGCAGTTGAATGGGAAGTCACAGAGGCCATTGGTCCTTTTAGGCCTGTAGGGTCAGTGGTTGACCTGGAGGTAGATTGGAGGAAGAGAGTGTTGAGGTTGCTGCTGCTCATACCTGTGTACAACGTACCTGAAAATTAAAACATAGAACAAAAAAAAAAAAAAAAAAAAGATATTCCAAAATTTGGCTGAGTTGTCAAAGGTAAAAAAAATCAAAGCTCTGTGTATAACTGATGAAAAACAAAGAGTACCATTAATAATAATAGGAAAATTGGAATCTAGAAGGGATCTAAAATGCCATTTGGTTTACCCCTCTTTTTGTTGATGAGGCACTGGAAGCCCAACTCTCAAACTTTATTCTCCAAGGAATTACCTAGTTCCTGTCAGTCTATCTCCCTTTGTGGGCTAATGGCCCATATGGATTTTTGACCTTTGTTGCAGTAAATACTGTTTACCACAATTTTCCTGAACTCTGTGTAGCAGCGATCCTATTTAAAGATATGGAAACACCAACTCTGTACAAATTTGCTGATAAAATAAGAGATATCGTAGGAGAGTTGAGCTCTTATCAAGTTTTTATAGGCTCTTTTATTTCAAAGGGTCGATAGCATTTTATTTTGTTTCGATTGTTGGGAGAAAACCACCTAGACTCTTAATTCACAGTATCATATGAAAAGATCTTTGAATTCTATAGTTGGAAGCTAAAGCATTTTTATCATGATTCATGATGAAGTTGAACTCTTTTATTTTTCAGCTTATATAAATTAGGAAAGTCTAAAAGTCTAAAAAGACCATCATTCTCTTTTTCCTGCTTTTCTCTCTCCATCTCCACCCTTATGCAAAATCAGGATCTTTTTCTGTCTTTATTATAGTTGTTTGTATTTTATATACTGTGTATTTTTTCTCCTTGCCTCCATTTATTCTAACCTTTCCCTGTGAAAGGATATTAAACAATCAGATCTAATTTCCATAGATACCTAATTTATTTTTTAAAAAGATTTATTTATTTATTTATACAAGCACTGGGTACAGTCAGTAGCGAGGGAGGGTGAGAGAATCCACCAGAGCCAGAGTGGAGAACAGAACAGGCAGACTGACAAAATACACTTCTGAGGGGAGCAGCGGGCGCGGCAGAAAAGGTCTGTGTGCCATGTGGGACCCTCGCCCGGCGGGCAGGGATCTAACCTGGTGCTGCAGAGGCTGCGGGCAGCCTCGCAGCCCGGCGCTCAACCGCTGCGCCACTGGGGAGGCCCCATAGATACCTAATTTAAAGGGTGGAAAAAACCTACAAAGAAAATATGTATTCTCAAGGCTTGAATTCACTTTGTTCACCAGGTGAGATGGCAGATGTTGATTAAAATTTTCATTAGCAATTTAGAAGGAGAGAAAATACTGGAAAGGAATGGAAGAAAAAAAATGAGGAAACAATTCTAGCAAACACCTGAATATCATTGATGAGAAAAGAGACGTATCAAACACTCCCTAACCTGACAGTCTCTTGAGTTAAATGGAGGTTGCAGAAAATTCAACAACCATCTATAAAATATTTTCTAAATTTGCAGATTTTCCAAAAATAACCCATATCTGCAAACTTTGTTTTTCACTTTTCAACAACACATTTGTAATCAGAAGAACCTGAATGTGCTAAGTGGTTGTGTTTCAGATTTTTATATGTTATTGTATATTTGAAGTTTTAAAAAGAGAAAAATGTACTGGGTTAAGCATGTACATTCCAACTTTTCAGGTTGGAACTTTCTCTGCTAGTGGCCCTGCTAGTACAGATGTTGAGAGCTTTAATGATAGCTTGTGGATATGTCATGCTGGCAGATTTTATTAAGCATTTCCCATTATGAGATCTGATTTCACTTGTTCCACCTCTTCATTGGGTCTTTTCACTGTTGGAAAACTGAGAGAGACCATGTGGCCAGAATGATGTTGGAGATCCCTCTCATAGAATCTTAGGTTGGTGGAGATCATATGTCTGCCTTGGTCCTTCTCAGATGTTGTGAGATTAACCATTCCCGTAAAGACCCTGGCACAGTAGTGAGTAGTCAATGAATGTTAATCTGTTGTCAAGGGAGATGCTAAAGAGGACTGAGCAAATTCCTATAGGTGTGTTCTCTTGTCTTCATCAACAAGGTTTATTACATACTTTATATGTGAAGGGTGCTTTACCAGGTGAAGAGGATACTGAAATAGACATGAATAATATATTTGTATGATTTATGACTGATAAAGGAGTTATTCATACCTAGATCATTGTATCTTCATGAAATACTTGGGAGGCGTTCCAAGATAATTAGCCTTGTTTTATAGATGAGGAAGTTGAGGCCCAGAGAAATTATCCACAACTGATAAGTGACAGAGCCAGGATTTATAGTTTAAAGTCTTCTGGTTTCTTCCTTCTACATCACAATGTCTTTATCTACAAATAGATTGAGAAATATGTGTGTGTGTTCTCATTAAGTATCATATGAGTATAACTAAAACTAATGATATGGAACTTGAGAGACTCTAGTGAACAATAAAACCTAGGAAAGATTCATGAGACTTGTCCTGGATGTCAAACAATAATAAAACTTGGAGGAATAACTGGGGAAAAATAGGGGGAGTGATGTGAACAGCGTGACTTGATGGTAAGACTGCACAGTCTGTTCAGGTAACAGTGAATTGATGCAGCACAGGTACTATTTTGAAGGCTGGGTTACAGAATTATCATTTTAGTGCATATGCTATGATATATTGATGGCTTATGAAAACGGGATAATTTGGGATGAAGTAAAAATATTTCCATTTAAAGCTTACATCCATTTAAAAGATGAAGCTGAATTGTTTTTTCTCATAATGATTTATCCTGATTAGACACTCAATAACAAATGCATTGAGAAAGGGACTGTAATGAAAAAATTGGAAAATTCAGGTTAATAATTGCTTTCCATTTATATATTGGGCTGGCAGCCTGTTCATTCACTTAATCCATTTTAAAAACCTCTAAAGAGATCTTTGATTTGCTGTTCCTAGCTGTCATCTGGTCTTATAATGAAAAGTATGGGCAAACAAAACATTTCGGTAATTTTTTTAAAAGATTTTTTTACTTATGCATACAAGAACTAGGGTACAGGCCAGAGATGTGGGGAATGAGAGGATTCACCAGAGACAGAGTGAGGAGCAGAGCAGGCATACTGACTGAAATGCACTGCTGAGGGGAGCAGCGGGCGAGACAGGAGAAGTCTGCTATGCCATGTGGATCTCTTCCCTGGCCAGGGATCGAACTCATGCTATAGTGGCTGCAGCTGCATAGTGCTGCATCTTAACCCCTTGGACCACAGGGAGGTCCCATTTCGGTAATTAATGAAAAAAGATTCATTGTAAGCTTTATATATCTCCCTCTTCCTCTTCTCTCTTCCCTTCTCTCTGTTTACCCAACTTGAAACTATCTGGATTCAACTTTTTCAGCTTTGTTTCTTTTGGCTATAGAAACAGAAAAGTATTTAACTCATTTTTTCACATAATATATTTTATAAGTTAAATTGATAGAAAAAATATGCCCAAGTGATGTCATGTCTGAAGGATAAAAGAGAGGAAACCTAAACCCCCAAATCTTGGTAAATTTCTATTAATCCAGACCTTGGAACCATAAAAGACTAGTACAATTTTGCCAAATTATGTGACATACTCATTTGGCATGCATTTCAGTTGGGTTGAGCCCTTACATTAGCTTCCATGAGTGTTCCAGTTACTATTCTTTATAGGTAGATAATAGTTTGATATATGAATAATTAGACTGTTTGAAAATATTTTTTTTTAAAGTTAAAAATATGCACCTTTTTTTCTGTTGACATTAGGACCTAGATAATACAAATTTTACAAATGTTGCCATGGAACATTCACAGAAGATTTTTGAGAACGCATTTTTCTCTGACTCTGGAAAATCCTGGTTAGGAAATAGTCATCGATGGCTTTGCAGTAAAATACAGTCTGTGTATAATACTCAGAGGGAGAAGCAGACATGTATATAACTTGCATATAGGAATATGTCTAAATGTTCAGAAGTATGTGTTGTTAAGACCCTAGATAGGTGATCAGGCTTCTTTCAGGGCATCACTGGGTGAACGTTGCTTTCCATTTTGGTGTTTTCTAAATACTTGGTGCTTTGTGGATGTAGATCTCTGAGCAAATCCAGCATTTGATCACATCTAGCTTTTGCTCAGGAGGGTGGTCTTTCCACCTGTACTACCAGCATTGTGGGCACCACTACTTATTATTCATCCTTATGTTTATCAGCTATTTTCTTTTGTAATGTACTTTTATTTTTTTATTGTGGTAAGAATCCTGAACTCGTGATCTGCTTTCTTTGTGAGTATTCAAGCGTACAAAGCAGTATCGGCAACTATAGGCACTTTGCTAGGATTTACTCCTTGTATAACTGAAACTTTATACCCATAGATTAGCAACTCCCCATTTTGCCCTCCTTCTGGCTACCATCCTGTTCTCTGCTTCTGTGAGTTTACCTGTTGTAGTTTCCTTATATAAATAAAACCATATAGCACTTGTCCTTCTGTGACTGGCTTATTTCACTTAGCACAAATGTTGAAGCTTCATCCCTGTTGTTACATATCCAGGATTTCCTTCTTCTTAAAAGACTGCATAATATACCATTGTATGTATTTACTACATTTTTTTGGGGGGGTAACATTCGTTTTGATATTACATAAGATTAAATTTTAAGTCTAGTGCATGATCCTTTATACTTTATATAAAAGTCAACAATTGTAAACATTTTGCCCCGCTTAACTCTAGTGTTTAGACATTTACTCTGTAAACATCTATTTTTAAACCATTCGAGAATAGGTTGTTGAATCATGCCCCTTTCCACTAACTTATTTAGTTTAGATTTCTTTAAAACAAAGAAATGTTCTTACACAACCATGATGCAGTGATCAAAATGAGAATATTTTAATATTGGCAACATTTTAGTCCATTCTGTTCAGTTTCATCAGTTTTCCCTCTCTCTTTCATACCAATTTTTTCAAACTCTGTCGAGGATCCAATGCATAGATTATTTATTGTGCTTAGTAGTTGTGTCTATGTAATGTCCTTTAATTTGAAACAGTTCTTCATCCTTCTTTGTCTTTTATGGCTTTAATATTTTGTGTATGTGACTGTGTAATGTTTCATTTCTTATTGAGATATAATTGTCATGTAACATTGTATAAGCTCAAGATATACATCATTTTGTTTTGATGCATTTATATATTACAATATGCTTACCACTTTAGCATTAGCTAAACCTCTATCACCTCACATAGTCATTTTAATACATTTTTTATCCTTTCAACTGTTACTGGACAGTTGGATTGTTTCTATACTTGTCTTACTATTATTAGAATAAGTCAACTGATTGGAGCTAATTATTTTTATTGATTGAAATACCTTCTTTCCTTGTTGTACTTGATGCCAGTTCTATGCATCTGCAAACTATCTGCTGTTTGTTCAATTCATTGCCACACATTAAGGTGGCTCTTATGACATTGGTTATCAAAATGCCAAGCAGGGGATGTTTTGCCTAGTTTCTTAAAAGATCTTTGTTAGAATTGCATAGTTCTTTATGCCATATTATTCAGTAGCATTGATTCATAACTTCCTCTATTATGATTTCATGTACATATAATCCCTGGCACATAAGTTTAATGATTGGTCAGAGTGATCTCTGTTTGGCTTTGATCTTAATGTCCATTTTAAATATTTTTTTCCATATTCACCAAATTTTGTGAATTCTAATTGGCAGTGCTTTCAAGCTAGTGTCTAGAATGCTTTGAGTTTTTAGCTTAGTGCTTGACAAGATAGCAGACAATTCTCAAAGCTGATGGAGAAGAGGGCTTGAGAAATGTGATGGTGGTCATTTCCCTATAAGGTTTCTGTGAAAATGACATTCTTATGAAGCAGGATTGCCTGAAAATTCTTGAGACCTCAAAAAATAGCATTAAATATCCCTTCTCTGTTGTTTTTCCTAAAATAGCAGACACTCTAAAAATTAGACTGAGGACCATTCTCTGACTCTGACTGAGGACCATTCTCTGACAAAGGACCCCCATTGTGTCCAGATACTTGAAGTCCCAAACCTCTGCTTGCTCATCTTTGAGAAGAAGCGTTCTCAGGACAACACTTAGTAGGCTACAGAGGTCCAGACATTGGTTCGCAACCTCCTTCAGAAATGTTTCATTTCCTTTGAATTTGAGAGTTCTCTCTGGTCCTGATGTCTCAGGGAACCTGCCCTGTGACACTAATTGTCTCAGGACCTTGTTGGACCTTTTCTTGTAAACTGGAAGGAATTGTTATATGTGCTCAGAATTAATACATTAGGCAGGATCTCTATTACAGGATGGATACTGTGAAGATGTTGGTGTAAGACTTCTGTAAGAGTCTCATCCGTGAAAGAAGTGAGAATGGGCCTGTATCTCAGGGATACACTATGTGACTGCATGAAAGCAGTGAGAAAACTGGCAAAATATGCCAGAATCAATGTTTCTGGAGCTCTAGAAATTTAAAATTTTGTAATTTTTTTTCTAAATAGATGCTACTTAGAAAAAAACTGCTGAATCTCACAAATGCTAGCTTGGTGGAATTGTGCTTGTCCTGTTCTCATTCCATCCCTCCCTCCTTATTTCTACTGTTGTCTTGTAAACCAGTAGTTCCATAATCACAGTGAAAACTGTCAGCCTGGCTGCCAAAGGAGGGGCAGAATGGACTTGAAGTTCCTTCCAAGCCCCTCTTTCTCCTTGTCCTTTTCTTACTACATTAAGCTGTGATGCACCATGAGATTTGAGAACTGCTAGTGACGAAGCCGGTTTCTGTTTCTGTTAATGGAACATGCACCATTAGCTGTTGACAGAATCTGGGATCACTCAGGACATGATACTTGGGACAGAACTAAATCTCCTCTGCCTCAATTATACATCAGAGACTTTGGAAAAACTAGTGCTGCCTCTCATCAGGGGCTTTTTAATACACCACAATGAATTGAATGACAATCTCCAGTTTGACTCTGGTTAAATATTCTAGTTTTATGTAAAGTTTCATCATCATTTCTGGAAGAAAATATCATAGAACTGGTTTCACTTTATGTAATTCTGTAACTGAACATGTGCCAAGGGTATTAGTTTACCACAGAAGCACCCATACTTCCTACTGAGTCACTGACTTAATCCCCGTAAGCTCAGATCTTTCTGGAAAGTATATTCAAATAACTAAACTAATAACATGACCAAGGCTTGTGAAAGGAGAAAATAATTTAGCCTGAAGGGCTGTGACATAAAACCGGATGCAGGCTGCCTTATCTACTCATTCAAAGATAGTGTATTGAATCATATTTACTTGTGTTAAAATGATTATGCAACAGCACCTTGTACATACAGTATTTGATTGTCATGACTAGTTTCATTTGAACTGTTTGAAGTTTTTATTGGTGAATGATTATTGCTGTGATTTTAAATCCTACTTGAAGGAGTCAGCATAATGCATACGCTAATTGATTGTGGCTCTAATCAATTATCGTTACCCTTTTTCTATGGAAATGTTCATCATTGTATTTAGGCTTATTGACATCTGGTGGATGTTTATAGAACCAGGAAATAAGATTTTCAAAATGTAGTTTTTTGGATGAGGTGTGATTCATTTGTTGCATTTGTGGTGGGGTTTGGTCTCATCTCAGAAATTGGAAACTTTGCTTTATGAGGCTAGATCAGCACCAATTCTCCAGCCCACAGGGCTTCTAGGGAACAGTCTAGAGTGATTAAAGGGGGAGAAGCATTATGATCACATTATCTAATTAGCCTTCTATCTTTAATCACATCTAAACCAAGAACATCTTAAGAGTTCACATTTTATGCAAAGTTCCTCCCCTTTATTTGAAAGTAATTTATATACATTGTAGAAAATTTAAAATATATACAATATATATGAAGATAATGAATGGGAAGTCTCTTGTAATTCCATTGTTCAAAGAACCATAGAACAGCATGCTTTACATCTGCATTGGTAATAATTTCATGTTCCTTATGTTCATTATCATGTCACCTTTATGATAGTCCACCCCACAGTTTGTCCATTCCTTTTATATGTATTCCTGAGTTACAGCGCCATTTAAAAACAATTTGCATGTGGATAAAGTAGTTTCCAATAATAGGTCTATTTGTTAACTTGATTGAGAAAAAGTTGACAATAAGGGGATTTTAAGTATGATGCTTTGCAGGAAGTGTTCTCATTTGAGATGTATCTATCATCACCCTACCATATTGTGTGTGTGTTTTGTTTTTGAATTCTTTTTATGTATTACAAAGTACATGCAATGGAAGAGGTGAGCGGGGCATGGGGTATGCAGAGAGCACACCTTAATTTGGGGGCTAGTGAACACTTATCTATTGCTTCTTAAACTAGATGGTAACGATTCAAAGGCAAAAACAACATCTTTATCTATCTTTCATTTTCCTCAGCACATAGTAGAGCTTAGCATAATGAATAGATGCTTAATAAAACCAGCTCTAGGAATTAAATAAGATATTTGGCTAGATTTCCTGTGGCTGGTGGAGAGCACCAGAATTCAGTCCTTCTAGATTGTTTGTCTTGTCCAGTGAATCTAGTAAGTTGTGGAATTTCTGGATCATAAGGTAGTTCCATTTTTAATTTTTTGAGGAACCTTTATGCTGTTTCCATAGTAATTACACCAATTACATTCCCACAAAGAGGTTCTCTTTTGTCACCCACAAAGAGGTTCTCTTTTGTCTTTTTGTCACTACATTGTCACCAACATTTGTTATTTCTTGTCTATTTAATTACCATTCTAATGTGTGTGAGGTGATATCTTGTGGGCTTTGATGATGTTGAGCACCATTTTATATACCATTTGGCCATTCTTTTTTTTTTAAATAATAAATTTTATTTTTATATTCCCCATACAATTGCAACCCCCCTATTCTGACCCCAATCCCTCCCCTCCCGCCCCTCACCCCCCAAAAAGTATCTCTGGTTCATAGTTTTTTGTTGATATTGATTTTCACTTTCTTATAGTTATTCATTTTCCTGGTCCCTTATTTAAGTTTTCTAGATTCCTGCTATGAATGAGACCATCCGGTATTTTTCTTTTTCTTTCTGGCTTATTTCGCTGAGCATGATCCCTTCCAGCGCCATCCATGTTGCTGCAAATTGCATGTGTTTATCTTTTTTGAATGCTGAGTAATATTCCATGGTATATATGTACCACATCTTCTTGATCCAGTCATCTATTTTTGGGCATTTGGGCTGTTTCCAAAGCTTAGCTATTGTAAATAGTGCTGCTATAAACATAGGGGTGCAGGTGTTCTTTTCTTATGTCTTGTCTGGGAAAATGTCTGTTCATATCCTCTGCCCTTGTTTTTTCAAGTGGGATTGTTTGTTTTGCTATTGAATTCTATGAATCCCTTATATGTTTGGGATATAATCATATATGTGATTTGCAAATATTTTCTCCCATTTGGTAGTTTGTCTTTTCATTATTTTGGTATTTTCCTTTGCTTGTTTGGTTTGTATATCTTCTGCAGTCATCGTCATCATAAATACAATTTAGCAAAGCTAGTTGAGTCCTTGATCACCTTTCTTTTTTTCAGCTTAGAGACTTTGTTTTATACCAGTAGCCATAGCTTTTAATTCATAGTGCCAATAGTCACTCTAATAAATTATCATGTAACTAATAATTCCACTAAAATAAAATGAAATTAAAACAAATTAAGAAATGTAAAGGAAAGGGAAGAGCTTCAGATGTAGACTAAGTGTACCAATCGCTGTGAGACCTCTAGGAAGTGTGTTAGCAATCTTACTCAAGCTGGGATTATGATGAAGTGACACATTTTAAAGTTGTATTTTAGATGTGCAAATTGGAATTACTAGTCCCAACTTCTGAATTTGTTTCCTTAACTTTGTTTTTGCATTCAGAACTAAATTAGGTCAACTTTCAAAGCTGAAATTTTCTTTGTAAATGTGAATGAAACAGCAAGTCCTTAAATCAACCTTTAAAAACTTAAACTAAAGTTGGTTTGTAACATTTACATAGGTGTGTTCCTGTGTGCAGATCTGTATCCACATCTGGTATTGCATTAGGCTTGTTACCAAAAGAGTTTCCTTTTCTCTGCATTGTAATTTCTTGTCTTTTTTTTTTTTTTTTGATAATAGCCATTCTAACAGGTGTGAGATGATATCTCACTGTTATTTGGATTTGCATTTCTCTGATAATAAAGGATACTGAATATCTCTTCATGTGTCTGTTGGCTATCTGTATGTCTTCTCAGCATTTTTGATCAGATTGTTTTAGTTGTTGTTGAGTTTTGTGAGATCTTTATCAATTTTAGTTATTAACTCCTCATCTGGTACTTATGTGCCAATATGTTTTCCCATTTAGCAGGTGGCCTTAAAGCTTTCTTCGTAGAACCGGCATGAGCACACTCGGTTTTATACATTCAGGTCTGCCAGGGCAAGAGACTTATTGAAGTACTTTTCAAAAACTTTTTGACTCGTTAGTGGGCTTATGTGATGGAACCATCAGTTTTTTAATAGAAAATGAAATTTAAAAGGGCTGCTCTGTTTAAAGTTTCAGAAAACCTGTCGATTGCATTTTCTACTCTTTGCCTGTACCTATAGGATTTTGGAATCAGTTATTATTAATCAGACCTTCCTTTAAAATTTTAAGTGAGTTCAGCTCAAAAAAGAAAGACTTATAGCTTATTTTCTGGAGCATTTCTGTTACTGACTGTACAGAAAAGTAGCTGACAACTTTTGAAGTTTGCTTTTGTTTTAGGCTTGAACTTGCAGGATAAAACCTATCTGTGCTCCCACATTGAGGCAGTAATTTAAAACGTATATGGAAGCCCTCAGTGTTGTCTTGTTTTCTACTTGTAATATGTCACATTGTCACACTTGTAGGCTCTGCTAAATCACTAGACAAGAGAACCTAGGCTTAGTAATGTAGGGTTTCTAGAATGAATCCTAGTGGTGAAACTTGTTTACCCTGTGAATTAACAGCATATTTCCTTAAGTTTCAGCTGCTATGCCAGGCTTTATGTGAGGGATCAGGCTATGGAGCTATTTCCCTGTCATTAAGATTTCATTGTCTAATACCTTAAGTTAATATTAAAGTTGCTAAATGGATGACCTTGTGTAGGTTTGAACTGAGAAGCAAGAAGTCCTGAGAGCATTATAGAAAGGTAAAGTTGAAAGTGGGTTGTAAGATTGGAGTTGTGCATATAAGCTAAGTTTCACTACTTCACTTGATTACAAATTTGATCTGCCTCAGGTCACCTCTGTAAATGTGTTTGGCTTGATTATAAGCAGCCTGGATGGTAGATAAATTTCCTATATAGTCTTGATCTGTTTTGTGCTGTTAATGAAGTTACACTGTTCACGAGTCTGGCCTGAGATGATGAATTGTTGAGAATTGTTGAGCCATGCAGTCTAAGGAATTAGAAATAGCTATTTGGGCATGGGTTTGTTGGTGGTGGTTATGATGCCCAGTCCTCATTTAGGTGAAAGTAAAGGTAGAGAACACTGTTTTTTAAATGCACATGCCTATGCTAAAAAAGCTTTATGTTTCCTTTTTAATTTGTAGATATAATACTTTGCCAAGCAGACGAACTCTGAAAAATTCAAGACTAGTGAGTAAGAAAGATGATGTACACGTCTGTATCATGTGTTTACGTGCCATCATGAACTATCAGGTATGTTTGGATTACTGATCCTTTAAAAAAAACTGAATTTGTCAGACACGGATCTTATTCTCTTTGGTTTCTTTGTATTTTTTACATTTGAAGTAAATATTAGGATGTAATGAGATACTAGAGAAAAAAAGATCTGGTTCATTCTAACATTCAAAACTTAGTTAATTGCCTTTATATTTTAATTGGCATATATAATTTACAAGGTAGTTAAAGGAAAGATGATTTCCTCTTACAGTGATAAGCTTGTTTAGATTACTTGTAAATCTTTGTGCCCGTTAAAGGCAGAATAAGCTGATGGTTATGGATAATGACAGAATAACCTTAGAACACTAAGAACAAGTAGACCCTCATATTAGGTAGATGACTGGTCTCAAGGGATTGTGAAGTAAATAGCAAGAATTTAGGGCTACCATCTATTGGACTTTGTCATCCTGATCCTCATAAGAAGCACCTGGAAGATTTTTGTTAAAAGTGCAGTTTCCTCCTTCAGGTGATTGTGACGCAGGTTATCTCTACTCTAAGAAACACCGGGAGAGTATAGTGTGTGGTTTGGATTAACCCTAACAACAAAGTGAAAGTTAGAGCTGAGTGTGTAGGGGGTAGACAGAGAGGGTAAAAACTATTGTAAGATAAGTAAACCAGGGGTGAGAATTAGAAAAACATGATTTAGATAATTATGTTGATATGAATGCTATGTGTGGATTTCATCTTAAGGAAGAGGTAAGGGAGAGCATAAATCTATGTGTGTCAATTGATGTTATGTTGGAGCTTTGGGAAGTGTAATTAGAAATAGTTCTGAGCTGGAAAGTGAGTTTGGAGAAGGATTACTTCCTCAACTGAGCAGGACCTAGAATGACTCTTGGGCATGTTGTTCATTGACTCCTTTTTATAGAAGGATGAGGTAACAGGTCTCAGAGCAAGATAAGTTTACTAGATTTTTGATGCTTTTAACAAACATTGTCCAGAGAAGGGGACTGGAGCGGTGGTTGTCAACCCTAACTGTAAAGTGGAATCACTCTGATAGTTTAAAAAATTGTCACATGCCATTCAAAATGTTGGGGGGTGGGGGGCAGGAGGGGAGGGATTGGGGTCAGAATGGGGGGTTTGCAATTGTATGGGGGAATATAAAAATAAAATTTATTATTTAAAAAATAAATAAATAAAAAGAAAAAGAAAAAAAAAACGAAAACAAAATAAATTAGCCTGGGGGGTCATGGAGAATCAGGGGTTTTTGTTTATTCTTGCAGGTGATTTCATTGAGCAGAAAAATTGAGAATCACTGGCTGGTGCCTCTTTACCATTTTAATAAACAGAAACATGGAGTTTTTTCTATAAAGAATAGGAATGTGATCCCTTGATAACAGCATCACTTCTGAAAATTTTCATAGAAAAATGTTCAGACACTGATGTACATTTGTGATGAAATAACTGGATTAGATAGAACTTCAGGGTTTTTGTTACTTAATATAATAAACATTGCCAGTCCCCAAGCTGACTAGTAATGCTGTGTTTTGTCTACATTTATTTCAGTATGGTTTCAACATGGTGATGTCTCATCCACATGCTGTTAATGAGATCGCCCTAAGTTTGAACAACAAGAACCCAAGGTAAGCTTGCTCTGTGATGTACAAGTCTGTATCTAGGGAAAGCAGAGAACTAGTCAACACTTTATCAGGTTATGTTATCCAAGTAAGAGTTTGGAAATTTTCAAGTGAGATTCTCTGAAATAAGATTGCCAGTAGATTCTAGACTCCTTGGCTCTGTGGAATTTTCATTTCAGCTAAGTTGTATTTCTTACATGTGACAGAGTTGAATCACTTGTGACAACTTTGGCCCTGCTTTTCCAGCTTTTATCTTCTTGAAGCCTGGCGTTAAGCATCTTTGCAAGTTTAACAAAATTTGGTGGCAAGCATGAGGTTGTCAGGTTGCCAGGACTGGGGCTAGGAGAATCTTGATATAGACTTAGCTACACCAGCTAATAATGGGAGCTAACTTAAACCACTATTCCTTCATTTTGCAACCTTTACATATGTAGTTTTTATGACCAAATGAAAATAATTTTATGCATATTTCTTCTATTCACTTTCCTATAAAGGCCAATGCCATATATTATTCACATCATAGGTTATCTTCTAGAAGCCTGTCTTCATCATTTTATTTTATTTATATTTGTTTTCCATCCTGATCAGAAATTCTGTTTCTCAAAAGTATCATTCCCTTTCATCAGTTATCTATGGCTTATCTGAGACAGTTAATAAATTTTTTAGTTAACTAAAAAATATGATGATAAATTCTTTCTGATTCAGAATGCAGTGCAAACTATAAAGTCCTATTTCAATGTTGGATATTAGTATTCCAAACGTCCCCTGATTACAAACCTTTTGCAACTCTAATTGCTTCCTTAATTTACTAGAATCCCTAATAGTCGTGCTGCTGCTTCTCTGCCTCCATTACAAGGAAGTCACTATTCACTTTTCTTTAGACACTTAACATCGTGGATTATCAGAATGCTCTTTGTTTAGAGGTTGGCAGTAGTCTTTATTCCAGAAAAAGCATGAAAATCTGGTAATCTTAGGATGAAGAAAAATGCTATGCTTGATATTGTATTTGAAAACTTATGCTGTAGTTCTAGGTTCTCCTTCTAAAAATATTTCAGATTAAGTTTTAGTTTCTTGAGTTGGAGAAAATATTCTTACATTAGTGCAGCTGTGACCTGGCTCCTTTCAGATCTCCTACATAGGAGGAAGAAATGACAGAAACATGCATTATCATTTGTGGATGGAGCCACCTGCAAATAAGCAGATTTGCTAATTTAAAACTTCAGTTTCAGTCAGTTTTGAACTTTTCTGCAAATGTTGTATTTCTCACTCTTAATACCAGAGAAAATATTTGACCAGTGCTTTATTTTCCTGAATAATCCCAAACTTCCTATTGCTTTTGGCTCATCAGTGAAACTTGTTCAACTATATTGAACTCAGACACATGATGATAGAACTCAAGGACTAATCTTTCCCAAATTTTTATTAGTGAGCAATTTGTAATTTGTGGAGTGGGAAACACACCTTCCAGATTTAATACCTATTTCACCACGTCCTCACCAACATTTGTTGTTGCTTGTTTTTTTGATATGTGCCATTCTTACTGGTGTAAGGTGGTATCTCATTGTAGTTTTGATTTGCATTTCCCTGATTATAAGGGATGCTGAACATTTTTTCATATGCCTGTTGGCCATTTGCATTTACTCTTGGGAGAAATGTCTTTTAAGTTCTTCTGCCCATTTCTTGACTAGGTTGTTTATTTTGTTTTTGTTGAGTCATGTGAGCTCTTTGTTTATCTTTGTGATCAGTCCTTTATCAGTTGAATGGAGTGTAAAGATTTTTTCCCATTCAGTGGGGTGTCTCTCTGTTTTGGTTAATGTGGATATGGTGAAAAATGAACTATCCTACATTGCTTGTAGGAGTGCAAACTGGTCCAACCACTATGGAAAGCTATCTGGAGGTTCCTCAGTCTACTAAAAATGGAGCTACCATACGACCCAGCAATTTCACTGCTAGGGGCCTACCCAAAGGACACAAAAATATTGATTCAAAAGACCACCTGTACACCTATGTTTATTGCAGCACTATTTACAATAGGTGAAACCTGGAAATAACCCAAATGCCCAAAAATAGATGACTGGATCAAGAAGATGTGGTATATATACACAATGGAATATTATTTAGCAATCAAAAAAGATAAACTTATGCCATTTGCAGCAACATGGATGGAGCTAGAAGGAATTATGCTCAGTAAAATAAGCCAGAAGGAAAAAAAAAAAATAGTGGATGGTTTCACTTATAATGGGAATATAGGGGAGCCAAATAAGACATCAGTGTAAAAAAAATAATAGCAGTACAAAACACAGCAAAGCAAAACCAGACAATTATAAATCAGAGACATCCTGCAGGGGAGGAGGAAGGAGAGGGATCAGAGGGAGGGAGGGAGGAGAACAGGAGACTGTGGTAATGGTGTATGAGTGCCTTGGGGAAGGAAATTCTATGGAGACGCAACCTGAGGGGGTAGGGGGAATCAAATAATGTTTAAAAAAATTAAAAAAAAAAAAACAAACAGGTTTGTTACCTCGATAAATCATATCAATAAAATAAAGGTTTACACATACTTCATTACATCATATCCATGTTGGAAGATTGGAATAGCTGACTTATCACATTCACTGATTTGTGTTTCTCTTTTTTCTTCTTAACAGAACAAAAGCACTTGTCTTAGAACTGTTGGCAGCTGTTTGTCTTGTCAGAGGCGGGCATGAAATCATTCTATCAGCATTTGATAACTTTAAGGAGGTAGGATACTTTATAGTTTTAAAAAGAATGCTCATGCAAATATCTTGTATTTAGACATCTTTGAACAGGATGATTTGCCTTTTTATTCTAGGGCCTAACTGGTATGATATTCTGTTTTCTAAGATATTCAATTTTCTTTTTAATCCCTTTCTTTTTTTCCTTTTCTCCTATCTTTACATGAGTGAACTACCCCCCTTTCTCCTTTCACACTGAAGAGTATGTTCTCTAATCTTTACAGAGAAAATATCATTTGAATCGTCTGAGTTTAGGGAGATTTGAGAGCCTGCTATTCCTGACTGGGAGAAACTGTCTTATAGCTCGCAAATGCCTGGGCAGAGAGGGTTTGGGCCCATGATTAATAGCTACTGAGCTGCTCGTGGCCGAGAGCACCATACCAGGGAGTTAGACAAAAGACAAGTCTTTGCCCTCAAGAAGATTGTTTTAAAGCTTTTTATCCCCAGTTACTAATTTAGGATTCCATTCATCTTCTAATGGAGGGGGAAGTAATTATCCTTGTGTTTACTGGAGGGAGTAGATGGCATTGATAGGGCTCAATATCAGGCATCAATATAAATTTTTGAAATAGAGTAGCCAGACCCTTTGAGCTTTGTGTTAGGGTACGGCCAAGCATGCTGTTACAGTGTGGTACCAGATGCTAAAAAGAAATTTGAAGACCATACCTCTTAAGTAGATAGCAGGGTTTTCTTCCTCTACTTATTAAGCCAACATATCCATTCTGTCCTAGTGACTTCCATTAATTAATTCAAATAAATTGAAGGAAGGTGTCTTTTAACTTATGATAGATCTTTATGTGGATCATTTCATTTTTTCCCCTAAAGATTTAATATTCATGCATACAAGAACTGGGGTACAGGCCAGAGATTGAGGGGTTGAGAGGATTCACCAGAGACAGAGTGGGAACAGAACAGGCAGATTGAAATATACACTGCTGAGGGGAGCAGCGGGCTAGTCAGGAGAGGTCTGCTGCGCCATGTGGGCAGCTCCCTGGCCGGGGATCGAACACGTGCTGCAGTGGCTGCAGACAGCTTCATAGGTTATGTCCCAACCCCCTGTGCCATGAGGGAGGCCCTGTGCAGATAATTCCTTACATTCAATATTTCTAGTTCTTGGCAAAGAATGTTGCTACATGTCTTATAATGCTACGTGTATTAGGAAAATAGGGCACACTTTAAATTTAATGGTAATCTGATGACAGGAAGAATATTAACTCGAGGCTTTTTGCTTTCAGTGGGTGAGGAGGTAAGGGCCTAAGCCTCATGTCACTGAGTAAGCACATATCAGTATGTGATGGTCTGGAAACTCTGTACATGAGCTTTAGTTGCATAAATTCAGATGGTAGACTTGAACCAAAAATGGTTAGTGACATTCCTGAAAATGTGACTATATTGAGTAAAGACTACTTTCACAGTCAACCGTTGTGTCCTTGAAGTTTTTTTCTCTTAAATTTTTTTTTTTTTAAATAAAGGGAATTAACACATCTGGTTTTGTTGTTGAAATATCTCCTCATGAAAATTTATGGTCCTGAAATGAGGACGAGGGTGAGAACAAGGCGTCATCTGTTTTTCCTTATTGGCTAATTTAGCCGTGTGGAAAGACATATGCCCATCTTTCCTAAATTGATACTTTGTTAGTTGCCTGGCAATATATATTTTTGAGCAATTAATCTACCAGACACCCCCCAAAAAATTGAAAGTGAAAAATCACTCTTTTGGCTTTTGCATTAGTTCAGAGTCTCATTTGCAAGAAGCAGAAACTGACTCTAACATATAGAGGGAGGGGTTGATTGGAAGGATGTCTAGAAATGCACAGAGTTGACAAGGAGCCTGGAGAGACAGGTCTGGAAAATGGGCAGCTGTTCCAAAAATGTGGCTAGACTCTCAGACTGTGCCCTGGAAACCGAGCCATCGTCAACATGCTTGGGGGTCTGCTCATAGTTTTTCTTCTCTTCCAAAGGACGTGGACCCATCGCCTGGGTCACAAAACTACACTACTATTTAACAGCATCTATGAGTCCTCCGTTTGTTCTGAACACTGTTTAGTCTAGATTCTCTTAGGAATTGTGAAGTCTTCTACTTAGACCCTGTTTTCCTAACTTTTATTAGCCTTTCTTCTTTTTTCCATTATATTCTTAGTTATATCTGTGGAATTGCCTTTAAAAAGTGTGTCTGGCAATAAAAAGTATGTTCCTGTTTGAAATCAAAGGGGAAAAGGACTGAGGCCCACTGGCTGCACTGGAATTGCCTACTGTGACACGCTAATAAAACCATCTGAAGGCTCTGTGCTAGCAAACCCCTCCCCACCCACTGGGAGGTTTACCTGGAGTTCATCAGGATTCCAGATAGATTATAACTGTATTCTCGTCTACTTCCAAAATGACAGCATATGACTTTAACAAAACAGCCTGAGTTTGGTTATGAGAGGCCCAACTCCCTCCCATTTTTTACTTCCCCGTGTAGATAGAGGGAGCCTTGTGCAATGAGTCATGCAGGGCCACCAGCCACCCTGCACACAGCATCTTGGCAGTAGCTGCTGATTTTTTCACCTATTGCTAGAAGGCTTCCTAAGAAAACTGATGTGGGTTAGCTACTGGGCATCTGTAGTCACTTGTGCTACACATTATTAAGGTGATTTAAGAAAACCTGTCAACTTTTATTTACAGTGGACCAAATTGGTCAGGAAGGAAAACAAACATCTTGGTGTGCTTCTAGCACTTCTTTCAGTTTTAGTCCCTCTAATCCAACCCAACCTCTGGAATGATTAAGGGTGGAAGATCAGAAATCAGCAAAAGACTATCCTGATAGCTCCTTCACTGATAAGTTTTCAACATAGAGAAAAATTTTAGTTTTAGTTCTCAATGAACCAAAAGCAGTATATTCTCTCAAATCTCAAAAATGGGAGCTGTATTTCTTTTTTAAAAGATTTTTATTTTATTTATACATACAAGAACTGGGGTATAGGCCAGAGGTGCAGGGGGTGAGAGGATTCACCAGGGATAGAGTGAGGGGCAGAACAAGCAGATTTACTGAAATACACTGCTGAAGAGAGCAGCAGGCGAGACAGGAGAGGTCTGCTGTGCCATCTGGGTTAGCTCCCTGGCCGGGGATCAAACTTCTGCCACAGTGGCTGGCAATAACTTGAGTGTGCTGAGACTTTAACCCCTGCACCACCAGAGAGCCCTGGAAACTATATTTCTAAAGCATGGATGTTTCATTTTACCATGCCAGAATTAGATTTATCTAATTCACCAGGACTTTTCTGTCCAGTTCATTTTCCCAGAATGAGGAAGCAAAATCATAGTAACTTATTTTTAATTGTCTATTAACCATTACAGTTATTTCTTATGTATAATAAATTACCCCAAACTTCATTTCATTAGTCTCATGGATTCTGTGGGTCAGGAGTCAGACTGGTCATGGCAGAACTGATGGTCTTTGCTGTGTTAGTTCTAAGGGCTCATCAGGAAAGAGCCGATTGAGTAGGATCAGAAATTCATGTGGAAGCCCCTTCACTCATTTATGTAGACTCTGGGTGGGCTCTGATGACTCAAACACGGAACTCAGAGGAATCTGTTAACCAGCATGCCTGAGCTCCTCATAGCATGAGAGCTGGCTTGCAAGAGGAAGTGTTGGGAAGAAGCATCTGGAGAACAGGCAGTCAAAGAGACAGAAATTTTACTGGATCTTGTGAGCATGTTCAGAAGTCATCAGTGTCATTACTGTTGGTTCCAAGTGAGTCCCTATGACCAACCCAGATGCAGAGTGGACGGTGATGACTTCTTCTTTTGATGATGGAGTTTGGGGGTCACAGTGTACAAGAACGTGTGACAAGGAAGAGGCTGCTGTCGTTCTTTCTCTTCTTCACTCAGCCCAATGTTTGTTTCTCTTCAGGACTGGAAGCTTTATATTGGTGGTAGGGCTTATGCTTCTTCTGTCAAGCCATTGTATTATGAGAAAACATTTTGAGGGGTCTTTCTGGAGGAGAAAGAAGCTATTTACTTAGGATTTCCTCAGCCCCTGGTAATGTGCTAGTTATTTCTTTATCATCTGTGTCTTTCTGGTCTATCAGGGAAGTAAAACCTATTTTGCTCATATTTAGGGTGAGTGATGCTAACTTACCAGAGAAAATGTTCATGTGTACCTGCACTCTGTGTTAGAAACACTGATAAACTCTTAAAGTAAAATGATCAAGGAATAGATCCTAGCTATAATAAGGAACCTCCTAGTCTGGTTGAGAAAGCAGATAAATATTTTAATAATAATGGGTTTTATAAAGGTTACTGCAGGGTGCTTTGCAAGGAGGAGGAACCAAAATAAGCTGGAAGAGGGGGGCAGATGGGGTGGGAGCTGTCAGGGGAGGCTTTCTGTAGGAAAGGGCACCTGATCCTAGTGTTGGATAAACAGGGGTTAATCAGGAATATTGATTTCTTTATTACTGAAGTAACAAATTGTCACAAACTTAATGACTTAAGGCAATGTAGATTTATTTATCAAAATTCTGTAGTTCAGAGGTATATGAATGGGTCCACAAAGTGGTTTTATGGAGAATCAATTTCCTCACCTGTTTAGTTCCTTAGAAATAGTTTACATACCTTGGCACATTGCCCCTTCCTCTAACTTTAGAGTCAGAAACATAGTATCTTCTCTCCTTAAATCATCTCCCCTCCCCTTATTCCCGTACCCCACTGCCTCACCCCTACCCCTCTCAACCTTTCCCTATTCCTTCTTTCCCCTTGTCCCCCCTTGTCCTCATTCCCTCTCCCCCATAGCCACATTGCCACATTTCTCTCTCTCTGACTCTGATCACCTGGCTTCCTTTTATTAACCCTTGTGACTACATTGAGCTCACCTAGATAACACAGGATCGTTTCCTCATTTGATGTTCCTTAACTGAATCATAGGGATTGCAGAGTCCTTTTTACCAACCATGTAAGGTGAATATTCATGGGCAGCAGGCATTAGGACATGGGCATCTTTTGGAGGATCCTTATTCAGCCTACTGGGTAAAGACCATGAGGCCACTATTTTTATACAAAGAAGGTGACACTTGGGCCTCTGTGGTGGTGCAAGGGGTTAAGTCGCAGCACTATGAAGCTGCAGCTGTAGCACGAGTTCGATCTCCAGCCAGGGAGTTGACCCACATGGCTCACCAGACCTCTCCTATCTCGCTTGCTGCTTCCCTCAGCAGTGTATTTCCGTAGATCTGCCTTTTCTGCTCCCCACTCTGTCTCTGGTGGATCTTCTCCTCACCCCTGCACCTCTGGCCTATACCCCAACTCTTGTATGCATAAATAAATAAAATATTTTAAAAAGGTGGCATTTAATGAAGCTTCAAAAAGTTATTTTTTTCAGTGTTAAATAGGGGAAAGACATAGGAAAAAAATGTGGCATAGAAAAGTAGGGACAATTCATGAAAGACCTAATTACCTATTCCGAAGACTTGTTAATTGCCAGGTAACCTAAAGGTAGCATGGAGCAGTCACAGCAAATGTGTTCCCTCATTTTCTCCAAACATTAACTGTTGAGATCCATTCTCTTGGTTAACAAAGAAAAAGCTGTTATTTCTTTTTGCTTCAAAAGTCAGTTGGCAGTAGACGCAGCATGAGGTCAATTTGACACATTTGCGTGTGGTTGGGATCTGAAATTTATTTCAGAAATTTTTGCGTTTTTCTCATTCCTTCCTCTCATATGTCCCTTCTTCTCCTGTTCATTCACTCTGATGTGGGCCTGAGGAGTTTTTTTAAACTAGAGGAAGTACAGTGGAATACTGGTCCCCAGGGACAGGTGAGGTCATCACAGTACCTGGTGAGCATCTGTAGAGATGCTTTGCTTCTCAACCTAAAGTCAATTAGACCCTCCCTTTCTACAAATCTGGGTGAAATTGTATACAACAGAGAAGCTCATCCTCTATTCTGTTCTTAGCAGCCACTTTAAGAAAAATCACCAAGGTACTGCTTCCTTATTTTTTTATTCAGGTAAAAGTGCCTTTTCTATGCTCTTTGACAACTGCAAAGTGCCCTATACCCTTTGACAACTGCACACTGTTGGCATAAGTGCCCCTATTTCCTGTGCTGGGAAGATTACAGTGAAAGACCTTAGGAGAGAGCAGGGAGAGCTCTGTGTTACTTTAAGACCCATTAAAATCTGACACCGAGGCTGGCACAGGTCCCTAATATGGAACTTTCATTGGGAAATGTTCTTGAACATTTAGATGCTCTTCTGGGTATAGGGTATATAAGGATGGTATGATGTATTCTGCTGTGAGTTGATTAGAGAACTGGAATCAAAACTTACAATCTTGGCAGCATCACTAACTCCAAACACTATTAGAATGGAAGTTTGAAGTTCCTGGTCAGGATTTGGTTGCTACTCTGGCATTTTTTTTTCTGCAGAGGAATGTTAATGGTCTGTTTTAGGATCACCTTGGTTTCCTTTTCCTAGGTGAAAGAACTTCTTCCCTGCTCTTTCATTCAATACGCTCTGACTTGCATAGTGGAAAAAACATATATTTTAAAGTTTGTGTCTTGGAACTTAAGCATACTGTTGTATTCTTCATTTGTTACAGCTGCCTTTAAAAGTAGCTTTATATTGCTGTGATAAACTTTGAGACTTTGATGGAAAATGAAAGTCATGATTAAGTTTTTCTCTCAAAAGTTTCTATTGCCTTGAAAAAAGCACTTATTTTAGTAGGTGTTTAGTTAAGGACCAGCTGTAGGCTAAGGATAATAATTCAGTACTTTTTGTGCTTGTGTTTATATTTTTATAATCCGTTAGAATTTAAACTAAAGTTTTAGGTGTGCATCAAGTTCAAATTTCATTTGCAATTTAAATACTTGTAAAACATAAGCACATTTTAAATTTATTTGGACTCCCTAGGTAATACATAGGACTCCATTGTTTGTTTGTTTTTTTAACTACCAAACACTCATTTTAAGAAAAGAAACAGATTTCATGAGCTTTTTCATTTCATTTATATATATTAGTAAGAGTACCACTTATTGTCTGCAGAGTGTCAACTGGCTAGAATATGTTACTTTAGGACCCATCCTATGATGTAGAAATGAGGAAAGAGATGCTCAGAGTAGGTAAGCCTACTTACATCCTATAGTAAATGGCAACTCTGGGATTTTTGCTCAGATCCATTTAATGCCAAGACTCACAGTCAGCTTTATATGACAGGTTGTCACACACCAAGCACTTTCTACACATTCACACACACTCTCAAGTTTCTACCAAAAAAAGCAAAACTAACTGGAACATTTATAGACTGGGTAGATTATTGGAGTGTTTGAAGTTCTGTTAACATTCCATGTAGACTGGGGACCAAAAAAAGAGTCTAAGTGTTGAACAGGATGATAGCAGAAGGAAGAGACTAGATTTGAGTGTTAGAATTCTGGGAATAGAGGAGAAAATGGACATAAAATCTGTCTTAAGGGAGTGTAAGTCAGAATAAATGGTGAAAAGGAAGAATATTGGACTGGTCTTCATGTTACAGAATAAAGCATGACAGGTGGCAAGCATGATTAAGGCTCAGAGAAATAATAATGGAGATCTGAAAACTATGATTAAAATATCTCACCTGGAAGATAGATAAAAGTAGGAGGAAAAAGAAAAAGGGAAAGGAAACTAACTAATAGTACTTTACAGTTTATAAAGTGCTTTTATGTCTATTCCATTTGATACTGTGGAAATCTGAGAAGCGAATTTTATATGCTTTGGATAAATCTTGAAGAATACTGATGTTCTGTGTAAAATACACTTGTTTGGCAGAGAGGAAGTCCAGGCATTAAATGACTGGACCAAGTTTGTAGTCATCACAAAATGAAGCCATAAAATTGGAGAAAAGTCATCAAGAGACAGTGGAATAAAAATCTATTCAAACAGTGTGTGTTTAATTAAGAAGAAAGAATGTGACCACCACAGTGGGTTGGGTTTTTTTTTTTCCCCCCTCAGGTGAAGAGAGTTAAGATTTACTTTTATTAGACTGATACTTATTTTTTTAGTGATGGTAAAATGCTCAAGGTCAGAGTCTTAGCCTGAAATAAAGATAATGAATGAGAAAACAGGCTCAAACAGAGGTGAGTGTGTGTGTGCGTGTGCGTGTGTGTGTTTGAGTTTGTGTGTGTGTGTGTGTGGGGAAGAGATCCAAATAGAGAAGGGGATTGTAACTACAAAGGTAAATTCTATAGGGGCAACAGTTTTCAAGAGTAAGGGGACTAGGCTAGAATGGGTTAGAAGGATGTTCAGAAGAGCATACAAACACGAAGGATAGAAAGGGTGGGAGGCAATCTAAGGGATGTGGTGTTTTATGTTACAGGTTTCTGCTTTAGGTGACAAGTTAGTCAAATAGTCTCAACACCCCTTCCAATTCTACCATTGTATGATTCTACATGAAATTTTGTCTACACATAAATGCCTGCATGTAATATATATTATACATGTATATTGTTATAGCTCTATCTGAGAAAGGCTAAGTACTACTTTGACTGCAGATATAAAAACAAGTTACTTAGACTACAAAATGACAGGTAACGAAATTTACATACGAGCAAAAAGTAACCTATCTAAAGCCTGTTAATAACAAGATTAAAGAGAGGTTGCAGTGATTTGAGGCTACTGTGATTTTAGTCCCTACTTCCCTTTTATGACCATCTGGAAATGGCTACATCTGGAAATAGCTACGCCAGTCTCTAAACCCAAGTCTCATTTAAAAACTCTGCAGCATGTCCAAGGAGCTTGCTGTTTTCTTAACTAGAAAGTGAGCTGTCTACACTGGGCTCACTGGTAGTACCTGCCATAGTGAGACCTGTCTGTGAAAGCATTCCTGGTTTTGGTGGTATCTGAGAGACTGAACTTTCAAGTCATTGTTTAGACTTTATTTCCCAGCTCCTTTGTGAAACCCCAACTTTGGTTCTGCTCATGGTAGTTCAGCAGCCATTTTTTATGCCTTGGCCACAGTGGTGCATGTGGCTGCTGCCCAGCTCTTTCATTCTGCATAGCAACTGCCAAGGGTGTATGGTCATACTAGTTTTCATTCACAATTGACTGAAACACATTCAGTAAAAGAAAATGGCTCAGCGGTTCCTGATTATGGTCCAGTAATTACTGTCAGTTACCCTGATCATGAATTTGAGCTCTCTGACAAAAATTTCCCCCTCAACTCTGCGTCATCAGAGAATGGAAATAGCCAATCTTGGTAACATGAGCTTTAGCTCTGTTTTGTTTCAGCAGTTTGGTTTTGGCCGTGGAAAATGAGGGCTCTTTCCCTACCAGTAAATGTACCAGCAGCACATGTAGTGGTCCTGATTTACTGGTCTACCGCTAAGAACAGCACTAAATTTCCACTTCGAAGTATTTTTCCAGGAATAGGTGTAAAATGAAGAAAGAATGTCTTCTCCATGGTAGGTATCAAAGGCCTGCTTAATACATGGCAAGGAGCAGCATCATTTTGTTCTTTGGGTGTTTGTACTTTATTTTTTGGTATTATGGTGGTGTCAGTCATCCTAGGAGAAATCTGTTTCCTTGGATGGATTCCCTGAGTCTGATTATCACTGAACTTTTAACAATGTGAGGTCTGTAGATCACGTGGGAAGGAATTATTTCTGTTGCTCTCTCATGCTCTTCTCAGGATCTGGCATTCACTTGGTTTTCAGAAAAGAATATCTAGCCTTGCTGTGAGCCTCCACGTGTCAGTGGCAGGTACATTCGGAGAGCCAGAAAGCTGATAGGGACTGCTACTGTGCCGTCTAGTAAGTGCCAAGGACTGTACTTGGCCTTGTTAATCTAAGAGCTGAAGGGAGATCTTTTTTTTTTTCACCGCTGCTGTATAAACTAGTAGAAGGCTCTTTTTTTATGTATGAAAACCTTTCCTGTCTCTGAGTGGTATGACTTTATCTTTGTGGAAAAATGGTAATGTAGTTGTGCTTTATATGGTATGGTTGACTACCCAATGGTCTTGCTAGAAATTTTACAAGTTGAAAAAAAAACCTGCTTACTTCAAGTTTTGCATTTTTAAAGTTCATCATCAGTGTAGAAACAAAGAGGCTGTTCTTTAATTGAGTCCTTCTCAAACTTCTGGCATTAGGGCTCCCTCTTACACTCTGCTAGATAACTGAGGACCCAAAAAAGTTTTTGTTTGTGCTGGTTTCTGTGTTGGTAATTATCATGTCACAAATCACAATAAAATTTTGATAAAACTTGTTTTATTAAAAAATTTATAAACTGTTTTTTCTATAAAAATAACCTGTTTTCCAGAACTAAAAAAACTAATGAGAACTGTGGCTGTCTTAGTCACCTGGCATTGCCATAACAGAATAGCATAGACGGAGTGTCTTAAACAATAGAAATTCATTTTGGAGGCTAAAAGTCCTCCTGCCTGCTAGTTGGGTTCTGATGAGGGTCCTCTTTCTGGCTTGCAGATGACTGCCCTCTTCCTGAGTGTCCCTCTGGCTTTATGTGTGTGTGCATGTGCATACATGTGTGTGCGTATAGATCGTTCTTTCTCTTACAGAGCCACCAGTCCCACTAGGGTAGAACTCTACCCTTATGCCCTCATTTAAACTTATTTACCTCCTAAAAGCCCTGTTTTCAGGTGCAATTGAATTGTGGGCTAGGGCATTAACATATGAGTTTGGTGAGACAATTCATTCCATAGCAGTGGTATTATTTTATATTTTTTATATATAAAGATATACATATCTTTATATATATCTTACAATATCTTTTTTTAAAGATTTATTTATTTATACCAGTACTGGGTACAGTCAGAAGCATGGGAGAGTGAGAGAATTCACCAGAGCCAGAGTGGGAAATAGAACAGACAGACCGACGAAATACACTGCTGAGGGGAGCAGCAGGCGAGACAGGAGAGGTCTGTTGTGCCATGTGGGACCCTCGCCGGTGGCCAGGGATGGAATCGGCGCTGTAGAGGCTGCGGGCAGCCCAGCGCTCAACTGCTGTGCCACCAGGGGAGGCCCTATCTTATATATATCTTTTTTAAAGATTTATTTATTTATGCATACAAGAGCTGGGGTATAGGCCAGAGGTGTGGGGTGGTGAGAGGATTCACCAGAGAGAGTGATGAGCAGAACAGGCAGATCTACTGAAATACACTGCTGAGGGGAGCAGCGGGTGAAGCAGAAGAGGTCTGCTGCACCATGTGGGTTTCTCCCTGGCCAGCCAGGGATTGAAATCATGCTGCAGTGGCTGGTGATAACTTGATGGTGCTGTCTTTAACCCCTGCACCACCAAGGAGGCCTGTTACATATATCTTTTACAGTCTAGCTTAATAAAAGAATGCTTGCGTTCAGTCATTTATTTCATTTTGGTTGAAGTAGATCAAGAAAATTCATTCCCACACAGATATGCAGATGGAAAAGGAAATACTTTAATAGCATTTTCAGATAATAGTAAACAGTGTTCTTTGGTGTTATACTCTACAAACACTGGATAAGTAGTAGTTTTGTATAGGTTAGCTGTAAAGTGGAATCTGGAACCGTATTAATGCCTTGTACTCAATCACATTGACAGTTATTTCCCCATCTTGCACTTTGAATGAATTTTGTAATAAAATGCAATGGAATGGAAATGGTTTTGGAAAATATCACTTTACTGAATTATCTATCTGCTAATTGTTGACATACTTCATAATTCAGTATTTTAAGAAATTCCTTTTATTAAATACCACCAGCTTTTTATCAGAATAGTCTTTAAATATTGGGAAGCTGTCAAGTTCATGGTGGATACATGTTTTGCAGAGTTATCATTTTTATTTGAAAGCTCAATTTTTGTCATAGGCAACAAATATTATCCATAATGAAAAAGTGGCTAGTTTATTTGCTACTAAAATAATCACAGAAGTGCTTTTTGTCAGAACAGTTTTAACATGCAGCTCAAGTGTTTTATTCAGGCTTTCCTTTCATCATATAGAATATTAAAAAGATTATATTCAGGGGCTGATATTTAATAAAATGAATATGTTTTGTTGCATCATTAGTAGTAGTGAAGATGGCTTTATTCTTTGTGGATGGGAATGCGAGGCTGTGAAGAATTTGCTGACCACTGGTGTTACTCTCTTGATTTGTGCTAAGACATCAGCAGTTTTACTCACCCACCATTGCTTTTGCACCACTAGTGCAAGTGTCAAGTGTGTGGAAAAGGCAAGAACATGTAAGCATTATTATAGAAAGTGGCTTTGACGTCACAGATCCTGTAAAAGGGTAAAAAAGGACCTCAGGGACCCATGGTGTTTTAAGCGTCACATTTTGGGAACTGCTGACAAAAATTCATTGTCTGCTGTCATCTTGGACTGGCAAGAGCAGAGTTCTTCCGCTTAAGTTTCAGAATTGGAACAGAGCACAGAAGAAGCAGAAGTGATGTGAAATGAGTTACAAGGCAGCAGTGGACACACTTGAGCTATTTGCTTATTGTTAGGCTGTGGTCTTTGCCCTATTAAGCAGAGACCTTGTCTTCTGGGGTTCTGAATTAATAGCACATCTTTGACCAATTAAATGTGGTTTATTGTAATTCAGGAATGAGAAAAGCACCATGGATTGACTTCTGGCTCCTGGGCAGGTCCCAAAGTCTATGGTGAAAATGCCACAGGCTTAAACACTTTCTACCCTGTGCCTTGCTGTGGTTTAGAGAACACATGATGACCACTAGAAATGTGTCATTGTGTCCCCTCCTTTGCCTTGCTTGACTGACTTACATGTGCTCAAAGGATGACACTGGGGGACATGAATGAAATACAGCATAGTCTTAGACTGCATTCTACTTCTGAGGAATCTTGACTGATGGGTTAAGTCCTTGCAGAGATGCCTGAAAGTGTTTGTCATTTAACCCTCAGGTAGCTGTTCAAATACTAGTCTCTGTTGAAGAACTGGAAGGTATTGGTCTTTCTGTAGGAACAGAAGCCTTGAAAAATTCATGTCTTTAATGGTCACCAGGAGATGTGAGTTTCACATTGAAATCAGAGAGTTTTTAGTTGGACTACTTCCGAAAAGATGTTATTTATGAGGTATTATATTACCTGGGGCCTGGCTTTCTAGTATTTAATGAAAGTCATCTTATTTCAGAGGAATGATAAAAATGCATTTCTCATTAAAGGTGCGGTGTGGCAACATGCTGTTATTTGGGGATTTTACTGACCTTTTTTTTTTTTCTATGTCAGGGTTCCTTACTCAGTACAGCAAAATATATGCATAGAAAGTAAAACAGTCATCTGGATACTTTGTGTGTCTAGTGCCAAACATCTGGATATTTGGAAACATCTGGAAAAGTGATTGAAGTTTTCACAAGGGTGTTTAGCATTATGTAGATGAAACCTCCAGCTTATAATCAGATGTCTACCAGCCCAAGATTGATAGAAATGTTTTATTAACTTCTGAGAAGGAGGGCTGCATGGACCCTGAGATACAGTTAGTTGTTTGGCTTTTGTTAGTTTTTTTTTTTTCAGTGGAATGCGATAAGGTGGCTCAGTTAGAGAATGCTTCAATTTGATGAATGTTTCTGCTTTTAAATCCCAAGGAAATATAGCAATCAGCAGCAGGTCCAGGTGATCTGCTTCTGTCACAGCAGCCATTTGGTGTCAATGTGTGAAATCTCTAGTCACCTTGGGGGGGGAAAATCTAATAGATACCAACAACCACAGAACACCCCAGAAAAGTAGTTTTTTTTAGGCCATCTTAATGTCAAGTAACGTCCAAGCTGTTGGTCTTGCAATAAAAAGTTAAAGATGCTTTTCATGTAGGACTAACTATGAATTAACTGTTTACTTCATGTGACCTTGCAAAGGAAACAGAACATATGTTCTGTAGCAGGCCAGTCAGTCATCATAGCCTGTGCCTTTAAAAAAGTGCCTTCCTGCAGCAAACCTTGTGAATCACAGAGGCCTATTGTGAGAAGAGAAAAAGAAGGCATTAAGGCAGGCGCCAGGCAAGAAGGAAGCACTTTAGCAAGGGGCCTTTAATTTTTATATAACTAACCCATATTTTATAGCTACCTCATAAGAGCAGGCCTCCGTCCTGCTGCAGATTTTGTGTGATGGCCTGGGACCTGTTGCTGGGGGAAGCCAGAGACAGTCCCTGACCTTGAAGGGGGTTGGAGAGGTAGCTGAAGGCCGGCAGTCTTAATTTCAACATCTGGTTAGCAAGATAATACTCTTTACTACAAAGCTTTTGTGAAAACCTCTTTTTTCTTCCTAGAAGCCTTTAGGGAAATCATCTCCTAACCTCTGCTCACCCTTAGAGATGCTTTAAATTGCTGCCCGGATTTATGCAAATGGTTTGGGACTCTGTTCAGAAATGTCTTTTGCAGATGTTGGAGAACAGAGTTGAGCTATTTTTTGGCAAGAGTTATGCTTTTGCTTCAGTTCTCCTTGAAGTGGAAATGTATCTTGCTTGTCCTGGGTGTGGCCTATATTTTCTGGGCAGGGCAGAATTTATCCACTAAGAAAACTGAGTCAGCCAGATGCTTTGAGATAGTGCCCTGGCCCTTGTGCTTGGTACACAGGGCCTGCGGAACTGAGTGCATCTGTAAATTAGGTTTGTGAAACACTTCCAAACCATTCAGTGTGGGAATATCATGTTAAATTGCCATGCCTAGATTAGAATTTCAAAGCTCAAGGTGTTGAGTGAGAGAGTGTTCTCAAACTTTTATTAACCATGAAAGCCTTCAATGAAACTTTTATTTTCAAAAGAACCTATGGCGCAACTCAACATAATAAAACAGAGTCAGATAAATGAAGACAGAAGTCCCAAGAACCTTACTTATTTGTGGTTTTTCTTTCCCTGCCAAGCCCCCTGCCATTGGAGCCCCCACAATGTTCCTCTGTCACCTTATGGCTTTTTAAAAACAGAAACTGAAAGCCAACGATGTAATCTAAAGCTGTTGAAGTAAGAGTTGTGAAACGCTGAAGTTGAGGGAAGTTTGCGGCAGAGCAGTGCAGAGCTGTCTGCTGTAACCCAGGACTTACAGTCCACTCTTGAGTGTTCTGTGCAGTCCTATTTTAGCCCTCATAGCCCAGCAGCATGGGAGCTCCACGGTGCACAGAGGGCCGCATGTGTTAGGCAGCACCCCAGGGGTGGGTAGGCAACTGCCTGTGTTATAGACTGAGGTCCGGGACCCCAGCCGGAGTGTGCTCATTGTACACAGTGTTAATCAATGTCAGGAAATTTATTCACACAAGACTGATCTATAAATTATTTATAAACAAAGATGCCTCTTTGTTTATAGTAGAGTACATGCTTTGCCAGAACATATACTTTTATTTTTCTGCTAGTTTACTTTGTAGTAGCCCTGGCTGCTCTCAATGCAAGTCTAATTTCTGTGAAATAAACTCCCACCCCCACCCCAGTCTGTCTGCTCAGCCTCTCTTCAGTTCTCTCCTTACTCCACCTACTCCAGGGAATAATAGTGATACAGGAAATCGCTGTTAGAGCTCTTTGGGTTGCAAGAAATACCAATGAATAAAGTCAAGAAATGAAAATTTTCAGTTTCAGTAGGGCAGTTTTTTAACTTGAAGGTTTTCAGGTCATATATTGTCGGTATTTTTTGGCAGATGAAAGTTATGTGCAGCAATATAGGATGTACAATAGCGTATGTGCAAATAAGCTGCTAGTTCTTATATACGTTTTGATGACGCCTGTGAGAGCATCCCCCCAGAGGCCAACATGTTGATTTTGAAAATAACTGAAAAGTCAGTCTTTTTTTTTTTTTTTTTTTAATTTCATCCTCACCAGTTTTCTAAAGTGAGGCGATTTCAAAGGAGAGAAGAGGCACGTTCAGCCTTGATGGCCCTATTTTAACCAAGTGTGTGGGGTGGTCCAGATGTGAGCTGTATGAGCTAAGTTGACTTTCCTTTGATGTGGTACATGACTTTTACCAACCTTCCCTAAACATATCTTCCCATTTCCTGTGGGGTTGTAGTATACACTTGTTTAATGATGGCTAAAATAATATCGAAACAAATGTGAATCTGGTTTGCATGCTTCCTTTCCTTGCGCAGAAATCAAGGGGCCTCTGGAATCCATGCTGTTCCTATGGAGCAATGTCAGAAAACACCACCTTGAATTCATTAATAGAGTTTGGCAACAGAGCAGTCTTAACTTTTACAAAGAGGGGCTTGTCAAGCTGATTGTTGGGGACCCTGCTAGTTTTCACTGTGGAGCAGAGTCCTCGGTAGGATAATTCTCAAAAGTTTTCCTAAAGCTGGTATCTGTGTTGGCAGTGTGTCATTTTGTACATTAAGAATCATTTCATTACGTTCATAGCAACTGCAAATTGGAAGATATTTGAGCCCATTGTTTTTTTGGAGATTAAAGATATTTCTCCATTTCAACACACATGTTCTCAGCACTGATTTGTCTGTTGACAGACTAAAGGGTTTCTTAAAAAACATATTTATGACTCTTTTTTTTTTTTTGTTAAACTTTTTTTTTTTTTTTTAATTTTTGTGTAGAAGAACTCAGGTATAGGCCAGCAGTATGGGGTGTGAGAGGGTTCACCAGAGACAGACTGGGGAGCAGAACAGGCAGATCTACTGAAATACACTGCTGAGGGGAACAGTGAGCAAGACAGGAGAGGTCTGCTGTGCCATATATGGGTTAGCTCCCTGACCAGGGATTGAACTCAGGCCATAGCAGTGATAGTGCTAGATTTAACCCCTAGGCCACCGGCCAGGTCTTATGTTTATGATTCAATGCCTATTTCAGTCCCATCTACCTGGCTAGTACAGTGATTTTTGGGATCTTGACCCACCATGTAATTAATCTCATATTGCTTGCTCTGGATTTGATGTCATCCCTTTTTCTTAACAGGCTATAAATAGTTGTTTTATTACTGCCCATATGTGCTTTACTCGACCCATTTCAAATCCATTGTTTCTAATTCCCTGGACACAATCCCTGATTATTAGTGAATTGCCGCCTTATTCATTGTACCTATGCAGGCCAGGTGGGCCAATTATTGCTGCATTCTTATACCCAGTTATATGCTTATTTGTGTTAAGTTAAAGGTTGAATGTACTGGAATAGGTATTCTCTGAAAAGGGAATGAACAAGCCAGTTGATGCAGGGCTTTGTTCTAAAAAAGGTAACCAAGGACACTTGGCAGAATTAAGCTTTATCTTTTGATTTTGGGACTAAGTTTTCAGAGAGTTATTATTTGGCACAAATCTTTCTGTTACTATGTGTTTTTCACTCCAGGTATTTAATTCCATATGTAAACAGATAAGGTGGGTTCCTGGTGTTCATAGTATTATATCTTCTCTTTTCACCTGTTAAATTAAAAACATAAACATAAGCTGAATGTATGCTTTCGGCTTTCAGGGTGCTGCTTCACAAATTACTACAATTTCTGTTCTCAATTTGAATGGGTTAATATAGCATCTCAACATATCTAGTTTACTTACATGTTGTAGTTTATGCACTAAACTGCTTGATATAGACATAATATGAACATTTGAACTTGCTTTTCAAGGAACTTAAATCCTGAATTATTCAGATATTTTATCATATTTGTTTTAAAAGTACGCTTATAAAAAGGAATGCTGTGATCACTTTTTTCTTAAACACCATAAGCAAAATTCTGGGATTATAAATGTAAGCTGAAAAATTGGTGGGACTGCAGAGATAACCAATGGGGAAAAGAGTGCATTTGACAAAGATTTCAAAATATCAAGAAAACATGCAAAACAAGCCAAGGGTCAACTTTTGATCCTAACTCATATTGCTATTTGTGAGTTAACTAGCTTAGGAGATAGCATGAGAGAGAGAAGGAGAAAGGAAAAAATAATATTCTGGAAATAATTATTATTGCTAAAATTTCTGCATCTAATTTTGGAATGCTTATGTTTGGAATTTCACATGCATCATGAAAATGTGTATTTCAGGTATGCGGAGAAAAACAGCGCTTTGAGAAGTTGATGGAACACTTCAGGAATGAAGACAATAATATAGATTTTATGGTGAGTTATTTCAGTACCATATTCAATAAAACAAACTCAGTCTCAACACTTATTTCCCAAGTCTATTTGTATTTATATTTTCAAAAATATACATATATGTAGGTATGTATGTTTATGTGTACAAAAGGCAAGGAATTGGGTATCATAGACAATAGATCTAGGTGATATCGTTCCTCATAGTCTGTATTTTCTCTTTACAGCATTTATTTCCAGTTTAGTCCATTATATACACAGAAAAGGCCAAAAGTACTGCTTTTTTTTTAAAATAACATTCAGGAAAAGGAAGTAAATACCTAGTCTAAATAGTTGTGATGGCCAAATTTAGCTGTCAGTAGTGCTTCAAAGATTCCTAAGAATTGACAATTTTCCCTTCTGCATTTCCCAACCTATGGAGAATTTCTTCCTACTGTGTTCTTAAAGTCTAAAGTGGTTTGGCCTGTAGAATTGAATATATGTGCCCCCCAATTAATGTATTATAGTTATTCTCCCGCCTTGACCTCTTTCCCAGTCCGGTAATTCTGTGAGGGCATATTCTTGCTCCTTAGCAGGTTAGATTACATGCAAGAACATGTGGTTCAGCAGCAGGACTGCATCTGCAGGTACGGCTAACGAAAGCAATTTGAGCACGTCTGAATTCATATACCAAATCTTAATCCTGGACCAAACATCAAATCTACTATAGAAGACAGTTAATTTCCTGAGTCAGAATATTGCATCTCAGTTATAACAGATCTGCAGGCTTTCTGACCTAATGCAGTTGACTTAGGGAGCTGCTGAACCCAGGAAGTCCTTACTTGGCTGAGTTTCCAAGAATATCTAGAACCTGGAGCACATGTCCCAGTCAGTTCTTACCTTGCTGAATCCTCTAAAACCTGTGCTTGGGATATCAGACAGAATTTTAATTTGATTGCCTCAGTGACTTGTAAAACATAAATCATAGCTTTACAAATTTCTACCCATTTAGGTGAAAAAATTTTTCTGGGTCATCAAATTTTATATGTATCCTAGCCCTCAGTCTCTTCCAAAATCAGTGAAAAGAAGATTCTTTTATAGACTCTCTTCAGTTCCACAAAGCGTATCTTTTGTGTTTTTTTTTTTAAGTGAAAATTAAATGTGAAATTAGAAATACTTACATTGCCTTTATCATTCTTCTTGTTAGGATTTTTTGCACTATTAAGGCTAATGCTTGCACTGGTGAAAAAGAGATGGAGAGAAGCCATACCCAGCCTCACATTACCAGTTTCTTTCCTCTGCCTTCAGAGGAGGAACTCACCTATTCCTCTAAGTTGAGGTTGCAAACTGGAGGTTGCTAGGCTGAAGCCTACCTACAGACCTTCTAAATTTAAAATGACAGTGATGTCTTCCCATAAGAAAATTTGAAAATTGCATATGAAAACAAGGTGTTCCTGATTACCCTAGGCTCCTGTTCTTGCAGTGTATCAACTGCTGGAACCAGTAGACCCTGTTCCTTTTCTTTGAAAATGTCCTTTCTACTTTGTCACAGTCCACACCATTCCCTATGAATACACACAGCCCACTTCATTCATTTATCATACCCATTGGATCTCTTTGCCATTTGAGTTTCTACTGAAATTATAATCACGTATTAAGCCCTTCAAAAAAAAGAAAAGCTGTACTGTTTACAAAAGATAGCATATTTCCTATCAATTTGTTTATTCATCTGTGTAGAAGTTATTTGGGGCTCCTGGTATACAGGTACTGTGTGCTCTATTCATGTGTCACCAACAAGTAGTTGCCTCTTAGGCATATTATAAAACTCAATAAATCATTTAGACCTGCATTCAGAAGAAAAATGGAAAGATGCCAAAGCCCAATCATATTTTTCCTGCAGAAAATGAGTCTTTTCATAAGCTATCTTGGGAATGCCGTTAAGTTATGCAACCTCCCAAACAACATACTCTTCATAAAATATAAGTTCTTCCAATGTAGACTAAGAACTTTTTCTGTATTTTTTATGAACAAAAGAAAAGAAAAAAAATTCCACAAAATATTGTTTTAGCTCATTTAACCATAGACCCTGAAGTAATTTGTTAGTAAATTGAAAGACAGCCCCCATGTGACAGGAGAGTTTACATTTCTTCCAGTGATAGCCAGTGTATAACATATTCTCAGAGAAGACTGACTTTAACTCCACAAAAATACTTAAAAAAAAGAAAGGAAGTGAGGTGTGGGGGAGAGAGAAAGAATAAGGCTCTTTGCAGAGTAAAATGAATTTGGGTCCTACAGTCATTTTACCTTCTTGCCGGAGTCCCTGCTTAACCATAGAAAGGAGGCGTTAGTAAGATATTTAACCATAAACAAACTGTCATTATTAAAAGCAAAATATATCTGGTGAACTCCCTTCTGTTTTTTACCCAACTGGGGACTGGTTTTCTTGTGGCAGGTATCTGGGCCACGGATGCCATTGTAGGGAGAAAGCAGTGCAAGTAGCACATTGCAGTTTTATGGAATGGGAACTGCTTGATTATTAGAAGTCAAAAGATGGGATCAGGATCCTGTTACTATCCTGTTAGTGTGGTAGGGCTATAGTAAAATTTTGGACTTGTTTATCTTGTGTCATCAGAGGTGATTTAAATTTAATTTGTAATAATTAACGTTTTCTGCAGTATACCTATAATAACTTATATAGTTTATTGCATATACCTATAAAACTAAAAAAAAAATCACTACTGAGATACAATTAACACATTATCTACTTTTCCTACCTAAAGTATGTGATTCTACATATCTTTAATATATTTGCAGGGTTGTATGTATATTTGCAATCTAATTTAGAATGTTTGTTGACCCAGGAAGAATCTCTGTACCCATTAGCAATTGTTGCCCTTTTTTCCAACTCCCAGTCCCAGGCAAGTTCTAATCTACTTTCTATCTCTATAGATTTTTCCCATCCTGGATATTTCACATGAAATTATGGAAATTACATATATGCAATCAAATATGCAACTGATATAGGTCACCTAGCATAATGTTTTTATGCTTATTTGTGTCATAATGTGTACTGATATTTCATTCCTTTTTATTGTTAGGTAATATTCCATTGTGGGGATCTGTCATATTTTAAAAAGTCCATCTGATGATGAACATTGGGGTCTTCCCCCTGATGTTTTGATATTTATGAATAATGCTACTATAAAAATTTGTGTACAAGTTTTTATAGGAATGCACATTTTCATTTCTCTTGGGTATATATACATAGAAGTGGAATTACTGGGTCATGTGGTAATTCTAAATTAACATTTTGAGTCTGTGAAACTTTTCGAAATAATTGCACTGTTTTACATCCCCACCAACAATAAATGAGGGTTCTGATTTTTCCACATCCCTGACACTTGTAATTATCTTTTTCTTTAATTATAGCCATCTAGTGGATGTGAAGTGGTATCTTATGATACCTCTATGACTTGAGTTTTAAAAAGTAATAAAATATTTTTAAAGACCCAATGAAAATGAAACTGAGGTTAGATTGTAAAATTGAAAGCATATGCCTACGTATGATTCAACTGGGAAAACAAGTTTGGAGTATGTCTAACCTATTGACAATTTCATTTCAGGTGGCTTCTATGCAGTTTATTAATATTGTAGTCCATTCAGTAGAAGACATGAATTTCAGAGTTCACCTCCAGTATGAATTTACCAAGTTAGGCCTGGATGAATACTTGGATGTAAGTGTTCTTAAATTGGCTCCAATTTAAGACTTGATTTATTGCCTGTCCTTGCAGATACACTTCCATAGTGATTAAAGAATGTTTCAAGTCCTATGCAAGCAACCACTGTGGTGCTAGTTGAAAGGAATCTATATAATGCAGTTTACCAGAGAAACTGGTTTCTTTCCCACCTCCTGCAGGTCTTCTGCTGCAGCCTTTTAGTACCAGAGTTAGATAACCTCTTATATGCTTGCTACAGGTTTTTTATGCTTTTGAATTCTGCCTGTGTCAAATCTCATTGCACCCTTCGTCTGGGCTGTCGGGCAATTCACTTTCTTGGTTGTCTGGAGACCCCATCTGAGCAGGCAAAGTCAAACTAAGTCTGCTGTAGAGTGATACAGTGAGGAAATGGACAGCAGAGACTTCTTCATGTAGCTGTTAAATTTTGCTAAAAGTCTTTGCAGCTTAGAAGTTTCACTTTCAGTTCTTTGGAGATGGGAGTCTGAAGCTTCTCTTTCCCTTCCTCTTTTGCTGAAGTGCTCAGTCTGTTCCCTGTAGTTCTTCAGCAAAGAGACAGAAAATTGTTGTGAAAGTGGAAGTGCGGTACCTAAGTGTGTATAGGATGTACCATTGACCTTTGGCTTGTAGGCAGTTTTGTTTTCTCTTCTCTATAGGAATGGTTCACTTGAATTTAAAAGACCACTACTGATAGGGCATTCAGAATTGTTGACCTCAATTCTATTTCTAGCTATGAAAAAGGACTTCCCTTAAATGTTTCAGACTGCAGCTGCCCATCTTTGTTAGGGGTGAAGCCAGCCAATTCATGTAGATTGTAACCCCTGTTCATTGCATGACAGCAATCTCAGAACACAGCTTTGCTTTTCAGATCAGCTGATCTGCCCTTGGTGGCCTTAGGTCTCTAAACAGGGAAAGCATAGATTTCCACTAGAGAGTTACTCGAGTTATTTTACTTTTAAGGACCCATCCATGCCTTTGACAAAATGGTGTATTAAGAAGTTTTTTCTGCGTTGAGATAGAGGTTTGTCCTCTTTCCACACATGCTTTCGGTAGCAGTGTTTGAATAAAAATTGGGGGGTTTGTAGATTTCTTTTTTGTAAGTTTCTGATTTTTTTTTTTTTAAGATTTATTTATACATACAAGAACTGGATACAGGCCAGAGGCGCGGGAGGGTTAGATAATTCACCAGAGGCAGAGCAGGGAGCAGAACAGGCAGACGGACCAGAAGGAAGCACTGCTGAGGGGAGCACCGGCAAGACAGGATAGGTCTGCCACGCCATGTGGGTATCTCCCTGGCCGGCTGGGAATTAAACCTGTGCTACAGAGGCTGCAGACAGCTTCACAGCACTGTGCTCAACCACTCAGTGCTCAGTTCAGGCTCCAGGTCACAGTGGGAGTTAGTAACACATCCCTCAGTGCCCCTCCTCATTATCACGCCTGTGAAAAATCCTGCTAAGCTGCTTTCCATTTTTTTTCCCCCCATTACCTTTACTCAGACATCTTTTTCAGTTCTGACTCCTAAACTAAGATAGGATATATTCTCTTCGGAACAAGCTAAGTTGTAGAATTCCAGATTACACCTAGGAGAAAATTCATTTTTATGAGAAATTATATGGAATGGCATTCTTAAAACTTGAACATATTTAAAAAGAAACCTGTTTCTTTAACTTATTGGTCTGTTGTTTCTATACCCTGATAGAGGTGGTTAGAAGAATATTATTCTAAGCATAAAACATATAAATTCTGCTTTAGTTTACAAAACCCTAACCTTGTTAAATAACAATGGATTTGTTCGACAAATGTTTGTAGGCATCATGATTGTGTTAGGTATTATTTTTACACTCATCTGATCCCAGTGGAAGTCATGAATTATGTTTATGCATAAGGGAGTTTCACTGGTTAATTTGGCTTCTAATTTTACTGTAGAACTAGTTGACTTTCTTTGGGGTGCCTAGCTTTGTGTGCCTAGTGTGAATGGGGAAAGCTTCCTCATCTGTGCTTTGGGAAGACTAAGTTGATAATGGGGCAGTGTCTTAGGGAAGTTTTTAAGGAGGGTGGACTCTATCAGTTGATGCTAAAAAAAAACCAACCAAAACCCACGAATCATATACACTGCCTCCTACCTAACCCTCTCCCCAAACTGAACTGTCATCACTACCTAGGCAATGTTCTACCCACTCCAATCTCTTCTGTACACATACCCCTCAAGTTTCAATTTACCTGTGATTGTTACTACCTATCAGAGTTGCTTTTAATTTTTCTATTGTCTTGATTTCACCCCTTTGAAAAAGTTTTAGGATAGAGCATATCTACATAGGAATAGATCTACAGAAAGGGTTAGAGAGGAAATGTGTTTCTGTTTGAGAGAGCTCATTCACCAAAAATAGTCTAAAAGTGTCCTTTTATTTTTTTAAAGATTTATTTATTTATGCGTACAAGAGCTGGGGTACAGGCCAGAGATGTTGGGGGGTGAGAGGATTCTACCAAAGACAGAGTGGGGAAGAGAACAGGCAGATTGACTGAAGTACACTGCTGAGGGGAGCAGTGGGCGAGACAGGAGAGGTCTGCTGCTCCATGTGGGTAGCCCCCTGGCCAGCCGGGGATCGAACTCATGCTGCAGTGGCTGCAGACAGCTTCACAGTGCTGTACTTAATCCCTTTTGCCACAGTGGGATTAAAAGGCTAACGGTGTCCTTTTAGGTAGTCACTCCATAATGCTCTAAAAGGAGGATGATGTATCAAACCACCTCTTGGAAAAGATGAGACTTTGGAATGGACAAACCTTGTAAGTGCTTGGGTAATAATTTGTTTTACTTCCACAAACATGCTAACACCTCCTTCTTTTGGATTTTGACTCTTAGAAGCTGAAACACACCGAGAGTGACAAGCTGCAGGTGCAGATTCAGGCTTATCTGGACAATGTGTTTGATGTGGGGGCTCTGCTGGAAGATGCTGAAACCAAGAATGCAGCATTGGAGAGGGTGGAAGAACTGGAAGAAAACATCTCTCATGTAATTACATTTCAGAAGAAGAAAAATTGCTAATTATTTTACTAGGTGCAAAGAAGAATAGACTTTAGTTTTTATGGCAGTAAATGAATAGATTTTTGAGTTTAGGAGTGAGCTACAACTTGAGATAGAGGGCTACCAGAGCCGTTAAGCTTCTTCAACGAAGGCAGGTGTATGGCTTAAAACTCAATGGAATCTGCAGCATTGCCTTAGCTTTTCTGCTAACTTTCTGCTGAGTCCAGATCTCCTGGCCATCTTTGTTACGTAGTGGAGTTAGATGATTGGCATTGTTAGAGGAAAATTCAAAACTCAAATATGTAAATTTGGCTCCAGGTAAATATGTATCTTTTTCTGAGTCAGAGTTGTCCTCTACCAAACGTGCCCACACAGACCCATGGGCAGGATGATCTAGTGTCTTGTTGATGCAGTTAGGTAACCACTCCTGCCTTATGGTTACCTGATTTCTCAATAGATTTATATGAACAAAAGGCATTTTCAAGAAAATCAGCAAACTTTCCCATATATAATGTTCAGGAAGGGTGCCCTCTCAGTGTAATGTCAACTCTGTGTTGAAGCAGGGGTTTTTTTTTCTTGGAAGGATTATTCTTTCCACAGACCAACTTGAATTTGGGTCAAAGGCCTTCAGAGGCTGTTCACTGTTCATCTATTGAAAATTATTTGAATGTTGCAAGAGTGAAGTGCTTCGTTACACCGAGGCATATGAGAACTGATTTCTTTTGATGAATTCCTATTGACAGTACCCTTGATTGTGAAATGAATTGTCTCTGTTCGAAGGGATATTATTTTTCCCTTTTGAAAAGTTCATTAATTTTCTTAGTTAAAAGAATTGGCTTTTTGTTCTTCCCTTATCCTCATAACTTTGAAAACAGGAATGTTTATGACTTGAGGTTCACCCAAGTGGGAGAACCAGATCCGTTCCCTCTATAAGTGGTACAGTGATGTGTTTGGTACCTGCTTAGGAAGGGAATTATCTTCCCCAAAAGATTTGTATTCTATTCTGAACACAATCAGCAGAAATCTCCATTTTTCCTCCTCACCTTGCTTCCTTGATTTCTTCTGATGGTTTTCAGTGAGCTGTAAGAAATCAGAAGTTGTTCAGATTGGTGCAGAGTTGTTCCAGTGGTTATGTTCACATTGTTATGTGACAAGAAACTAATATGTCACTCAGTCTCTTTCTCCTGAAGCTTCAGCAGCATACTTGTGATCTGGTGATCTCAGCCAGTTATACTTAATAACCCACTTTTGTAGCAGGACACCTGTTTATTTGAACTAGCCCTCCCTAGTGACTTATAATTTGGATAGTTTGGGTCAAAACAAGCATTAGTATTTTTTTTCAGTGGGCTACCTATAGAAACAGAACCAAATTCACGAGACCAACAGTTTTCAAAAGGTTTTGCCTCATAGTCCTTTCTTAGGGAAAGAAAGGTAGGCTTCCTTTCTCCCACATCTTCTGTTTTCCACCCTTGCTAGTTCTTGTAGAAATGGAGTGTCACACTGTGGATGTCGAAACACTAAGGAGCTGACATATGGGTTTTGTTAAGGGTCCTGTATAAATTATTAATTCCTCATAGAAAAAGCACATATTCAGAGCCCGTATTATGAATATTAACAGTTCTAGAAAGCATCTTGCGGAACACATGTAGGACTCTGAGGGACCCTAATGATCTTTGAGACCATTTTCTGAGAATCACGAACCTGATCAGATTGATCCCATGTTGTGACACAGCTTCCTTTCCAAAACTTTACAGTTGTCTGAAAAACTGCAAGATACAGAGAATGAAGCCATGTCCAAGATTGTGGAACTGGAAAAGCAGCTCATGCAGAGGAACAAGGAGCTGGATGTTGTTCGAGTAAGTGTGACCTGACATCTACTCTAGCTGGGCCTCCTAGGGCAGTGCTCCCGCGTCATCTAGGGGAGCAGGAACATGTTCAGAACAATGCATCGATGCAGCCTATTCATGAGACCAGTTTAGAGGTGATACTCAGATAAAAAGTACATATAATTAGGGTATGTATATATCTGTGTGTGTCATCAAATGCTGGAGCTTCAGGATTTCCTTATCACAGGTTTTGGGAGCAGTAATATTTTCCCATCTACATGAGTCAGGGTTTATTCTGTGGATCACCCATTTGGTTGAAAATCAAAGCCGCATGGATTTAATTCATACCACTTATTTATTTTTATTAAGACTTGAGCTTCTTTGTATTTCTTTGCTTTGCTTCTACTTGAAACCAGATTTGGTAGTTCAATGGAAATGATGGAATCTCAGCACAGGCGAGACCTAAGGGCATTCACCAAAAAAAAAAAAGTGGGGGTGGGGGGGTGGGGGGAAGAAGGGAGGGGGGAGGACAAAACAAAACCAGTCTGCTTTTTTATCACAAGACCCTGGGTATTTTATTTGCCTTAGCATTGTTTTACCTTAAGTGTCAGGTATTTATGGAGTGCCATCCATGTGCTTGGAGCTATACAGAGCATAAAAGCACCAAAGTGCCTAGGGCACTTTCAGGGAAATGGCTTGCCTTTACACCACCGTTAATGAAATGGCACATTTTATGTGATGGTTATCATGTCTGCGTGTGTTGCTTGATATTCTGACATGCCCTATAGTTAACTCTAGGAAATTTACATTCTGGCACACCAATGAGTCAAAATTGTAGCATATGGACTCAATTCAAGTTCAGACTCTCAGATTATTAATAATAGACAGGGTGTGAAGAATGTTTCCCTGCCTGCTGGAGTTTTGTGGTGAGAGATCACATGTACAAGGCCCCGCAAGCAAGTTCCATAAAACCCTTTCGTTGGAACCTCCGCGGGCCCCTTCTAAAAGGAACCGGGACAGCCTTTGAATTGAAAATTACAACTTCTTTGTTTCCTGCTAAAAACCCAGACAGAAATAAGTAATTAGTGGAGTGAAGCATTGGACTGTTTTGTTAACTGAATTACTGAAAGGAAAATATTACAATTGCTGTCCCGAGCTTGGTCAAAGGGCACTGTCAGGGCCAGAGTAATCCATTGAAGACAGTCAGCCCCTGGTTACTGAAGAGTAGATTATTCCATGCTTTGCAGATTTTTAATCCCAGGCTGACTTCTCTCCAAGTCTGACTTAGAGCTATTTTGTCTACTTTCAGCTAATATATATGTAGGAGTTACAAGTGAATTTCAAAATCAGTGAAAGAAATACTTGCCACACCACTGGAATACCCTCAGCATATTCCAAAATCAACTATAATATTATTTTTTGGGTCATCTCTGCCTGTCCCTCTCCATCTGCAAGGAAAATTAGCTAACTACATTAACAGCAATAATTGTCAGACCATCAGACTATATTACAGGCATTATCAGTGAGTAATTGCTAATTAATGGGACTTAATAGGTCTGTCTGAGTTCCATGAAATCTCTATTTATGTGAATATTCCTATTCCTATTTTGGTGGGTTCTTTATCCTCCATTACAGTCTGATGGTAATAGATACAACTGTCTTGCGAAGACAAACTCTTGACCATTGACTCTTTTGTAGGAAATCTACAAAGATGCAAACACCCAGGTTCACACACTACGGAAAATGGTCAAGGAAAAAGAAGAAGCCATTCAAAGACAGTCTACCCTGGAAAAAAAGATTCATGAACTGGAGAAACAAGGGACCATTAAAATTCAGAAGAAGGGGGATGGGGACATCGCCATTCTGCCAGTTGTGGCTTCTGGCACATTGTCCACGGGGTCAGAGGTGGCAGTGGGTAACTTTGTGGGACCAATAACGGGGGCTGCCTCCTCAGGACCTTTGCTCCCTCCTCCCCCACCACTACCTCTGTCGTCAGATGCACCTGAAGCAGGTGAGAAGAGTCTGAGCTGGTATTTGGATATTTGTATTTCTTCTTTTACCCCATCTCCAGTCACGTCCTTTGTCTGCTTTTGTTGTCATGTTCTTTTATTGATTGATTTTAAGAACATTTGCTTCTTGCGGTTAAGGTTATAAATCTTCATTTCATATAGGTTGCAGTATAGTCCCTATTTGTAAATGAGAAAATTTTAGCCTTTGAAAAAAATCCATTGTCCTTTTCAGTGTTTCGTTTATGCACACTTTAGATGCATGTGACATATTGCAGGAAGAGCCATTCCCATTTTCAACGCAGTGTGTTTTTTCTCTTTGCTAGTGCAAAATGGTCCAGTAACACCACCGATGCCACCACCTCCTCCTCCCCCACCTCCCCCACCACCCCCACCACCTCCACCGCCTCCTCCTCCTCTCCCTGGTCCTGCAGCTGAGACTGTGCCAGCACCTCCTCTGCCACCCCCCCCTCCTCCCTCTGCACCCCCACTGCCTGGAACATCTTCGCCCACAGTGGTTTTCAACTCAGGATTAGCAGGTAAGAGCACAGACTTAAAATCCAGGTACTTGTGTAAAAAATACTTACTTGATTTACCTCAGAAGGGTTAAAGCCATTTTTTGAATGTCCAGGTCTCATGAATAACAGGTACCTGCTTTTTATATAACAGCATTCCTGTTAATGTAGCAGTGAAGAAGAATTTGTCATGTACAGTAGACATTTTTCTCTGAGTAGCCCTTTCCACTCTCCCTGCCAGGAAGTTCTGATCTCACACTGTCTTCCCACCTAGAGAAGGGAGAGAGATAAGTTCCCTGCTTAGGAATCAAGATGTGTCACGTGTTCCTGACATCTGTAGTTGTCAAGGCTCTCACACAGAGTGCTTCTGACTCTTTTGGGGAGCTATTTGTGATGTTATTCCCTAAAGGGGAAAATCTCCTGCCTTACTGTGGAATTACCTGCTGTAGGCTTCAAAGCATTTCTTCTGAGTATTTGAGGACATCAAAATTCACTGGAGTGGAATTTTCTTCAAGGGCAAATGTGACCAAGAGCAGTATCTCCAGCCAGGAATTAATGCATTTTGTTTTCCTGCTAAGCAGGAGATAGAAGGCCGCATCCTTTCCTCACCAGAAATAAAACGGGGTAGGTGTGGTATGAGAGGAAGAGAGTTACTCGGATGTCTTAAAATACAAGTTTTTATTTTTAACTCATGGAAATGAATGTTGACTCTTCTAAAATCCTTCAAGCCACCATTGCAGTCATGGAGTGCTTCCCTGGCATCTAGAATTGCTCTGAGCTTTGCTGTGCCATCTCTGTGACACTAGCTAATCCTGCCCCCTCCATGCAGACTCTTCATTTCCAGTGAAGAATTACCTTGTCAATGGTCTCCATTTCCAAGGCTGCAGTAGCGCTGAGACTTTTCCCCAAAGTCAGAAAATCAGTCTTTGTTTTAAAGTCTTTCCCAGCTTCATCCCTTTGAATTTCCCATTAGCAGCTCTATTGGCCCATCATTAAGGCAAATTCATCTTTGTGACTGAAGACCTTTTCTGTCCAGAAAGCCATCCTTGCTTAATTCACATCAAATCTGAGGCATTTACTTCCACCCCAACTTCTATGAACCTGTCAAAAGAAACACGCAAGGTGCCATTCAAAGTATTGTTCACTGTAAAAGCAGTGATTTATCTCTACCTTGCAAGGTCTCCTGCATCTACCACTTATTTCTAGAACCTTTACTGCTTCTGAAGTACAAAAGTTGGAAGAGTGTCATTATGGAACTATTGGGTTTTGGAATATAAGCAAACAAAAAAGCCTCATTTAAGAAGCCCCAGGAATGTGTTCCATCACCAGGCTGTTTTTAGTGACTGAGTGTGAAAATCAGTCATTGTCCTGTGTGCTGGGCTCACCGATGAGGCTTTCTGAAGTACAAAAGTTGGAAGAGTGTCATTATGGAACTATTGGGTTTTGGAATATAAGCAAACAAAAAAGCCTCATTTAAGAAGCCCCAGGAATGTGTTCCATCACCAGGCTGTTTTTAGTGACTGAGTGTGAAAATCAGTCATTGTCCTGTGTGCTGGGCTCACCGATGAGGCTTTCCTTGCTGTCCCCCTTAGAGCAGTCACTGTGAGATGTGTCCACTGTGATGTGTATTGTCTGGTTCTGCTTCCTTTCTCTCGGGCACAATCTAACGTGTCATTCAGCTTCCACCTGCCTTCACTGAGCCCTAAAGTGGGATTGAGGTCTGCCTGGGGAGAATGAGGGCCTAGGTGTGTTGGGCCAGGGCTCCCTTCTGAAGCTGTCTTGTCCACTCTGCTTTTTTTGCCTGACCTCTTCCTACTACTTTACAAGGTAGTTGGTTCTGTGGCTTACTCACTTTTACATTGTAGAACCCCGTTTTCAGCTGATCACGGGCTGCTCCTTCCAGTGCGGCTGCATTTGCAAGTTGTTCCCTTTCTGTCTTAGGCAAATCAGAGGATTGTATGTGGGACCGAAGAACCTCTCTTTCAGTGCCTGAAGTGTCCATTAATTACAAGATACTTTGTTTTGTAACATGTAAGGATTACAAGGCCTTCTGAGTCTTTTAAAGCTTGAGATCAGGCAATTTCTTCACAGCCTTTAATCTTCATTAGTCATCCTTAATTTGACTGTAAATACTTAGCGGTTGTAACCCATTTTATGAGATGTTTTGCCAGTGTGTTCAGTAACTGTCTCTCTCTGGAACAAGAGGCCAGACAGAATCAGGATGTCCCAGTACAGCCAAGAGGTAAAACTGAGATGCTATTGCAAGGCCTCTGGGAAGTTGGAAACCTATGATGTTAATAGGCCCTTGGATTCGCAGGCAACATAATGAGCAAACAGGCGGAGAGCGAGTGGAGTGTGTTCTTGGGGGCTGAGACAAGGGTCTAGGGCAAGGTCCCTTAAGTTGGTCTAGTTTATCATGTTTTTGCGTTTTATAGAGAAAATATCAGTAGTGAAATGGGTACTTGAATGGTAAAGCTTAGTTCCTCCAACCTGTGATAGATTGGGTGTAATTTCCTTTTCCTAGTTAGGTCATCTGTGAACACTGGACATTCTGCTGTCTCTTTGGAAGAATGTGCTTTGGAACTTCACAATGGGAATTTGAACTTGGGCTGATTCTTTTTTATTAAAAAATTGTTCAGATTGTATGGAGTATTCAACACAGTTTTAATATGGTTCTTTGGAATGGCTGTAATAATATTTTTTTCCTTCCCCTCTTCTGAAAAGCATTATTAAACAAATAATGATAAGCTAGTCTTCATGACAGGCCTTAATGGAAATGGATTTTTGGCTCTGTGTTGCCTGATGAAATGTTTTCGAGAAGCATGAAATTCTATGTTAAGCATGCGTGAACTACTGAGCCACTTGACTCTAACAATGTCTAATTTTTTTTGTATTTCCTCTGTTTTTTCTGCTTCCACAAAAGATGGGCCCATCAAGCTTTTCTGTAGGTGGCTCCTCACTGAGTGCATTGCGTATTTGCCATGTGTCCTTGTTGGTCACACTGTGCTTTGACATCTGTCTACTCCATCTTATCCTGAATCCATTGCATTTTGACTTGGTGTCTGGGAAGTCATGGTGTTGGCTGACTGTTAATCCAGGTTTGCCCACACACATTTTAGTTGAATGTGTAGAAGAGACTAGGACCCTTGAAACAGACATCCTGGATTCCATATGCCACATTCCTTTCCACTTGGGAAAAGGAGAGTTTGTTTCTTTTAATTTTGTTGTTGGATTTAAAGCCTGAACTACAGAAGGAGTTTAGATTTATTCTGAGGAGAATGGGTGAGCTCCTCCACAGAGCAAGGAGCAGCTGCTGACACTCCCTCTCCTTTTAATGGTCCCCTGCTCTATATGGAGCACCCACTTGCCCAGAGCTACCACTTTGGCTTGAACATATAAACCTCTCCTCTTCACCCCCACTCCACCTACTCAGGTAGATTCAGGAAAACCTTTCTGAAGAGAACTTTCCTGTTTGGACTCTGATCGCAGGCTTATTCCTAATCTTCCTAAAGACTTACAAGTAGGGGAACTACACATGGCATGACTTCTAGTGACCTCCCGAGGCTTGCAGTGTCTGCTTAGAGATGGTAGAGGCCAAATGTCACTGAGCTGTCACCACAAATCATGAAAAGGTCCCTGCGCAGTTCTCCCTCAACACTGCTGCAGCACCAGACTGGAGGGAAGTCCGTTCCTTTGTTCCTCTGATGACGTGGGTTTTCCTGGGAAGAATAGGCAAAAAATGAAGTGTAACAGGCCATCTTACATGCTTGGGTAGTGGGCACTGAGGTGTCACATTTGGTGGTGGTAAGGCCTGGTTTGGCAAAAGCTTTGTTTCTGTGTTCCTGCATGCTTTTGTGTGGATTGATCAGATGACATTCCTGCTGCTTAGATGGCCTTTGTAACTCTGGAGGAATGAGAGGCACTGTCTGACTTTTTTACTTACGTCCCACCGAAGCAGGCAGCCAGGTAAAAACCCAGTAATATGTTGAATATATTTTTTTTTTGCACTAAAGTTCTTTTTCCTTTGTGAGTGATGGCAAATATTGAGAACGCTGGCAGTGTGGTGGGCATGCTTGTACAGGAAGGTGACTACATATAGCTGAATGGTTTGGAAAGACTCCTTTCTGATATATATATATATATATCTAATATATGGAATTTTTAATGAATTACCTTTATAAGCTCATTTCTCAAAAATAAGAGGAATTGAAACTCACCCCCCCCCAACTTCACCTCTAAGAGAGAGCTCCCCTCCCTGTATATTAAGAGGTGTTTTTAATGGGCTCATCGATGCCGTCCAATCGCACATAGTTGACGCCTATGGAGAACCTGCTTTTAAAAATGAGAAGGCACTGTGACCATTCTTGAAAAGCTATGCAACTTCCTGATATTTTTAAGTACCTCTTCTGTTGTCTGAAATGTTTTCTATTCTGGGCCATTCATAGCCCTTAGTCTGCAATAACTATGTCGCCAACCCATTATCGAAATCATCCACAGGAATGTATTGCTCTGGCTGAAAGTCAGCCTTCTTGATGCTACATTCCTGGTGGTTTAGACAGCCACTCTCTGAAGTCTCTGATCATCTTTTAAGATTTGTTTGGAATTATGTGTCCTGGAAGCAAGAATTTAGGATGTTAATATTCAGCTCATGCTCGTCCATGTCAAACTAAGTCACACAGATAATGCCCTGTCTGCTACCTAATAACTTGCTAATAATTTTTGTTCCCCAGCACTTTATTTGTTCTCATCATTGACCTAACACTGCAACTGAATGCATTAGGAAAACAGATGTCTGCATTAGAAAAACAAGTCAATCCTTGGCCCTTGGACAACTTTAACACAAAGTTGTTAAAATTGTGTCCATCAACCAAATGATTACCTCAGATTGCTTTGCCCAAAGCTATCTGTGATATTTTCCATATTTAAGAACTCTTGGGCGCCTCTTGCTAGTCTTCCTCCAGTGTTAAAGTGTCATCTGCAAGGATTGTTCTCTGATTATTGATGAAGGGTCACCTGGTCTTGGTGTGATCTTAATTTCATCTGTCTGACCTTTGTAGCTGTGAAAATTAAGAAGCCAATCAAGACGAAGTTCAGAATGCCGGTTTTTAACTGGGTTGCTCTGAAGCCAAATCAGATCAATGGCACAGTCTTCAATGAAATTGATGATGAACGAATTTTGGAGGTATCTTTCTTTCACTGGTTGGAATTGAGGGATGTTCTCTGTGCAGAGAAGCCAAAATGTTGATCTGGGAATTTGAGCAGTTAAGGGCTAGTATGTTTAGTATCCTGATGTAAAGAAAAATGGATGGATTTAAATATCAAAGACTAAAATTGGACACTATTTTGTAAGGTGTTATAAAATTATGTTTAAAAAGTTATGCTGAAATGGAATAGTTTTGAGTGTCTTCAGTGGATACCACAAAACATGTATCAGATATAATCCCTGCCTTTAATTTATCAAAGAGTATAAAAACCCTTTGTTGAATTGTAAGTGAATAGGGATCTAATATTCACACTCTCTAGCTGGAGTGATAGCTATTTTAGTCTGTGGTAGTCATCCATGCAGACTAATTATTGAAAGGCATTTGATTGGTTGGAATCAGATTTCAGAACATGCACGTGTGTGTATGTGGTGTTATTTGTTCTTTAGATAGGAAGAAGCAAGCCACAGTTAAAGACAAGTGTCGAATAGGAAAAGCTAGTGATTTGACGTCTAAAAGATGACTTACTCTCTTAAAATTTTTACGTATAATCCAGTTTGCCTGTTTCAAATCTTTCTACTCCAGGATTTAAATGTGGATGAATTTGAGGAAATATTTAAAACAAAAGCCCAAGGTCCTGCCATTGATCTTTCTTCGAGCAAACAGAAGATAACACAGAAGGGGTCAAACAAAGTGACATTACTAGAAGCAAATAGAGCCAAAAATCTTGCCATAACTTTAAGGAAAGCTGGAAAGACTGCAGATGAAATATGTAAAGCTATTCATGTGTAAGTTAAGGGGGTTCTGGGAAATTCTAGTAAATTTAGGATAAAAAGGAGAATAGGAAAATTATAAATTGATATATAAAGGAAGTATTTCAATAGTCGGGCAAGATCTAAGATAAAAGATGGAGCCATCCTTGATATCCACACATCAGGTATTCCCTCTCTTTCCTAAGTGTGACTTCAGAGCTGAATAAAATGCTAACACACAGGTGTACCAGGAGTTCCCCTCACGAGTGCTATGTTAGAATGAGTAATTTATCGTTTTAGAAGAGTAACAGCTGGATTGTGACATTTATTATCTTGGTCTGCTTTCTTATCTCGGCCTACAGCAAGACTTACAAAAAAATAGGAAAGTTGAATGGACTATTGCAGATGCCAAGAAAAGGGAGGAAATGTTAGTTTTCTCTGGAGTATCTGAATTTTGTCCAGATTTGTTACATATAAATTTGATGGCATTTGTGGAATGATACATTTCAATGCCAGATGCAAATATGATACAGATGCATATTTTAGTTCCTAACAATAGGAATGTGATTTCTGTTGCTCTTAGCACTTTCAGGACATTTTAAGCTAAGTTCAGTTCTTTTTAATTCTTAAACTGTAGAAAAGGCATTGGTTTTACTTATTTTATAGAAGAATCTCTTTTGGGGTCAAGATGACTTTCAGATACTATAAGAATTAGATGTTTTGGTGTTTAATTCATTGTAAACTTAGTTATTTCATAAAATTTTGAGCATAGATTTTTACAGGAATATTGACCCTGTGATTCATTTGTTCAATTTCATGTCCTCAGCCAGGGTTATAATCTAATCGTCAAGTGCCTCATAGAGAATATTCTGTTTCTTAATGTTGAAATCTGACATGCATTCTGGTTTTTAATCTTTTTATATTTGTTTGTCATGATGGTTAAATATAGTTGTATTATTTTGCTGAACAAAATTGTGCAGAGAATAAAATAGAGATTTATCAAATTGAGCATTCATCTGCAAAGACCCGGTTCTCCTTTAAAGGATGTATGCTAAATTTAAGCAACACCATCATATATAGTACAGGCATTTGGGGGCATTTTTCCCTAAAGAAAAAGTATCCCAGACTTTTGGTTTAATTGAAATAATTTGTAGAGTCATGGGTATTCTGTAATGTGTGTATAATATAAATGTCTTTAATTAGCATGTTCTTGAATCATTTATCCATCAGATGTTTCAGCCTTCCTCCTGCCTCCTCTTCCTACTTACAGTTGATTTCTAGAGGCTTAGAACTATACTAGTAGCCTAATAGCTGTGCACAGAGGTTGTGATTGGTCCAGTTTTCAGCAAGGGCCAATGAGGTACTTGATGCATAGTCAGGAGCCAGTGCCAGGGGTGTCCTAACAATCCAGCTATAGACATGGTCAACCTAGTGAACTGGTGCTTCATGAGATGGACCAGGTGGAGGTGTTGTGAAAGGATAGGTTTTCTCTTGAACACTGACAGGTCCACATCTGTCTTTAGATTTGACTTGAAGACACTGCCTGTAGACTTTGTAGAGTGCCTGATGAGGTTCTTGCCAACTGAAAATGAAGTGAAAGTGCTCCGGCTCTATGAGCGGGAAAGGAAGCCCCTGGAGAACCTGTCAGATGAAGATCGCTTCATGATGCAGTTCAGCAAAATCGAGAGGCTCATGCAGAAGATGACCATCATGGCCTTCATTGGCAACTTTGCTGAAAGTATTCAGATGCTGACTCCTGTGAGTGAATTAACTCGGGCAGGAGGGAGGACATCCAAAGAGATGTAGGGGCTTCTTACTGTTCTTTTAAGGCTCTTGTAGAATTGTACTGGTAGCATGGGCTTTTTTTTTTTTTTTTTTAAGTTTTATTTATTTTGCCTAGAAGAATTGGGGTGTAGGCCAGAGGTGCAGGGGGTGAGAGGATTCATCAGAGACAGAGTGGTGAGCAGAACAGGAGGATTTACTGAAATACAGTACTAGGGGGAGCAGTGGGCAAGACAGGAGAGGTCAGCTGTGCCATGTGTGGGTTAGCTCCCTGGCCAGGGATGGAACTCAGGTGGTAGCGGTGATAGCACTGAGACTTAACCTCTAGGCCACCAGGGAGGCCTGGTGACATGGGCTTTAAAGACTCCCTTCCCGAACTTTCTCGATTACATTTTTATTTTGGCCACCTTTTTCATAATAAGTATGCCAAGTAAATTTGAAAATGGTTGAGATTCTGTGTTGCTGCTTTCCCTAGAAAATGCCATTTTTTGTGTCCTTTGCCTTTCGAACAGTACTTCAGTATGGGACAGGAAAAACATTTTCTCAAACTTTGTCTTCTCCTGAAGATACCAGTTCTCTGGTTGGATTGGCAAGACTGAAATGTGATTTTCATTTTTAAAAATAATAAATAATCCCATATCTTTAGTCAAAAGACTTAACTGGTTTTCACTGGAAACATTAAATTTACTCTCTTCCTTGGAAGTTTGTTGCAGCACACTGTGGTGATAAAGCGATAATAGCCAGCCATCTCTTGTTCTTTTCGCTATTCTGATACTGCATTATGAGTATTATGAAAGTTTTTTTACCAGTTCTAATTCTAAATAAGCTTATGTTAATTACTAATTATAATGCCATGTCTGTTCAAAACATTTCCTGAGAAAACTGGAGGATGATTATATTCCTTTGTTGTTTCATTTTGTTTTCATTCTTGAATTTAAAAATATAAATTGTATGACTTAATGAAGAGTCATAGCAGGGAACTGAGTTCTGCTAGAAGATGATGTTGACTCCTAACTTTGTGATAAGTACTTCTGACATTATTTCTTATAGTGAATGCCTTTTTAGAGAAAAGCTTGCATGCACCAGTGGGGTTACTTAGTAGGACGACTTAAATATATTGTGTTTAGAAGTAATGGTATCAGCATTCAAACTTGAAGTCTAAATGCCAGCCTATTTTCTTCTGTGTTAATTTTTAGTTTCCAATTAGTTTCTCATTTTTAACATGTCTTTTCCTCCCCTTCCTTCCTTTGCCTGGAATCTAGCAACTGCACTCAATTATAGCTGCATCTGTTTCGATAAAGTCATCCCAAAAACTCAAGAAAATTCTGGAGGCAAGTGAAATTTTCCTTTTAAACATGTATGGAAGGCACTGACTTATTGGCAGCATTTCTCTAACTGGGAATGCCTGGATGCTCTATTTTTGTTTATTTTATATATTTTTTACATCATTTTTCATTTTTGTACAATGTATGCATTTCCATACAGTCCCCATAAAATTCCCACCACCTTTGTTTTGATCCTACTCCCTTCTCCCCCTGTAGTATGTCTCTGGTTTATAGTTGCCTGTTGATTTTGATTTTTACTTTATTATAATTAGTTTTTATCCTGATCCCTTATTTGGGTCTTGGATGCTCTATTGATGAACTTCTTTTTTTCACAGATCATTTTGGCCCTTGGAAACTATATGAATAGTAGTAAACGAGGAGCTGTTTATGGATTTAAACTTCAGAGTTTAGATCTGGTGAGTGGACTTAAAGAAACATAAGAACTCTGTGAGGGACAAGGCAGCTGACAAAGATTAAGCCCTGGGTGGAGAGACTCTGCCCTTGGAATTGGGTGGGATGTTCTTCTAGTGGGAGGATCAATTGGTACAAATCTTCTGGAACACCATCTGGCAGCAAGCACTTAGAAGCTTAAAAATATTCATGCCCTTTGACCTATGTTTCCATTTCTAGGAATCTTTTCTCGAGAGTCTGAAGTATGGACTAAATAATTATCAGCAATGTGAAGATTAACATTTTGGGAAATGACTAAATACATTTTAATAGTAGTTAACACAGTGACCTATTCTTTAAATATGAGACTATTTGTGAAGAGTTTTCAAAGAAATGGGTCATTTTCTGTTTAGAAAAGAAAAAAGCAGAGTATAAATTGCATGTACATTTGATTTCAGCTAAGTAAAATATGTAGAAACAAGGTGAATCGAAGTTGGTTAAGATGTCAATAGACTGGGTGAAATTAGGGAATTTTTTCAAACTGCTTCTTCATATTTTCTAAAAAGTTTTGCATTACTGGTTGGAAAAGGGTACTCTGCTTTTCAGAATCACCTGACTTATATGAACACGAGTAGAAAAAATGTCTATGGAACCCTTTTTCACAGTCCATGTGGGACTAAATGTGGCTTCCACATGAAAAGGTTGGTAGTGGGTTGAGTTCTCAGCCTGGGGAAAAACATGGTTATTTGATAGGGATGGTCCAGTAAGTCATAGCTCTGCCCCCCAAAGGTCATGGTTTTAATCACATCTGCTGACGGCCATCAGTGCCTGGGGAATAAGAGTGGAGCTGAGCTGTTGGTGGGACTGGAAATTGGTGTAGCCATTTAGGAAGACAGTTTGGAGGTTTCTCAAAAAATTAAGACTAGAAATACCATGTGATCCAGATATCCCATGGTTGGGTATTCATCTGAAGAATATGTAAACACAAATTCAAAGAGATCTATGCATCCCCATGGTCATTACTCACAATAGCTAAGAACTGGAAACATCCAACTACCCATAGAAAGATGAGCGGGTAAAGATGTGGCCCACGTACACAGTGGAATACTATTCACCTATTTGAAAAAAGATGAAATTCTGCCATTCGCAACAGCATGGATCCACCTAGTGGGTATTATGCTTAGTGAACTAAGCCAGATAAAGATAAATGCCATGTGATTTTGCTCATATATGGGACATAAAGATAGAAAACCAATGAATGCACTGAAAAAAAAAATTCTTAGACTATAGGAAGAAAACAGTGATAACCAGCAGAGGAGGGGAAGGGGTGTGGGTAAATTGAGTAAAAGGAGTCAGTTAGATGGTGAAGGTGGAAACTGGAATTCTGGTGGCAGGTATAAGTGTCTGTACAGATACTGATTTAAAAGACTGTACATCTGAAATCTATAATGTGTTATAAAGCATTTTACTTAAAAAAATCTTAACATTAAGGGAATAACAGCCATATATATATGGGCCTCCCCAGTGGCGCAGCGGTTGAGCGCTGGGTTGCGAAGCTGCCCGCAGCCTCTGCAGCAGCGCCGGTTCGATCACCACATGGCGCGCAGACCTCTCCTGCCGCCCGCTGCTCCCCTCGGCAGTGTACTTCGGTCCTTATGCTTGTTCTGCTCCCTGCTCTGGTGAATTCTCTCACCCTCCCGCGCTTCTGACTGTACCCAGTGCTTGTATAAATAAATAATAAATCTTTTTTTTAAAAAAGCCATATATGAAGAGTGGGAGCTATGTAAGGAGAACTTGTACATGCCGCTAGCCATTTGAAAATCAGTGAGCTGGTTCATTAAAGAAAGATGCCAATCTTGAACCTGCTATAGGAGTGCTTTTTGTCCACTCTTGCTCCCTCTGTTCTGTGGTTTACTCTGGGTAGGAGAACGTCCTCTGTGGGGTAACTGTCCAGTTAGCCTTCACTCTAACTCTTGTTCCCTTTTGTCTTCAGCTTTTAGATACAAAGTCAACAGACCGAAAGCAAACGCTGTTGCACTATATATCTAATGTTGTGAAAGAAAAATATCACCAAGTGTCCCTATTTTATAATGAGCTTCATTATGTGGAGAAAGCTGCTGCAGGTACTTGATTTCAGCAATTAATGCTTCTCTCAGGTATTGAATATCTTTCATCTTGAGGGAACCATCCCTCCTTACACAAACATTCTTCAGCACGCCTTGAACAAGGCAAGTCCGAAATGTCAGAAGCTCTGAGCTGGAGTACTTCAGCCGTGATGTTGCTCACTGTTGGGAACAATAATGAACATGAAGATGAAGGTGACCTCTTTGTCAAGATGTCCTCTCATGCACCTCCATTTCTTACCCGTGATATTTCACTGCTTTTGTTTGGAATATGAGAATCAACGAATCACCCATACATACACACATGGATATACACATACACACAACTTCTTGAATATGATTTAGTGGCGTTCCACTTTCTCAGGTGTGGCTGCTCTGAATAGTTAACTTTAGCCAGAATGTAAGTTATCACTACCTCTTGGTTGTTAATTTGCTACGGCAGTTACATTCTCACTTAAGTCCTCATTGATGCAGAGATAGCTTGGCTGTACGAAGTAGTAGTATCTCCAAGTTATAGATGAGAAAGCTGACATTTTTAGAAGTTAAATGTCTTGCTCCCCAAAGTCACATGGGTAGAAAGTGGAATAAAACAGGAATAGAACCTAAGGTTTTCCTCAGATAGTGTTTTGTCCACCATACCACGTTCTCTCAAGTAGTAGGTTAGAAGAAGGAACAACATGCATACTGACCTCGGGATTGGTTGTATGTTGTGATTCCCAAATTGTGACATAGAACCATGAGCAGCCCGTGGTGTTTTCTATAAATGCCTAGTTCTGAGGCCCATCCCAGCTTTGTTGAATCTAATCTTTGAGGGCAAGACCTTCTCTTATTGCCACAGACAATAAGTGGCTGCTTTTTCTTTGTTTTACTAAAGAACAGTTTATACTGTATCTCAAACAAGATATATCAAATTTTCTTGTAAAAATTTGCATGGCATTTGCAACCTGTGCGCTTACTGGTAGTCAAATTTTATTTATCTCTGTAATTCTCTCAGCCCATAGCAAATTGACAGTGGGAATAAATGAATTAGCAAATGAATGAATGAATGAGATGATGTAGCTCTTGGAATAGATGTGCTGATGAAGGTCCAGTGGAGACTGAGAGGCAGGTGGAAATGGTATTTTGAAGAATTGTGCAATGCAGAATGTGACTATATAATGAAACCTCGGTTTGCTTAGGCTGTTACCAGGATTTCTGTTTTCCATTCAAGTTTTCCTCTCTCTCAATTAAGAGTTCTGTTAGCATCACAATTCTAATGAAGGAAAATAGTTCAAAGAAATTCCTGCCTTAGTGCAATTAGCACATGTTGTGTGGCCTAAATGAGACTCCATTAAAAGTCAGTTGAGTTGAATTGTGCTCAAGTGCCCAAGGGATAAGGTTTGCTGACATTTTTATACTTTCAGTAATTTATTCTCTCACTACTTCCTTTATCCAGTGTACCTTTTTGAGTGCCTGCTGTGTACTTAGTACTGTCCTAAGCATTGAGGAGTCAAGGATGAGTAAGACAGAATCTGTCCAGTGAGGAGAAAACATCCCGCATTACTCTGTAATTCATCCTTGTGCAGTGCTGAGTCAGGCTGTGGGGAGCCAGAGGTGGGGCCTGACCTCTGTGAGAAGCTGGCTCAGGAGGCTGCAGGAGTGGGCCTGCTCTGTAAGGGTAGCCACCCTACAGATGAAGAGGCTTATGCTAATAAACCCTTCTGAAGCAGGAAAACATGGTTTTAGAATAGGAAGCTGTCCAAAGTTGCTTTGGGTCCCAGGGTCCCCCTGCTGGAAAACCACAGAAATGCAAAAGAGCTAAAAAAAACAAAAACAAAAACTGTAGGTAAGTCGAGTAACATCTTGGATCTTCACAGTTAAGGAACATCTGAGCCTGCTGGCCACCAATAAGCTTTTGTTTTATGTAAGAGAACAAAGTGGGGAGGGGCCGCAGAGGACTGCGGTGATGGGCTGCGGGTATTTTGGTGGTGGGTGTGGTGTGGAAATAACACGTAGAGATCCTGTACTTCCAAGCCACAAACAACATTGTGGACCATTGTTTCCTCAATAAATAAAATTTAAAAAAAAAGAGAATTGGAATATAAGGGTACAAACACATAATTTGGCATCCACTATTATCTGAACAACTTCTCTCCCAACTCCTAGCTGTGTGACCCGGGGAGGCCACGCAACCTCTTTATGCTGTTTTTCCTCATTGGTAACCTGGGCTAATGGTGCCAGTGAATTTGTGCATATAAAGAATTAAATACAGTGCTTGACCATGAGCACATTAGTCAGTTATTCATATTAAGAATCTGTACTGGAAGCTGGAAACTTTCCAAGGCGTTTCATTATCCCTAAGGATCCTCTAGAAACAGCTCACTGTCAGACTCGATGTGGCTTCGATGCTCATGGGGACTTTGCTTTCTCTAGTCTCCCTTGAGAATGTTTTACTGGATGTCAAGGAGCTCCAACGGGGCATGGACTTGACCAAGAGGGAGTACACCATGCATGACCACAACACACTGTTAAAAGAGTTCATCCTCAACAATGAGGGGAAGCTGAAGAAGCTGCAGGATGATGCCAAGATCGCACAGGTATGCTCCGTGCCCCTTGACACCCAGGGCGAGGAGATGATTGGATCTCCAAAGGCTGCTGGGGTGCTGGTGCTGGCTTTGGGGGAAAGTTGCCCTTTGTCTGATGAAGTTAGGGTCCTGATATAGCACATGGTTATTGCAGGGGATCTTCCTGAATATTGTATGTGGGAGGCTTCTGCCTGCTCATTGTCCTCTTCTAACGTGAGGTCTTCCCTGTCTTCTCTGGAGGCCCTCCTACCCCTCTCCACTCCACTCCACTCCACTCCTCACTGTCCTCTTTGGGAGTCCGGTATTTGATTCAGTCAGGCCTGTGTTCTGCATGCAGTGTTTCTGGTGAATTGGGTTTCTGTAGGCCTTGACCTTAACTTCTCATACTGTACCAGAGGTCAGGTTTACATACTTGCACAGAGCTGGGGTAGCCTGCATGCAATCACAGAAAAGAGGGACCAGTGATGTGGGGATTTAAGAGTAGATGTGATGGATTGGGTCCCATTTGAGGTTGGCTGTCTTGTGTTACAGAAAAGTTCAAGCTGAGACCCGAGTGTCCTCAGTGTGGGGCTATTGGAAGGAGCATTGTTGCAATGAGTTGAGATTTGGAGTCTAAAGCTATTTTTTTTTTAAAGATTTATTTATTTATACGAGATTGATTGATTGATTGATTGATACAAGCACTGGGTACAGTCAGAAGCGCGGGAGGGTGAGAGAATTCACCAGAGCCAGAGCGGGGAGCAGAGCAGGCAGAAGGACCAAAGTACACTGCTGCGGGGAGCAGCGGGCGGCAGGAGAGGTCTGCGCGCCATGTGGGACCCTCCTCCGGTGGCCGGGGAGCAGCCGGGGATCGAACCGGCGCTGCAGAGGCTGCGGGCAGCTTCGCAACCCAGCGCTCAACCACTGCACCACCGGGGAGGCCCCTGGAGTCTATAGCTATTTAAGATCCCTTTTGAGGGCCTCCCCGGTGGCGCAGCGGTTGAGTGCTGGGTTGCGAAGCTGCCCGCAGCCTCTGCAGCGCCGGTTCGATCCCCGGCTGCTCCCCGGCCACCGGAGGAGGTTCCCACATGGCGCGCAGACCTCTCCTGCCGCCCGCTGCTCCCCTCAGCAGTGTACTTCGGTCCTTCTGCCTGTTCTGCTCCCCGCTCTGGCTCTGGTGAATTCTCTCACCCTCCCGCGCTTCTGACTGTACCCAGTGCTTGTACAATTAAATAAATGAATAAATGAATAAATGAATAAATGAATGAATGAATGAATGAATAAATAAATCTTTAAAAAAAAAAAAGATCCCTTTTGACCTTACTGGTTTGAAAGAATTCTGTCACTACCCTAAGAAGCTCTTGAAGGGCGAGTGTGTACCTGTGTCTGTGTGGGAGTGACAGGAGGTCCCTGCAGCGCCACTGCATTCTTCTGATTGCCTCTGAGCACCGGGAGAGAGCATGGAGGCTGCAGAGTTGAGGGGAGGGGAGAAGGACCAAGGCGGGAGAATGTGAGAGCTGCTGTGTTATCACTGCTGCTTTGCTGCAGCTCTCCCCCCAGAGCCTCAAGTTCAAGTGCTGAAACTAATGAAATTCAAGAGAAATATGCTTCCTCACAGGACGCCTTTGATGATGTTGTGAAGTATTTTGGAGAAAACCCCAAGACGACACCACCCTCTGTCTTCTTTCCTGTCTTTGTCCGCTTTGTGAAAGCCTACAAGGTAAACGGGAGCGTTATATCCTTGGTGCCTTCCTTGACGTTTCTCATTTTTTTTAAAGATTTATTTATTTATACGAGATTGATTGATTGATTGATACAAGCACTGGGTACAGTCAGAAGTGCGGGAGGGTGAGAGCCACTCTGCAGAGGCCTCCCCGGTCCCTTGGGCAGTGCGGTCAGTATCTGACCTTGCCAAGTCCCTTAGCTCATGACGCTCCCATTGTTATAGAGCAGCCCCGATATTAAACGGGTTCCTGGCTGTGGGTCCTCACCTGCGCGCTTAAAAGGGACTTATGAATACCTCACTGCAGGCACACACACGATTAATAAAAGGTTTATTTACAAGAGAAGAGGAAATAAGGAAAATGTACAACTCAGGGAGAAAATAGGGAAATAAAGTCTTTAATGCGTCCTACCCGATCCGATGACCTGGAAACCCAAAGTCACTCTCAGAGCTGACCGGACCCTCCGAGCTGGCTGAGAGCCCAAAAATGGAGAAAACCCCAAAGCCCACGTGTCTGCCTTTTGTATCCACCTGGCTGCTTAACCCCACCCTCAGGTCCCAGCCACCTTCCCTTTGGTGGTGATGGGATTTGGAGTTCCCAGTGTCTTTGGCTTTGGCCTGGGGTGGGGGTGGAGTCCACAAAGCCTGTATGGAATTAGCTTGAGGACATCCTTTTCCCCCTAACACCATCTCCACTGGGCCACCTTGGGGACTCAGCGCCAGGACCTTCCCCTTGAGGAAGTGAGATGCTCAAAGACAGATGCTGCCCCCCTGACTGCCTTGGCAGGCGGGTGGACTTAGGAAATCCAGGCCTCCCAAGGGATTGTTGAACCTGTAAAAGGAGTGAACCCTGCCAGTGACTCCCTGGGATGTCGCCGAGGTCAGGCCGAGCCTGCTTATATTAGTCCTGGTCCAGGGCTGCAGGTTGTTTGGATCAACATTTCTCCAGTGTGGGCTCAAGATGGTGCTGGTAAGGAAGGTTGCCCTCTTTCCTCATCTGTCCAGTTATGGCTCTGCCTTTATAGGAGAGACTCTGATGTTCTCTAGGGCCCCAGTCTAGAAAAAGCATGTCACTCAAAGAGGCATGTGTCAGAAGAATTTGTCCCATTGGAGAGAATGAAGAGGGAGTTGGGGGAGAGGGAGGGGTTTTAGTACACTTAGGAGACGTTGCAATCTGTATCCTCCAGGCTTATCTACTTGAAATATTGATAATGTTGGAGGAACGTGGAGTGAGATTCTCGAGCCGGAGGGGGATATGGTGGGTCGTTTACATTTTTGAGAAACATTAATAGTTGGTCACTTGTCCTGCGCCCCTGGAGGCTGGTGCTGTGGAGAACCATCCTTGGGTCTTGTACTGAAACTCAGAAGGTGGTGTAGCCATTTCACTCAGTATGATTCAGTGTAACAGTGATATCGTACGCTGTTTGCACAAGGAAAGTGTCCTTAGCTGTGAGGATGAACACAAACACGGCACAAGGCTGTGTGCAGCACACTGGGCGCTGTGGCGACAGAAGGTCTCTGGTCCCCAGCTGCACTCCGGGGCTCCTTGACTGGCAGTGCTTGTGTGCTGAAGAGATGACCCCGTGGTGTTTAAGTGTAAAGTCTAAAGAGAAAATACATGCTGTTTTTGAATTGTGTAATATAAGCTGGAAAGTGTCTCTGATTGGTGTCCACTCAGAGCACCACTTCAGCCGGGGTGCGCACAAGCAGAGGAGAGAGTGGAGGCCCTGGGTGATCTGTGGAGTGCCACCAGTCACACCTGTCAGTGTGTCCCTTCCATGTTGTCATTTCTCCCCATGGTTCTATTAGCTGGCTCTGTGAGGCGCTTGTCAGACAGGGTTGTTTTCCTTGTGACCCAGAGATGCCAGCTGAAATTGACCTACGGACTTTGTGGGCAGATGTTTGGGTTTTAGGAGTCATCCCTCCTTTTTCTCCTCCAGTATGAACCAAATGAAAGCTTGAGACAAAAGCAACAGATGAGAATGTGGACTTTGTAACTGATAAAGACCGGTTATGAGGATATGGTGTATATATATATCTGTGAGTTTACACTTCAGCCCTTAATTAGATAGGTGGCTTGTCAGTTCACAGCTAGACTATTACAAGTCCCTTTAGGGAGGCTGACTTCCAAAGGGAGATGCCCAAAAGGCTGAGCTGTTCAGCTTCTCCAAAATTCATTAGATTAATGAGGATACTGCCTCCCTTGGGAAGGAATGATCTGTGGGGAGAAAGTCCAAGAGTATCTCTCTTGTGAGGCCCTTGAAGAACACTAGGAAAGAGAATGGAGGTTTTCCTTGAGCAATGGGCAAAGGGAGAGAACTGTGAGATCCTACTTTTCGGAGGCTGGTCATTAGAAAGACAAATTCTGGAAACAAAACAAATATGCATGAAAATCACTGAGCATAGCTGCTGGAAGTATTGGTCCTATCATCTCTGTGGGACTGAAATGCAGTTTGACTTGGAAGAGGATCACCAAAAAAAAACAAAAAAAAAAAAGGATTTAAAAAGTACATTTCAACTACTTGAGAAATGGGGTAGTCTTGAGAAATGTGGTAAGGGCAGACAGTCAAATCCCAAGTCAGAGTTAAATACAGACATGAAGTACACATGCTTTCCATTATTCTAAGTCCTGGTGCAACAGGGAATCTCTTAGAGTGACTTTGAAGCAACTTGACTGCTGTCATTTAATACTGACATAATCTTTTGATTCTTTTGGTTTTATCCAGCAAGCAGAAGAGGAAAATGAGCTGAGGAAAAAGCAGGAACAAGCTCTCATGGAAAAACTCCTGGAGCAGGAAGCACTGATGGAGCAACAGGATCCAAAGGTGAGAAGTGCCAGCCAGTCTCCTGGGGTGGCCCTCTTGTGAGGGGAGACCATGATGGCTCCTCAGAGACATTCAGGGTGAATAGGCAAAAAGCCAGATTTGCACAGAGCTCTACCATTTCCTTCCAGCACTTGGAAACTTGGCAAATGGAAATGTGTTCATTCATTGCTTTGTTCAGCATCCAGTTAAATGAGGCTAAGCGTATATTTGTGTAGCATTTCCAGGTTTATAGTGATATGGAGCTTAAGTCTTATGTATAAACAGAGACCCCCATACCAGGGTCACCTGGTAATTGGAGGTGTCTCAAGAAGGCTTAAAGGGGACACCATTGGTGCTGGCCTTGATAGCCAGAGGTTTCGCTGGGATCAAGAGTGGCATTTCCAAATCAAAACCACAATGAGATACCACCTCACATCAGTGAGAATGGCACATATTAAAAAAAACAGCAACAAACAAACTGGCAACAATGAATGCTGGCGAGGATGTAGAGAAAAATGAACTCCCCTACATAGCTAGTGGGAGTGCAAACTGGCCCAATCACTGTGGAAAGCTGTGTGGAATGGAGCAACCATATGACCCAGCCATTCCACTCCCAGGAATCTACCCAAAGGACACAAAAACATTAATTCAAATGGAAACCTGCACACCTATGTTTACTGCAGCACTATTTACAACAGGTAAGATACAGAAACAACCAAAGGGCCCCCAAATAGAGGAGTGGGTCAAGAAGATGTGGTACATATACACAATGGAATACCATTCTGCAATCCAAAAAGATAAACTCATGCCACTTGCAGCAACATGGATGGAGCTGGAAGGGATCATGCTCAGTGAAATAAGCCAGGAGGAGAAAGGAAAGTACCGAATGTTTTTACTTATAGGAGGAATATAGGGGAACTAGATAAGGATTGGGGGGAAAAAGACAAAACTAGCAGGCAACTATAAATCAGACACATTCAGCAGGGGAGGGTTGGGTGAGGGGTTAAACGGGTGGGAAGAGCACAAGAGACTGTGGTGATGGTTCACGGGTGACTTGGTGGCGGGAATTCTACAGGGACTACACCTGCGAGGAGAAATCAAACATTGTACAAAAATGAACAGTAATGTAAAATATATATAAATAAATACTAAAAAAAATTTAAAAGTGGCATTTCAGGGAGGGAAACATCATAAGGGAAAGAACATAAAGGCTGCCAGGTGATTCATGATGATCCTTTGTGCCACAGTTTAAGTGGATGCCTCTTGTCATAGGATCCAGCCTTGCCATTGCTGCCAGCTGGAGTTTTGTGTGTTCTTCAAATTGTTTTCTTCCTAGAAGCTTCTTGAACTTTTCTCTGTTTAAGCAGAATGTTGAGAGGGCACTCTGTGTTTCTGGCTGAGACTGCTTATCAGCAACATAATGCTCACACAGGTTTTGGATTTCTCAGACCTCCATAGGGTGCTGGTCCCATCAATCTCTGCATTTTTCTTTCTTCTAGTCTCCTTCCCACAAATCAAAGAGGCAGCAGCAAGAGTTAATTGCAGAATTAAGAAGGCGACAAGTTAAAGATAACAGACATGTATACGAAGGAAAAGATGGTGCCATTGAAGATATTATCACAGGTAAAAGATATTTCCTCATTGTGGTCGATGGAGAATGACAGGCCTGGCCCATTCTGGACTATTTGCAGATTTGGAGATTATAAACACTGCAGTTGATTTAACTCAGATCTAGTGTTACACAGAGACTCTATGCTAGTGTTTGAAGTTTATTTACTATATACTGTCTCTCAAAGAACTGAAACATTCTCTCTCTGAAAAATCCTTCTTTCGTCATATCATTGGATTTCATCAGAGCTTTTTCTCCTGATGGTTTTCCATTGTCTTCAGTTTGTAACCTCATTCCAGTTTCTTCCTTTTGGCTACTCCTAATCAACTGCCTTATTAATTAAAACTCTGGACAAGACCCATTCAGGGGTATATTCTAATAATCACAGACAATGAAGATTTTCCCAGCATGCTACTTAAAATCCTCTTTACTCACGCAAAGTGACTGCAGACAATGGGAAATCAGGAACTGGTGTTTGCATTCAGATGAGCCAACAAACTCCTAACCAAGGTTTGGGAAATAGTTGTTATGTCAGCGTGGAATGGTGCCTACCCCAGCTTGGTTTTTGTGTGATTGAGTTCTAGCTTAATACTTTCTGCTTGAACCAATTCTCCAGAGTTTCTGCATTCCCTCTTATAGATTAGGACAATAATTTAGGCTACTGTCTTGTGGCAGTAAGTGACTTCCCTTTCATGTCTGTTGCATTTCAGTACTGTTTGTTAGCTTCCCTGGCACTTAAGTTTTTATTGTGGGAAATTTTTAAATGTGCAAAAAATAGAATAGTATAATGAGTTTCCATGTACCATTACCCATCAAAACTTGCAACTCACGGCCAATTTTGTTACCTGTCTGCTTCTACCTACTCCCCATTCCCCAACCCTTGGGATTATTTTGAAAAAAATCCAAGACATACAGTTTCATCAGGAAATATTTCAGTATGTGTCTTCAAAAAATAAGAACGCTTTAATAAAACAAACCTACCCACACTACCATTGTCACACACCTCAAAAACTAACAATTCCTTCATATGAAATATTCAGTTATTATTCACATTTCCCCAATTGTCCTAATTTTTAAAAGATCTGATTCTTAGACTTTTGATTTATTTCTTGCTAATAGCTTATCAGCATTATAAAGAGGGATCCCAAACTGTGAAAGCCACATTTTTTTTTCCCCACAAGCTCAGACCCAGAGATCTAAGTAAATCATTAAAAAGGAAGTCAGTAAAAGTTGCTTGCACAGAGTGAAGCAGGGTAGGTTCTCAGTGGATCTGTAAATGGCTGATGAAAATGCCCATCTTGGGTCTCCCTGGTGGCACAGGGGTTAAAGTCTCAGTGCTATCAAGTTGTCTCCAGCCACTGCGGCACGAGTTCAATCCCCAGCCAGAGAGCTAACCCACAGGGTGCAGCAGTCCTCTCCTCTCTTGCTCACTGCACCCCTCAGCAGTGTATCTCAGTAGATCTGCCTGTTCTGCCCACTCTGGTGAATGTTCTCACCCCCCGCACTTCTGGCTTACCCCCCAGTTCTCGTGTACATACATAAATAAATCTTCTAAAAAAAGCCCATCTCTACATACCATGCACATGTGCCTGCTGGTATCTCAATGTCTATGGTGCAGTGGCTTGCAGATGGCACCCTGATTAAAGCCCCTGCCATTTAGACTCTGTCTTTGGCTCCCTCACATGGAGGGAGCAGCTCTGCTCTGAGCAAGGCCAAGACCAGATCGCCTGAGTAAACAACTCTCAGCCTCAGTGCCACAAGATTAGCTTATAGGTAGAGAAACATCCCACCTTGCACATGATTAACTGAAACTTCCTTTTTCATCAGTCTCTTCTCCATCTCAGCAACACCTGGCTTATAAAATGAGCAAAACACAGTTTCTATATGCTGACCTAATTATTAATCTACCAGCAGAAGTGAATGAATATCTAGTTATGAAGCGAGCAGTTTTTATTCTCCTTGGAATATTTTCCACTTTCTACCCTACCATCTTGCCCTAGATGGATTAACAACTCTTGTAGACTTTAGGTTCTCTCTTTCCCCTTTCCTGCTTACCTCCCTTCCCCTCTTCCTCAGATTTGATTAACAGAGCACTAACCATATACTAATGCAGTAAATCTTGGCTTTTTACTTTGTTCTGTTTGTCTTGTTTGGCTGTCATTTTTGATGCAGTGCTGAAGACTGTGCCCTTTACTGCTCGCACCGCCAAGCGTGGCTCTCGATTTTTCTGCGAACCTGTTCTCACTGAGGAATACCATTACTAAACTATTACTCTTTCTCACCTGATGCTCTTAAAAGGTTGCTGGAGATTTTTTGATCTCTTATGTCCCTCTGTATGTCTGTGAGGACCACCCAATGTGATAGCATGAAATTGCCCTCTTTGTTGTGTTGTATTTTTTGTTGCCTTCACACTGCATGGTTTTACATTTCATTCATTACTGCTACTTTCAGTGTGTCTGTGAATCCATGTGCTAGCAGTGCTCTGGGTATGTGTGAGTTGAATTAATAGACTTGCAGAAATTTTCAGAAAAATAATATATAGAGTAAACACTTCTTTGAGAATAGAACTGGGACCAGGTAGGTTGCTTACAAGATTTTTGGGCTAATATCTTTGAACACAGAACGATAATTATTAATAACAACTACTACACGTAACATTTATGCACACTTACTGTGTTTTTGTAGTCCTACAGATATAAAACTAATCTTCCTTCAGAATGCAGTTAATATGCTCTGATAGTGAATGAGTTGCCACGCAAGTGCTCAGGAATGCACAGTGCTCTAAAGTTGCAGAATGATTTTCAGAAGGAACTGTGGACTGTGCACAGCAGCTATAAATTGGGTCTTTCTTAACTGACTTCCATAGCATCGTCCGTGGTGTGATGGGACTCCTGGCATAAGCTTTACACAGAGAGTCCTTTTGACCGAGAAACCTGTGTAAGCCAATATGGGCAACTTTTAGCTTTATACTCAGCTCATTCCTCTGGGTTTCATGCCTACATTCAGCTGTCAGCAGTTCCAGATTGCGAGGCAGAAAGTGAAAACTAAGTCTTTAGTGTTCCCCATGGTCATAGCCCATTCATGCTTCTTTGCTGGTGCCTCTGTTCCATGTCAAACCTAGGGGTTTTCTTCCGTGATGAGATCATATCTGCACATGCTCCTTTGGTCAGGATGGTGGCAACAGAAAAAGCAATAGCATATAACTATGATGGGAAAATGCCACTGTTCTTAGAATTAAAAAAAAAAAAAAAGGAATGATCAAATTGTCACAAGTAACTGCCTGAGTTTAGTTCTTGATGGCCAGGTAAGGAGCAAAGTTCTCTACAGTTGGTTGGAAAAGAAAAGGGAAGGACATACTCTACTTAAGAAATAGCCATTGTTTGACTCCCATTTTAAGGTTGACATGGAATTGGGTACATTTTTGTTTTGTGGCATTATTTTTTTATGAATTGCATTTGTTATGTATATCCTGTCTCTGAAGAGTTCAAAGGATGTGGTGTGTTGTTGCCTGCTCTGCAGTTACTTACCCGTCAGTGCTTATTAACAAGGCTAGGAACTGTCATCTACTTGGCTTATGTTTACTGTCAGTTTTGCTGCTGGACTCTCTGTTGTTCTGGAGCCAAACTTCAAAGCAGCTTGGATCTGGGTGGTCAGGGCACTGGGTGGGAAGACCCTCTTATCCTTCCCTTGTTTTATCTAACACCTCTTACAGTAATGGCCTCCCACTCTCTTCCTCTGTTGGCTAACATGCCCGGGAATGTTAAGCACTAAGTTAAATTGCTTTCCATTTTCATCCCATTTTTGCTTAACCATCATTTTGTGTTTTTTTGTTTTTTTTTCTGTTTAGCCTTAAAGAAGAATAATATCACTAAATTTCCAAATGTTCACTCGAGGGTAAGGATTTCTTCTAGCACACCGGTGGTGGAGGATACACAGAGCTGGCAAGCATCACTTTTTACTTAGCTTCCTCCTCTTTCTGTATGCAGATCAATGGTTTCAATCTATGGCTGAGGGTAATACTGGTGAGAGTCTGACCAGGGAGCAGTCTTTGAACCTCACATTCCACTGATGTGAGACTGAGTCTTGTGTTGGCCTCTTTCTGGCCAGCTTTCATGTCCTTAAGTGTGATGGCTTGGGCAAAGATATTTGATGATGGACTTGTTTTGGGTGCTAGACTGCCCTTTTTTTTAACCCCTTTCTTAGTCCTCAAGTTATTCAGTTAACCCCATTTTTATCTGAAAAAATTGTAAACAGATCACAGGGAACATCCTTTGAAGGGCTAGGATCTCTAGAAGTACTTACTCAGAGGACTCAGGACTGAAAGGGTTGCAGGTGACTGTATATCTTTGGCCCAAAGTGGAATTCTGACCTTTCATTACCATTCTGGGTCAAGCAGCAGAGGCTCCAGAGGATAATGGCATGCAAAACTATTCTTTGCTTGAATTTACGAAGAGTAGGGCAAGACCATAAATTCAGTGAGTCAGGAGTTTATGAGATTGTGCTGAAACTGAAAGCATAGGTCTCAGTACTTAGCTTCACCTTGGTTTTTGACAGATAAGAATGGGGGCCCAGTATTGCTAAATCTTAGAGTTTTCAAAGATTAGTCAGAATACCTGCTTTTTGAAATGTTTGTTGCCTATTGAATTATCAGGAGACTGTATTGAGAAATATAAGCTAGAGGCCAAACTTCCTGTGGGTCAGGTATGGCTCATCAACACCATTTTTAATCTACTGATTGAAATGTTTCAGTCTAATTTAATTCTGTTGTGTTTCCCTTTATAAAGGCAGAATGTTTCCTAACAGAAGCCGACAGTACTGAGTTAATTAAAGGGAAATACATGCTATTTAAGTATGAAGTCTGCTTCCCCCCACACCCCGCCCCGCACCATGCTCTGACTCCATCGAAAGTAGGCGATGCATTACTCATCAAGAAAGCATGCCTTCACACTCAGAATGCTTACATAAAATTTCCCTGGTTCATTCCATTTTATCCCACTAGAGCAATGCCTACTTGAAGTGATGGGCAGATTCATTCATTCAACAGGTCATACTTTTTTAATGTTTGATATCTTTCTATGCATTCACAGTGCAAATTGGAGAATGCAGGAACATTCATGACATACCCTTTAATGAAAAACAAAGTTATTACAATGTAGGGGAAAGTGTTTAGAAATTACTTTTACTTAGCAATTATTTTTATTTTGAGGTTTAGCATTATGTTTCTAATTCACTAAAAAAGATGACTTCAGCTAACATTGATGGAATAAAAATGGAACCAGTGTTTACAAGCTAAACTTGAGGTTCCTTCCTTGATTAAAACTTAAAGCCAAAGATAGAGCAGACCAGTTAGTTTTTTTGGTTTTGCAATTTAAAATTCATTGCAATTATTGATCAGGTTTCCAGAAAGGAAAGGAATAACTAAGCCATAGCTATTTCCAATTGGGGAACTTCTCAAAAGAAGACATAAGCTAGACTTTCTGGCCAGTGAATATCCTTTCTTATATATTTTTCTGTAAGCCCCAGAAACCCACCAGTATTACGTCCTGTTTTGTTTGACTGTAACTATTAAGGGCAAAGTACATGTCTTTGGCTCAAATACTCAATTAATTTAAACGGCCCAATTAGCTGATTCTTCTCCACAAGCTGCTTTGATTGGCTGCCAGCTGGCCTTTGTCTTGCTTAGACACATAATATTAAAGCTTGCAATTTGCTCACTGGTGCTCTCCTCTTTACAGATCTTAGAAACCAACCATACAGACGAGCCGATGCGGTGAGGAGAAGTGTCAGGCGGCGCTTTGATGATCAGAACTTGCGTTCTGTCAATGGTGCCGAAATAACCATGTGAACCCAAGACCTGCCTGTATGAAGAGGGTGTTCGTGAATGAAACTGTCCACATAAACTTTATGTGCTACCATTTAACTGCAGCCTTGAACATAGATAAAATATTCAAAGGGCTCAGATTTAGCAAACACATAGGAATTTAAAAATGATGGGCTCTCCTTTCAACCTTTGTTAACAAGTGCCTAAAAGTGGAAGTACCTGCTCAGATTAATCAAAGCAATAGGATTTGATTTGATTAGGTATCTTTTTACACCAGTATGTTATTCAATTTTTTAACCAAAATGTAAATTTCATATTCCATTCATTACTTGCCATTGTGAACGTCCCATTAGGCCCACCCTCATTTCTTGGTAAGTTGTAAATAACATGGGTGCATCTGCTGTTGGCTTCCTTTGCTGAAATGTCTTAACTGATTAATTTTGGGTTTCAGCCATATATATCAAGGTAGTATCTTTAAGGGCTTGCAACATGGAAGGAAAAAATTACACGATAAACTTCTTTTGTCAATAACCAAGCCCCCAGCAAAGTCCAAACAGGATGCAATTGCAGTGGCAAGAAGTCACTCAACTCTGTCTTGTATCACATTCTGCTACTTCTCGGGTAGGGTATGATGCCCTGTGAGACATTCACAGTAACAATGCAAGGATATGATGGCATACAACTGTGTAAGACTTATTTGCAGTACTGTGTTCTTCAGCTAGAGGCAGCTTTAAAAAATAATGCAAATGTATTTATTAATTAGCACTAAAATTAACATCTCAGTAATCAGTACTAGGATTTCTGAGGACCATTATGGGTCAGTTCTGAGAATAGAAACTGGTGCCTTGCTAGCCAGGGAGAAGTTCACTTGCTCTATCAAGCATTCAAGATTATTTCTGCTAGCACAGTAGTGTTAGTTACCTGGCCTTATTCTCCTCTGACAATCGCAGGGTTCTTGCCTCCTCCCCGCTTATTTTTCCCTTTTGTAAATCGGCATTCAAAGCTAAGAAGTTCACGTATTTCCCAGTTTACTTCGTGGGAATTGCAATTAAATTGATGAAGTTTTGGAGTTAAGCTTAAATGGTATGTAATGGAACTAAATGGCCAACTAAGCCATTGTAATTTTTCCTTCATCTCTGGCAGGGCACTTGATCCATTCCAAAGTCAAAAACTGGACCGAAGCTAATTTGTACTTTTCATAACACATTCTGCTTCTGGCTTACCTTCTCGGTACATTACATCAATATGTTAATTGTAAAGTTTTATTGTATAGTATTTAACCACTGAATTTCTTTTACGTTGTGCTTATGTGAACTCCTTGGTGAAGGTCCCATTTTCCTTGGATAATGTGTAGTTATATGAGCTCTTTTTAAATGTACAGATATTTTGCTATAAAATTGGTGCAGTTTTTTATGGTTTTTACACTTCTCCTTAATTCCTACCTAAGTCTCTGGGTAATATTGTAAATATTGTTTAAAAATGCATCAGCCTATGCTATACAATCTGAATGTTATTTTAACTTATAGTTTTTTTTTTTTTAATATATATTTAACTACAAGGGCAGTTTAGGGATCAGTTACATTTCACTTTAGCATACTTATTTACAGAAATACTTTAAAACTGCCACCTTGAGCACATTTTCATAAATGTGTCCTTTAAAAAAGAACATGCCAAGATTTTGTCTTTCTGTTGACTATTCATTTTGATGAAGAAATAAATTTGACCATGATACAACACAAATGGTTGGTCCTTTACTATAAGCAGCTGCTTTCCAAAGCTCATTATTATTGAGCATATTAAAATAATTGCCTATTTATTAATCTCCAAATAGACAATAATGTTGGCATGTTCTTTTCTGTTTGTCTATTAATGGTCCTGCTTCTTAGCAATATTAGAAATGTTTTATAAAAGCAGTTCATGTTACTTTTCTGGTCTTTTCATGGCATATGAGCAAATAAACTATTTACTACCCTCCTGTAATATACTGTTGTCTTTCAATGGTAGGCTTTAGCAGTTTAATATATACTTTTTATCTTCTAGAAACAGATGTTTTGCTACTTGAATTCAGAATCTATTTGTGGTAAGTTTTAAGAAAAATCCCTGCCTATAGGAATTCTTGATTACTTGCTATATGGAATGTGTGAACCAAATAGATTTTGATACTGAAACATACAGCTACAAAATTTTACTTAAAATGTTTCCATAGAAGTAGTACCCTTCTTCTCTGGTTCCCTAACCCTCCATTTTAAGAAAAGATGTGTATGTACAGATAGGACATGTGTGGACTGCATGGAGATTAACTTTGTACCTTTCACAACCACGTTTTGGCAAGCAGTTTGGCTCTCATTGCTGTGGTATTTGTAGTAGCTCCAAGTCATCAGAAAAGGTTATGTGCAACATTAGTATACTCTTTCTAAGGGAACAAAGAGATTTTTGACTTTAGAAAATGTCCAAGTAGCTTAGAAACACTAAGAGGAATATAAACTTAGTCATTTAAGGAATTATTGCAGTAGGTCTTTGTTCCCTATTTAATATTTTTTCCCACTGTAATGGGGTTATATAGTGCAGTTGAAGCTTTATTATAAATGGGCACATTAATGGGAACATTTAGTAATAATCTCCATTTTTTTAATGCCAGGAAAAGTGCCTCATGGTGGAAGAAATAAAGATCTCAAATATTCCATAATTTCAGAGTATTTTCAAACGCAAAACTGCAACTATAAACTGAGATGAGACAGATGAGACTAATGACTCAGAATTGAATTCTCTTGTCCCCCACTCCCATTCATTCAACTAAAAATGTAAACTCAGGGGCCTCCCTGGCGGTGCAGGGGTTAAAGTTTCAGCACTATCAAGCTATTGCAAGCCACTGCAGTATGAGTTCAATCCCCAGCCAGGGAGCTAACCCTCATAGTGCAGCAGACCTCTCCTTTCTCGCCTGCTGCTGCCCTCAGCAGTGTATTTCAGTAGATCTGCCTGTTCTGCTTTCCACTCTGTCTGGTGAATCTTCTCACCCCCTACACTTCTGGCCTACACCCCAGTTTTTGTATACTTAAATAAAAATCTTAAAAAAAAAAAAAAAAAGTAAACTCAGACCCATTAGAATTCCCTGCAATGAGATTCAAAGTCTAGAGACTCTATTGATCCAACAATGTTCGGCACAAAATGAGATTTGCTGGCCATCAGTAACTCTACTTGTTTAATGTATTAGAATTATCTAATTTTACAGTGGAAGATCGCACCTTTTTAAATGAGCTTTAGAATTCATGTACATTATTTTTTTCCTACATATTTTAAAAATTTGACCAACAGCTTTGTTAAAAGGTGAGGAAGTCAAGCCCCCATCTTTTTACTGTCATGGCAGTGTCAACCTCAGACTCAGGACATCTGGGTGTCTGGTAGACTAAGAACTTTCACCTACTTTATTTAGTATTTGATAAAAACTAAGAATTTTTTTTTCTTAGTTCCAGTTTCATAATTTTTATTAGAAATATCTGCAAAGGTGAATATACTAGCAAGCCAAGTTTGTACAAAAGGGTTCTTAATCTGTTAACTTTCCATCTCTTTGTAAACTAATACCCCATCTATTTATTCCTCAAAATTGAAGAAACAAAGGAAGGAGTGTTGATACACTTTCTTGGCTCTAACTTTTATAGCCAAAAGCAAGTAATTGTACTGAGAAAACAATAGGGGCAGATAGCATCTCATCAGAGAACTGCATATAAGAAATGTATAAAGTAAAAAGCTGACACAATTCCACCTTATGCAGTAAAAGATGCCACTTTTTCTAATAAATTGTTTATTTACAAAAGGTCTAATTTTATGAGGTTCTTTACATCAGAACAATATATTAAACAGAAGAGAAGACGTGGTAGTTACAAACACAAAAAATAGAAATCTTGTTCCCCCTATTACTCACCTTTCAGAACAAATCTTGAGTTTAGTTGTAGAGGTAGGCAAGGGAACAACAGCTACCAAAAAAGTTTGCAGGCAGAACTAAAAAAAAGATGTTTATAAATAGCAATTTAGATATCCCAAGGAATAGCATAGAAGAATGGCTTAGTTTGAATCTGATCTAATTAGGCAGCCAGTCTGTTTCATATTTTGATTGAAAATTAGGGTGAGATGTAGAAGAGGGGTTACTCAGTTCCCTGAAATGCAAGCATCAATATTCTGCCTCGGGCAATTACCATCAAATTAAGTCATTCACCAATCATGAGCAATGAGTGGCCTTGACTAGTTCCTATTGAGTCACAAAAGCAGTTATGGACAGTTTGCTGCAATTAAGTTTAGGCCAGGTAGGAAATGAAATAAAACGGTGGGCTAGGGGGAGTGTGTGGATAATCTGTGCCACATCTTTTCACTTCTCATCTCAACATCAAGTCTGTTCCAGTAACATTTAAGTGCCTGCCATGTCACTATTACGCAGGCTTTTTTCAAAAATTGCCTGAAATAATTAGTTCTAAGCTTAAAATTTCAGTAGGTATTTAGCTATTTACAACAAAGTTATGGGAACCACCTATGTCCAAGAACAGATCAGTGTATAAAGAAAATATGGTATATATTCACAATGGACTACCACTCAGATGAAATCTGGTCATTTGTAACAACTTCAATGGGACTAGAGGGATCGTGCTAGTAAAATAAGGAGCAAGGCAAATTCTGGATGATTTCATTCATGTGGATATCAAGAAATGAACAGATAAAACTAAACTAAAGCAAACGAGAAATCTGACAAAACAGGCTACCAGAGGGGAAGGGGGACCAATCAATGGATGATGGAAGATTTTAACTACTGTTGGTGGTTGATGTGATGTGGTAACCGTTCTGAAGAGGTATGAACCTATAACCCTAAATCATATAGAGTACTATAAACTGATGCTACCCAGAATTTCCTTTTTTTTTAATTTTGTGTCTTCTAATAGACAAAAGAATTTGATCATTTTTTATTCCTGGCTTTGTAAAAGCTGCAGTTGTAAAAATTGCAGTTGTTTTATCTCCACGATTTTAAAAAAAGTTAAATAAAAAAATGTACTTATTTTGTTATTGTGACCACTAGGACCTCTAGTGTAACACTAAACTATGGTACATTAATTTATGAATGCAATGTGAGAAAGGTATGTCCCATATTACCACAAGGGGTTTCCTTTCAATTCAAAAACCACTTGGAGTTTGCACGTCTCATTAACAAGCTTGTGGGTATTTCTGAGGTTAACAAGTTAAGGCGAGTGGCAGTAACTAAACCTTAATTGTACTTCAGTTATGTATGTAGCTTTAGTTTGGGATTAGAATGGTTATTCCAATGATGCTTTTACAAGCTCTTTAATACAGATGGTGTGTACCATGATGGATGCTGGATGATTATGTCTAATCAACTAGTATTTTACATTCAGTAAATGCCTAGTATGGTGCCAGGCACTATTCTAATCCTCAGGATATGGAAGTGAATGAAACAAAAATCTCTGCCCCCAAGGAATTAGACCATCATTTAAGTAACAACAAATGAAAAGCTTGAGAGCAAAGTAAGACAAAGGAAGGTAAGAATTATTTTATGGCATATACCATTACCATAATCAGAATGAGATTATAAGTCTATTATCATAAGCTTATTAGAACATATAGTTAAAATGACCAAAGATTTTATTTTGCTTTGTCTTTACGAAATAAGTGCAGTTTTACTAGAAAATGAGAATTAAAATTTGACTTTGTATTGAGAGAGATACAACCCCAAGGGAAAAGAAAATCTTAAAATGGAATTAATGTGCTCTGCCTCATTTTGCTTTTATAAGTATTTATTCAGTTCTTAGTTTTGTAATTTACATTTAAATTACAGAATGTAATTAAATATCCTATAAACTTTAAAAGCATTCCTCATTCTTCCCTGGGTATTGTTTGGTTAGAAACTGTTTTCTCTCTCAAATAGCATCTAAGTTGAGTATACAGTCTCTTTACTCAACTATTATCAATTAAGACTGCCCTACTCCAGGCTAATCATTTTCATTTTATAGTTGGACAAATGAGCAAACCAAAAGATGAAATAGCTGTTGGTACTTGATTATTATTGACTTTACTAGGAGGTTAAAAAAAACTGATTAGTGAAAAAGATGAAGTAACCTGTACATTAAAGCTACTTTGGGTAATGAAATGCTGCCAACTATGCTAAAAATTGTGGGGACAATGCTTTTTGAAAAAACATTGTTATATAAATACACGTAGGGAAAATGCACACAAATTAACTGAATTTTTAATACAAATTCACTTTTTCCACAAAGGAATTGTGGATTGGGAGAAAATAAAACCATCAAATATATGAGATCTCGATTCTGACTATTAAGTATGATATGAAATGTATCAGTGAGTTTAAGCCAATAATAAGATACTGAGAGGAAGAGAAATGCAACATTTACCTAAGTGTCCAAAGCTTAATTGGAAATTATAAATATTCCTTATCTGAAAACAAACATGCTTTCCTATTTGAACACTTTTGTTCAAATTCCTGTTTGAACATATCTACTCAATTCTAATAGAACTAATATATCAAGATATTTCACCTTTTCCCAGCTGAAAATTTAGAAACCAAATGTAACAGGTTAACAATAGTCATACAAAAACTCTTGCTTTAATAGAATCTTTCCAACACCTGTGCCTTCAGATCATACAATTATCTTTCTAGCAACTAGCAATTCCCATTTGGTAAGATCAAAGGTAGACAAGGATTACAAACATTTCAAGACATCTTTTAAACCAAGATGTTCTGGTGTGAGTTGCAGTTTGTTCAGTTTTAAATTGTTTATAATAGGCCAAATAATTTTCATGGGGTAACTATAAGGTAATCTGAATTTGTATTGTCTTCTACGGGGTGATTTGAGGTTGTGATAAGACAATTATCTCTATAATAAATACAGAAATCTATTGTAAGGACATGCTAAAACACATCAATAGCTTTTTATTTAAATAGAAAATCAAAACTTTAAAGTTGTACTTAAAAAAAAAATCATTCATGGAAGTTATTAAAACAAAATTTTACAGTCTGAATTCTCCTGTGAAACATCACTAGTATTTCTGCTGATCAATATCATATGCATATTTTAAAGATTTTTTTACCACTGACTTCCATGTCAAGTGTTTAACATGATTAGCAATATAATTACTACCATTACAACGGGACCTCTGAAAATTAAGTCTAGGCAACTCCCTGTTGCCAAAGTTGTTATGTTTTGGTTCTAATATACAATAGAAGACTAACCTCAAGCAAGCAACCTGATTACTTCACATTTTCTAAAGATAGTGAGTCTCATTTTCTACAAAGTCATGTCTTATTTCACAGCAGAAAAATGACTTGGCAGAGACAAGTTTAGAAACAATCCCGAGACTTTCAACAATAGATGATAGATAGGAAGGCAGGCTGGGAAAGAACTATCCTGGTCAGTAGTCCCACTTTCAAATTCATTCGGATGGTGAAGGAAAAAGAAAATGAACTTTTTGTTCTAATAATTCCCAACTTGAAATAGGATTGCCCCAAGTGTGCAAAATGGGGGGAAAAACACAAAGAACAAAAACCCCAAGATATTACCAAAGACTGCTAAAATTTACTTACTTAAAAAAATCTCCTGCACTGAAGGAAAATATTATAAATTACATTACTAACTTTCAAAAGTTAGCATGTAAAGAGTATTCTAGCTTCCAACCATTGCTTCTCTAAAGTATTCTGTAGGAAATTCACAGACCAAAAACAAATACGGGGCCTCAAGTGCATTGATTTGTGAAATTCTTAAATATTAAAAAAGGAAAAGTAACCTAGTTATGTGGGTAAGATGAAGCAAAATTTAGGTTAGTTACTTTAAATGATGATACAATATTTTTGAGCTGAGCATTTTAAATAGAAATAAATACTAGTACACGCTAGAAGAGAAGGTTTAATAATCGATAAAAATGTACAAAAATATTCAAATCAGAAATGCTTTAGAATGTGTACCACGAAGTCAATGCTTCTCAATGAATAGGGAAGGTAAAAGACTTCCTCAATGGAGAAAAAAAAAAAAAAAAAAAAAAGCAAGAGAAAGATTGGATTAAAAAAAGACAACTGTTAAAGAAAATGTTTAAGTCAACATTGATTTTTGTTTTTAGACAAGGATATTGCAACTATCACTTAAAGTTTGGTGGCACATTCTTTAGTAGGTCCTTAAGGCAATATATTTAAAGTAATTTACAATTTGATTTGATGTTAACTTTTTAAACATCACCTCAAAATAATGCCCTCACAATAGCCTTTTTAAAATGTATTCAGATGTTTCATAAAAAATAATGGTGGCTTTATTATAGTAGTGCTCATTAGCACTACTATAGTTAAGGGTCTACCAGGTTTCCATTAAGAACACCTATTTCTGAGTTCACCATAAAAGATCATATTGGCTTTAACCAGTTGGGTAGTGCACAAAAAAGCAGTTTTGTCAGTTGCTGGTGCTTTTTTTGTACTACTAGTTATCAAAATTTTTTCATTATATCATCAAAATCCAACTTCTATAAAGTAAATCAAATCACCTAATGACTTAGACTTTAGAACAAAGTAGAGACATCTGCAGTTATCAATAAATTGCCACCTTTAATCCATCCTGCAGTGCCCTATGAAAGGGTCACAGAAAGACAGTTATGACCATATGAAAATATGATTCTTGATACAGAATCAAATGTTATTTTCAATTTCCTTTGCTTTTATAAAGTCCACAATAACAATACTTAAATGCACTTTTCTCCCTGTGATATAATTAAAACCCAGTGTCATTTCAATTGAACTTAAAATAGAGTCCCTGGTCTGAATTAGACTTTAAATCATACTGTAAACATATTTGGTATAATTTATTGATCATCATCCAGTTGCTCCAAAAGGGTCCTTCTGCGCTTTTCCAATTCGCCTTCACTCAGTTCACTGCCAGAAGTATCCCAATTACCCTGAAAAGACATTGAATATAATTATATGTGATGTTACTACTCAAAAGATTAAGTAGTAACGAGCCTTTGGAAAAAAAGAATCTAAAATCTATCTGGATTTGGATTCTCACCCACAGAAACCCCCTCTTCCAAAAGCTTATCAATGATTAGCATTGCTAAGTCATACTAGGGGAGAGTTTTTACAAGATGCTACTAAATGGAGAATGGCATACACACCAGTTTCTTTTCATTCTTCTAATATAACTGAATGTGAAATCTTTCTCCATCTAATGGAAGTTGATTGCATAGGATCTGTATTTCTTGCTAATTTTGCAAAGATTATATGTTGTCCTACGTTTTATATTACAGAAAAGTTAAGGTTTAAGCATACTATATTCAAATAAGCGTACAATATTTATGAACAGGATAACACTTAGAATAAAAATTCAAATACTCTCCACCAAGGATGTGCATCAGATTTAGCAGTGATGCACTGTGTCACTGCATCAGAGAATCCAAAGGAAGGACTAACAAGGCTTAGCAAAAATTGCCAGTGGTAATTCAGTGGCCACTTCGTTGCTAAGCCCAAAGCATTTGGAAGACATGGCAATGCTAGGAGAACACTGTATTAAATGTGCTCTGTCATTTGTCCTTTAATGATGGGACTACAGTCTGAGAAAGGCATGGCACATAGCATGCTTTGCATCCTGGCTATTAAAATAGCCTATGGAGGGCCCCCCTGGTGGTGCAAGGGTTAGATGCAACCTATGAAGTTATCTGCAGCCACTGCAAGCATGAGTTTGATCCCCGGCCAGGGAGCTACCCACATGGCGCAACAGACCTCTCCTGTCTCGCCCGCTGCTTCCCTCAGCAGTGTATTTCAGTTGATCTGCCTGTTCTGCTCCCCATTCTGTCTCTGGTGAGTCCTCTCACCCCCCACACTTCTGGCCTGTACCCCAGTTCTTGTATGCATAAATAAGTAAATCTTTAAAATAAAAATAGCCTATGGGACCACCATCTTATAGGTAGTATGACACTAACCTCAATATTGGTAAGAGATGCATGATTGTATACACACATATGAAGGGGAAAAAAGTAAGGACTAATTATGTAATTTTTATTGAACTTTGACTTTGTTTACCCCTACAAATTTGCCCTTATTTCTTCCCATCAATAATTATTTTTAAGTTACTAGACTGTTACTTTTTGAAGTTGGGCTTAGTATCCAAAAATTAAAAGAAAATAAACATTAAAAAAAGAGGACTGGATTTAATAATAATGACAACTGTGGCTATCTGGGGGGAGAACCCCAGGTTAGTATCTTAAATTTCGTATTTCTCAAAATATTCAGTTGCACGTCTTAAGATTATGCAAAGCAGAAGACCATATCCTTTCTTAGGGGGTTAAAGTATTGTTACAGAATGCTATGGTGTTTTAAAGAAATACAAAATCAAGGATATTCAAAGCAGAGGTCATTCATGACTACATATATTAGAAAAATTATTTTCTGTGAGATATAGCTGATTGTCACTGTTTTCATCAGTGGTAATAAACCTGAAAACTTTTTTTTTTTTTAAAAGATTTATTTATTTATGCATACAAGAGCTGGGGCTCAGGCCAGAGATGCGGGGGGTGAGAGGATTCACCAGCGACAAGAGTGGGGAACAGAACAGGCACACTAACTGAAATACACTGCTGAGGGGAGCAGCGGGCAAGACAGGAGAGATCTGTTTCGCCATGTGGGTTGCTCCCTGGTGGGCCAGGGATCGAACTCATGCTGCGAAGCTTCAGATTGCTTCATAGTGCAGTGCCTAACTCCTTGCGCCACCAGGAAGGCCCAAAAAGTCTATTCTTTAACACTATCACATTTAACCACAGTATATCCATTTCTATATTTTCAAAATTTTAAATACTTACAGAATCCTTTCCAGTCTTTTTCTTGGGCGATTTGTGCTTTGATTCTGATCTCTGTCTAGTTCTTTCTTTTTCGCTTTCCCGGTCTTTTTCTTTTTTATCCTTTTCTCGTTCAGCATCTGACTCTGGAGAGTCCTATGTAAATAAAAAATAACATGTCAGCATTTTGATAAAGATACCACTCTATTTGTAAAATCCTTATCTAGGTAATATTTAAGAACACCTATGTATCAGGGTATGTGCTCCTAGAGTGATAAAATTTGTGTTAAACTTCAAGGATTCTAGGACATTTCCTAGATTCATGGGTTAGGACTGGAATTAAAATTGGATCATATTTATTATGTTAAATGTAATAATATGTAGGGCCTCCCCGGTGGCGCAGCGGTTGAGCACTGGGTTGCGAAGCTGCCCGCAGCCTCTGCAGCGCCGGTTCGATCCCCGGCTGCTCCCCGGCCACGGGTGGAGGGTCCCGCATGGCGCGCAGACCTCTCCTGCCACCCGCTGCTCCCCTCAGCAGTGTACTTCGGTCCTTCTGCCTGCTCTACTCCCTGCTCTGGCTCTGGTGAATTCTCTCACCCTCCTGCGCTTCTGACTGTACCCAGTGCTTGTATCAATCAATCTTGTATGAATAAATAAATCTTTAAAAAAAAAGTAATAATATGTAAATGTAAACTTTTTTCCCACTAACCCAACAAAATAGTTTTGACATTTATATATATATATATATATATAGAGAGAGAGAGAGAGAGAGAGAGAGAGAGATGCTGCAATTAGCTTAATCATTCCATCAATAGTTGTAAGTAAAATTCTTTCTTCAAACTGCTGACATTTAAGGCATTCTCAGGGCCTAAGTGGTCATTCATTGGATATTCACAAATTCAAATGAAAAACTAAATCTCATTCAACAGGTCTGTGGTAACACCTAGGCCCTCAATTTTGAAATAGTTCCTTATGTGATTCTAAGATTAAAAAGTAGAGGAAGGAATTATTGTTTAAATATTTAGACTTGTTCTTAATACTGCAGTACATACCTATAAACACACTGGCTTTAAAATGAGACATCTTAGAGAAAAAGCCTGAGTTAATATCTTAACACTATGGTTTGTTTTTTCAAAACTCACCAAAAGACTAATGGAACATTAGGTGAAGAACTAATATAAAATTTGAGTTTACAACACCTGAATCTAGTCCATGGACTACAAAACTAAGGACAAAAGCCTAGGTGCTGTGTGAAAATTAAAAGTTGACTTACAGATTTATGTCTCCTCTTCTTGCTTTTTTTCTTATGTTTTTTTGACTTCTTATAACTTCTCTCTAAGCAGCATGAAAAACAAAAGTGTCAGGATTTAAGGACATCCAATGATCAATAATTTTAATCAAGTAGTAGATATGCTTACCAGACTCGGCACTAGAAGAATGTTCTGAAGCAGAACGAGACTCTGATCGCTGTCTCTTCTTCTTTGAATGGCTGTCGTCATCATCTGAATCTGACCCCTAAATAGTAATAATAATTTCATTCACAATGATGCTAACAAATATGTTAATATACTTAAGGTAACATGTAATAAACTTCCTTACTGATCGAGAGCGGGAACGTTTCCTGTGGTGTTTTTTAGACTTTTTAGAGTGTTTCTTGTTCTTTGAATGATGATGCTGACATTCATGCTGCAAGGGCAAAAGAAAAAAAAAAAATCAAAAGTTACCTTTAAACAGCAGGCCCTACATTCATTTATTTAGACAGCTAAACACAACAATGTTAAGAAATATTAAAGACAATGGTTTTATAGGAATGAGAATGGTATGGGTTAGTAGGGAGAATTCATACACTGCAAAGCATAATCTGCACAACAGTCATCACTGCTTTCAAAAACAATGGAAATACAATTATAGCCACAAATAGTCTTTCTCTGTTTAATCTAGCCTTAGTGGGTGAGTCTCGGAATCAAGACAGAACTACCTCAAAGTCATCCCTGAAGTTAATTAAATAAGGTTGTTTATGTGTAAGGTTTAAGTATGTGCAAAATCTTCCTCTTTTTTGCCCAAAGACATTTCCTTCTTAGATTATCTTTGGATGTCTTAAGTCAGATGCTAATTTTTCTGCTTTTTTACTTCAAGGTCCAGATACTTGAAGTCCAAAACATTCCAGTGTGTTCAGCCCTTCCCTATGCCACCATCCTTAGCTCCATTTATGACTTCATGAAGATGAAAGAATCTGGGAGATTCTTGAATTGTGAAAGATAGGGAAAAGACATTACTAGAGCTGGGCTTCTCAAATGTACATTCTCGAGCTTCAGAACCTTATTAAAACATTGATTCCAATGCAGGATTTCTGCTGATAATGCCTGCCTTTACATTTCTAATAAGCATCCAGGTAATGCAGATGCTGCTCACCTGAAACACACTTGAATATAAAAGATCTAGAGCAAGCTAGGAAATAACAAAGGGTGACAGAGGAAACTACTGTCAAAATTGACATTTGTCAAGCACAATAATTGCAAACTAGTGACCTTCTATGCAATTACCATGAAAAACTATAATGCCAGCTTTCAGCTTGTTGGAGTTTATCTACAGCTGGCAAAATCAGCGTATCTCTTAAAGCTTGTTTGAGTCAGATGGTTTGGGTTGGAATTGCTCTCTTGCAAATTACTGTCTCATTTTGTTCACCTGTAACTTCACAGGGTTGCTGTGAGGACTGCATTCATGTGTAATACATATAATAATTATAACAGCGCCTAGCCCACAAAGGCACCAAAAATTGTTATCCAATTGGTCAACTTAGCATATTTACTGTACAAGTGCCTACCTGAAATCTTCCAAAACCACTCTTCAACTAATGAACTAATATGCAATTTAATCACTATTAAACAGAAATGTACTACTTATTCCATTATTTTTCACAAACACCTAATGTACTGTAACACAGAAATTTAAAAGCTGTGTTTTCTATTTTACAAGATTTTAAGTTGACTACAGTAGAAAGTGTGTAGTAGCTAGACTGCTAAATTATTCTAAAATATGAATATAGTCTCCATAAATCTTTACATTCCTATGCAATTTTAGTTTGTTTCACAATTTCTACTGAAAAAAATCATTCTATAATCATCCCAGGCAAGTGCATTTTCTACAAAAACAGTATGATTTAAGAAACTTCCATCATACTAAATCTTTTAATTTTTTTTATATATTTATATTTTGTAGTATTTCAGAGTACTAAAATTACCTCAAGTACATGCATAAAATCTTTAAATATTCGCTTTCTTTCAGATTCTAGAGTTATGTCCTCAAATGCTGGCTCTTTTACAAATCTCTCCCGGATCTGGAAAATTCAGATATGGAACATATTATGAATATCAAGAAAATAAAATTTAAGGAGTAACATAGCAAGTGAAAATTATGACAAACTGTCTCCTTAGTTTTATTTCTTTAAAGCCCCAATTTTTTAATAAATACTCTTTAAATGGAGCACGGTCCAAATGTATTTTCAAAAATTACTCTAAAATAGTAACTATACAATGGGAAAAGAATTAAAACTATTAATTGTAAATTAGTAGTTCATTAGAAAATAATTACAAGCATACATACATCTTCCCAGACAGCATCCAACTCTATTGGAGGAGTAGCTTGTTTCAACATACTCTTAAATGCAGATTCTTTCCGTTTCATCTTCCGAGCCTCCTCTTTTTCTCTTTCACGTTCACGGGCTTCTGCCTTTTCTAGTAACTTTTAGAAAATCATATTTAATATAAGCTACAATGGTGAAATTATTAATTTTTGTTAATATAGTTCATATTCTTACATATTTTCCCACCGTTTATATAGGCCAATCGGTAACACCAGTTAATGTGAGCAAAGGAATTTTAACTCAGCACATCTAAACATTTTCTTTCACATTACTCTGAAAGACCATCTACTCTGTGATGTCCTAAACATGTTCCTTTACTCCCAAAGTCTACAGCTTAGGTGCTGAATATATTAAAAATTGCACTACTGTTTATAATAACTTACACTATTGAAAGCCAACTTAATATTCCCGGCATCTAATGTGGTTGATCTTTTAGTTGAACTGATTATTGCCACAAAATCTTCAAAAGTAGTATTAACTTCAACTACAAATCCCTTATCCTAAAAGAAAAAAGAAATCTTATTAACACAGGAACACCATGCCCATTTTTAAAATATACTACAGATTAATGTAAATATACCATTTACCTTTAGAATGTCTTTTATTATCTTCTTCTCATCATGATAACGTGCTTTAAGATCCTCAACATAAAACTTGAAAAGGTCAAGTGCAGTTGATCCTAATGAAAAAACTAAAGAAGTCAAAAGCTAGCTCTAACCAAAGAGCTGCAATTACTTTTTTTGTTTATAAAACAAAATAAAGCACCCACCCAACCCTCAACACAAGCACTTTATGCCCCTCCACCCTGCCCCCAGCCCCTCCCAATTACTATCATAACTACAAATTAGGAAAGAATCTCACCCGGCTGACCAAGCATATTAGTGAATCTAATATCAGAACTAATTGTTGGATACAATTCCATCCAAGATGACATCGAATGCAGTTGTCCGTGTTCATGCAATTCATCTAAAAATATCTGGAAAAAAAGACCACCACCACCAACAAAAAACACTGTACTGAAAAGTCATTGTTAAGGACATTAGAAATATCAGTGTAGCTTAAGAACGCATGTTAAAAAAAGCAACATCTAAAACTTCTACCAAAGCCATACCAAATATGTTTAGGTGCAAAGAATACACACATGTAAGGAAAGGAACAATCTGCTTTTAGGCAAAATTTTGTACTTCAGAGAAGTATCTAGAAAATTCTAGTTTACTATCTCTAAAGATAGAAACTTGCATCTCAAAAAAAAAAAAAAAGGTAAAAATTAAGTCAAAATATTGTATACTGTCTACATCAAACGATGAATATGGGTTTGCATGTTTCCTATAAGTAAGTTTTGTTTTTTAAAACACAGTGACTAATGTGTTTTGCGCTCTTCATCTTTCTGAATAAATGTGGACCTCTAAGAGGAAGATGTATAATTCAGGGGAAACAGAAATCAAGCTCATATCTGACTTCAAAACATACTTCCTTTCTTCCAAATACTATTATACCTTAAAACTAACTCTTTATATATTTATTCCAATTTCTTTTATTCATTTTAAGTATGTTGACTTTCAAAGCAACATATTGAGATTTTAGTGCTCAGCAATTTCTACATTTGCTGCTTCCCCAAACCTCAGTACAATCCTATAACCTAATGTCCTTAAAAGAACTATATAAGCCACAATTCTGCTCCTAAAATTCCAACACCTGAACTGTTCAACTTGGTAGCAACATTCAGTTTGGTATCCACTGGTCAAATGTAGTCTCTAAGTACATGAGATGTGGCTACTTTGAACTGTAGTGTGTCATAATTTTTATTACCAAAAAAATTAGTTTTTAAAAATACTGATTACATGTTAACAGTTTGAAACAAAGACTACCATTAATTTAAAATTTTAAGAAATGCTGTGGCATACACATTTTTATTGGCTAGCACTGCCCTGAATAACACCAGGAACCTACAACTCTTCTTCTCCAAGAATAAGCATGTACATACAGTCACAGATTTTTAAAATTCTTTCTTCTAATGTTCTGTTCTTTTGTTCCTTCCCTTCAACAAAAATGGAGTCCCTTATTAACCCTCCCTTGCTGTGTGATCACAAGTTCTTCACTTGTTCCCTCTATGGCATCCCTAAAATACCTTAGAGACCATATTCAATTTCCACTCCACCCTATCTGCTTTGATAGTATTATTTCCAAGTTGCTGACATCTGTATAGTCACAGAATTTTGAGACTGAATCTATTTCAATAGTGAATTCCTAACCTGAACTAGAATCTTCCTAGGAATATTTTTCTTAAAATATGGATTGAAATCTAGATTTTGTAATTTTACTTTTTAAAGATCAATACAATAAGACTGAAGTGAATTCAGGTTTGAAAACCACTATGCTATGGTTTCTAGAATGGTTCTAGAATGATGGTTATGGTTCTGAATGATGATTACCAGAGGAATAAGGAGGAGGCAGGGAATGGGGAGAAGGAATCAATTGGTTGATAACAGGTGACTGTATTTCTGCGGTGGGAGTGATGTGATATATACAATTGCAAAGGTGAGAAACGGTACACCATCTGAAACTTATAAATTGCAAACTTCAAAAAAAATAAAAAAAGAAAAAACTAGATGGTTCTATCTTATTTACTAATCACAATGGGGGTGGGGGGAGGAGCCTAGTCTTTACATTATAGAAAGCAAGTTCTACGTACGATGGCCAAGCCTCATATTCTCCTCTTGGAGGAGAGGTCCCTAACCTTGGTTCCAGTGACATCTAGTACCACCACTCTGGGGGTAGGTACACAGTGAGTCCTGTACATTGCACACGGAGCAGCACTTCTGACCTCTATCCATCATGATGCCAATAGCTTCTTCCACCCAAATCATAACCATTAATAAAATCATTACTTGGAGCATCAATCTCATTGCTGCACAGCCAGCCCAGTATTTCTTTACCCTTATCTCCTTAATATTGTTCATAATACAACTATGCTTGAATTCTAAACCTTCTATGATTTTTTGTTTAACAAAAGATAACCAATAACATTCAGTTTCTTTCATTCTCACCCTCTTGACTTTTTTTCTTACTCAATAAAAACCATTTTCTTAACTCTGAGCTTATTTGAACTTTATCATCAAAATATCTTAGAGAAAGGACTAATTTTGCTTCTATTTAAATTATTTGGCAACCCTCTGACTTTCCATAACGGTAGTCAATTAACACCTTAAATGCTGTATCTAATTGTTTTTCAGGCTTATTTAATGAAGATTCTTAACATGTGCCTTTTTGGTGGGTTAAAGAATCATGGCAAGGGCTGGTAAAAACCATGAACTATTGAGCTGCACTCCCAGAATTTTATTCAGCAGGTCTGGTATAGGGCTTGAGAATTTCCATTTCTGTAATATCCCAGGTGATGCTAATGATAAATATATTAGGACCATGGTTTGAAGGTCAGTGCTCTAACTCAAAAACACACCTTGGCTTCTGAGACACTGTACATTCCCCTTTAAAACATTTGGTCATTTTTTTCCATCTTGATATGAATCCAAAAACCAGATTTTAAGATTTAAAAATACAAAACAAAACCGTAAGTTCCTTGTTACAGATGGACAAGTATTTATCACCTATTGGTAAATTGATATTTGATAAAATGTCAGCTATCATCATTATGGAGAATGTTCTTTCATCCATGATTTTTTTATTTCTAACATCAATTTTCTCTTCTAATTAATTTTTTATTGGAATTCTAAATACACATCAACAGGTAATGCACTAGTATAGGAAAATTATCTAAGTAATAATAAAATGCTAGGGCCTTCCCTGGTGGCTCAGGCGGATAAGCGCCAGGCTGTGAAGCTGTCCACAGCCACTGCAGTGTGGTTTCGATCCCGGATGGCTGGCGAGGGTCTCACATGGCAAGAAGACCTCGCCTGCCTCACCCGCTGCTCCCCTCAGCAGTGTATTTCGTCAGTCTACCTGTTCTGTTCCCTGCTCTGTCTCTTGTGGATCTTCTCACCCTCCCGCACATCTGTCCTGTACCCCTGTTCTTGTATAAATAAATAAATCTTAAAAAAAAAGTGCATTAAAAATAATAATAATAAAATGCTAATATAAATTGCATTAACAATCAGAAAACATGCCAGATGTCTATCAGGTCTACACAACCTTTACATTTCTCGTCCATTCTCTACAGCTTTGACACAATATATTCTTTTATATTTTCTGTGACCCAAATTTCCTTACTTAATTATATTATTTTATCACAGGTTTTTCTTATTTTAAAACACTGCAAAACCATCATCACCATTAAAATTTAAAGTCTACAGTATTAACTCACCTCTTAAAATTTAATCTCTTCTTCCCAGGTACATGGCTTAGTTGAAATTTAGGTTTTCCTGCCTCCTTTTTATCTAACTGTGGGGATATGACTAAATTTCTCAGCAACTAAATATGAAGGCTAGAACTTGTACATCACAGGCTTTTTAAAAAACTTGCCTTTTCAACTTCTTCCAAGCTCATGGGAACAATGATCATAGGAAGAATGTAGTCCTAAACATTCAGAGAAGATTAATGGTCTAGAGCTTTTCTCAAAATATGGGTAAGGAGAAATCAGTATCACTTGGAAAATCATTAGAAATATAAAAATCTCAGAAGCCACCCCAAATATAAAGAATCAAATTCTGGTGGTAAGACTCAACAATCTGGTCATAATAATCTTCTGAATGATCCTTTGGGATACTACCTGGATAAAGAAACCTATCAAGAGAAGTTTTTATGGAATGAGGACTGAAATAATGCTATTAGCTGTGGCATTTAAGATAGCTAGTAACCTTTAGCATAGCAGGCAGAGTTTTTCTAAAAGCCCTTAAAGTGATTCTGATGCCTGCTAGGTTTTGAGGAACACTGCCTTAGGGATGGTACTATGTTCTACTCTAGACCAACTTATATTAAGACATAAATTTCTTATTTAAGCCACTGTAACTTAGCATTTATCCAAATACAGTGCTTTAATGGAAGAGACCCCATAATTAAGACTACAGATTCAAATTCTGACTTCATTATTCACTAGGTTAATTTGGGAAGTCACTTCACCTTTCTGAGCCCATTTCCTCATCTACAGAAAATAATATAACAAAAGTTTTACGTAAGTACAACAAAAGGAGTTTTAACCAAAGCACATACAGTAGTAGTATCTACTCTTAGAAAATAAGACTATCAAAATTAAGAGACTATAAATTAAAAATGTATAACAATAAAAAAAAATCAACTAATGCTAACTGCTATTACAATCATTCCTGAGACAATATGGTGAAATATGTAATACAAAAAGTTCATTGCTTCATAACAGTTCCATTATAGAGAGAATAAAAGTGATACCTAAAGGTGAAAATGAGCTATATAAAGGATTAGTAATTTTAGCTTGTATATATGACATGTAAGAATTATGGCCTATGCCTAAATTTTAATACAGTATTCTCTAATTTATCAGTGCTCAAATACCAAATTATCTATATTCTAATGTTTACCTAAACTAAAATGGCTGTTATCGTTAAGTGAACTCATAACTAATTACAGGACATTTTAAGAGTTGTATGTATCTGGATCCTCTTAAGAATGTCTAAGTCATGATCTGGGCAGATATCTCAAAATTGTTTGTCATTGTTTAAGCTCACTAACTCTATTATAAACTTAAATTAAAAGAGAGTTTAATTACCTGAAAAGATTCTCTATTTTTACGTTGTCGTCTCCTTTCTCTCAGCAAACTCTTTTGTTTTTCCTCCTCTTCTTCCTTTTCTAATGCCCGAATGTGTTCTTCAAAGCAAATTAATGCATCTTCTTTATCCATGTCTGAAGTTTTAATAAGAAAAAATCAAAATGTAGGGCCTCCCTGGTGGCACAAGGGGTTAAGATGTAACCTATGAAGCTATCTGCAGCCTCTGCAGCATGAGTTCAATCTCCTGGCCAGCCAGGGAGAAACCCACATGGCATAGCAGACCTCTCCTACTCGCCCGCTGCTCCCCTCCGCAGTGTACTTCAGTTAATCTGCCTGTTCTGTTCCCCATTCTGTCTCTCGTGAATCCTCTCACTGCTCACACCTCTGGCCTGTACCCCAGCTCTTGTATGCATAAGTAAATAAATCTTAAAAAAATAAAAAAGAAAAATTAAAATGTCAAAATATCAGTAAGGAAAGTAGTTTAAGCATTGCATTAACTCCCTACAAATTTCAAATTCACTTTTTTAAAATATCTTATTTCAACTCAAACATGACATCTAAGAAGAAAACATTTAAGCAAAATTCCCCAAAGATGACACCTATAGCTATCCTGACAGCTAGGATGTAACAAAAACCATGCACATGACATAACTAATGAAAGTTAAAAAAATCAGCATTTCAGAATTACCCAATTAGCCCTGAAAGTACAGAATTCAAGGCTCTGTCCCAAACCTAGTGAAACAAGCTTTTTAGAAGGATAATCAAGAAAGCTGTAATTAAAAACAACTCTGGATAGATCAGAAAACATCTTGGGGAAGTATAAGACTAATATACTTTTTGCATATATCTAAGGTTATTACTTCAAGATAGCATGTGTTAAAAGTGATAATCTGGTTCTTACTGTTACATATAAATGTCAAAGAACAATTTTAACTTTTACCTATAATTATTATAGTTCAAGTATTATCTAATTAAAGATAACTTGAGATTTCTCAATAAATTTTGTCCTGAACCATAAAACTGTATTAGAAAGAATAAACCTAGTTGCAAATAAAGAATACATTTTTTCAAAAGTGGATAATGAATTCTCTCCCCAGGACAACTTTTATAAAACTTCTTCTCCCATTTAGGCATTATTCTTACTCTGTAATTCCTCATCTTCAGCAAAAGTTGGATTATCCATCAAATACTGCTGGGCTTCAGACCAAGTAGTAGAGTAAGTTACATTAGCCATGTTGTCAAGTATGTTCTTTAAGGCTTCCCAATTTCTCTTTCGCAACTGCTTCGCTTGTTCCTAACACAAAAAAATGGTGACACAGGTTTTGCAGTTAGAAAAAAATTACACTTAAACTGTATGAGTGAAGGTCTCTTTACATTTTGATAATGAAATTTCAAGTGTCACCCATTTCCTTAAGACATAAACACTTTTATAAAGCACATGCCTAACAGCCTGGTTTGGCATTTACCTTTACCTCTCTTCTAAAGCCAGAATTTGGAAACCATGTTTCTGCTCCTAGTCCATAAATCACTCAAGCTACCACTATGCATTACAGACAAGATCTTAGAACTAATGTCGCTGTGGACAAGTCACACAATGTATAAATGATAAGTTCTTCAACCACTTTGAACTATGTTCAAATTTTTGTTTTTAACACTTGCATTTCTATCTCTTGAAAATGCATAGTATAAAACGTAACAGGACATAATAAAAAAGACATAAAAAAAGAGGTGTTTTAAAACACTATCCTAACAGTAGTTTCATGAAAACAATCATTTTTATACTATCATTTTTATAAAAAAATTGTAAATGAAAATGTTAAATGCAAAAACACTGACCAGTTTTTAAATCTCATGAGCTAAGGAAAAAACATTTTGTCTTTCAAAAAAGGCATAACAATTTATGATAAAACAAGTAATAGTTGAATAAATCTATAAATATCATGACCATATCAATACTTACTAATATGGGAACTACTATTTTTAAATATAATTTCTAATGAGTATATCACTTGCATCATATAAATTTGCATGAAGTAACCAACAAACATGGGCATGTTACTTAAAAATTAATAAATATGAATACAAAAAACTAAGTGAATACCTTTTCTTTTTTTGAAAGAAAGAATAAAACATCTTCGTAGATTTCAAGACGATCACGTTCTGATATTGCATTCCAGACTTCCATTTCTCCAAACATCTGCTCTGCTTTTCTGTTAAAAGAATTAAATTTTATGCTGTTATATAATAAAAATTAATTTCAAACTACTACACTAAGTTTAAAATAAAAAAATGAACATTCTTTTCCACTCTAAGTTCATGACTGTATTAAAGGAAAATTCCGAATAAGAACAAACCAGCCTAGGCCTCTCATTTCTCCTTATAGAGTGATAATTCTCACTGAGCAGTGTTTTTGTAGTCAAGACTATCTCTCTTTCTTAGGGTAGCTAGAGAGACTGCTAAAATATCTATAGAACTAAGTTATAGATTTCAAAAACCCAGAAATTCAGTTTACAAGTAAAATAGGACAATTTATAATCAAGATTCCTTCACTAAGGCTTTACTGAATGAGGGAAACAAGGAAACATTAGGAAAAATGAACTTAATAATGTATTTAAAAATTTAAATCAATCACCCACAATTTTCATAAAGTACTCTAAAGAAAGCAAGTTTTCATAATTAACATTTTGAAATGTCTTAATGAAAATACTTTCATAAATATCAAAAATTTCAATCTTTATGTTAAGTAGAAAGGAGTAATTTTCATTATTAAATTGGTTTTTCTCCTCTTTAGATTCTAATTAATAACTTGCCAAGTCTATAAATTGAATTTCAGACTTAACTACTGATTTATACGTTACAAAACCACCAAATTTAGAAACATTTAGTTTTATTTAATGTTCATCTACTTTGGATTAGTTATTACACTTGGCAAAATGTCTGAAAACTGAAAAAGTGCAGTAGACACATACCACCCATCATTAAAAATCTTACTTGTATCTGGTTGTGGAAGTCATTTTCTCATGATTTTCAAGAAAACGCTGAAAGGATTCTTTAGCCTCTTTGTATTTTGATCTGGCTTCTTCTTTTTCTTCTTTTTCTGTCTGGACTTTATAGGCATTAAAGGCCTGCTTTTTTTCACTCAACTTTGCCAACGCACTAAGTAATGAAAAATATCAGGAAAGACGAAGTAAAAACAGGATAACCTAAAGTCAAGCCTTTGAAATTTAATTGATTTAATTCACAAATTCAGAAAATTTTAGTAAGATATTTAAGAGATGATTATAGAAAATTTCTACTTTAAAATAATTTTAATTTCATTGGTAGCAAGATGCTCAAATTGCATTAATAAACCTTCACTTTTCTTTCACATCAGACATAAAAAATATTATTCTTGGTACCTAAAATAACAAAAAGTTTTTATTTGCTATGCTCAAAGTGGAAAATAAATTAAAAAAATCAAAGTATTACCTGTATCGTGGATCATTAATGATCATTTTCATTGCCTGCTCCCATGAAGCATTGGATGGAACCCGCTGAAAATCATTTAATGAAAAATTAAAATTTCAAACACATACAACAGAAGTCATTCAAGAGGAAACAAAGAATACTCACTGCAAACATTAAGCATTTTTCCTTGCAGAAGTTTGAAAAAAGGAGTAAAAAATAATTTATTGAAGAAAAGAAAATCTGGGGTAATATGCCTATAGGCTTAAAGACAGTTTTTGATTGAAAGTCATCATAGAAATGTTTTTAGAAAAAAAAAATGTAAGAGAAATTCAGTTCACTTTGTTATAATAGTTTCTGAATGTATTTTCAATAGAAACCAGGTATTGCACATGGATGGAACTAGAGGGAATTATGCTCAGTGAAATAAGCTAGAAGGAAAAAGAAAAATATCAGATGTTTTCACTTATAGGAGGAATATAGGGAAACCAAGTAAGATTATCAGTTTAAAAAAAATATTAACCGTACAAAACACAACAAAGCAAAAACAGACAATTATGAATCAGAGACATACTGCAGGGGAGGAGGAGGGAGAGGGGTCAGAGGGAGAGAGGGAGGAGCACAGGGGACTGAAGTGATGATGCTCGGGTGCATTGGTGAAGGAAATCTATGGGGACTACCCCTGAAGGGGTGGGGGAAGCAAATATTGTTTAAAAATGAACAATGATGTAAAAAAAAAATATATATAAAAATAAAAGAAACCAGGTGTTGCAGTATTAAAGAGCAACTTCATTTATTATCACATTATATAAATATCTGTAATGTAAAATACCTTTTCTTTCAATAATTCCTTAAATGCTTGCTTTGCCTCCTCCTTTGTATTCCAAGTATATGTTTTTTTGGCTGGTTGGCTTTCTTCCTCTTCTTTTTTGGGAGTAAAACTAGAGAATTTAAATGTTATTTGTTACTTAAATAAACCCATTTCATATAGAATAATGTTTTATTTAAATGTCTGATGTTGAGCTACAATTTGACAAATTTAGAATTGTCTCCTATATCAGCCCTGAACGTATCTAAACCTAAATTAAAGGTATAGCTTTTTTCTAGTTTTTCAATTAACACCCGCACAAAGGCCAAAATTAAGGTCAGCAAATTATAACTCAAGTGCCAAATACAACCAAGGTGCATGGTTCTAAAAATACAGCTTTACTGGAACACGGGTATATTCATGAGCATATATACTATTTACGGCTAAGTGCATGCTACCACAGCAGAGTTTAGTCACTGTGACACACTTAACCCACAAACTGAAAGTATGTACTCTTCAATAGTTCAGGAGAAAGCTTGCTGAACAAAGATTTCAAACAAAAATAATTAATATATCCAAGAATTCTCAACTGTACTTGTTGAGGTCCTTATGAAGAAATTATATGTGACAAGAAAGTTATATAATTTTATAAAGTTCTTATTTGCTATTAAAAAACCCCAAATACTATAATATTAAAGGCAGATACTAAACTAGTTACTTTGTATCTACTAGTAGAGTGGTAACTTCCACAGGTTATCTATTTGTTCAATACCAAACTTCCTTGCAGTGCTAGGCCACATTTGAAAGTGAGGCAAATTAAAGAAAATCAGTAATAACATTCCTTTAACAAAAATTTTGGTATTTATTTATCACAGATGTTTTGCATCGATTTTGATTCAAAATACTGCACCATGATGTGACAGACCTTGGTTACTAAGGTTTTTGGCACCCCTTTAAATGTTTATGTCACTCTGTCCCCAACTGTTTCCTAAAACTTCTGTTTAGCTTTGTGGTACACTTTGATAGCATGGCTACACAAAATTCAGCTTTGAAATTGGTACGTTATCTATAGGCTATGTTTTAATTTTCCAGAATATCTTAAACACTTAGTGGACAATGACTAAACTGGCAATTTCTTGTGTTTATGAAATTTGCTACTGAGTTACAGAGGACAAGCCATTAAACTTACTCCGCTACTGTTTCCTGCTTAGATGTTTCTTCTCCAGTGTTACTGGATACTTCACTTTGATCCTGAACAGCAGGAGTACTAGTAAGTTGAGCTTGTTCTTCAGTTGAAATTGTTACTGTATTTTCATTATCTACAACAGTAGCAACAATGGAAGTAACTTCAGGCTCAGGAACAACTGGAACAGTTCCACCCACAGTATTAGAAGCAGAGGTTGAAGCACTGGCATTAGCTGCAGCTGCTGCAGCTGCTGCAGCAGCTGCTGCAGCAACAACAGCTGCTGCTGCTTCTGCAGCAGCCATGGTGCTCATTGTAGTCGGAATTTCTGTTGTAGGAACTGGGGCTGTTGATGTTGTGGTGCACTCTTCTTGCTTACTATATATTTAAAAAAGAGAAAAGTAGCCATTTGTTATTTAATCATGAAGCCAAAGCAAACTTTCAGTAATCATAAAAACAAATAAATATAATGGAACTTAAAAGGACTTGGTAAAAATCAGTGTTGCCAAACTATAAGGCCATTCAAAAAGATAAAATCACAGACTGTGAGTTACTGCCTTGATTTAATTCAGCAAATACCTGTGATAATGTATGACAGGCACTCATGCAATAGGCTGCCTATTTCCAAAGGTCCAATAACTGTCAGATTGTATTATATCATGAAATTTGACCTGAACCATAATTTTCTATTAAGTTTAAATTTTATCAATTTTACTCATTAAAAGGCAAACTTGAAGAAACAGAACACTGATGTGATGTTTCATTCATTTTCAAATTAACTCAAATCAAATTTGGGCTTTTTCTGTAAGTTTTCTTAATTCATAAAGGATACAGTTCAAATGCAAATAATCATTGTCTACTCTAGCATCATTTGAACATCTTGAGTAAATATTTCTGTCCCTGTCTCAAATCTCCCACCAACCTCAAACCAACAGGTCTAATTTGTCAAATATTTGCATTGTAAAGGAACTAGACAGTTATTGATAAGATTATAGGAAACACCAAATTTATAACTTTGAAAATTCATATTGATGTCCAAAATTGCTTACCTGCTTTCCTCAGCTTTGATCATAGCTATTAAAGAAAAAAAAGAAGTTACCTACTACATAGTTTTAAATATACAATCACTGAAAACAAATTTAAATGGAGATAATGAAGAAGTATCATAGTAGGGTTTAATTTATCATCCTTAAAAAAAAAAAAAAAAAAATCACCACTTTCACAAAGCAAATGCTTGCTCCAAAGTTCCAGGGCAGCAGTTAAAGAATGAAGACAAAGGTAGCAATTTTTAGGAAAGCCTCTCCCCATACTATTATTTCCCAAAAGGCTGTTGCCTATTACAAAACTCCCTGAAACTACTGCATAATTCTGAAATAAAACAAAGCAGTACTTTCCCCAGTGATAAAACTTTGATTTTTTTTTAAAGTTACAAAATTCAAATGGGATCATATTCGTATTATGAAATTCCAGCATATATATACTAGCATTGACAGGTAAATAATTATGTACACCAACTATTTGTAGTAGGGTTATATCAGAAATGAGCTTGATATTTCTTACATAAATTTTAAATCTACCTATCTACAATATTATAATCAAAACTAGTATAGAAACTTCAATTGACCTTTAAAGATTCGCAGTTAGTAGTTCAGCTTTTATTCTACTTAAAGTTTTCTTTAGGGGTACAAAAATCTCATTTGTTCAGCTTTCTTAGGGAATTGGGGTGCTTCATGGAAGTGATAAAACAAAAATTCTTTATGAAAATATTTCAATATATCACTTTAAAAGGATCTCTGAAAACCTGTATATAATGGCTGACAAAACATACTAAAAGGAGTTAGCACTAACCTATTTTTCACATAATCTAAGTTAATGAGGTGATAAGAGGGAATGTAAACAAACAAGATCACAATGCCTTTAAGAAAACTTTAATTCTTGTCAAACATCATTCCACATTGCAGACAACTTTATTAGTACCATTCTCCTATGATCATTTGCTTCTAATCTGAAATAAGTTTGACATTAGATTTCTACTAAAGAGAGAGTAAGAATGAAATTCTCAATTTTCCCTCATTATCTCAGCTATTTTAAGTCTTGGGTTTTATAGTTAAGTAGTAAGTACTTCTAGATTTTCAGAGGTATTCTGCATTGTTGGGGATGTTCAAAAAAAATATCCTTTGTGCATATTTTGTTTCCTAATTCTCCCATTACAAATATATCAAGGCTGTTTTGCAATGCTGAATGTAAATAAAATCAGCACTATAATTGCAGTCAAATAAAATATTAAAATTTAAACAGAAAAGGATCAAGGTTCTTTGTTATCTATTTCACAGATTCCATGTATGTATCAACCCTCACAGTATATTTAGACTACAAGCTCATTTATAATACAACCCTGAAATGAAAAGAATTCTTTGAATTAGAGATTTCTCACTGCAGATTTATCCAATCATGGTTAGTGACTATTAGTGACATACTCTAAAAAATGTTAAATGACAGAAAATGAATTATCAAAGCAGCTCACCATGCAGGTTTGATTTTGTAATAAGACTTCCAGCAACAATGGTATTCTGGTATCCTAGTTTCAGTGGAATCAAATCAAATAAAAATCTATTTAAAATCTATAGAACTGAGATCTAGAGCAACAAGAAAATAAGAGCCCATAAAACTGTTACATTGTTTAACATGGTCTAATCATTTAATTAAAAAGAAAACCTTCTGGGGAACAATCCCATGTGCGAAGGACTGTTTTACCGTGAATGACATATGTATATGTGTTTAAAAAATTAACAGTATTTTTTCCTGTTTTACCTTCAAGATCCTCAAGTTCTTTAGGTTTGGCCCAGCGTGATTCTTTTGTTTGCGAATTATAATAGTAAGGCTTTCCAGAGTCAGATTTGTACTCCTTCCAAGGGCATTTAGATAAAAGTTGCTAAAGGAACATAAAACCCTTAGTTAACAGAAATATGTTTATCATATTCATCATTCAAATCACTGATTCATTAGATAATATCAACTTACATAATTTCAAAACTGTGACATGATGATAATATAAGTTACAATTATAGGACACCTACACAAAGTGATGTTACATGAACTGAACGTTATTTAACCTTTACAGTAAGACTGTTAACACTGATAGTATTAATAGGCATTCCCAATTTACTTAGACAAAGTAAGGTGTCTGAGGCAATATACCTATTAAGAAGCAGAGGGAAGATTCAAAACCACGTCTATTTGAATTTCAAATCCTGTATGTTCTGTCATTTTGTTTCCCACCGTAAATAAAAATTACTGTAAGTAAACAGACTTCTCAAATATGAACACAAGATGGAAAAACCAGTGTGGGGAAAAAGAAAAATGTGGTTGCTTAATTTCAGTTTCATGATAATTTATTATATATCTTATGTAAGGAAACTATAAATATAATATAATTAAATAATATGTGAAACTGATGAGGGTGGTATGAGAATACTATTGAAAACTTAAATCTAGACAGAGTATTTTGGGCAAATACTAAACCAATACATATCACTGACTATACGCCAGTGTTGGATTAAAAAAAATATTTTGATATCTACCAATATACCTTTCCCAGGTATTACTATGCATAGTAAGCGTGGTGACCTGGAAAATGCTTTTATATCCCTAGATTCCTTAATTGGGGTTGCATGGGTGGGATGATATGCTGCCAATTAGGAAAAGTGCCTTAAGTATAACTTGGAGGTTTCATATCACTCTTAATTAGGACTCCATAGAGTTTCTAATTAAACCATAGTACTTACTGCTTACCAGTATATTCTATCTTCTGTTTATATTTTGAACGGTGAAATTTGCAACATAAATTGAAATCTAGGAATTTTTTTTTTTTTTGTGTGGAGGGGGCAGGGTGGGGGACAGATGGACATTTTCCACTAAGAGAAAGACAATTTTCCACCTAAGAGAAGTTAATTGTAATTTAATTTCCTGTCCATTTCTCCACCCACTGGAAATTTTTATAAACTCAGTAAAAATCATTTATAAAAACATTTAAGTTTGCTATAAAGAAGACACTTTCATATTAGAATAAAAAATAAAAGCATGCAGAGACAGACCTTTTTTTCTTCCAATTTACTTTATAAATTAGTCACCTTTCTTAAATTAATGCCTCCTGACAAGTGTTCCTAATCAGGGGCAAAATCATGAAGTAAAATTAGTTTGTCCATAAAAAGGAATGTGTTTATATTTTTTGCTGATTGGTGCAACTGCATTAAGTAAACCCTGTTCTTTCTCTGAATTAATTAATTAAGTAATTTATTTATTTATTTATGCATACAAGAACTGGGGTACAGGCCAGAGGTGCGAGGGGTGCGAGGATTCACCAGAGACAGAGTGGGGAACAGAACAGGCAGACTGACTGAAATACACTGCACTGAGGGGAGCAGCGGGTGAGACAGGAGAGGTCTGCTGCACCAGGTGGGTTACCTCCCCGGCCAGGGATTGAACTCATGCTGAAGTGGTTGTGGATAGCTTCACGGTGGTTTGTCTTAACCCCTCGCGCCACCAGGGAGGCCCTCTCTGAATGTTTTATAGCAATCTTTCTTGAGACATAAGCAATACTGTTCTTGGGTGGTCAAGTATTTACGAAATCTAAAAAAAACATGAACCAGCCTACTTAACAACCCACAACTTCCAGCCCTCAAACTTTTACCTCAGCTGGTGTTTTAAGATCATCTGGTTTCTCCCAAGTCGACTGTTTTGTTTCAGTATTATAATAGTAAGTCCTTCCATCAGGTGATTTATGTTCAGTCCACATGGATTTCTGAAGGAAACAATAAAAGATTTAAATCACTTAACTGTGCCACTCAAAATGACTATCAGTAGTAACGAAGTTATATGAAGAAATCAGAAGTATAAAATGGGTATAGTTTTTAGACAATTCAGGTAATTTAGAAAATTTAATGCAAATGGAGAAAGGGATAACTGAAAAACAGTATTTTAAAAGTACTTCAAAAACAGCATGAATCCATTCAGGTTCTAGAATCTCTATTCTATGAAATCGCAGAATTAAAAAGATAGGACTGCTCTTATACAGTTACTTTGTAACTCATGCACACAATCTTTCAGCAATATAATTTTATGCTTTGGGGATAAAAGAGACTGCCTGAACCAGATGATAATGCAACATAGGTGGGCTGACTATGAGTTCAACAAATCCAAATCAAAGATTATGGCTTTGGGATAAGAATCAGAATTGTAGCATCAATAAGGAGAAATTTTACAGGCATAAAGTGCGAATGCAAATGCCTCAACACAAGATAGGGGAGACAAAATTTTATGTGAAACTAGAAAAAAATCTCATTAAATTGAATTAAAAATGAAAGCAAAACTTCAGACATAAGTATACATGATGCCTCCAATTAAAATTGGTTAAGAGTGTCACATAGTCACCATTGTACATGCACACAAACACACACAAACTCATAATAAAGAGGTGAAAAAAAGCTTGCAAGGTTGGCCTCCCCTGGTGGCGCAGTGGTTGAGCACTGGGCTGCGAGGCTGCCCGTACCCTCTGTAGCGCCGGTTCGTTCCCCGGCCACCGGCGAGGGTCCCACAAGGGGAACAAAAAAAATCCTTGTAAGGTGATGGGCTGTTCATGGTCCTGACTGGTTTCATGCACGTACACTTACATACTCCCAGTCATCCAGTTGTACACATTAAATATGTATGGCTTTTCATATGTGAACCATACCTTAACATAGTGGTTTAAAAAGTTTTAAAGATATTATGAATGAAGGAATTACTGGAGAGATCAAAGGTGCTAGGTCTAGTTGTGGGTACCATCTTTTCAAGAGGGTATCAGATAACTCCCCTTAAAAAGATTATAGTATTCCAGAGAGAGAGAGAGAGAGAGAGAGAGAGAGAGAGTGTTTGTAAGACTCAGATGTACACTCTGAATGGGCCAAAGCTACAACAGTAGTTTTAACCTTTTAAAGAATTGCTTTGGGGTTTTGCAGAAGTTACTGAGCTATCCCTTGCATTGGAGCTTTAGGGTTAACTCTGTACATCTGCCCCAGGTGATACAATTCCTAAAATTATTTTATTACTGACAGTTATTGTACTATTAAAAAATTATCAACACAGGCAGCACTCCCACTGCCCACCTGTGACTATGAAGGTGACTCTTTTCACCAACTCTCTCCCTCTGCAGGGCAGCAGCCTCCTGCCTGCCCATGACATGTACATACTGGGGCTTCTCTTCACAGACCTCCCTCAGTGGAGGCTGCTCTCCTCAAGGCTACCTGCCTGCAACCATGCAGGCCTCTCTTAGCAAACCTGTCTCTTTCGGGGCACCTCTTCCTGCCCTCCTGTGTCTATGCAAGTGTCTTTTACTATCCTATCCCTTTTCTAATAAACCTGCTCTTTAAATATCAAAAGAAAAATTATCAACAAAAAAGGCAGTCCTGGGGAATTAATCAAATGTGAACATTTTTACAAATGATAACCTAGAGGCATATATGCAAAATAAGGGATCTTTCCTCTTATCCTTAATGTACAAAATGACAGTCAAGTTAACAGTTGGCAATGAATTTTCATTTCATTGAAGGGCAACTTAGTTCCTGTCAAAATTGAATATACAAGCATAATCTCTTGATGCTGAAATTTCTTTCCACAAAATTCCAACGATAAAGTTGCACAGATGCACAAGATCTTCTCTATAGCATTACTTGAATTAGTGAAAAATCAGATATAGCTCAATATGATCCAATCATACTACAGATGTATCTTATGCAGATCTAATTTTTTAATATAATGAAAAAACTTCTAAGATGCAATGTTAAAAGAGTTAGGACATAATAAGTGATTTAGTGGTAAAATGTATACGGAAAATATTTGAAACAAAAACTAGGTATAAGGAAATAATGCACATGTATCAGAAGAGATAATATACCTTTTTAAGATTCAAAAAAGCTGATTTAGGTTCTGAATGAATCAATACAGTCAAACTCAAAGATAAACATTTGTGTATACATGTATTTATACAAAGTGAATACTCAGCTGAATGAAAGTGCAAGAGAAAAAAATGCTAAATCTAAATACTAAATAAATCTCCACTAACTTGAATGAAGAATTCTTTTAAAAAGCCAAAATATAATAGATCGAGGAAGCTCATAAGACAAGAATTTACAAAAAAACCTCAAAATCTAGAAAAAATTATATTCCTGCAAACTACTTTATCAAAATTCATTCAATAATCAACATATATATCTAAATATTCCAATTACCACAGAAGCAATTTAAAAGATACATAAAAAGATCTTTTAAAAATAATATGTAAATTCTAAAGAACAGATAATTAGTGTCATTATTTTAGATTACAGAAAAAGATGAAAAGCTCTGTAACAAAACAAATAGAAAAGATACAGAAAAAGCAAGAAATATTAGCTGAGAAGTAAAATGTTAGTACAAAGAATCACAATGTTTATACTTTGACCACAGAGAACTTATTCTAAGAGTGTAAGGGTGGTTCAGTACTAGGAAATTTGTGTGGAAATAATTTTTTGTAACAAACTGAAAGAAAACAGCACTGGATTACAGTAACAGACTTGGCACATCAAATCACAATTGTGACAATTCATTAAGTATTCAAAATATTTCTTAAAATCTTCAAATAAAATAAAAATAGCTAAATGATAAAAAGCATTTTTTATCAAAAGCCAATAAAAACCATTCTTAAGTCAAAAACTGAGTCTACCATCACATTTTAACAACTACAACATAGAAATAGAATGATTTAGTGTAGGTACTAGGAAAGAGATTTAAAAAAAAAAAAAACTATTTTAATTATCCAAAGTATCTGGTAATAAAAAGAGCTTGCAATAAAAATAAGAAAATACACTATTCTCAATGTAAAAAGTTTTATGAGGCAAAAAGAAATAGCTATGACAGTTGTTTGTCCTGCATAAGGAGAATTTAAAGCAAGAACCATAATGAAGGGGGGAATTTTTAAGATGGAAAAAACAGATAGAAAATATATCCTGAATGTAAATGCATTGGGCAATTTAACCTTGAAAGAAATAGAAAACACAGGGAGAAAAAGATGGCTTATCTGAAACAAGCTAAATATTTTAATATATGCCTTGTCTTAAGAGATTGAGCAGAGGGAAAATACACTAAAAAATATAGTAACAACAAATAATTTTGATAATTTACAGAATATTCCTAAAAATAGATCTTGAAATAGAACACACATTAGTTTTAATAAACTGCAAAGACTCAGGACCTTAGACTTTTCTTATCATAATGCAAAATGGGTACCTTATAAAAAAATAAGTGACCCAAAGCTATGATTCATGAAAGAAATAACCGATAGGATGAACTTCATTAAAAATATCTGCTCTATCAAAGACACACACAGTAAAGAGTAAGACAAACTGGGGTAGAATATTTTAAAAATACACTTTTGATAAAGCACTGTTATCCAAAATATACAAAGAACTCTTCAAACATTAAGAAAATAGCTCAAAAAATGGGCAAAAGATTTGAACAGAGACTTACCAAAAATGACACAGAGATGGCAAATAGGATTCTCAACATCATATATTATTAGGGAATTGTGAACTACAATAAGATGATCTACTATGTACTTACTACAATGGCAAAAATCTAAAACACCCTCACCACCAAATGCTGGCAAGCATGTAGAGCAACAGGAACTCTCTTTGAAATGTAAAATCACTTTCAAAGATAGTTTGCCCAGTTTCTTACAAAACTGAACAAACTCTTACTAAATGATCAAGCAATAGTGATCCTTGGTATTTGCCCAAATGGGCTGAAAAATTATGTCCATTAAAAATATGTGTATGAATACTTTATTTATAATTGGGAAAATGTGGAAGCAACCCAAATGTCTTTCACTAGATAAATGAACAAGCTGGCATATTCAAACAATCGAATACTATCCACTGCTATTACTATTATTGCTTGTGTTATTATATGTTAATATTTAGTGCTGAAAAGAAATGAGTCTTCAAGCCATGGAAAGAAATAAAAGGGTATGTAAGTGCATATTAAGAAATGAAAGTACCCAATATAAAAATGTTACAGAGTATATGATCTTAACTATGTGACATTGGAGTCAAAGTAAAACTATGGCCAGAGTAAAAATATTAGTGGATGCCAGCAGTGGAGACGGGAGGCTAGAGAGGGATGAATAGATGGAACAAGCGGACTTTTAGGGCAACAAAACTACTATGTATGAGACTATGATGATGGTTATATTTAATTACACATTTGTTAAAACTCACAGAAAGCTTAACAGCAAGAGTGAAAAACCCTAATGTGAATTGGACTTAGGGTGATAAAGACATACCAATATATCTTCAGGGACTGTTAACAAATGTATGACCCTGGTGGGAGATACTGCTATTTGGGGAAGCTTCATGTAGGGGGGAGGGGATATCTGGGAACTCGACTTTGCCCTCCCTCCCTTTTTACAATGAACTCAAAACTGCTCCTCAAAAACTCTACTTAAAAAAATCCTAAAGCCAGCCTATAGTCTCCTTCCCCACACTGGTTCAACAACAAGGAGATTCCCACAAGTGGAAAATCAAGAAAAATGTACCATGGAATAAACTTTTAATGAAACCAAATGAAGGAAAAAGAGAGGTAAGTAATAATCAAACACCACAAATCAGCACCAAAAACCAAGGAAACTACCTGAAAACCAACAAGATATAAGCTAAGCACTGAAGAGAATAGAAAAGAGCAATGTAGTAAGCAAGAAAGAAATGACAGCAAAGATAGTTAATCATGTCCGAAAAGAAACATCTATTAAGATTTCTAACTTTGTAGTAATTATTTCACCACATTAAAAGGACTAATTATCTGAAAATAATAAAACTTGAAACTGGAATAGCTCCAAAACCACAAAAGAAAGTAAAATGATAACCCCAAACTTCTATTTTCAAAAAAGCAGTTAAGCTTTCAGTAGTGTTCCTTCCATTAAGTTATTAAGAAATAAATTATTCATCATTTCATACAAGTTCTTCTGGGTTGTTGCCCAGACACAAGCTACCTAAATAAGATAATAGCAAACTGAAACCAGAAGGAATTAATAAACACACATGTGCACACATACACACCTTAAAAACACAACGAACAAGTAGGGCTCACCTTAGTAAGTAAGGTCAGAAAATATTTCTGTATTTTCACATTAAGACTAGAGAAGAAATAGTATATAATCATCTTTATCGACATTATAAAAGCACTGGCAAGCCTCGCTGGTAGCCTTGGGGTTAAGCCTCAGTGCGATCACCACCATGGCCTGGGTTTGATCCCCAGCCTGGGAGCCAACCTATATATGGTATAGCAGACCTCTCCTGTCTTGCCTGCTGCTCGCCTTAGCAGTGTATTTCAGTGAATCTGCCTGTTCTGCTCCTCACTCTGTCTCTGGTGAATTCTCTACCCCCACACCTGTGACCTACACCCCAGCAGTTCTGCACACACCCACCCACACCCACCGACACACACACAAAATGTGCGCATGTGCACTGATAATTTTAAATAGATGTATATATTGAGCAAAATAGGAATACAGGTAAGACTGACCTTAACAAAGGTTATATCCCAAAAAACTATGGTCAACATGCTTAATGGAGACATTTAGTACATATTCCACTTAAGACAGAAAACAAGAAAAAGATGCCAGCTTAATATTGCTACTGTTCACTATAGTACTAGAGCTTTCTGGCTGACAGTAGAAGTAGAAACAAGTATGAAAATTATAAGAGAAGGAGTCTAAACTGTCATTTGAGGATAGAATAATATATACAGAAAACCCACTAGACAATAAGAGTTCAGCAAGCCTGCTGGATAAATATGTAAAAATGATCATTATAAAGTACAGCAGAAAAATTCAAAATGGCACTAAATTTTACACAGTTATCTATAAACTGACAAAATGAAGACTACAGAAGCCTTTACTGAAGTAAGCGCAAAACCATTCTAGAATAGATACAAAAGATGATCTGACTACCATGTTCATATATGTGATGATTTAATATTTTAAATGTCCCCAGGATCTATAAATTCAGTGGGATTTAACCAATATACCAAAAAAATTTTTTTTGGCAACCTGACAAATGGATTAAAAAATTTATATAAAAAATGTGCAGGAATATACAGAAATGAATAAAAACCATTTAAACCTTAAAAAGGGGGTGGGGGAGTAAAGAACAGGTAAATTAGAGATAGACACTGAAATAAAACATTTACAGAAAAAACAGTAATTTACACATAAAATTTCATACTCTTTCCCAATTCACACATGTCTTAGGACATATATCCAAACAGAGCATCTAAAGAAAGGATAAAATAATAATAAACTTTCAAATACACAGTATTTTTAGATAGGACTGTTGACTAGAAAAGTACAGAAATAATTCTACAAAAGTTTAAATGAGTAAAATATAATCCCAGGTAATTTTGACTTCTGATTGTATCAGGGTTTGTATTTTTTAGATTTTTTTTTTGAGGTGGATAGGGAAATTCACATGAATACCTTAAAATAACTAAGGGAATGAGAAGAGAAACCATTAATACTTGCATTTTTAGATGTTAAAGTTTCTCTGATTAGGAAAATAAACAATTGGATTAGAAATGGAAAAATAATAAGAGATGCCAAGATACGAGAGTTTAACATATGACAAAAAAAATTTCAATTCAGTGACATAAAAAATGTCTGAATAGACAATTGACACAACTAAAAATTAACTGTGGTGGCGCATGTGGAAAAACTTCAGGTGAAATTTACTTTCTTCTTTATAATTTGCCTTATATTCCCAGAGAGCCCTCATTACTTTAACAAGCAGGCAAAACATTAAGCTATTAAGGGTACATAAATTTTTGTAAAAGAATACCTTCAATGAAAAGTTAACTGAAAATTATCAGGTTAATTTTTGTTTTCTAAATGTGATGAAAAAGCAAATCCTTAAAAATGATATCAAAGTTCCTTTTTTCTTACCAAGTCCCATCCAAATTAGATTTTACAACAAATCAAATAATTTTTCAACTTTGGAATAGAAAAAAAGGAAAAGGAGTCTACCTAGTGATAATCTTTAGAAATAAAAAATATTGTAGTAGACTAAAGAAATATAATGAAATAAACTATTCCAAAAGTACTTACTGCACCGGATGTTGTACCTAAAAAAGTAAAAAAGGAATATTTACAATGTGATAACCATGTTTCCTAAAAATATTTATTCACGTTATTTCTTCCTCCTCATTCTTTCATACCCTAAAACTGTCCCATATGATTATGTGCTTGTTTTCTTTCCCACAAACATCAATATGCAAAAAGCATTTTCAGGATTAAGTGGCATTTTGAGCTTTCAATCTGCAAAATCATTTGGAGCTAGTGTGAGATGAATTTACCTCTTTCTTTTGTTTATCTGGTCTAATTTCTTCCTTTGTTAAACTACTATAGTACAGTGTCATGAACTGATGCTTTAGGTTTTTGACAATTTCCACTATCTAGATTACATATGTGTGCTATATATAATACACTATCAATCTGCCACCATCTATTCCTGTTAAAATTATAATTAAAATATATACTAATTAAATACAATTTAAAATTTAGTTCCTCCTATGCAGTAGTGACATTTCAGGAATTTTATATAGCTAGTAGCTAATACACAGTACAGATCACAGAACATTTTCACAGATGCAGAACATTCTATTATATGGTACTGTCTTAAACTACTACCAAAACTCCTTAAGACATAAGGAGACATGCACATTAGTTTCAAAGTTAATGTGAATAATCTCTAATTTTAGAAAATCAGTAATTTAAAATTGCATGTTAAAAAAAATGACTATGTAAAAAGGAAACAGTTCATATAGACCCAAGAACAATGAAAAGAAGCTCAATGGTAGAAACAAAATATTTTAGAAGTTATTAAGGCAATCTTCCAGGAAAATTTAGAGTACTATTAACCAGAACTAGGTATATCTAAGTAAGGTAAGACAGCATGTTAGGTATTTCAAAATATCGCTTTAGCTTAAGTAATTTGAAAACATATTTTGGTTAATCATGCCACATATAAGCCTTCAGGAGAACATATAGCATGTTTTAAACATGTTTCAACCAGTAATAATGAAAACAGAAAAACTTGATAGCATAACCATGGGATAAAATTCAGCATCCGGAATACTAAATTTGTGAAACATTGTTTGTTCATGGATAACTGAGGCATTATTATATACCAAAATTGTGATGAAACCAAACATTACTGGTAACTAACCAAATAAATAATTAGCACAAGGCTTACGAACTTCAAAGCTACTAGCACCAATACAGTAACAGAAAACTGAGTGAATTAGTTCAGAAGGTCATGAAAGTGCATTTTCTATGTCTCCAAGTGTGGAGTTGCTAGTCCATTCCACAATGTTTGCTGAGTAAACATGGATTCAACCTTTTTTCATTAAAATATTCTAAGGACCTACTGTGTTGACAGGACCACTGTAACTGATGACTATTAAGACTATACATCTTTTCAAGGTAAATTCAATCTGTACATAAAAAAGATCAACTGAATCTTTATGTAAAGTCAGCAGACTGTAAGTGTTAGAAACTAGCTATAAAATTTTAAAATGCCATGTGGGCCAAAGGATATTTGTAAACTAATTTTTTTCCATAAATACCTCATTTAAAACTATGAGTTTTTTCATTATCATAGAAATGAACACACACCCTACCAAATGGGAGAAAATATTTGCACATCATACATCTGACAAAGACCTCACACAACTCAGCAAGAAAACAAAATTTAGGCAAAAGAGCTAGCTAAACAGGCACTTCTCCAAAGACAACATGTAGATGGCCAACAGCCAAATGATAAAAAATGCTCTTCATCTTTTATCATTAGGGAAATACAAATCAAATCTACACTGAGATTCCCTCTCACATTGTGAGAATAACCTGTGTCAAAAAAACCAGAAATACGTGTTGATGGATGTGGATTAAAAAAAGAACGCTTATGCACTGTTGGGGGAATGTAGATTGGTCCAGTGCCTATAGAAAAAAGTGTGTAGTCTCTCAAAACATTAAAAATAGATCTGCCATATGATCCAGTAACTCTACTCTTAGGTATCTACCTTAAGAATGCAAAAACACTCTTTTGAAGGGATATATGCACTTCAACGTTCACTGCAGCCCTATTTACAATAGCCAAGTTATGGAAACAGCCTAAATGCCCAATGACAGAGGAGTGGATTAAAAAGATGTGGCATATATACACAATGGAATACTAAGGTATATTAAAAAAAAATGAAATCTTGACATTAAAAATGAAAAGGATTATGCTAAGTGAAATAAGTCAGAAGGAGAAAGACAAATAGCAGATGATTTGACACATGAAGAATACACAAAACTAAACCACCTTAGAAATTTAACTGTAAAATTGAGGTTACTGGAGAGGGTAGGGAGTCTAAGGCAGGAGGAGGCACAATTGACTATGGTGGGGGATTATGGGTGCTTTAATGGCAGCCAGGGGATAGCCACGATATGTTTTCTAAAGAGATGTGAACCTATACTTCTAAATCATATACACATTATTATAAATCAACACTGCCTCAAAAAAAAAAAAAAACAAACAAACCCCAAAACAAACAAACAAACAAAACCCACAATGAAGAAACAAAATTAAGGAGAACTTAGTAAGATCTTTATATATACACACATACGTACATACATACATATATAAACTTAGGAAAGTTTCTTAAGGATCAAATTATCAAAAAAAAAACCCCAGGAGCTGATTATAAAGTCTAACACACATAATATAGCTACTATGTTTCAAATGAAGTAAACTATAAACCACTGTAAGTTTTATACATACCTGCTGTTACATCCATATTATTTACTCCTGGCTGTAAAAAGAAAAAATTGTATTAGCAATAATCACCTTATTTAAGCTTTATCTTAAATTTAAGTTCCTAAAAAAGCACAATCAAGTGCCCTCTATTATAATTCTCAAGTCAATGATTCAAAGATTCTTACTAAATTTTAGTGGTCTCAGCTCCTTGAGCTTGCTATACATTACAAAAAAATATCAGTATCCCAAGCTACTTTTTATATATACATACACGTGTATATATAGTCATCAGTTGTACATACATCCATAACCTTTTACATACAATTCTGAAATCCAAAAAGCTCTGAAAACCAAACTTTGCACCAAAACTCATTACTCTGAAAAAAACCTGCCCTGACTTGGATGCAAGCACTTTCTTTATATGCTTGAAAGTGAACATTTATAAAGTTTTGTTATAGAAATATTATAGGGCAGGGCCTCCCCTGGTGGCGCGCGGTTGAGCGCTGGGCTGCGAAGCTGCCTGCAGTCTCTGCAGCACCGGTTCGATCCCCAGCCACCGGCGAGGGTCCCATATGACTCGACAGACCTCTCCTGTGTCGCCCGCTGCTCCCCTCAGCAGTGTATTTTGTCAGTCTACCTGTTCTGTTCCCCTCTCTGGCTCTGGTGAATTCTCTCACCCTCCCGCACTTCTGACTGTAACCGGTGCTTGTATAAGTAAATAAATCTTAAAAAAAAAAAAAATATTGTGGGGCACTACCTAAAAATCCACGAGAGATTTTTATATAATAAATGGTATGGTGCAAGTTATTATTTTCCAATATTAAAACAATTTTCAGGGGGCATCCCTGGTGGTACAGGGGTTAAAGTCTAGAGCTATTAGCTATCACCAGTCAGTGCGACATGAGTTCAATCCCTGGTCAGGGAGCTAACTCATATGGTACAGTAGACCTCTCCTGTCTCACCCACTGCCCCCCTCAGCAGTGTATTTCAGTAGATTCACCTGTTTTGTTCCCCATTATGTCTCTGGTGAATCCTCTCACCACCACCCCCACACCGCACCTCTGGCTTACAACCCAGTTCTTGTAAGCACAAATAAATAAAAAGTAAATCTTAAAAAAAAAACACCAATTTTCTAATAAATCTATTCCTAACACCCCAATGGAGTATGTCACATCTACTAGGATTTCAGATAATAAACAAGCTAAATTAGAATATCATGCTTCACATATTTCTACACAACCCAGTAAAAGATGATAAGGCTGCTCATGGAATTTCTAAATAAACTGCCACAGCTTACATCTCATGAAATGTGAAAATGAAATGAAATCTTTGACATTCTAAATCTATCTCTTCACACCTGAATCTCTATTTAAAGATGCAGTGTTTCTTCAATTAAAAAAATGTAGCTTCCAGTATTAAATAATATTTTATCAATTTTTAATTAGCACCATGTCTTCTCTTTATGATCAGAATGCTACCAGACCAACCAAATGCTTCTGGATGATGAAATATTTTCTCCAGTACTCTAATTTTGTTTAATGTAGAATAAACAAGGATGTATACTATATAATGCTATATAATAAGTGTGGGAAAAATGTTAAAAAACTAAATATAAAAAGTCGACTGCAATTCCTATGTTATGGTACTCCACAGACATTTAAAAGCTAAACAATTGCCTATAGAATACACGTTATTTCACATATGAAAGTAATCAAAACATCACAGAAACAGTCTTAGAAAATTACCGGTAAAGCAGGCTGCATGGAAGCCTGAGACATATGAGACATCATCATTCCAGGCATCACAGAAGACATCATTCCAGGCATCTAGAACAAAAGTGAAAAAAAAAAGGTTACCATGTAAGACCAAAGCAGTTAACATGAATTCAAGAATCTATCTGGTTATTAAAGGTAACAAGTAAAACTTAATATTAAAACCCACTTAACACTACAGTATATGCATAGTATGCTTAGTAAGTGCTTGTTGAATGAATGAAGAATTTTTGTCAATTACCTATCTTAATACAGATGTTAGAATTTATATGTACAATCAAAATTAATAAATGTATTTAAAAGTTTATCATGTTACTTCTAACCTAAATTTAAGATTATTAATTTCTTTAATTTTAATTCAACACTTGTACTTTTCTTCTTTCCTGGAGGAAGACAGTTTTTTCCCCACTATTAGTTACTTCTGATTTTTAATAACTGTATTAGATAAATTTTATAGCAATCTGGTCTTTTAAAAAACTAGGTAAAATATTAAAATTCTAGATCAAAGGTGCTAAAAATTCAAAGTGACTTTACAAAAATACATAAACAAACCTTTTAAGTACAAATCATCAATACTCTCTTCTGGTAAAGAAGTATTTAATGAAACACATTCATGAATATCTGGAAAAAATATTAATTTGGAAGCTTAATCTAGTTTTATCAATGACTGCCATCAAAATCTATGAATACTGGTTACAAAGAATGAATAAAAATCATGAAGTTAGCCTCCACTACCACAGGATTTTGACCCGATGCTGCTCTATGTAGTATGGTCAAACAAAATAATTTTGATTTTAATATGAACAAATCTGAAGAAAACATGGAGGTGAACAAATTATATACAACAATCATAGGTACCGAAACAATATATCCACTTATTCAACAATTTCAAATTAAATGAACAATCTGAGAAATAAGAACAATAAGAAAGAAATAAGCATACTGGTCAATAAAACATTTAAAGACTACTAAAAGTAGTTAAGAATACTCATACACTGAAATTTAATACTTGTGAAAATTAACTCATGAGGTTAAAATACTATTAAAATAAAGTAGCATGGTACTAATGAATTTAACAAAAGAAGTCTTTGGTCTCAAGCACTTGATGTTATTTAAACATCATTCAACAAGACCTTGACAGAAATCATGCAACTAAAACTTAGAATACAAGGTCAAATTTTTTTCAGAGGTTCTGATTTGAAAACAGAAGCATTCACTGGTCTTTAAGAACACCCAGACTAAGAGAATTAAAGAAAATAATCAATATACAAAGGGGGTGGAGGGGGAATAGAGCAATCAAATGAGAAGTAGGCTTGTTCCCTTTCCTCCCCATTCCCAAAGATACATCCTCATAATTACTTTTGGTTTGGGCTAATAGCAAAGTAGGTTTGAAATCTTCTTAAGCACTAAGCTATTGATTATAGGGGGACATATGGTAGGTAATAAAGAGAAATAACCAGCTCTTTAAAATAGCCTAAATAGAAAACATATGCAAAAAATAGAACTCTAAGAAAACTTACGAAACTGAAGTTTGAAAAATTAAAAGAAAAATGAATCAAACCATTTTTTCACAAAAATTAAGGGCATTTAGGAGTAAAATTCTCCATCTTCCTTGGTACAAAACAGTAAATTCCCAGGGGCAGCAACTAGCTAAACTTGGTCAACCTAGCAAATATCAACAGATTTTTAAATTATGTACAACTATATATTATGAAAGTAAATATTATAGATTATGAATATAGGTTTAACACCAAACTGATATTAAGCTGAAATAAAAGAAAACCAAAAATATGCAATGTATTGTTTCCCATGAAAAGTTATTATAAGAATTTGACAAATTAAGAACTCTTAAGCCCATTTCCCAATGTATGAAGAATCTACTTTGTGGAAATGTTATGATTTGTTTTTCATTAATTTTAGGATATACATAATACAGAGATGCATGCTTCAACTGGTTGGACTGAAGTTCAATTCTTTCTAACATTGTGCTGACTTAGGACAGTCACTCAGCACCATCAATATGAGACTATTAAAAATTTCTAAGTTAATCCCATTTTGAAAAATTTGGAAAGTTTCCAAAATTTCATTTTGGAAAGTTTCTATAAAAACAAGCATGTGTGTGTCAATTTTTACACTAAATATTTAAGAAATGAAAACAAAAGGTACAGTAATAAATGCAATCTTATCAATGCTATACCAACTAAGTTGTACAAATGTACACTGACAGAGCACTTCTGTAGTAATATGAAAACGAAAGTGGAGATCCTCAATGACACTTCAAAAAGTCCTTCTTTCATAATTATTTTCTGAAGTTTTTCCACATAACCTACCTTTTGTCTAAGTATTAAATGTTAAATTTGGTTGATTTTAAAAATCCACTTTTGCTGCGAGCCTTCAATTACAATAGCCTGATTGCCTTTTTTTACTTGGTTCCTTTGGAATATCCTAAAATCAAATTCTAAAAAGCAAGCATATTCTGCAGAGGTTACTAATACAGTATTTAAAAACAACTGTCTCTTACACCACTAATTTTTCTTATAAACAAATGTGTAAGTGAATGCAAGAAAATTAATCTTTCAATAAATGCAAAAACTATATATTTGAAGGTAACTAGTCATTCAATTGGAGATAGGAACAAATAACCTTTATAATACCCTTAATAACCCACAGTGGTTGCATTTCAAGCAATGCAATGATTTAGTCTTACTTCCTCTGCATTTACAGTTATATGTAAACTCAAGGCATCATTTTTCTGGTATTAGGAATATATAAACAAAATATGGTAATATTTGCAAGAAATGTTGCCATACGTAGAATAGAATTTTATCATTTAATAAGTCAATTGCCATCATTCAAAGTTAACTTGCTAAATTCTCAACCTGATCAGTTTAGAATTGCCGAAGTTTACACTTACCTTTACATTCTAAGGCAATCCAGCTTAATGACAATCTCATACTACACAGGGAAGCAGCCTGTGTAGTATAATTTGGAGTGTACTTAATAGCTATTAAGTACACTCCAATCACAACTATTAATACAGCTATTAAGTACACTCCAGTCACAACTATCAGAATTGCTACCAACTTGACCACTTACCAGTGCATAAGTTTGGGCTAATTAACTTAACTGGGCCTCCATTTCCTCACCTGTAACATGGGAGAAAATATATTTCTCTGCTAGGATTGTTGTAGGGCTCAAATGGGTCGATACACTTAAGGCACTTACACCTCAAGGCTCAACACGGATAATTTTATTACCATTATTCTCCTTCAACTCATATAATCAAAGTATCTCTTATGTTGTCCCTTCTCATCTATTATTCTCTGTCAGAAGGCACTTCAGTCCTTTAAAGGCATTTAGTAAATGTTGTAAATCTATCATCTTCAGTAGGAATCAACATATTCAACAAAAAGTCAGTCCCAGATTAAACACCATGTTCAGTTCTGGCTCTACAATGTTGCTGTAGAATTTACTTAATTCTCTGGGCCTTTTATACCTACTAAGTTTAATTGGACATCCATCTTTCCAACCCACTTATCAAAATCAGGAGGTTTCTGAATTCTCAAAGTTAACACATAAACATGATGATAAAATTATAATTATTCATAACACAGATCAGTTATCACAATCCTGCTTCCTGGAAACTTAAAAGGTCAAGTAATTAATTTAGTGATCCATAGCCAACTGTCTCTCACTAAACACCTAACTTCTTAAATGAAGATATAGAAAATATAAAGAGAAAACTTCTGGGTATGGATGTGTGACAATCAACTTAGAATTGAATGAAATGAAGTATTTTATTTTTAAAATGCTGAACAAACTGAACACACTAAACATATTGACGATGCAAAGTGTACACAATTAAGTCCTAGAAGATTAAATACTTTAATATACAAAACAGGTAAGATTTACTCCCACTCCCTTTCCCTGAAGTCCTTAATACTAGATTCAGTATTATACATATTTAAATTGTTATGTATCTGTCTACATGGGACATTTATTTTTAATCTTCTCAACTGTGGCACCATTAGGACAGAGAGCACATCTCATTATTGCATATATCATTGGTGCAGAGGACAGTTACATGGACATAGCATAAACTCAAACACTGTAGTAGACAACTTTACAATGAGCCTTTATTTCTGTATGAGAAGAGGGCAATTTTTTATTATACTTAATATATAATCAAAAACAATGACCTTGAATACTAAAAAATCTTTCAGAGAACAACTTTCTTCATACCACAAGGAGAAAGACTCTATACCAAATCCATGTTTTCAAGTAGAATCTTGATGCTTGTTAATTGAAGATAATTTTAAAAACTTTAGCCCAGACAGATCGAGACTAATGAGCAAAATTACAGTTGTAGTCTGAGAATTTGTTCTTAAAAATGTTATAAAAATTTGTTAAAAAAAAAAAAAAACCCATAACACCCAAAGTTTACAATGAGATGAGAATTTCATTAAAAAAAATAATTCAAAGCCTAAGATAAACTATTTCAGTACTTTGGAGTCACCATTTGGAGTCTCCCAGGTGGCACAGGGGTTAGTGTCAGCATTATTACTATTGCCAGGGAGGTAACCCACATATGGTACAACACACCTCTCCTGTCTTGCTCGCTACTCAGTTTAGCAGTGTATTTCCACAAATCCCTGTGCTCTGATCCCCACTGTCTCTGGTGAGTCCTCTCACCCTTCCCCCCACCTCTGTCCTACCACCCCTCTTCCCCCCCCTTCATCCTTCTACACATAAATAAAGCTTAAAAAAAAGTCACCGGGCCTCCCCTGGTGGCTCAGGCAGTTGAGCACAGTGCTATGAAGCTGTCCGCAGCCTCTGCAGAGCGGGTTCAATCCCAGCCAGCTGGCAACCGGCAAGGTGTCCCACATGGCTCAGCAGACCTCTCCTGTCTCGCCCGCTGCTCCCTTCAGCAGTGTATTTCAGTCAGTCTGCCTGTTCTGTTTCCCACTCTGTCTGTGGTGAATCCTCTCACCCTCCCGCGCATCTGGCCTGTACCCCGGTTCTTGTATAAAAATAAATAAGTCTTTAAAAAAAAATTTTTAAAAAAAGTCATCATTTGCTTGCATATTGGGTTTTTTAAGAGACATGGATAACAGCATCAGTCAGATTTAAGTAAGATTCAGATTTCTGCTTTTAGCGCAATGCAATCAGTAAGAAAGAAGCAGTCAGAGGCAGATTTTCTTTCAAGCCCATCAGGCAAAATACCACCTCTTTACTAACAACTAATTACAATTAACCTTTTCTTAAATAAGCAAAAGAAATGCATGATTAGTTGATGAGATACAGAAAGAACACAAACATTAAAGATTCATTACTAACTTTTCAAATGTTCAGCAGTATTTTGACAGTAGTTAGGAGATAAGAAAACAAAAGTTTAGACAGGCAACTGAGGAATGTATATAAGTTGCTTGAGTCAGGGTATGTACAGCATTCTAACACTAACACCATAACCAAGAGACTAAAATATCTATTTACTAAAACAAATGAGACAGCAATCTATTTATTCCTACTTAAAATTTTGACAATGCAAATCTATTATTAAGTAAAAATAAACTTAAAACCCCAGGGTACAACTATGGGATATACACAGATACTAAATCTTTATTAATTATAACTGGAAGTATTGTCATTCAAATTTTTAACAAACCCAACTAAAAATCAACAGATTTTCTTGTTGAAATCTGTCCCCTTTCCTTTCTGATCCCACTACCTAATAAATATTTGTTGTACTTCATTTGTATGCATTAATATTAACTTATTTGGAAGTTGCCCTTTCCCTTTTAAAGAGCAAACTAAATGGATAAAGTGTACTCAATTCAGCATTTCTCCACAGAAAGCTAACCCCATGTAATGAGCTAGACAAAGCACCCCACCCAAAAAACCCAAAACCAAACAAACAAAAAACCCCAAAACCCAAAAACAAAAAAACATAACAGTGGTAAGGGAGACTGGGGAAATGGAAGATGGCCAAATAAAACTAAGAGATACTAAATAACACAGCTTTAAAAGGCTTCTGGCAAGAGTTCCCAACATCTTAAGTAAATACTGTGACCAGTCAATCTCCAAGAGTGGGGAGGAGGTACAGTTCCTTCTTCCAAATTTACATGGTCTTCTTAGATCTTCCCAACACTCCCACCTGCATCCCCCCATTCTTAGAAACACCACTCTAGCTAAAAGTTTGAATAGATGAATTCTTTTTTAATGAACCGCTATCTAAAGATAACCTTTAAAAAGTCTTTTTGTCGGGCCTCCCCAGTGGCGCAGCGGTTGAGCGCTGGGTTGCGAGGCTGCCGGCCACCTCTGCGGCGCAGCGGTTCAATCCCCGGCTGCTCCCCGGGCACCGGAGGAGGGTCCCACATGGCGTGCAGACCTCTCCTGCCGCCCACTTCTCCCCTGAGCAGTGTACTTCGGTCCTTCTGCCTGCTCTGCTCCCCGCTCTGGCTCTGGTGAATTCTCTCGTCCTCCCGCGCTTCTGACTGTACCCAGTGCATGTATAAACAAAACAAACAAACAAACAAATAAATAAAAACATGCCTCTATTAAAAAAATAAATAAATAAATAAAAAAGTCTTTTTGTCACTAGCTAAAAAAATGTCCAATTCAATGGCATGGCATGGATTCTGTAAAAACCCAATCATAAGGGTAATTCAAATGTAAAAGCAACAAATCAATTTGTCAAATTGGTGAGATTTGACAATCTAAGATATTATGAATTTCTCTAGGGTATGAAAAAAGTCCGTGGTAGAATATAAAGAGATGATCATCAATAGTCATACTGATACATTTGCCTGTAATTCAAAATGAACAGAAATAGGTGTTCTAGTTTAATTCACCAAACAAAAACTAAATATTTCGTATTACTTATCTTTCACTTTTGTCAAATGAAAAAGCCACAGTGAAGAGACAGACACGAAAAACAATACTGGTAACAATGTAAAGTCACAAGCAACCACTGAAAACATGTAACATCCACTTACTTCTGGCTTATATCAAAGACCAGTATCTTTGTTTCATTCATTCAACAAGTATTTTTACTGAGCATCCAAGATGTGCCAAGAACTGCTCAGCACAGACTTCTTAAAAAGTACAGAACATAGTGCCTGCCCTCTAAGAGCTTACAATCTATTACTTTTGTGGAAAACAAAGCAAGTAAGAAACTATAAAATAAAACAAGTTAATAACTAAGTGACTAAATAAGTGAACAGTTAAGGAGTTATAGACAGATTACAAATTATCAGACTTCAGTAATCTGAAGGACTGGTATATACTGGACAAAGTTACTGCTGAGGACCTCTTGGAGAAGGATGGATTAAAGGGCAGAATTTACATAAAGTTCCTGGAGGGCAGAAGGATAAGATCAATGTGAGCTCAGTCATAAATTGATATAATTACTCAAGGTAGCATGAAAATATCAGCTTGGGTTCAAAGTAGGAATGTGAACACATGCAGTCAGAATCATGCTCTGAACTGTACTATGGAAGTCCTTGAAAATTAAGCTGTGGAATTTGGATATTATCCTGCAGGCACAGAGAAACACTGGAGGTTCTACGGCAAAGAGGAAACTCTAAAAGCATTGGGGTGAGGGGGATGCCTTGAAACAAGTACTACAGCTCAAAAGTTAAGCATATATAAGGCACAGGAGGGTAATAACTGGGCTCAGATGGCAGCAGCAATATAATTAAAGTATGATGTTTAAAGTCTTGCTCAACAAAGAAATAAAAATCAAATTTATTTGTAAAGAGCAATTATTCATGTATACACCAAATGCAAAAGAAAAGAAAAAGGAACTGAATAGTTAGAATTAGGGAGGTAATACTAAAATTATTTTCTGTTCTTTTATTTCCATACTGTCCTACAAAATCTCTTACATACATCACATACTTTTCTTATCAAATGATCAGAACTGAACCATTATCTGTTACAGCTGATAGGGATGTTAACTCTTTTATTCTTCTGTACTGATTAAAAGAAAATTAAAAAAAGAAAAATGTCCATTAGCAGGAATCTTTTGGATGTAAGTGAAGGCAAAACCATCTTTGGTAAAGATGGCAGGACTTGCATGTCCTTTGTGTAGAAAGAACAAAGGAGTGAGATGTACAAATGGAGGAAGAGGATGACCCCATACATCATTTTACCCCAAAGCAAATATCTACTGGAAAATTTTGAGCATTACCACCAAGCAGGTAAATTGCTTTATTAACACAGTTTTCTAACCAGTAACAGACCATTACTTAACTCAGAGACCATGAAAAGGTTGTTTAGATCTAAGATCCAATAATTTTGTAGAATTAGCACCTTTCCCACTGAAATTAATATATGATAAGAGGTAAATTTACCCTAATAATAGATAATTGAGATAAACTTGAAAGAAATACTAACCTCCATTTGATGACTTCCAAATACTTTCTACTAATATTGAATTCTATAAAGGACATTCTCCTGAATTTAAAAAAAGAACAAAGAATATACCAATTTCTTTAAATAACTGCTGCGCTCGAAAAACTATGACCTCTGGCTTCAGCAGTTTGTTATTTTTGTCTAATCTGTATATTAGTTTACGAACAAGTCTTAAAATTTCAAGCCACATTCAGTAACATTCCAAAAACTGTAATTATTTACCAGATAAGACTACTATCAATTTTAATCTTCAGCCAGTCCCAGAATAAGATCTTAATGTGAGCTAGGCGATATGTGTGAAGATTCCATAACCTTTAGCCCCAATGTCCAAAGAATGTGTGAATCATCTTTTTGAAATTGGTTGGTGAAACCCTACCAACCTCGCATCAATCACTGTAGTGAACTATATAGGCACCCTGCTTCTGATCATTATCTTCTGACTATTTACTGTTCATTAAAACTTCTGGAGAGTGGCCAGACAGAAGAAATGATACAGAAAAAAGCAACAATTTTACTAAGAATTAACTCCTACTTTAAAAGTAGTTTTCATTGTTACAAAAATTGTTTCTAGTTTATTTAACATTTCCATACCCTCTTAGTCTGTCATTGAAGCTAAAGTAAGAATTAGTTTTACCACATTTAAGTCCTATTTTTGTTAGATATTAAAAGAGAAAAACAAGAGAATAATCTAAGTTTAAGGGGAAAAAAATAGTGCATTCTCTTGGGGCCCTCAGAGCTGAAATCATTCTATGACATCCATTTCATTATCCTAACAGAAACCAATAGGAGAAACAGACTTCTAAACATCTAAGTTGTCAGGTACATTTAAGGGCACATGGCATATATTGGTCTAGGGAAAAAAGTAGAAGAAAACCACAAGACAAAATTCAGAGTATCTGAATGGATGTGTACCAATTAGTAAGTAATCCTCCTGGGAAAATGGTCACTGATACTGCTAAAGAAAGGGCCATAGTGCAAAATGTGAACAATTTTTGTGTCATGAGATACACTAGTGTACTTAAAAAAAAAATAAAGTCTGCATTTTACTAGATATGACTAGCTGGAATCTGGGTTTTTGGTAGTGCAAAAGCACCATTACAGCAAGGGTAAGCAGGTCAATCCCTTGCAAAACTTACCTTGATTGGCCCAATGGAAACAGAAGGCCCCAGAAAAGAGAGAAGCATCTGGCAGTAGCAAATTGTTTTATTTTATCTTTCTGTGGAAAGAAACTAATTTTAAATAAGAACCAGAGCATTTAAAGAATAAATATTTTTAAAGCTCATTATCTAGTTAGAGCAGCTCTACTAAGAAAACAAGAGCTCCTTTCTGCTTAGAGATGGAAAGAAACAGAAGAGGAATCAAGGTTGTTTTTCCATCAGTAGGGAGTTTTAAAAGTTGTGCTATGCTAGAATAACAATAAATGGTTCTCTTTTAAACAACTCCTACAGACATAATCTTTTGGGCCTGGTGCCTTTGAATAGAGATTTATATATAAAAGGGGTATATTCCAAGTAAAAAAAGAAAACCACTTGACAGTTAAGTCCAATCCTTAGGTTAAATGAAAAGAAAAACACAAAGAAAGCTCTGTTTCTACTACAATTTCACCAATAAATTTAACTGAACACTTTGAAGATTATCAAAGTAAAAAAGTATAATCAGCGAAAAGCATACCTAATTGACTGGTTTTCCAAAATAGTTGGTTAGCTTAAAATTTTTTATGATTTATTGAGATACTCAAATGGAAAGAACCCAGTCACCTAAGGATTTATGTATTACAGAATCTCACAAGGGACATAAAACTAGTAAGAGTAACTAACTGAACCTGTTACGTTTCTTGGATGCTTCTTTAAGAACTCAGTTCTACTGAATTCACTGAGTCAGCATTACCACCTTTTGATTCAAATCACTCCCAAAAATGTCGATTTACATTTTATGCTGGCGATGGAAGGGACAGCTCAAATGCAGGAGTGCAGAAGCAATAAGCATTAAACACAAACAAAAACATCCAACAAAATAGTGTAAGTGAAAAATGAACTCTCCATTTGGCACTGTCCTAGGAAGAATCAAATCAGAATAGATCCCTCCCCAACTCCATCCCCACCACATGATCACACAAACATAAACCCATGGAAATTACTTCAGGAATAAAAGCCATCCTAAGTCAAAGGCCTACACAACTGCTATTTCAGAGTCTATGCATTTACGGGGTCCACTGACATAAGTTATGTTGATCTATCAGATAATATTTACTCTTTAAATGTTAATTCAAATGACAGACTGGGGGGAGGGGAGTCATTAAACTAAAAAGCTTGAAGGCACAATTACTTTTAAATAAAAAAATTAGTTTTGCTGCAGTAGAAAGTAGATCTTTTACACAGAAGGCTTATTACATTCAAAATTTTGTTAGTGTCATGATTCAACATTTGACTTATTTGAAAACATTATTTTGGCGTAACTAATCCTTAACAGCTTTAAGTATTGACCCAGATTTTGAAATCTTGACACGATACCACAAGCAAACATAAATAAATACAAAATAAAACAAAAACAGTCTTACTTGTCCCATTGGTGGCCCTCCCATAGGGGGCATCATTTGTGGCATCATTCCGTGAGGTACAGGAGGCATATTCGCTCTCTGACCCATAGGGTGCATTCCCATTGGGGCATAATGCATTCCAGGATGTCCCATCTGAAAAATGGGGACAGTTTAAAAATTAACAATTCACAATAAATGTTTCTCAAAAATCTGATTTCTACATATCAGTTACCTGCAGTGGCAGGTGTTATTAGGCTTGTGTGATTCAATTATCGGATTAGCTTATATTTTCTTGCCTTAAAATGCACTACACCTGTATTTAAAATGAGCTTGCAATTGAGCAAATTCCAGAACAAACCGCAAAAGTTAAAAAATCATTACCGGACAACTAAGTCTTTTTTTTTTTTTTTTTTTTTTGGGTGAAGCATCCTGATTGGCTTGATGAGCTCGGAAGAAACGCATGGGACAGCCGATTTAAAAACTGGTATAGTAGAAACCACAACTTTATCCTGTTTCACACAGACTTAACACTGTTAGCTTCGTTATTTTATAATGGCACTTATTCTTAAAATTATTTCCAAGCTGCTTTTTAAACTTCAAAACTCTGAATTTGCCCCATTAACTCAGACCGGGTGCTGGTCTTATAAAACGCAAACAGTAGGGGCAAACAACAAACAGCGAAAACATTTCACTCCTAACAAATAAATGTACTCCCTAACAGACTCTCTAACATATAAAATTACTTTGGCCCCTAAAACATTTTCAAATACTAGGGTGTGTCATTCAGACACTGTAAGTAAACAACTAATCCACCCATTTCAGTGAGCTTTTAAAAGACAACTACTTTCTTCACCTGTATGTCCATTGTTCCAGGTCTTAAAACCAGGTACTTATAACCTGCCAATTCTCCCAACAGGCCTCCTCCACTCCCTCGGTCGACACGACTACAGCCCATTAAAACGGATTTTGGTTGCTTGTTTGAAAGTGCCCCCAAGTCTCCGCTTCCTCTTCCCGGCCAAATCGGGCCTACCTCTCCAAGACGTTCAGCACGCCCAGGGCCCAGCACCTCCACCACGCATCTGTCTAGGCCAAGCCCACTGGGAACTTCCAGGGTCCCACAACCTTCCCTTTGTGCATCCCGCCCTCCGTTTCTCTCCCTGGGAACGTATCCCACCATCTCGAGTTCTTTCTTCGTCCACTCTCATCTTCTTCTCCTTTTGGAGAAAGCTTCCTGTCTCTCTGACTCCGTTTTTCATTGTGCCGCTTTCCCCTGCCCCACCGATCCCTTACCGAGGGCCGTCTCCTCAGGAAGCCGTCAGCAGAGACCCAAGAGCTGGAGGACAGGCTTGAGCCGGACAATCTCCGCTCCCCGTCCCCGGTACCCCGCGAGGGAGGATGGCTCTCCATTTCACTCACCATGAGGCCTCCACGCTCGGCTCCCGTCCCCGGCCTCATCGTCGGGCTCAGACTGCTCCGCCGGCGGCCACTGCCGCTACACATACCAACAAGAAGCGATCTGAGTGGCTGGCGCCCGCTAGGGCCAAAGGTTAAAGGCTGCCCGGCGCTACGGGGTGGGATCAGCGGGGCCAATAAACTGACAGGCTTTGCCGCTGTCCAATCAGAGTGCACCTCCGTCACGCAGCTCTGCGGCGATTCGCCCCCAGCCTCAGCCTCAGTCGGCGTCGCCTGCATGGAGGGGGGGGGAGGGGAACGGAGGAAGTTTCTGCGCCGAACCGTCTGCCGGGAAAACTCCACCAACTTCCCCCGGGGAAGGGAAGATAATCGTGTACCAGCCTCCCGAGCTTAGACCGCCTCACCCCGTACGGGGTGGGGTAGTGGGGGCCTGCCACCTTCACACCCCCGCCGGAGTTACTTACGCCCCACAAACCTGAGGCCGCCAGGGGTGGGTGGGGTGGGGTGGGGTGGGGGTGGGGCAAGCAGCTTCTAGCGTTAGAGGTGGCCCCGGCCGGGAGCGCGCGCGCGCAGTGCTCGAGGCGTAGGGCGGGGGCTGGAAAGCCAAGAGGAGGGCTCTAGAGGAGATTCGAGTTCCGTAGGTACCGGCCGGAGAGCGCGCGCTCGGGAGAAGTGGGGAGGAGGCGTGTCGAGTGGCGCGGAGGGAAGGTGTGATGGGGCGGGGAGAGCGAGGCGGCGGAGAGGTAGGGATGGGCAGTTAAGGCGAGGCCAGAGCTCCGCATGGTGAGCTGTTGCTATCTAAGGAGGCCGGGGGCGAGCGCCAACGTAGCGGGAAGACGGGAAACAGTTTCGGGAATAAGAGCCCGGCGGGGCATGGTGGGCATTAGGACCGGGCGTCGAGAAGAAGCCGCTTTGGGGCTGCCGCGGCGCGCGCTTGCCAGGAGCCGACGCGGGGTGGCTGAGGTCTGGCCCGGAGGAAACACTGGAGGGAGCGGAGACGCCGCTGCCTTCGGCCTCGGCTCGCCTCTTCCCTGCGTGCTTCCCTGCGCCCCTTCCCTCCTGCGGTCCGGGGGTCTGATCTGGACTAGGGGCGCCCAGACGCTCGTCGGGGCCCCCGCGCATCCTGGTACTCCCCCGCCAGCCCCCGCGCGGTGGTAGAGGCCGTGGCGGAGCCCGCCGCTGATTGGCTGCCGCGGGCGTGGGGCGGGGCGCGGGGGCGACGCTGCGCCGCCCGGGACCGCGCTCTCTTTCCCGCCATGTCGTTCGTGGAGAGCGGGGGGCGCTCGGCTGCCCTGCGCCGCCGCCCTGGTACCCCGACCCCGTACACTCACTCGTTTTCCACCTTTGCTCAAGGGGGCAGTTGGGGTGAGGGTGAAGTCGAGGAAGAGGAATGCGACCCGGTGGCCCGCGACTTGCGGGCTGAGTTCTCGGCCGGGGCGTCGTCGGAGCCTCGGAAGAACTGGCCGCTCCCGCCTGACGGGGCCGGGTCTCCGCTGCTGCCTGACAAACGCAACGGCCTTGTCACAGCTGCTGCGGCCGGCCCGGCCCCTGCGAGGGGCTGGCCGGTCCAGGTGCTCTCACTTCTCTGTTCCCTGCTGTTCGCCGTCCTCCTCGCCTTCCTCCTCGCCATCACCTATCTGATCGTAAAAGGTACTGGAGTTCGCGCCTGGAGAAAGTCTGTGCTGAGTAAAATTGAGCTTCGAGGCGGCTCTCACCTTTGTCACTCACCTGGTCTGAGGGCGGCGAGCTGGTAGCGTTTTCACTGAGTCTTCATCTGCACCTTTCTTTGACACCCCCCCCCCCGCCCCGCTTTGTTTTCAAGGTGGAGGGTCCATGCTCAAGAGACACATTTTATTTTACTTTTTAAAGTGGAGGTATAATTGACGTGTAACATTAATTTCAGGTGTGCAACATAGGGACTTGCTGTTTGTATACATTGCCCAATCATCATCCCAATAGTTTAACTTTCTTCAGCATACATAGTTACAAGGAAAAAGTGTAGACGACGCTTTTTTTTTTTTTTTTTTTTTTTGTTAAAGGTTTATCCATGCATACAAGAGCTAGGGCGCAGGCCAGGAATGTGGGAGTGAGAGGATTCACCTGACAGTGGAGAGCAGAACAGGTAGATGTAGTGAACTACACTGCTGAAGGGAGCAGTGGGCGACTCAGGAGAGTTCTGCGCCATTTTTAAGAAAGAGTCATGATTAAGTGGTTACTCTTGAAAAAAGTTTTTTAAAGTTACTGCAATATTGGAAAACTAAGCAAAACGCAGAACTACCATCATTAAAAGGAGGTGGGGGACAGTAATTTTAAACAAGCTATACGTATTCAAGACTTTAATCCACAAATAGTTAAGATGTGCCATCTGCCCATTTGTACATTCAGAATTCCTGAAGGACAAAATTTCCATCCCATTGCCTGTATTTGTAGATAATTAGTTTTACTTCACTAAATAGAAATAAATGTTTTAACTCTACTTATTCTTTTATTCCTCATTGTTTCCAAGCCCCTAGAAGGGTGCAGGTGGCATTTAACAGCTTATCATGGCTTGATTTTCATACAGAAGACAGATTCGCACTTTAATTTTCAAGTTTTATTTCTTCAAAGTGGTATTGGGTATAAACTGGCAATCTTAAATATTTGGGTGCTTATGTTTTTCCTCCTTGATCACTCCCTTCTAGCCCTTGTTTTCACTAAGTTTATCTTGTAGATAGTTTATTTCTCTTGCTCTTTTGTATTATGCAGTCACGAAACCTGGTAAATGGCAGCCCATTGCAAGACATTTAACTTCTGATTTTGGAGAATAGAGAAAGGAACTGAACTGTAAACCTAATGTGCCCTGTAATTTGAATTATACAAAAATGTTTCATTGATTCATAGATGTTTTACTGAAGGTTACACAGCTAATAAATGGAATCCGAATTTGAAACCAGTTCTTTCTGACTCCAGAACACTTTCCGTAACTCCACATTGACTTCCCAGCCTTCGAAGTTACTGTTCAAATTATAAAATCATCTTTTTTACACAAGGCCCTTTGTGTATTTACAGAATTGCACACTGAGAATTTGAAGGATGAAGATGGTGTGGACACTGGGGTACTAGGTATGGAACTTAATTGTCACTTGATTTGATTTTGAGGCTACTTTTTGTTTTTCCACATCATGTTTAAACTACAAAATTTTGGATAAAACCTTAATATATTCCCTTAATTTAGCCTTATTCTTTTTCATCTGTATACTTGTATGGTAAATTTTATTAAATCTTTTTATACAGGGATGGTGTGTGTATGTATTTGTGTATAAATCACACGTACTAATAATACATTTTGAATACAAATGTATATGACTAAGACCCAGAGAATACTTAGCATTTTCTAGTTTCTTTCTGGAAGAGTCTCCTTACAATTTTTTCCCCAGGAGTTAAAAACAAACAAAACTTTTCACAAACTTACGAAAGATAATGTTTTTAGCAGACCTCAGGAAAAATTTATGTTGAAATCTTTATAAGCAACTTCAAAAAAAGTAAGTATTGGGCATACTCGGTTATGAGGACTAGGAAAGAATTAACCCTGAGTTTCCATAGAATATTAGTTTACAGGTTTCTTGTGAAAAAATTTAAGGGTCATTTATCTTAACATTTGTTTCTTTTGGCTAAAATGATGTTGAAGAGTTAAGAACGTCCTGGTGTACTGTGCTCCTATTTGGGTGCTTATGTTTTTCCTCCTTGATCACTATTTGCTATAAATTTGCTATAAATTATTTGATCACTCTAAATTTGATCACTCTAAATCACTCTAATTTTGATCACTCTAATTAGTTCCTATCCTGCATGTCATCTCTCCCCAAATCTTAGATAACTGTTTAATCTACCTCTTTAAGGCTAATGTTCTCACAATGATCTGAAGTGTAGCATACGCTATTTTGCTGATGGAGAAACCTTTTTCTTCAAATTACAAAAAATCAGTTTGCTGATGTCCCATGAAAACTTGTGTTTGTTCTTCTTGCATGAGAAAACATACACTTTTTAGTTAACTCATTTTATCAGTATGTGTTATAATGTTTCATCTCAAACAGCCAAGGTTCTGGGACTTTTCATAGCATTTTTAGGTTTGTCAACTCTTGGTGCAGTAGAAACAATCATATGAACTATTAATGAATTCTAACTTGCTGTTTAAAAAATGGCAAGATTTCACATTTATGAAATGTATGAGTAGCACTTGCCTAATGGAATGACTTGTTCAGTATCAAAAGGAATATAATGGCTTTGTCATTCACCTTTTTCTTTTCTGTAAATATTCCTGTACTGCTTGATAGATAGTTATTACTATTATAGCAAGTAGGGACATCATTATCTAAGTCTTTGCTAATGACCTTTTACTTTCAAGATGAAGAATAATCTTAGGAGTTGAAAGAAACTATTGAATTGTGCTGGCACAATGTCCTGTTAAACAATAGTTATGCCAAAACAAAGATCCTTATTTTGAACCAATTATCCAGGGATCAAGTGAAGAATTTTTTCAACATCACTTAATAAACTAATTCCATTCATTTCCAGGGGATTAACATTAAATTCTCTCCTGTTTGGGAGAAAGATACAAATTAACCTCTTTGGAAAGTAATGTTTTGAATTGACTACTTGTTACAGATTAAAAGTCCATTTGAAACCGTTGATAGTTGAAAAGTAGGTCACTTGTTCCCTTGACCTGTGACTTGGATCCACATTAACCATGAGTGTGATGGAATATTCAGCAATCAAAAAAGATAAACTCATGCCATTTGCAACATGGACGGAGTTGGAAGGGAGTAATCTCAGTGAAATAAGTCTGAAGAAAAAGAAAAGTATCGGAGGGTTTCACTTACAGAAGGAATATAGGGAAACAGAAAACAAGGGGGTCAGGAAAAAGAAAACTATCAGGCAAATTAAAAAATCTGAGACTTACAGCAGGGGGAAGGGGAGGGAAGGGCACGAGGGACTCTTGTGACAGTTCATGGGTGGTGTGGGAGTTTCATGGGATTACACCTCTGGGGAGAAATCAAATATTGTACAAAAATAAACAGTGATGTAAAATAAATAAAGTAAAAAAAAAATTAACCATGAGTTGATTAACTTAGGTGTCAAAAAAGATTGCAGCCTTCACTTATCCCTGAAGAAATGCTAGAGAAATTTTGTTCTTTTACTATTGATATAAAAAGGTTTTCACTTGGGGCCTCCTCTGGTGGCGCAGCGGTTGAGCAGTGGGCTGTGAAGCTGCCCTCAGCCTCTGCAGCGCCGGTTTGATCCCCGGCCACTGGCAAGGGTCCCACATGGAGCGCAGACCTCTCCTGCCGCGCCCGCTGCTCCCCTTAGTGTATTTCGTCTGTCTGCCTGTTCTGTTCCCCACTCTGGCTCTGGTGAATTCTCTTACCCTCCCACACTTCTGACTGTACCCAGTGCTTGTATAAATAAATAAATTAGAAAAAGAAAGTTTTCACTTAAAAAATGCAGACTCTTCAATAACTATTGTTGAAGTCATTTATTGTATACAGAAAAAACAAAATGCTGCCTTTTATCATAGTCAGATGGTCATACTTTAATTACCTAATGTTAAATGAATTTTCCTTTTTAATTTCATAAATTATGTGATCTTACTAGGAAATTCCAGCAATTAAAGCAAAGGTTTCCAGTAACATACTCATACATATTTATAGATTTTTTTTTCATGTATATACATACATGTAGTGGTTATATATGTGGTTTTCTCTTTTGTAAAAAAAATTGGAATCGAATATTTTGCACTTTTATTGAAATGTGTTGGAGTTCATTCTGTGTTATGCATGGATCTACCTCATTCTTTTTTTGCTATGCATATTTTATATTCAAGTCTGTTTAGACAGTTTGTCTGAAGTTCTAAAACAAGACACAAAATTTTGTGCTGTCATATTTAGTCCTATTGTTTCCTTATGGCAACAATGTTTTGTGACAAATGCTTGACTAATTCCACAATGGAATTTTAATAAGAAAGCTTTTCTAGTATGGGACCATGGAGGTTTGTATTTTTTCTCTGGTCATTTCAATTTGCATATCATATGTGCAGTTATTGTCTCTACATCTTTATAAAACTTGACTCCAAGAGGTTTCAAAATTGTTGCAAAATATGAATTACCATCATTTCATCAACTTATGAAAATTGAACTGTAGAGAAGAAAGATGATGTATTTATTTAAAGACATGCCCTTTGACACAGTAGTTCTTCCTCTAGAAATTTGTTATAGATATCCTTGTATATCTGTACAGTGAAGTGTGAAAGTATGACTTTTACTTACAGCTTCATTTTTAATAGTCAAAAGTGAAAACAAATCTGAAGTAGCATTGTGGCCTGTGTGTTTCAACATTGCTATGTTGAAACAGCAAAATTATGAGCATTTTTTCTGGTCATAATCCCATTTATGGAAATTAAACTGATAAAATTCATACGTATTATACATTACTTGTATGTAAGAGCTTCATATATCTATCCACACTTCCTATAGATTTTGGAAAAGATTCACAACAGACTCTTAGCTGATTGCTCTTAAGTGTAGTATTGGGGAAGGATCACTCACTTTATTTTGATAAGCTTTTCTACTTTTAAAAAATGAAGTTAACTATTGGTAAAATGGGTTTACAAAACAGTTAACAGGTTTTTGGCTTCCAGATTCTGGAAACAGTGACTTGTTCACAATTTTAGTTGTTGGGAGTTGCTGACTTCTGTGGCTTTTCTGTTTCATCATCAATTAATTGAGTAAAGAGGCATAAGCACTTCTAAACCACAATATTACATTGTCATTGTGACCTGGCATTTATCAGTGATGTGGCTGTTAATTAGTGCAAATTGAACATGTAATTAAATTGTCCAAAATCAGGCAACCATTTAGATCATGGAATAGTAGTCATTTCTGGTAGCTTTAGAATATTCTTGTATTAAATTTGACAGTTGTTTTATTAAAATAACTGAGTAGTAAAGCAGAATGAACTTTATCTCACATTTTGTTTTTTTTTTATCTGTTATTTTGTCTTTCTCACTTTTTTTAGATATTAAGAAGTTTCACCTTTCCACAGCAGTTCTCAAATTCTTTTAATTACCATCTTTGTTCTGCTATATTTATGTATTTTTTTTTAAAGATTTATTTATTTATTTATACAAGCACTGGGTACAGTCAGGAGCGCGGGAGGGTGAGAGGATTCACCAGAAACAGAACGGGCAGACTGAGATATACTGCTGAGGGGAGCAGCAGATGAGACAGGAGAGGTCTGCTATGCCATGTGGATTTCTCCCTGGCCGGCCAGGAATCGAACTCATGCTGCAGAGGCTGCTGATTGCTTCATAGTGCGGTGCTTGACCCCTTGCGCCACCAGGGAGGCCCCCATAAGTTTTAATTGTACACTAAGTAATCTCATTTGTGTTTTGATTCCCTATCACTGATTTAGCAAAAGATTGTACAACTATCTACGCACACCCAGGTTGGGTTAAGATTCTTTATGCTGACACAGTGCCAGGGTTTTGTAATGGGAGTACAAGTTAATGCTCAAGACATTTGCTCAAATGAATTATGGCTGAAATCTCTCTTTTTGGTCAGGACGACTTTTCAAATGTAGTACCTTCCAGCAATGTGACCATTTGTTGTTTCTGTGCCTAACTTTGAGCAGAGGTATCTGAAAGCTTGCCTGTAGGCCCATCTCCCAAGACTGGATACAACTGTAAACCCCCTGGTGTTGAGTAGCCCCTTCTCATGGCTCTACCAGGAAGGCCCAGTAGCACTCTTCACTCATACACTCACAAGTGCAAACACACATACATAGCATGCTTTCTTCAAACCAAGGAAGCCTTTCTTACCTGTAGATAAAGACCTCATGCTTTCTCCTTGTTACTCACAAACCTTTTATCTATACCCCAGTCGCTTATTGTCTTTGCGGTTTCTCAAGAAGAGATGCTGTATTTGTTGTACTAGTTCCTTTACTTACTTTGCAACATAAGAACAAAAGAGACATTCAGGCTATTTCTCCTTTCTGCATTGTGACATCTTTCTGAGAGCAGTAAACACAAAGTCTGTTATCTCTTTAAGAGGGTGTAAGGGAAATAGAGCTATCAGAAAAAAAAAATTAGGTTACTCTTTCAAAAATGTTTTGCTACAGTTTTTCTTATGCTTCATTCCTCTTTGTCTTTAGTAGTTTTATCTGATTCTGGGCTTTCAAGTGATTTACAAATAATCTACATATTTCTTAGCTGCTTCTTGCCAAAATAAAATGGTACTTTTTGTACAACCAGGAAATTTGGTAATTCATATTGAATTACCTATTGAATTTTATAAAACTGCAGATGAGTTATATTCTCAAGTTGAATTTCTGCTCTTTTCCACACACTAAATTATAATTCAATTAAAATATTCAAATATATAACTTCATGTGGTGCCTTAGTATTTTGCATTTCTAAATATGTCAGCTTATAGTAACCTCTGGTCTTTTACATCACCTAAAATTCAGAATATCAGAATTGCACATGGTTTTTGAACCTGAGGATGCTATTTTAAATTGCTGTGGTGTTAATAATTTAAATTGCCCCTTCCCTTTTCTTCCCATTAAGGATTCTGGACTCTACTTATATTATCTCTAACTGCTGGATTCTCCTGCTGCAGCTTTTCTTGGACAGTGACTTACTTTGATTCTTTTGAACCAGGAATGTTTCCTCCTACTCCTCTTTCACCTGCCAGGTTCAAGTAAGTATTCCTATTTATTTTTTTGCCCATCTCAAATCTATTTAAAACACTGAATCCTAATGTTAGCACAATTAAAAGAACAAATATTATTTAAAAAAATAAAATACTAAAATAGAAACATAAGACTGCTTATTTGTGAGAAATAATTTATTAAGAACCCACTCTTTAATCTCTAAAATATAAATGACAGGGTGTTCAGCTTGGCTCAGCCTTTAGATAAAAAGGGGAAAAAAAGAGCATTTTAAACTCCATACCTAGATAATGCAATCATCCTTTAAAAATGAAGTTCAAGAAATGATCTGAGAATTAAGAAATTTAATTGCTGTTTGTTCTTTGGGGATGTAATTTCATTTAGAACAATTTATGATGGCTGAATATCAGTAATGTGGAAGTTTTGCTACAGTCAGATAATTAGACTTAAAAGAACTTCAGTGGATTAGACTTTTCTTTGAATTGGACTTTGGGTTTAAACTGTTTGATTTTATAATTAGCAAACATTTATGGCACCTACTGTGTCTATGCCAGATTAGATTCGTTTCATTACACACATAATGGAACAATATTAAATTTCTTTGGTCTGTTTTCTCTGTTTTAAAGAGTTTCAGAAAATTGAGTAAGCATTGTTCTAATCTAGTTTGATTATGCCAGGAAACTCAGATTTTAAATTTCCAAATAAGAGCATCCAGGATATCAGTTTATTTTATAAACTAAGGTGTGGGGCATAAAAAACAGAAAATAATTTCTGTTGGATATGTATGTTATCAGACTATTATAGTTATTTATATTATTACCAGCTCCAAAACCCTATGAACAGATAGTAGAGATCAAATAAAATCTATTTGAGGGACTCAAAATAGGAAGTTATACTGGTGGTTGTTATTAATGATCTTTGGTACTACTGGTCTTCATTACTAAACTCAAGTTCTGTCTTCTATCTTTAAAAATTTTGACTTCACTGTGTTATCCTACAATACCATCCTATAGTTAACTTGGTTACCATTCAGTTGAAAAGTTAATTATACTAAATAGGTCCTGCAACCTTGATTTCAGAAAGTCCCTTGCACTTAGAGTTATGAAAACTATAACCAGTCTTAAAAGCATCAGTATTCAGTGAACTTATCAAGGTTTAGAACCACTCATTTTACTTAAAAACCTTAATGTATTTATCCCTTCATCAAATCCAGTCATTCTTTTGAATGACTTTTTGAAATATATGGGAATACTTTGTACCTCCATTAATTTTTTCCCTATTTAAGGCATTGCTAATTTATTTGATTCTTTGGTCTCCTCCTCTCCAACTTTTCACTCTTTAAAATCATCAGTGACTTCAAAGTAAAATTTACCATGTAAGTATAACATAATAGTCCTTATCCAAATGATGTGTACCCTGTACTATAGGATATCATCTGTTTGCATCCCCAAAATAAATGATGTACTTTTGAGATGCTATGACTTTTAGCCTTGTGGTTCTCTTTTTTTTTTAAATGTCATTTTCCCTCTCAGCTTCTTTTCTACGTCACTGGCAGAACTCATAAGCCTCATAGACGTTAGGGCATATTGGAGCTAAGAGGAAAGCATTTCATTGTTCTCTTAAAGATCTGAAATTCTGGGGGTATTTGTCTAATTTTTTAAATTGTCTTTGAATAGCTTATTGAACCAGAACCAATAGGGTTGTATCTCAGTAGTCAATGTGTTTATTAGTTGTCCAATTTTAATATGAGGTAGTGTCACGTTGCATATTTGTTAATAAAGCCCTGAAAATAGTTTTGAAATAAGTATATTGAATGTAAATATATATGTATATATGAATTCCTTTCAATATGTAAGTAGGGACAAGTTATTTTTTAAAAAGATTTATGCATACAAGAACTGGGGTACAGGCTGGAGTTTTTTTGGGGGGTGAGAGGATTCACCAGAGACAGTGGGGAACAGAACAGGCGGACTGGCTGAAATACACTGCTGAGGGGAGCAGTGGGCGAGACAGGAGAGGTCTGCTGCGCCTTGTGGGCTCCTTCCTGGCCGGCTGGGTATTGAACTTGTGGTGTAAAGGCTGTGGATTGCTTCATAGTGCGGTGCTTAACTCCTTGCACCACCAGGGAGGCCCGGGCCAAGTTATTTTTATAGTTGATAAATCAGCTATGAAATATCTAATGGGAGTCAAACTAATTTAAATTATCTTTTTACTAGAAACAGTTTGAAAAAGGCATATAATAAATACAGTGATAGTTGACCACATATTAGCAGAAACCACAGATAAAAATGTCAAAATATAGTGATAATTGATAAAATTGAATTTTGTAGTGAAAACCCTGCCCTCTAGTGCTTGTGGAAAATAATGCAATTACTTCAGGAATTTCAGGATAAATATATTCTCTCTGTTACCAGCAGAGTGAGTGCTTGTACAGGGAAACAACTTTACCTTTGGACAGATTTGAAATCTTCAGACTTAACTTATTAGAAATGTTGATATATGTTATTAATTTGCAACATGCTTATATAAAAATATAGAACAATGTATTTTTGTATTATCTAATGTAAACAATGCCAGTATATATTTTTTTGATTCTATAAAACTAATACAAGTTCTATGTTCAAAAAATCAAAAGAAAAAAATGGAAAAAACCCATATCAAGGAAAATGCCAACATTTTAATGCCTATATCTTTCCATTCTTGGCATATTTTAAAATTGAATTGGAATTACAATATACATGTTTTGTAATCCACTTTCTAAATTGAACATTATATTGGACAGTCTTGCCCTTCATTATTTCGTTTGTGTTTTCAGTGTTGAAATACACTTTGAAGTCCATCATGTATGTCAATTTAAGGGAAATATAAATGGTAGCAAGATTCTAAGATTATTTATTAAACAGTTATTAACTAAGTAAATACTGAAGAAAGGCAAGATAATTAAGACAAAATGAAGAAACTTTTTTTTCTAAGATTAGATTGTTACTTAAAATATTTCTATCTTCATGAATGTCAAGCACAAAGAAAGTAATTTAGTTTGTTAAAAATATAGTTATCTTTTTATTCTTTGCAGATTTAAACACATGGTCTTTTTTACTACTTAGTATATAAGTGAGAAATACAGTAGTATTGAGAAGATTATGTTTACTGTGGCTATCAACTAGTGTTTCCCTAGAAACATAAACTCAAGGAAATAAGAAAATACCTTTAGTGATACTTAGTAAATATTTGATTAAATATTTGATGAAATTAGCAATTTGGATAAGTCACTGGGAAAGTTGAAATAAGAAATAAAACCCTTTCCTTGTGTTCATTTACATATTTTATTTCATATTTACTTTCTATATTAGTTTGATATTATCTTAAGTCAGTTCTGGCTGTTTTAACAAATTACCATAAACTGTTTAGCTCATTAGCAGCAAAAATTTATTTCTCACAGTTCTGAAGATTAGAAGTCCAAGTTACAGGGGGTCAGCATGTCTGGGTTCTTGTGAAAGCCGTTTTCTGGGTTGCATATGGCCTCCTCTTCATTGTGTCCTCACAAAGCAGAGAGCAAAAAGCTCTACTGTGACTCTTAATAAGGTCACTGATCCCTTTTGTGAGGGCTCTACTCTCATGAGCTCATTAAAGTCTAATGACTTCCCAAATAACCAATGCTGGATTCATACTGAAAGGGTAAGGTTTTGACATATGAATTGGGACAAGGTTGGGGCAATTGTCAAAAACACCTTTGGTCCATACAGAACTTAAAAACTTTTACATAAGCAGTAGACCTGTAGGGAAATTCAAGGCAATTGAAGAACTTTGCAAGATATACTCTCAGACAGGTACACTTAATAGACTTCAGATAATGTATTTTAAGAAAGATGGTTGTCATCTCACTGTGCAGACTTTGCTGAGTTAAAAGGTATACAATGTCACATATGCAGACTTCTTTATTAGAAAGCAAATATTTGGAGTATTTAACTCAATACTTTAAATTACTTTCTTGGTTTCTGAAAATCTGTTAGTGTTAAAAAACAAGAGGCAGTAACTTTAGATTCCTTAGAGTATTTATAAGAGGCATTCCCCCTTTAATACTTTATAATTCAGTAATCCTGTTCTTTTATATTATTTAATTGACATCTTTAGTCTAATTCGCATTAATTTTCCACATTCATTCATTGGATTTGGTCTGTGCTTTCTGAGAAGGTAAATATATGTGTAACCAATATTTTACTTTGTGATTATCTGCTTTAATTATAGCAGTTAATGCATCTAAATATGTGGCTCATCCATGCAACATACTGCATTCAGAAAGAACCTAGAGTTCAAAACAATGGGCCCTGTGGTATCACCAGAACTTTTCTGCAAGTCCTGATTGGGGAGGAAATTTGGTATAGTAGATGTGCCCTGAAGCTACATTTTTCTTAATAAGTACATCCTTTTACATATTATAGGATTGCTGGGAATGCTTTTGAGGTTCCTATTAAAGATTATTATCTTTAGTTCCCTTATTAGGGAACTAAGTCACCTTCATTATTATAATTAGTCTAGGTTCTACATTTTTTTCTAGGTGAAAAAATCAAATCTCAGGAATTCAGGTGACCAGTACAAAGTCAAATAATTTACATGTAACATAGCTAGCACCTGACTCTACTATTATTATTTTTGTTTGCTGTGCTAAGTAACCCCTCTCTGTATTATGAAATGAATTAATAGGAGAAATTGAAATAACACTCGGAGCATTTGTTATGTGGCAGTTGGACCCATGCAATATTGCCAAATCCAGTCAAAATCTGTTTTTAACATCTGTCTTTGTTCTCTCCTTTGTTTTCTCTTGGGGACCAGCATTTTTTCACATTACTTGTGCACAGAGCCCCATCTAGTGGTATAGTGATGTAGCCATAGTTTTATAATTCCTGTGTTAAAAGTAAAAACCCCTAGATTAGGTCTCATATAGGGTGGAATTATTGTTTTATAGTCTAGAAATAAATTTATTAAAAAGTGATAATGTATTTGATAGATCCAGCAAAAAGTATAGTATATAAAACTCGTTTGTTTTGTAATTATGACTCAAAATACTTAGTGATAAAAAATGATAGGAATTTTTAAATTTGCCAGTTATATACTAGTGTTTACATAGACCCAGAGGTGAGGAACCAGCTATTTTTATATACAATTCTAAAATTTTATTTATTTTTTCTTTTTAAATGTAGTTCTTTTTTTCTCATTAATTTTTGGACAATATATGGTCTCTCCCCTCAGTGTGAGGGACCAGCATTTTTAAATAAGTTAAGAGTATTACTTCATTGCAGTTAGTAAGTGACAATTATAAAAATTATTTAGATTAAAAATTAGACTGAACAGCATATTCTCCTATACACTAAGGCATTAACTTCATAGAGATAAGACTATTATTTTGTATTGAATATGTCCAGAGAGAGTTATTTCCAATAAGGAAAAACCAATGATTGCTTTTAAAATGATTGCTAACTATATTGTAGAAATTGAGTGCTGAAAATTTTGAATTCTAACCTTATTCTGGTCAAAGGATATATAAAATAAAGTTTCTGATGAATTTCAGAATATCTGAATCAAAAACTTGGACTTTGGAATCACTTGTTGCAAAAATGATTTGAAATAATTTTCTCCTGTTGAGAAATACGTTATGTCTTACAGTCACAGTTTTGTGAGTTTTAGAGAATGTCTCAGTGCTTCATAATTCTCTGTTGACTTCTGTCCTAAAAGACTTATTATGTTAATTTGAATCATACAACTAAAGATGAGTCTTTTTGAGGGTAGAATGAATTATTTTTTAAAAAATGGTATCAACCATGAGCATAATTCTGCCTTTAGTTTAATGAGTTTGATTATCTGTGGGGTTTTGTTTTTATGTAGAAGAACTAGGATGTAGGCCAGACATGCAGAGATGGGTGAGAGGATTCACCAGAGAGAGAATGGGGAGCAAAGCAGGTGGATTTTACTGAAATACACTGCTAAGGGGAGCAGCAGGCGAGACATGAGAGGCATCCTGCCGATATGTGGGTTAGCTACTTGGCTGGGGATTGAACTCATGCCGTAGTGGTGATCGCGCTGAGACTTAACCCTAAGCCACCAGGGAGGCCCATGTGGGTTTTTTTTTTTTAAAAATTGGAATATTGGTTAAAAGAAAAAAGCAAACATAATTTTAAGTTTTCCTGATAGATTTTTTTTTTAAAGATTTATTTATTTATTTATCTATTTAATTTGTTTATATAAGCACTGGGTATAGTCAGAAGCGCGGGAGGGTGAGAGAATTCACCAGAGCCAGAGCGGGGAGCAGAGCAGGCAGAAGGACCGAAGTACACTGCTGAGGGGAGCAGCGGGCGGCAGGAGAGGTCTGCGCGCCATGCGGGACCCTCCTCCGGTGGCCAGGGAACAGCCAGGGATCGAACCGGCGCCACAGAGGCTGTGGGCAGCTTCGCAACCCAGCACTCAACCGCTGCGCCACCGGGGAGGCCCTTTCCTGATAGATTTTTTTTAAAAGACTGAATGAACCCTTCAAAATCATCCCTCGAGTAGCCATTTGGAGTTATCAGAATCAAGCAAATGTGTATATTTTTTCCATGGTGTGACTTAGTTTTAAGTCAAAGTTAGAGTTTGTACTGCAGGTGCCTCTTAAAAAACTGTGTTTTCAGAAAAATATCGGATGGTTTCACTTATAGCAAGGATATAGGGGAACCAAATAAGACATCATTGTAAAAAATAACAGTACAAAACACAACAAAGCAAAAACAGACAATTATAAATCAGAGACATCCTGCAAGGGAGGAGGAGGGAGAGGGATCAGAGTGAGGGCGGGAGGAGCACAGGGGACTGAGGTGATGGTGCGAGGGTGCATTGGTGAAGTTAACTCTGAGGGGACTATACCTGAGGGGGTGGGGGGAAGCAAATATTGTTTAAAAATGAACAATGATATAAAAAAATAAAAAACTGTTTTCTAGAATAAGACATTGAAAGGCACAGTAAATATCCATTTTATAGAAATAAGAACATAAATTCATGATCTTACATTGCAAGAGAAGTTTGAAATTTGGTATCTTTTAAAGTATTATTGGTCATAATCATCCTTTATTTGATCTGTAGTTTATGGTCAAAATGCAGAGAAACTTTACAATTACTAGTATTATGTAATTTCCAGGCATGAACTCAGATAAAGAATGGTGTCTTCTTGTATGGTTGTGCTATACACGATAGAATTTGATTGGCAATCTGTGTTATTTCATTGTTATTATACAGATCAAGGGCTCTCTTGCTCTTATTTTTTTTTTGTCTGGATCACTCTGAGTTATCCACTTTCCTATTCTTTTGCTTCCAGTCACATGATATTTGATAAATATGAGATACTGGATTTCAAAAATACCTTTTTAACATAAATTTTACATATTGTAGTTTATTTTTTAAAAATAATTTACCTTACAATGCTATTTGGAATCTGCAAATTCACTTAGCAGTAAGTGAGATAAAAAAGGAAATGGTTGATTTTTTTGATAAACTGTTTTCAGTAACTATTACACAAACTAAAAATTAACACATGTAAGCTGATACTATCTTGCAGATGTTATTTCCTATATAACGTGTTTTGGACATAATCAGGTGCTGAAATATGTCCATGACATGTGTATGGTAGGATTTGCTGCTTGTTAGTACCGTTGTGGGGGAAGCAGTGAGTAGAATATTTAACATATGAATTTTGTAGAAAATTCAGGATTTAAAACTGGCATTGCTATGTTACTATATTCCTTTTCTATTCAATATTGTTTGTTTTTCTGTTTTTAGAGGGTTTTCTCTAACTTCTTGTTCTTGACATTGGAGGCCTTAATTCTAGGAGGTTAAGAAGATATAGTGTAAATAGAATAGTAAATCTTTGTAGAAAAAGAGTTGTGGATTCTTAATTGGGATCGTAATAAAAATGTAGAGGTCAAGAAAAGTGGGTGATTAATATTTAAATTAGAAGTTTATTTTCCAAACACACTAGGCTTAATGTTGAGCATAATAAATTGAGTCTACTATTCTTTTCATACAGATTTTGGACATCTGCCACTTTGTCAAATCAGATTGTTTATTTCTAATGAAACTAATGAAACAGATGTCAGATGGCTAATTACAGTAGGAGAGAAAAGCTAACAAAAGATAGAGATCAAGAACTTGGCCTTGTTATTTGAATATCATGAAGTTTCATTATCTAGGATCTGTTTTGAGCCATCAAATGCGGTGATACCACTGTTAATGAATATATTGATGGCACTGCACTACAGCTTTTTGAAATAAAGGGTTAAAATATGTGTATGTCTTATAAAATATATTCCATTACTATTCTGAATGGAAACATAAATAGCTATAACAAATTCCTGTAAGAATTCATTTTAATTCTTGGTTTTCATCAAGTGACATAACTAGAAGTGTGTGTGTGTTTTGCATCTGTTTGCTGTGGCTTTTGCTTATGCTCATTTACAATGTGTTATAAAAGGGCTGCTGAAAAGGCACAGGTGTCCATATGCACAGAGCAGCACTGATGATACCTGAGAGATAGTCTTTGCCAGTTTTGTACTTGCAACCCTTTCTGTCTGTTCAACAGTCTTTTGTAAATTATTAGAGGTAGCCTGGTTGAATGTACAAGTCAGAAAGTGTTACAGGGCAAAAGGAGGCACCCCAAAACCCTCAAACCTGCCTGCTCTAAATAGGTTCTGCTATCCGCTGCATCAAGACAAAACATGTAAGACCTTTAATGGAAAGGAACTTTAATACAATTAGTGTACAACAAAGAAAAGAGAAAAAATGTAGTTTCTGAATCAAGCTCCCAAAGTTACCCATCCCCTGGTGGGTAAAAGTCCAGCCAAACAGGCTTGGCCAAAAGCAAGGCCTGAAAGCCTGACACAAGTCTAAAGCACCTTCCAGCAGGGACCCATAGAAAGGGGTCAGAAAAAGCCAGAGAAGTCTGGAAGGAAAAGAGCAATATCAAAAACCAAGATAAAAGCTGCCATTATTAACATCCCCACAGGTGTCTCATCCACATCTGTTTCAACTAGTTCAGGACCAAGAAGCAAGCACAGTTTTTTTTTACATGTCTCTCTGCTCCTTGTGCCTTCAGGTCTCCTGGCTCTCCATCCTGCTTCCTTACCTCTCCAGTCTCTTTTCCAACTTCTCTTCCCTCCTCAGCTCCACCCTCCCTTGGGTGGGGGAGAGAACCTGGCACCTCCCCTTTTCCTGGGGACCACCCTCCTTACAAAAGGAGATAGCTACCAAATCCAAGCTACTCCATATTAACAGAAGAATTTTTGAGCAAGTCAGTTTCTCTGAGTTTTTAATTTCCTACTCTAAAGTGGGATAAAAATAGTGATATCTACTCTAAGTATAGGTTTTCTACCTAAAGCAATAAATATATCAAGTGATAAAGTAGAGCTTTTCCTTTCTTCTTAATTAAGATTCTTCAGTTATCTTCTCTAGTGTAATTGTTATTTATCTTGAGATTCTATCCTTTCTATTCTGTTTTCCTCCCTTCCTAATCTTTTGGTATTAAGGTGTGCTTCCTTTTACAAAATAATGCTGAAAAAGTAAATGGTAATGGTTTTTAACACAAAGTGTTCCTAACACTTTACTTACTTTTTGTAAAATACCTTGTTTAATTGTCTCATAAAATCCAAAGGCTTGGAAATCTCACTTTGTACTGTGTATCTTAATTTCTTAGTGTATAATGACTGTGCCTAATCAAGGCATTGCCTACCAACAGATTGATATCCTTAGGCATTTTTATACATAGATTCTCTGGTGAGTAAAGTTAAATGTCTGCCATTCTTCAGTTTGTAGCCAGTTAGACGGTAGGTTAATTTGTAGTTTTACCTAACCAAAGGTACTTTGAAAGTACCTTTATTTCTCTTTGATGGATTTCTAGGAAATTGTAGTACAATAAGATGTATTTAAAATATATACATATATAATTCCATTTTAAAGGACTTTGCTCATCTTTAGGTTCTTTGAATGCCCATAGGTTATTATGTTTGTTAATATTTTGCCAACAAAATGTGGGATTGTGACTCAAATTAATTTCTAGTTGGGGGCCTCCCCAGTGGTGCAGCGGTTGAGCACTGGGTTGCGAGGCTGCCTGCGGCCTGTGCAGCGCTGGTTCGATCCCCAGCCTCTGGGTTAGGGTCCCACATGGCCGCAGACCTTTACTGCTGCCCGCTGCTCCCCTCAGCAGTCACTCTGCCTGTTCTGCTCTCCGCTCTGGCTCTGGTGAGTTCTCTCACCCTCCCGCACTTCTGACTGTATCCAGTATAAATAAATCTAAAAAAAAAAAAAAAAAAAAAATTTCTAGTTCGTAAAATTCTAGATAAATGACTAATATATATATGAGGCATAATTATTGCACAATTGAGATTCAGAGGTTTTAAAGAGATCATGTGGACCATTCTATGTTATAGAAGAGGCAGCAAGACTAAAGATGTTGTCTGCATAGCTGGGAAACAATAATGCTAAGAAAAATGAAGTCTTTTTTATAAAATGAGGGAATCTTTAAAGTTGAAATTTTCAATTCCATCATAATATAGCTTATTTTGTTTTGTTTTGAATTTAATTTTTATATTCCCCATACAATTGCAACCCCCTTATTTTGACCCCAATCCCTCCTTACCTCCTCCCCCCCATAATGTATCTCTGGTTCATAATTGTTTGTTGATTATGATTTTCACTTTTTTATAGTTATTCTTTTTCCTGGTCCCTTATTTAGGTTTTCTAGATTTCTGCTATGAGTGAGACCATCCGGTATTTTTCTTTTTCTTTCTGGCTTATTTCGCTGAGCATGATCCCTTCTAGTTCCATCCATGTTGCTGCAAATTGCATGTGTTTATCTTTTTTGAAGGCTGAATAATATTCCATGGTGTATATGTACCACATCTTCTTGATCCATTCATCTATTTTTGGGCATTTGGGTTGTTTCCAAAGCTTAGCTATTGTAAATAGTGCTGCTGTAAACATAGGGATGCAGGTGCTCTTCGGAATTGATGTTTCTGTGTCCTTTGGGTAAATACCTAGGAGTGGAATAGCTGGATCATGTGGAAGCTCTATCAGTATAGCTTATTTTGAATAAATTGATAGATCAACTTCCTCCATTAAAATGGTAAATATTTTATTAACTAGTGTTTATTTGTAATGCAAATCATTAAAAAAAATTACAGGCCATGGGGCAATGGACATAATTTCAAAATAATCACCTGTGTTCCTGTGTATTTTCCTGTGACACATGCAGTTCACTTTTTCTTTTTTTTTTAAAGATTTATTTATGCATACAGACCAGAGGTGTGGGGCATGAGAGGATTCACCAGAGATAGAGTGGGGAACCGAACAGGCAGACTGACTGAAATACACTGTTGAGGGCAGCAGTGGGCAAGTCAGGAGAGGTCTGCTGTGCCATGTGGGTAGCTCCCTGGTCAGGGATCGAACTCATGCTGCAGTAGCTGCAAATTGCTTCATAGGTTGCGTCTTAACTGCTTGCACCACCAGGGAGGCCCAGCAGTTCACCTTTAAATATATATGTTTACACATTTTCCCTCAACTTTTGCATCTTTCACGCAAATGTTTACCCAGATAATACTTACCTGAGATTTATTATGAACCCAGTACAGTCATAATTTTTAAGAACTGCATACTTTCAGGCCTCCCTGGTGTCGTAAGAGGTCAGGTCTCAGCACTATCAAGCTATCGTCAGCCACTGCAGCACGAGTTCGATCCCTAGCCGGGGAGTTAACCCATGTGGCCAGCAGACCTCTCCTGTTTCACCCTCTGCTCCCCTCAACAGTGTTTTTTAGTCTATCCTCCTGTTCTGCTCCCACTCTGTCTCTGGTGAGTCCTCTGTGCTGCACCCTCCCCCCCTTATCTCTGGCCTACACTCCAGCTCTATGCAGAAATAAATAAAATAAATCTTTGAAAAGAGAAGAACTTTATACTTTAATAGTATTTTCTAGTTTTCAATAATAATTTAGTAATTAAGAAGACGGTGACTATGATTTAAAATTTCTTTATAGATTTTTTTATGACTATTGAATAAATACATGCGCATTATAAAACAGCACAAAATTAATATAACTTTGAAAGTGAAAGGGAGCTCAGTCTTATTTTAGATAACTCACAGTCATATTAACAGGCTAAGTTATACCTTTAGATTTGCCAAAAAAAAAATGCACATGCACACATTTCTATTTTTAACAAAGTTTAACTATAGAGCACATATTTTTATAATTATTTTTTTTATTTGTAATCTTTTTTTTTAAGATTTATTTATTTTATTTATACAAGCACTGGGTATAGTCAGAAATGCTGGAGGGTGAGAGAACCCAACAGAGCCAGAGTGGGGAGCAGAGCAGGCAGAAGGACCGAAGCACACTGCTGAGGGGAGCAGCGGGCGGCAGGAGAGGTCTGCGCTCCATGTGGGACCTTCCTCCGGTGGCCGGGGAGCAGCTGGGGATTGAACCGGTGCTGCAGAGGCTGCGTGCAGCTTCGCAACCCAGTGCTCAACTGCTGCTCCACTGGGGAGGCCCCTATTTGTAATCTCAATTAGTAAAACCTTATGACTCTGTGACTGTATATTATATATGCATTTGTGTGTATAGTTTGTGTATGTGTATCCACCTGAAACTATATCAGTTAATCCAAATATACCCATACTTAAAAATCTGGTAAATTGGCCAATGTGATAGTTTTAATCTTATTCTCTGGCACTTTACTGTAAAAATATTCTGCCATATTTTGTACTAACAGATTATTCTGAAATACAAATGTACATAAATGCAAGGTAAATATATATGAAAAGAAGAGAAAGATAAATGGGAGGGACTTTTTTCCTGTGTAATCTCTTACCTGATTTCTATTTATTTGTCATATAAAATTTTGAAGAAGTCATACATCTATGTAGATACACGTTGATACAATGAAGTAAACAGTTTTATAAATATTCATTCAACTTATATTTTTTGTAAAACTTCTTTAACTTAAGCTTTCATGTAGAAAGTAATTAGTATAGATTTCTGAAAGATTTACTTCAAAACAGTTTAGCTAATTTATGTATTTCCAAATTGTGAGCATCAGTATTTACTTTGAGTCTTAAAAGATTTAAAGTTAGAAATAATGATTCATATGCCTGTTGCAGGATCTGAGATTCTGAATTTCTATGAAATTCCCTGTCAATGCCTATATATTGCTGGTCTATGGACTGTACTTTGAATTGAAAGCTTTGAATCAAAAGTCAGTGGACTTTTTTCTGTAGGGAACTAAGTGGTAAGTATTTTTAGCTTTGTGGGCCATATGGTCTCTTGTCACAATTCCTCAACTCTGTCATTATGGATAATGTATAAAAAGATGAATGAGGTTATGTTCCAATAAAAAGAAACAGGAGGCAGGGCGGGCATATCATAGTTTCCCAACCGCTGCTTTAGGAGACTACTCATATATTGATTATGAATGATAGGATAGGGTGTTCAGATAGTTCCATTTTAATTGATTAGGTGTATAGCCTTAAGGATAGAACACATTCCTAAAAAGTTACATTTTCATCATGAAACACAAATACTTCATATCTAATTAATACTAACATTTACTGATATCTGAGTATTCAGGATAAAAGATAAAAAGTAGTAATGACTACTTGAGGCATCTCTTCCTGCCCGCTTGTGTCTATGCAACTGTCTTTCACTTTTCTGGTCTTTTTTAAAATAAACTTGTTCTTTAAATATATTTTTTAAAAAAAGACTATTTGAATAATCAAGAAAAGCTTATAACCTTATAGCAAAATAAGACATTTGTAAACCCTTTTTAAAAATTTGTTCCTTTTAGTTTTGAGTCTACCAGTGACTTCCTTGACAAGTCTGAGAAGTGTTTTTTAGGGTTAACAAATACTGTAGGAGAAAGGTTAATAGCAAGGAAATAATTTTTTTTTTTTTTTTGGTGGGACCCTCGCCAGTGGCCAGGGATCGAACTGGCGCTGCAGAGGCTGTGGGCAGCCTCGCAACCCAGCGCTCAACCGCTGCGCCACCAGGGGAGGTCCAGCAAGGAAATAATTTTAATTGAAATTTAAAAGTAGGAAAGCCAAAGTAAATACCTCACATTTGTCACAATTGTCTTATAGTGAACTTAAATGAACTTAGTGAACTTAGTGAACTTTTACAAGATTTAGTATAAAAAACTATGAGGTGTCTGCCTTATAAAATTTCGAAGTTATAAAAAGGTCAAGTAGGAGAGCAAGCCCAGAACAGAGCTAGTGAAATGCTAAAATAGCAGAAGACCTAAAATTCATTCTAAAATAGACCAGGCCCTATTGTATAAAGAGAATAATGAGGCAGAGTTGAATCATCCAGACTAAAATATGAATAACTTGGAGTTCGAATCATTGTAATCTGAGTTAGTATTTTAGCTAATGTTATCCATCTGTCTACATTCTTCTACCTTTTTTCCCTATAACTATTCCTAATCTTCATCCCATTACTCCTATTTATAATGGACTTCACTGTCAGTTTCAGTGAAAAATCATTTCAAGAGAAACTCCTGCATCTTCCTTCACCCATTCCACTACACATTTGTATCCATATTCATCAATCTATTATTCCTCTTATCGCAGAGGATGAAGGTTTTGTCACCTTATTTTTTGTTTGCTATGATCTAGAGCCCACTCCCACAATGCCTTTTTTTTCCCCACATATTTTCAACCTCTTTGTATCAACTTGTTAGGATACATTTTTTAACTGAAGTAACATTGGTTTATGACATTACAGAGGTTTCAGATATACAGCATTATAATTTTGTGTAGACTATATTATAATCACCACCAGATGTCTAAAGTATCCTTGCTAGGATATTTGTAAAACTTTCAAGTTTCTCCTGTGTTAGAGGGAAAAGTCCTAGTTCTTCTTCATGTTTTTAGCATGTTGGAAGACTGGAGAAGCAATTGTTCTTTTTCTCGTAGTAACTGCAGTTGCTACTACTCTTACACTAAACAATTTTCTCCTTCGATTTCATTAGGGACCGCTTAATTTCAAAATTTAATGTTCATTTTTCAGTCTATTATTTGAAATGGTTTATAATTCCTTTTCAACATGCTTTTCTTTTTTAATTTCTGTCACACCAAAAGTTTATTTATTTTTTTATAGCTATCGGATTACTACTACTCAGATGTGGAATTCCTTTTCTTAAGCTGCTGCTTACTGGCTAAAGATTTTCAAGTCTAGCTTTCTTTTTTTAAGATTTTATTTTTTATTTATAAAAGAGCTGGGGTACATGCCAGAGGTGTGGGAGGGTGATCTCTCACCCTCCAGGACAGAGCGGGGAGCAGAACAGGCAGATGGACCGAAAGCATTGCTGAGGGGAGCAGTGGGCAAGACAGGAGAGGTCTGCTGCGCCTTGTCTGCAGATTTCCCTGGCTGAGCGGAAATCGAACCTGTGCCGCAGAGGCTGCGGACAGCTTCAGGGCGCTACATTCAACTCGCTGTGCCACCGGGGAGTCCCTCAAGTCTAGCTTTTTCTTGAACCTCTCTCTGGGATCCTCCCTTTTGGTTTTCATTTGTATTTCCTGTTGGTTGCTAGTAATTTTTATTTTTGTGTCTCACAGGTATTTCCAGTTTAGCATATTTAAAATTAACTTCATTTTTTTTCCTCTTCCCACCAACCTGTTTCTTCTCTGAGCTTCATTGTCTTGGTGAATGATAATTCATCCAACCAGTAACTCAAGGGAGAAATCTGGCAGCACTACCTTGTGTTATTCCTCCATTAGTAATTCTGACTAGCCAAGGACACCACCAAAAGCTGACATTTATTGTGTTAATTGAGTTTGTGTTTGATACTAGATACTGCTAAATAAGTACTTGTTAATATAAATCTCATTTAGTCATCACAGGAACAACAAAGGAGGGGATTTTATCTCTTTAAGGTGGAGAATTAGATTTTCAGATAGGTAAAAAGTAGAGAGCCATGATAAACTCCATTAGAAAGCGATTAGGTTTGTCTGTCCTTTATATACTAATGTAACAAACTCTTGACCACTTTCTCTATTCCCCGTTATCTTTTGTTTTTCCATAAACTTATTTGTTGAGAACTCTGAATTCCTTATGCACAATCTTAGGTCAGGTATTAACTCTTTAAAATCTCTCTAAGCTGATTGGTGCTTTTATGTTACAATAATGTTGCCTGCAAAACTTGAATATTTACCACACTATGTACTGATTCTTGCTCACTTATTTTTCACATATAGTGCCTGATATAGAGAATTTATTTTGTAAGTTTTGGTGTAGTAAAAGAATAAAAAGAGAATTGAGAAAATTATGAAGAACCTTAGAATATAAAGTAAGGGGCAAATATAATGTATGTTGTATTTTCCTAAAGAGAGCAAAGAGATGAAATCAGGGAGCAATGCTTTCTCTTTGAAAATCTAAATAACCCTTAACACTGGTAAAGTTAATTGTAACACACACAGCTTCATCCTTTCTACCAAATTATAAGTACTTTTTAAGACAAAAGAATACAAAAGAAATCCTGTCTTTTTTGTGTTTATGGAAGATAGAAAAGGAAATGTTTTTTAACGAAATGAAATATGATGTTTAGTGTTTTCAAATTTTGGATCTTGGATTAAGAACTTTTTATTACAGATAGAGAAATGATAGTTATTTCAACCAAAACTCACACAGCTTAAAATTTTACAGGATTGGAGATTTCTTGACTAGGGGAAGGATGGAAAATTAAAGGCATTTTGCATGTGTGAAGGGGAAGTAGATTAGTACTAACTCATCCTGTCTCCCACTGAGCCAGTCAGACACAAATAAATAGCCATTTGGTTCTTATTGTAAGATCTTAATATAACTTTTTATTCTGGCAGGCCCAGAGAGCAAGATTTTTAGAGCAAATTCAGTTGGCAGTGAAATTACTGTTTTAAATTGCAGGAACTCTGTCACAAAAGCATGTCTGAATGTGGGTATGTAAATAGGGAAAAGAAAAGAATTAATACAGGAATGAAGTCTTCAAGAGAGTGAAGTCCAGTATGTGTTAGAGATTCAGTTCAGTCAACCAAGGTTAGAGCATAAACAATAAACAGAGTAAAACATAGAGTGAGAACTGTTTGCATCTGTTGGCCTCAGTCTTAAATTAAAAAAGGAAATTTATGTGAACCTTTTGGCAATGGCTTCAGGCTTCAGTGCTTCAATTTATTGTTCAGAAGAAAGTTGGTTACTTAAATTATCATAGTAATTGAACTCATTTGAATCTTAAATTTTAAATGTATTCTATTTCTGAAAAATGAAAATAATTGACATAATTCTTTTATGATAGTCACTTACAAGTTACTATTAAATATTAATGTATCTATATTGCTAGAAATTGTTTTTCCAAACTATAAAATCTGGATATAAATAGTGAAAGTCCTAAATTCTCTAGTGAATTATAAAGGGAGAAGTGATTATGAACTTACAGGAAGAGGAAGAGGATAATACCAATGTATATAATTCTTCCGTTTTCTTCTTCCATTTACCTCCTCGGTCTGTAGTATGTTATTGTTTGTTTCTTGTTTTGGATTTGGGATACATCTAGGTTTAGTTATTTTGATTAGAAGAAAGAATTGAAATAGAAAGGCGAAAGAATTCTTAAAAATCTTATCCATAGTTAAGCCCTTCCTGTATTATGTATGGACTAGCATTTTTTCATTGTCCACTATGTTCCAAACACTTGAACCTCATAACTTGGTAAGGGTAGAGTCTATTTTTCTTTCATTTGGGGAAGTTGAGGCTTAGAGGGGTCAAACACATTGTACCTTCATACTCCCTATAAGTGGCAAAGCTGGCTGTCAATCCCATTTCTAACTAAAGAGCTTAAACTTTACTAACAAGAACCACTTAAGTACTTCATTTTAAGATTCTTTTTTTATTGGGAAAGAGTTCTTTAAAACCAGAACAAAATAATACCTTTTCTGTAACTAATTCTTTAGGATATAGAAATAGCTCTATTATGAGAATTTTTTCCCCCAAATTATGTTTATTGATGTGTAAAGTAGGTTTGCATCTTGGTATCTGCTCCCAGGAGTTATAAATTCAAACCTCTACAAATGTATACTTTCATACCCTTTTAAAGTCCATAGTAGACTCTGTGATAAAACTATGAATAAAATAATGCACACTAGAGATTGTAGACCAGTAGGGTTTTTTTATTTTTAATTCATGCAAGACCAGTATGCGTGAATTACATATGCATATGAATTACATATGCATACAAACTAAAATTTAAAAAGAATTTATAATATACCACAGTGCCTTCTGGGCCTCACCTTGAGAGTGGACTAAGAATCTACAATCCCTGGAATTGAAGCTCTTTCCCCAGTTAACTTAAAAGTAATGAGCTTAATCTTATTTTTTGCTTCGTGTTTAATATAACCTGGGGGATCTCAAAATCAAAGGACTGGAAGTTAAACTGCTTGATCACCAATATCTCTTTGCTCTATATAAACATAATGATAGCTCTTTTGAAGATAAGATACATCTTGATTTCTCCACTGATAAAATGAAACCATTATTAGTAATAAGGAGAAAAGAACTTGAAAAGATATAATTGTTAGTTTTATTCCCACACACCTACACTTTCAAATGAATTTATTTCTGGATGCTAAATGTATTCCAATGTCTTTTTTATTTCTCGTTCTGTTTCCTTTTTAAAAATTACTTTGTTTTTTTACTATTTGATTTTTGAAAAACTTTCTTTGCTCGTTTTGCACATTTACTGTAGCAGATGAACTTAGTATCAAAGTGTTAGTTCATCACTGAAATAATCATTTTGCGCTACTATTGAGATGAGTACAGTATAGTAAACCCTTAGAAGATAGTTTTACAAATATCTTCTATTTGGGTTGTCTTTTCATTTTCTTTATAGTATCCTTTGAAACACAAAAGTTTTTAATTGATAAAGTTCACTTTATTCTTAGCTGCGAATGTTTTGGGTCACATGTCTAAGAAACCATTGCTTAATTCAAGGTTATGAAGATTTATAACTATGCTTCCTTTTAAGAGTTTTATATTTCTTACATTTTAGTTCTGGTGCATTTTGAGTTAATCTTTGTACATTGTGTAAGGTAAGAGGCCAAAATTCATTCTTTTGCATCCAGTTTTATCCCAGTACCATTTGTTGAAAAGAGTTTTTTTCCCCTATGAAATTATCTTATTATACCCTTGTCAGAAATGAATTATAGATGTGTTATTTCTTGACTCAGTTCTGTTCCATTGTTCTATGTGTCTATCCTTATGTCATTACCGCACTATTTAATTACTCTTGCTTTATATTGTGTTTGGAAATTGTGAAGTGTAAGCCCTCCAGTGTTGACTTATGCTGGACTGTTTTGATTATTGTCTTGCCTTACAAATTTTAGGGTCAGCTTGTCCATATCTCCAAAAATACAGTAGGAATTTTGAGCAATTGCATCAAACCTGTAGATCAACTTAGGGAGTATTACCATTTTAATAATATTCTCTTTAATTCCATGAATACAGGATAATAATTTACTTAGATCTTTTTCAGTAAAATTTTATGCTTATCTTCACAGGGACTTACAGATTATTGTTAGTTGCATTTCTAAAATTCTCTAGTGTTTCTTTGCTATTATTAGCATATCCAGCATAAATTTTAATTGGCTTGTATATAGAAAAGTTGTTGATTTCATCAAGAATAGACAAATAGACCAAATGAATAGAATTAATATCGCCAAAATAGACCCACACATACATAGTTAAGAATCTGTAACAATTCAATGAGGAAAAAAAAAATTTTTTTCTCCTAGTAAGTTGTGCTGAAACAGTTGGATAGCCATAAAAAATAAAATGAGCCATGCATGGTATCTTTTCATGCCATACATGAAAATAATATGTGATTAATTGTAGACTTAAGCACCAAAGGGAGAACAATAAAGCTTTTTATTGTAGTAGTCAAATATTTTTGGGAAAAAAAAGAGGAAAGTACCAACAATTAAAATATTAGTAAGTTGAGCATTTAAATTAAGAGTTTGTGTTCATCAAAAGACCTTATTTTAAGAGAGTAAAAAACACAATACAGGGCCTCCCCTGGTGGCGCAGGCGGTTGAGCGCCGTGCTGTGAAGCTATCCACAGCCTCTGCAGCGCCAGTTCGATCCCGGCCGACCAGCGAGGGTCCCACATGGTGCAGCAGACCTTTCCTGTCGCACCCGCTGCTCCCCTCAGCAGTGTATTTCATCACTCCGCCTGTTCTGTTCCTCACTCTGTCTCTGGTGAATCCTCTCACCCTCCTGCGCATCTGGCCTGTACCCCGATTCTTGTGTAAATAAATAAACTTTAAAAAAAAAAAGCACGCTACAAACAAATAGACATGATACCTATTTCTGAGAAAGGATTTGTATCTAGAATATGCAAAGAATGCAATAAATCAGTAGAAAAATGAACTAATGATGAAAAGAAATTTCAAAAAAGAATACATGAACAGGCAAGGAATGCAATAATCGTCAGAAAAATGAATACTAAAACCACAACAACATATTCTGCAGACCCAGTGAAAAGTATAAAAAACTGAATACCAGATGTTGGTGATAATATGGAACAACTGGAACTCTCAACACTGATGGTTGCAAGTGTAAAATAGTCAACTATTTTGGGAAATGTTTGATGCTTTCTAGTAAAGCCAGTATCTACTTCTACTTTATAACCCGGCAGTTCCACTTTTAGGATATATCCGAGAAAAGGAGTACAGATGCCCCATCACACACCAAAAAAGGTACATAGTATCATATTCATAATATCACAATAGGAGCCCCAAATGTTTCAATAAATAGAGTAGATAAATATATTTTGGTAAACTGCAGTACAGAAGAACTAATGTTAGATGCTACATGGATGAATCTCACATGTTGAAGGAAAGAATTCAGATACAGAAGAATACATGTGGTAGATGATCCCATGTAGATCGAATTTCAAGAGCAAATGAAATGAGTCATCTTGATAACTGACAGTATGTAGTGGTTATCTCAGTATTTGGGGGAGGAAAGTAGATATTGATAGGAGGAACAAAGGAACATTTTGTGGTGCTAGAATGTACAGATTTGATTTTACTAGTGAGTACATAACCGTATACACCATGGTGAAGATTCATTGATCTGTATACATGTTAGGCATTTGTACTTTATTATGTATACTTTAATATAAAAAGTAAATGCATAAACATAGAAATTGAGTAAAACAGATATCACATGCAGTCATTTTTTAACTCGGTAATTAGAGTTAGTATTGATACTCCCATAGCTCTTACTGCTCAGAAAATTCCTCAGGTCTTGGAAGCTTTGTGAGACATTTATCTTGGTCTTTTGAATGACCAAATATATAATTTCTCATCGGTCACAATATTGCCAGACCCAAGATGCCTTCAGTTTTTTAACAAGACCTCAAAGATCACAAGGGATGCACAGTAAAGAAAACCTACCAAAGGTTGTCTGTACCTTTTCCCAAAATGGATAATCATGTTGACTAACTTAAAAAGGAGCTATGAAATTAGTGGTTCTAACCCCCTTGCCTAGCAGGACATGGATGACTACCACTCCATTGTTACATGGTGTGTTTGAGATGGTTGAAAAGTAAGAACCTCTGCTCTGGAGCATTCCTTAATTGCCCTTAAAATTCCTTTGCCTCTTTTGGGGAGAGGGATTATTAACCGTTTGAGCATGTCTCAGTAAAATTTAACTGTACCAACACTGTAGTTAGTATAACTTCCTAAACTTTAAAGATAGATGGGAGGATGGAGTCACAAACCAATAAAAGACAACTTCTGAAATTCTGTTCTATAATTTACTTCATTTTGTGAATAGAAATTTAAATTTTCTTCACTTTTTCCCCATGAATGATAATGTTGATATAATTCAATTTTATGACTTCCTGTTCACTGATATGTGATATGTTTGAGGAATTTCTCCTTTTAAAGGGGCAAAGCAAATTAATACAACTAAGTAGATTAATGGTCAGTGACACATGAGAAGCATTTTAAACTAGTCCCTCGATGAGGAAAAGTTGAGTGGAAAGAGTCAGAATTATCATGGACACAGAGTCATCAGGAAGCATCAGGGTCTGGTCTCCAGTAGTCTTCTTTGAAGAGTGTTATTTTTTTTCACTCTCTGCACACAACTTGTGGGACTGAAATAATTATAATGAGCAGTTCTCCAAATGTTAATTTACATCTGAGTACCTGTCTGGCTTAGACTTATCCTCAGAAAAGGAAAAAAGGGCATGGGCAGGATGACCTTCTCATCCATGCCCTTTACTTTCAACCAGTGCAGCTCTCTAGATGGGCCCAGGTTTTATTGCTTGGTAAGGAGAAGAATTTGCTCCATCTCTGACACCAATTTAACACTACCTTCTTTTCTTTTTACTATGTCTTATACTTACCAGGATAAGCAAAGAATATTGCAGTACAGTTAGTGGAAAGAACTATAAGAAAGAAAATGTAAAATTGTTATGAGATAAAGGGAACAAAATGTCAAGGAAAATCTATAAACATAAGCTAGACAGCACTCATGGTAATCATAAAACAACAGAAATGTCTTTACTGTCTTTACTGATACTTAGGAACTTTCTGAAATGAGAACTGTAATATCTAACCTTATTTACAAATCACATGGAGGGTACAAACAGGATAAATACTTGAAGTAATATATATTTTAAGTTCTAAGTGAGAATAAGAGAATAGGGAAACAAGGCTAATTAATGAAAGAATGTGTAAGGTATAAGATTTATACCTTACACTTGGTCTATGGGTACACATAGTGACTATGAAGCGCAGTAAAGAAGTATGTGGCAACAAAAACCAACAAGTGGGACTGCTTGAACTAAAGAGCTTCTGCATGGCAAAAGAACCATCACAATGCAAAAGCAGCCTACTGAATGAGAAAATGTTTTCATTTTCAGGTCTTGTATCTTGTACTGGATTATTCAAAACACATGAACTCATGAAAATCAATAACAAAAAGCAAAGAGTATGATTAAAATATGTAGAGAGAATATTAGTTAATAGATATTTTTCCAAAGAAGACACATACATATATGGCCAATAGGTACATGAAACGATCTGAGAGTCCCTAATCGCCAGGAAATGCAAATAAGAACCACAATAAGCCATCACCTAATGTGTTAGAATGGCTATTATCGAAAGCATGAGACATAACAAGTGTTGGTAAGGATGTGGAGAAAAGGGAACTTTTGAGCATGGTTGGTGGAAATGTGAAGTGTGAAGGCCCTACAATCATAGGGCCTCCCGGTGGCGCAGCGGGTTGAGCGCAGCGCTGTGAAGCTGTCCACAGCCTCTGCAGCATGCATTCGATCCTGGCCAGCGGGCAAGAATCCCACGTGGCGCAGCAGACCTCTCCTGTCTTGCCTGCTGCTCCTCTCAGCCGTGTATTTCATCAGTCTGCCTGTTCTGTTCCCCGCTCTGTCTCTGGTGAATCCTTTCACCTTCCCGCACATCTGGCCTGTACCCTGGTTCTTGTATAAATAAATACATCTTTAAAAAATAATAAAAATACAATCATAGTTTGGACCATAGTTTGGACATGCTTCCCTATTTTTATTACAGCAATTTTATAATAGTCAAGGTTGGACACAACCTAAATGTCAATCGAGAGATAAGTGGATAAAGAAGATGTAGAAATGGAATATTCAGACACACAAAAGAAAGAAGTCTTGCCATTTATGACAACATGAATGGACCTTGACAGCATTATACTAAATGTAACAAGTCAGAAAGGAAGACAAATACCGTATGAGGTCATATGTGGAAACCAAAAAAAAAAAAAAGCTTGTGGCTACAGAGAATAGATTGATGGTTGGCAGAGGCAGAGTTGGGGAGGGGGTGGTGAGCAAAATGAGCAAAGGGGGTGAAAAGTACAAAGTTCCAGTTATAAAATAAGTCATGAGGATGTAATGTACAATATGGTGACCATAGCCAGTAAGTCTGTATTAGAAGTTACTAAAAGAGGGAATCTTAGAAGATTTCATTATAATAAAAAAAAATTGTACCTGTGTATAGGAATGGATGTTATGTAGACAAATTGTGGTAACTCTTTTACAGTTTACGCAAATAATGATTCATTATGTTGTACATCTGAAATGATTATATCTCAGTTATGCCTCAGTTAAAAAAATCTTAAGGGTTAAACTCAGCATTATGTTCTGAGTAATTAAATTAAAAAATTATTTTTGATAACCAGTAGTTTATGACGGAGAGCCAACTTGGAATTTAAGATCTTTCCATTACTAATCTCGCAGCTATCCAATATTCTTTTTTAACTTGTGTGTTAATTTGTGAAACATTTCCAGACTGTAAACATTTCAATAAAAACTGTTTCTGTTACACCAAATTACATTTCCTTTGTTTTTTTTTTTTTCCCTAGGAAACTGACGGGACATTCTTTCCACATGGGATATAGCATGGCAATTTTGAATGGCATTGTAGCTGCTCTTACTATAGCATGGTGCCTCATGTAAACCCACACTGAAAAAATATTCTTGGCAGAATGTATCTCTGATTACTTTGTAAGGGGGAAGAACATCATTGTCTACTCAGAAGACTGGAAAATCATACTGTTCATTGTGATTCAGCTTTGTGTCACATTGTCATCATTATGGAGGACCTTTTTAAAGCATTGTTAGGCATTGGGAATATCTGAGTATTAACTTTCAAATAATTTCTTAAAAGTGTAAGATGTTTACCTCATCTTTTTACTTTTGTATACATTGTCCTTATATGTTAGTAGAGAACATTTTAATGAAAAATTCAAAAACTTGAATACAATGCCTACTTTTGATGTATATACTACACTTTTGCTAAGATATACTGATACTACATTTAAGTGGAAATGGAAATACTTCTTATTTATTCATTATATTCAGAAAGAAAACAATGCCTACTACATTTTATAGGAGCTACTTTTAAATAAGAATATTTAGATTTTAATATTCATAGAATCAATAGAAGGTGTGTTTATATTTTTTAATGGGGCATAGTTCATTTTGTGTGTTACATATTTTCCTACTACATATCAAATTTGTATGTTTTTAAAATTGTTATATTTAGATAGGTGTAAATGTTATTTTTTATCTGGTGCAAACCTAATACCTACCATTTTTAGTTAAGGTTTTTGTCTTTTTTTAAAAAAGCACATTCTCCTTAGTTTAAAATTAAGAAAACTTATTTTTAAGAAAAAAAAATAACTGAAATAGTAAATTATTTAAGCCATTAAAATATTGAGGTTTGAAACTGTTCTTGTTTCTGTTTTCACAATTCCAAATATTTATCTTGGTGTGTTTATGGTTACTTCAACAAAATTGTTGTTACTTTGTTTTTAATAAAGACAAACATGAAGTTTTTATATTTAAAAATGCTTGAACTAGCCTTAGTGGCCAAAATAGAAAAAGCATTTTGATAATGTATATAGATATACATAATTTATTATATAGTTTCATGATTTTTCTATTTCACTGTTCTAATTGTAATGTTACTTTTTCCCCCCACAGTACTAAAGCTTAGTTGTTCCCACTTCCTTTCTAAATACCTGCTTAGACAGTCACCTCAATTTTAGAAAGATTGTCTGTGTAGAATGCTGTTTTCCCAGGCTATTGAAAAAATTACATTAGGAAAACATTGTATAGCAAAACTGCTTATTCAGGCTAAATGGGAAATGAATATGTGCAGTATGTTCCTGTTATCTGCTGAGTGTTGTTACTGAGTAAATAATTTAATACGGTTTGTAAAACTCTTCACATTTTTTTCCAGTTCAAAAACCTTTCACAGGAAATGAAAAATGCTGCTTCATTTAAAATTATCTGCTGTGATAATTCATATATAATTCCAAGGCTTAGGTATTCTTCCCAGAATTGTTGAATATATTTTCACCCTGCATTCCTCCCCCTTTGGCTCTTCTCAAAAGAAGGTGCAAGTAACAAAATCAGTATTCTTTCCAGCCCTCCGAATCCCTTCTCCCTGAATTTGGGTAACTTGTTTCAGATTTTTTGTCTTATGACTAAGAACCATAATACGCTAGAATCTCTGTATATAGAACTTCTGTATATAACTATACAATATAGATACATATAGAAATGTATTTGTAAGATAGTCCTTCAGTACTATTACTCTCCTTTTCTGGGAAATTCCTCTTTCTGGTCTAACAAAGAATCCAAATACTAACCATCCTACTTCCTAGCAGTATAATTGGTTGAGGATAGGTACTTAACCAGAGATGGGCTAATTCTAGTTTCTCATCTCACCTGGCTATAGTGATTACAACAGGAATAGAAACATGACTCAAGTCAGGCCATTTCATAGAATTTTTTTAAATTTGAAATTGCTGTATTGAAGCTGGAAAGATGCAAGCCCAGGAGATGCTGGTATCCAGGGTGTGAACAGTGGGAAAGAATAAGGTCGGCATGGATACTGGTAATGACCTTTCTCCAGTCCCTGAAGCCCAGTAGTGACCTTGTAATTCTTGAAGTTTAGGTTATGCAACGCAATAAATTCTCCCTTTGGCCTCTGCTTTTCATATTGATTTTTATAATTTCAAAAAAAAAATGGAGTCAAGCTGAGTTTATCGGTAGCAGCTGTACTCCATCTCTGAGACTGACTCAGGTGATGTCATCTCTTTGCATATAGCTTAAAACATTCCATTCAGTTACTTGTGAAGGATACACAGGGAGTGTATAGTTTCAGTGATCTCAGAAGAGTTTTGGAATAAAACTAGTTATTAATATTTATTATTTGGTCAGAAACTTAGGTCAAAGTTAAATATTTGTTATTAAAAGTTATTAAAAGATTTAGTTATTTAAGTTATTAAAAGATTTAGTTATTAATAGATATAACTTCAGATATAATTAAATAGGATGAGTTTTAAATAGTGTATTAATAACAGTGCTGCTCAGTTTCCATACCTGTATACTTGGAATAACTTCACAAAAATACTTAAATTTAGCGTCAATGAAAACAATACATGTCAGAATTTATAGGCTGTTAGGTAAAACACTGTAAAGGAAATTTGTAATTTCAAATACATTCATCACAACACTAAATCAAAAGTTAGGATGCTGATCAAAAGTTAGAATGCAAAGCAAAAGTGTTATAGGACAGGGAGAGGGGCAGCCCAAACCCCGCAAACCTGCCTATTCTACATGGGTTCTGCCGTCCGCCGCATCAACACAAAACATATGAGACTTTAATGGGAAGGAACTTTAATAAAATTAGGAAACAATACAGGTAAGGCAAAGAGTTTAGTTTTTAAATGAAGCACCCAAAGTTACCCATCCCCTCGTGGGTAAAAGTCCATCCATATGGGATCGGCCCAGAACAAGGCCCCAAAGCCTGCCACAAGTCTAAAGCATCTTCCAGTGGGGACCCACAGAAAAGGGTCAGAAACAACCAGACAAGCCCGGAAGGAAAAGAGCAAAATCAACATCAAGATAAAAGCTGCCATTGTCACCTCCCCACGGGTCTCACCCACATCTGTGTCACCCAGTCCACGACCAAAAGACAAGCTGTTTATTCACGTGTCTCTAGGCTCTATGCGCCTCCTCCAGGTCTCCTGGCTCCATCCTGCTTCCTTCCTCAGTCTCTTCTGCAGCTTCTCCTCTTCCTGCTCAGCTCCACCCTCCCTTGGGTGGGGCAGGGAACCTCCCCCTTTCCTGGGGAGCACCCTGTTACAAAAGCAGCAGAACAAATCCCTAAGACAAGAAAGATTGGAAATAGGAAGGGTAAGGATACACCGGAAAACAACATTAAAAGAATAGAGACACAACATCTGCCCTAGTCGACTTGGACTGCTTTAACAAATTGCCACAGATGGGGTGGCTTAACCAACAATTGTTTCTCACAGTTCTCATGGCTGCAAGTTCCAAGTTAGAATGGGAACATGGTCCATTCCCTTGAAGACCCTCTGATTTACAGTCATCCATCATGTATCCTCACTTGGAGAAGGAGAGAATTAACTCTTTTTTTTTTTTTTTTTTTTAGTCTTTCTATTCTGTATTCTTTTTTTTTTTAAATAATAAATTTTATTTTTATATTCCCCCATACGATTGCAAACGCCCCATTCTGACCCCAATCCTTCCCCTCCCGCCCCCCACCCCCCAAAAAGTGTCTCTGGTTCATAGTTTTCTGTTGATTTTGATTTTCACTTTCTTATATTCATTTTCCTGGTCCCTTATTTAAGTTCTCTAGATTCCTGCTATGAGTGAGACCATCCGGTATTTTTCTTTTTCTTTTTGGCTTATTTCGCTGAGCATGATCCCTTCCAGCGCCATCCATGTTGCTGCAAATTGCATGTGTTTATCTTTTTTGAATGCTGAGTAATATTCCATGGTATATATGTACCACATCTTCTTGATCCAGTCATCTATTTTTGGGCATTTGGGTTGTTTCCAAAGCTTAGCTATTGTAAACAGTGCTGCTATAAACATAGGGGTGCAGGTGCTCTTTGGAATTGATGTTTCTGTGTCCTTTGGGTAAATACCTAGGAGTGGAATTGCTGGATCATATGGAAGCTCTTAACAAGGATACTAATTTCATCTTGGGGATGCCACCATTATGACCTATATACCTCATAAAGACCCCACCTCTAAACATCTTACTGGCATAAGAGTTTTAATAATTGAATTGGGGGAGGGGGTACAAACATGAAACTCTTAACATTATTGTCTGTGTTAGGGGGGAATTTCCCCATTCCATCTGAGTTCTTTTAAGACTGGATGAATGAACAAATGACCATCAGCTTTGTAGGAAAAAAGCCTCAAATAACATACATGTGGAGAATGTACATGGTTGTAAATCCTGAAGAATAATTGGAGGGTATGGGGAATATTTATTCTACATTTAATGTAGAATGAGCATCAAAGGGGTGGGGGAAACTTTACCTGAAAATAAAGATGAGAGTCACACCAGAGGACATGTAGACTGATAACAACTGGATGAACACCCTCCAACTTCATTCTTACAGGTCATAAAAGGGCAGGGAGAGCAGTATTGTTTCTCTGATTAGGAAAAGAGCAGAAGCTTAGAACTGATAACTGATTAGGGAAGGACAAGCACCTCAGCCTCAAAGGATTTCATTGCTCTTCCAAAATACTCTGATGCCAGAGTGGGGTATAGAGACCACTTCTGAAAATCTTGGGGTGGTCTGATTTGAGCACTTATAGTATCCAATAACAAAAATACATTCTGTTGGTTAAATTGAGGTTCTATAATTTGAACAACAGAAACCATCTGGCTAAGAAAAAGGGAATTTATTGGAAGGGTATCCAGTAGCTCTCAGAACTAGTGGGCAGGAACCAAACAAATTACCAGAAGGTCAAGGAGAAGGAAGCAAAGTGACTATTTGATAGTGGGAGCAGCCTGATTAGGATGAGATAATGAATCCTCCCTGTCATTTATTCTTTTTCCTTGCAAGATCAGCTCAAGATTCATAGCCCTTCGAGAAAAGGTCCCATTGACCTGTATTAGGTCGTATGCCTACTCCTTCTGGCTTTTGTAGTTGTAGGCAGCATCTGGGAATCTTTTGGCATGGGTGAATGAATATCAAATAGCCAAAAAAGACATGTATTCACTGCAGTTCACTATTGGCTGTTAAGTTGCCACATACATACTCCTTTTATACTTCCCAAAGTACTCAAACCTACTAATGCAGCTGTCATTTACTTAATTGAGTGTCAGGGCCAGTGCCTTCATATTATGTCCATTCTTCTATATAGTTTTGCCATATTCTCTTACTGTAGTCTTGAAACTCTACTAAATAGTAATATAAATACTTATGAACATAAATGACAGAAAAGATGATAAATTTGTTTAAAGACAGGTGTGATAGTACAAGAAAGTACAAGTAGAAGTTGCTATCTTAAGCATCTGGTCTTAAGACCTTTGCATTTTTTTTTCTTTGATGACTATATTGGCTAGGTTTTCTTGCCTGATAGAGTGACCAGAACTACCCATCCCAATATCAGTTTGTCATAAGGAATTCTAAAGAGGCTGTAGTTGTGGGGTGAATGAAAAGAGGCAGCATGATGGAAAAACAAACTGGGAATGTGATCATACAAATTACTCAAGCCTTTTGGGTTGAGTAACTCAGAACAATTCTGGATGATGGAATTTATTTTTTTATTGTATTTTTTATTTTATATATTTTTTACATTGTTCTTCATTTTTGTACAATGTATGCTTTTTCATCTCGGTTATAGTCCCAGTGAAATTCCCACCACCACTTCTCCCGTGTACCATCACCATAGTCCCTTGTGCTCTTCCCACTCCTGTTTTGATCCTACTCCCTTTTCCCCACTCTGCAGAATATCTCCGGTCTATAGTTGCTTGTTGATTTTGATTTTCACTTTATTTTAATTGCTCCTCCCCATCCCTTCCCCTTTATGCCTTGTTTGGATCCTCTATCTTCCTCCTATAAGTGAAACCATCCAACATTTTTCTTTTTCTTTCCAGCTTATTTCACTGAGCATGATCCCTTCCAGCTCCATCCATGTTGCTGCGGATGGCATGAGTTTATCTTTTTTTTTGATTGCTGAGTAATATTCCATTGTGTATATATACCATATCTTCTTGATCCAGTCATCTATTTTTGGGCATTGGGTTGTTTCCATAGCTTACCTATTGTAAATAGTGCTGCAATATACAGAGGTATACAAGTGTCCTTTCAGAATGAATAGCTGGGGTCATACAGTTACCTGCCATGCCAAAGTGTTCATTCTCCAAAAGGCCAAAAGAACTGTTTCTCAAGAGGAAAGAGTTATTAATCCAAGTGGACTTGCTTCTGTACTAGTTCCCTCTGGACCTCTGTCACAGAAACCAGTATTAAACTATTATGGATAACATATTATTAAAGTTCCTTACTATTGTGGTCAGAGAATTCAGTTCACAAAAAATACAGCCTCTCTTGCAACATTTTCTTGCCATCTCCACATGCTGCCTGTTTTTTGTACTAAAGTGAAAAAGGTTTTAAATATTAAGTATGGTCTTGTGACCAATTTCAAGGACAAAGAACAATACCTTTTATCCATATTTCTTACTATGGCATGTACTTTAGTTAACTTTCTTTCATAGTCTCTCTGCTCCTCACTCTTTGTGTGTAGGATATTTAACATTGGATAACTACAAAGTAGTGCATAGAGTAGTGCACTGTGATGGCATTACTATAGAACTAAGAAGAAATGGACATTCCCTGAGATCCTAGATAATGAACTGAATATAGTAAGTTAGTAGACTTTTGATTGTCTTTCTATGAGGAAAAGTCAGTGCATTCTCAAATTTATTTCTCACCTATGTTAGGTGTGCAGCAATGTTGGGTGGGAGATAATGTTATGAATAACCATGGAACATAAGGGATATATATATATATATATATATATATATATATATATATATAACAGAGAAATGGGCTCTATTGGGTATTTTGTCATTTCAGCTTCCCAGCCCCCAAACCTATTTTTATTTTGGGAAAATTCCTTGTATATGTGTATAGGACTCAACACTCCAGGTTGCATTAAAGAAGGCTCAGAAATAAGATATTTTGTTTCTCCCAAACCATTGCTAGTATACAACCTTGGTGCCACCAATTATATACTGAGGTCACTGTTAAGCACAGTAGCTTAACAGAAAACTTAGAATTTATTCATGGCTGTGCCATTCAGTGACAGTGAATACTGTTTCTAGTAGTGTTCGCCAGTGGTCAATAGAAACCTAACCAGGCTGCTTCAAAGTATAACCTGAGCTATCATCTCTTATCAAACTTTCCTTGGTTTCTGTCTTTTTATGGTCCTGGTTTTCTGGAATTTCCTTCAATTTTGTGAGCTACTCCCTAACCTTATAATAAAATCATTTTCTTCTTAACTAGCTAAAGTTAGAATCTGATGTATAAGATCTGGAACCTACTTCATCATATATCACTCACTATCTGTCCACAAGACTTCTTGAGAAAACTTTGTTTCATTATTATTTTTACAGCTGCATTTCTTTCAAAAGATTATCATATGCTGTCTAGCCTTTTTATTTATAATGACTTGTCTTCCTAAAGAGTCTTTTAGACTTTTTTTTTTAAGTACATAATACCTAGTCTGAAGCTTGTGCAAAACAGGTGCTCAGAATTGTTTATGACATACACTGAACACTTAATGTAGGTATAGAATTAGAAAGTGGTATAAGGAAAAGTGAAAAAACTATTGGAAGAAATGATTTCATATCTGTGTATCTTATAAATGCATCAATAGGCAATAAGAAAGATAATAGTAAATATAGTAAGTACAGTTTTTAAAATAAAATAAAACATATCCTTGAATTTCCTTTAGATTTGACCACTTGTAGTACCATCAAACTGAGCATAAGTGGTGTAATAATAGTAATCAAAATGTGACTTATTCAGATTTTCATAAGTTAATGTATCAGAACCCTGCCTTCTCAGGAATGATGTTTTTTACTTACAATCTGAAATTGTTGTGTACAACAAATGTCCAAATTTACACATGACTTTAAATACTCTTTCCAATTTCCAAACTGGAATTTGGAAAACTCTGTAAGAATATCACAGAACACCATATAGAAAATGACAGATGTTTGACAGTGGACAACTTTGTTACATTATGGGAAAAACCACAAATGCATATGTAAGGGGACACCAGGAAAAAGTATTAGAAATAAACTGAAATACTTTGAAGTGCTGGCCTCTAATACTCAAGAAAAAGTCAGAAATGTTTGAAACTTATGCTGAACAGGTAGACCAAAATTGAATATGAGGGATCTTCAGTTTGAAAAGACTAAAAGTATGTGTGTATGTGTGTGTGCATGTGTATAGGTGAATAGTTAGCGGAGAATTATGAAATTTTAAAGGAAATGAATTTAAATGGAATAATAAAATTTAAACAGATGTGTACAAATTCTCAATACATAAAAACAATAAAGAATTCTTAGAACTCACAAGTGGTAGTTTTGAGGGAAAAATTCCTTAGCACACTATAAATTTACAAAGTTTCTACCAGTAGATAATAAGGGCTAAAAATCTGGAGAGCATTAATATAGGTTTATAGAATGATGAATGATGAATACTGTAGGTTTTCAATATAGAGATATTAGGGGAAAAAATTTTCTGGAGAGTAATCAAGAGTTATTTTGTTTTACCCCTATGAGAGAGCACTAAACTGGATGAAAATTGCTGACAATCAAGCAGCTGTTTCTGTCCAACAAAACTTAACACTATTTCCTTGCCATCTAGTCCAGCACTGTACTCCCTACTCTTTGCTATAGTCCCAGAAATCAACATGTACACTTTCTTACATGAAATTAACTCCTGAGATGGGCCCATCCAAGACTCAACAAACACATGTTTTTCTTCTCTCCAGAAGACTGCAAGACAAGATACTTGTGTCTTTGGGTCAGCTCCAGAATGGACCTGGATATTCAGTTCAGAGTAATATGTTAGGAAAGATGAATTTCTAAGGACAGTTCAGAATTAAAAATAAAATTAACTCCCCCCAAACTTTGGTAGGTAGCTTTGCTGTTGAAAGTTTAGTTTTTTTTAAAAACTATCATCTTAAATTCTGCCAGCACAATTTATGTGTCAAAAAATAGAACTTTATATATCTGTATTTTAGCTAGATGCTGAGAAAGTAATTACTACTTCTAGGCAGATATAATCATTTATAATTCTTAGTGTTATACAAATCTGCCTAAGGTGAAAGCTAGTATGCTGAATCTAAAAGTGTAATGAAAGTATAATTTTCCATCTTACATTAAATACAACTAATGCTAACACTGTTGGATGTTACAAGTTTCTACTGATATGAAATATAGAGAACAACATTTATACTATATCAGATTTTACATAAAGTTTTACTTTCAGATTGAGCAAATTTTCATTTGTATTCAGGTGTTGAGAAACAATTAAAATGAGCATACTTTTAAGTATCATGTAGGCATCTAATAAGAAACATTTTACAAAGTTGAATGAATTATTTAAAGTGAAGATGGGCCTAGAGTGATTCTCAGAAAGTTTCTTAAAAGTCTTTTGATAAATTATTTTACTTACACTAATGGCAATGTCAACAAGCAGACTGAGAGGTATCCTGATAACCCCCACACTCCCATGCTCTAATGGGGTCTGGCCACCTGTGTGCACATAGACAAAGCATACCCAGTGTAAAAGAACTTTAATAAAATTAATGCATAGAGAGAGAGAAGAAAGGATAATAGTTTACAAATAAAACACCTAAGGTTCTACATCCCCTCATGGGTAAATGCTCAATGTTGCTAACAGGGTTGCCAGAAGCAGGGCCACCGAGACCAAAAGCTTGCCACAAGTCTAAGATAACTTCTGGTGGGGTACCATAGGAAAGGAGCCAAGGGGCCAGACAAGACTGGGTTGAAAGACGCAAAATCAAAGTCTGAATCAAGATAATGGCAGCTACTGTCAACCTCTCCATGTGTCGCTCACTCTTGTCTCTTCCAAGTGTCTCTACATGTCTCTTTTTACCCCAAGTCCTTGGTGCCAGTCCAAAGTCAAGAGGCAAGCAGGCCCTTCTCCTCCCTATGTTTCTCTGTGTCTCTCCCAAGTGTTCTCTCTTGAACCCAACTGCCTTTTTTTCAAATCTTTTGAATTATTCATTTAATATTGGATTGCTGTGAATATACTTATCACTACTAACATGTACATTTAAAAATGGTTAAAATGGTAAATTTAATGCTATGTGTTTTTTTACCATTATGATAAAAAATAGCTTGCAAAAGTTAAAAGCAAGGCCAAAACTGGGGATACATAAAAGCTACAAAAGTAACATAATGAAATATAATTTTAATCTCCAGCATATAATAAACTCCTGCAAAACACTAAGAATAAGACAATGTGTCCTTTAGAAAAATGTAAGAAATGCTTTTAGCAGCAGATATTTTCTAGAAAAGAAAACATGACCATTAAGTATATGAAAATATGTTCAATTCTACTAGTAATCAGATAATAATTTTTTTTATTTTATAAACTTTTTACATCATTTTTCATTTTTGCACAATGTATGCATTTTCCTTCCTTCCTTCCTTCCTTCCTTCCTTCCTTCCTTCCTTCCTTCCTTCCTTCCTTCCTTCCTTCCTTCCTTCCTTCCTTCCTTCCTTCCTTCCTTCCTTCCTTCCTTCCTTCCTTCCTTCCTTCCTTCCTTCCTTCCTTCCTTCCTTCCTTCCTTCCTTCCTTCCTTCCTTCCTTCCTTCCTTCCTTTCTTTCCTTTTTTTTCATATTAAAGAACTTCACCTGGCTGCTCAGCTCTGCTCCTCATTAATGGTATAAGAACATGGACCTTCCACCATTTTTTTTAAAGATTTATTTATTTATTTATACAAGCACTGGGTACAGTCAGAAGCGCAGGAGGGTGAGAGACATCACCAGAGCTAGAGCGGGGAGCAGAACAGGCAGATCTACTGAAATACACTGCTGAGGGGAGCAGCGGGCGGCAGGAGAGGTCTGTGCGCCATGTGGGAACCTCACTGGTGGCTGGGGATCGAACTGGTGCTGCAGAGGTTGCGGGCAGCCTCGCAACCTAGCGCTCAACCGCTGCGCCACCAGGGGAGGCCCTGGACCTTCCACCTTTTATGGTAGAAATCTGTTAACAGCGGGTTGCAGTCTACAGAGATAATTGAAAAAAAATCATGGAAGTGTATTTTGTAAATTAAAATTATTACAGTTCCTATCTCCCTATTTTCTAGTAGGACTGAGTCTTTGTAGAGTGTCTCAGAAGTAGGGTCGGTGGGGAAAAAAAGCTAATCTTAGCAGTATAAACATATATAAAAGTAAAAATAAACCAAAGGACACAATTTAAAACTATATTATAGCAAAACTCTAATTAAATGTATTATATTTCTCATATATTCCTATAATAATGATATTTTTCTGATAATTCAGGAAGAAAAAATATGTAATAAATGACTGAATGCCAAAATTATAGTTTGGGAGTTGCTTCTCCCTGGTTGAATACCTGCAGTCTTAGTAGGAACAATCAATGAGTGATTAATGAAACTTGTAGTTTGGCAATATGCATTGAGAACTGTGATCTTCTAATTTCACTTCTAAGGCTTTCTCCTAAATAAATAATATAAAACACAGAAAAACTTCTGTGCACCGGAAAACTCTCTGTACATGAAGATATCCTTCACAACAAAAACTCTGTTGTTGGAAATAAGAGAAGCGAACTAAGGCAACAATAACATATAGCATAGAACACACTAGAATATTACACAGAATATTAAATATTACACTAGAATATTAAAAAAGTGGCTATTAGTATTAGAGGCATACATAGCAAATGTTATATTAAATTTTAAACTCAGGATAAAGAATTATGTACATTAAATTTCAACTATGTAAAATAACTGCACAGAAAGGAGACATGAAGGAGGTTCATTGAAATATTGTCAGAGCAGTTAAATTTAAGTGTTTTTAATTTTCTTCTTTATCTATTTCTCTATTTTCCAAACTATTATTTCATAATTAGAAAGAAATCAAAAAGAATAGAAATTAGCTACTCTAACTTTTGTATTAATTAGATATTGGATCTGAAATTCTCTGGTACATACTAAATATTTTCTTAGAAACATAATTAAGAGAAGCTCTGGCTTCCCTTTCTAGCAATCAGGGTTGCTTGCATTATTGTCAGAAAATAGTAACAAAAACCCTGTATACTGCACAAAATCAAATTCTGTCACTCTCCTTAAACATGTTTATGGAGGATATTAATTGATGATTTATTTTAATAGCAAACAGAAAACAACCTAAATGTTCACAGTAGAGGAAAGACTAAACAGATTTTGTTCATCTACACAATGAAATATTAGACTCATTGAAAATAATGAGGGAGATTTGTACATTGACAATAAAGATGCATATGATGTAGCTTTAAATGAAAGTTAAGTTGCAAAATAATTATTATTTAATAATTGGTTTTGTCTAAGATAAACAGGAAAGAATCTTATATTTTATGGATTTCCTAGAATATTCTTAAGGGTCTAAATAGGTGACATGACTGAATCTTTGATTTGAGAATCAGAAAAACAACTTTAGCTAAAGAACTGTATTTAACATTAAACCTTGAAAACAGTATAACCTAGATATTTTTATCTCTGGTACTGCAATAAACCATTAACTTTTAAAGAAAGTTAAGGTATCTGTCAAGACTTTTGGTAGTAAAAGAAATGTTCTTGGAGTACTATATTATATGGGCACTGTAGAATCAGAAACAAGGGCTGAAATAAATAGAATACCTATTATCTCTCAGAATAATGTTTTTGTAAGCCCGCGGTGTTGAGCCATGCTGTACCAGTGTGACAAGATAAATTTGTCCTAATGATGTGATTTATGGTGAATACCTGATTGTTTTCAGGGATGAGAGGAGTTGGAATCTGAGTAACAGAGGACAGTCATGCAGGCACTACATGCATACATGACTGAATCCCAGGAAAAACCCTGGGCCCAGAACTTAGTGAATTTATCTGGTTGGCAACACTTTATGTGTATTGTCACTTGTTTCGTTGGGCTGTAAGGATGAAAAGAAATTTTATTTGGTAACCTCTAAGCTTCAGATGTCAATCAGGTTTGAGTTAGCTTGATTCTTCTCTGTCTCACCATAGAAACCTAGAATTATTCTCTGGCTATGTAGTTAGGTAAGGGCAGTTTTACTAGAAGGTGTTCTACAGTGTCATGTGTTTATCTCTCAAGACACCTGGAGTCATGGTACCGACCCTAGAGTAGCATGGGAAGGAAATATGCTAGCTAGCAATTTTTAATGCTCTTTGAAGGTCAAAGCTCCACTGAGGGGTTTTCTGTACCATTTTTTTTCTACATTTTTCACTGAAAATGTATACGTGGTGGGTTTGATTATTATATTTAGCCATATAACCTGGTTTTTGCTATGTGACTGTTGCAGAAGAACCCTCAGTAAACTTGTGCCTCAGTGTATTAGTTTTCTAGAGCTGCTGTAATAAACTATGGCTGTGAAGAACAGAAATTTGTTTTCTCACGATTCTGGAGGCCAGAAGTCAAACTCAAGGTTCTGACAGCATCATGCTTCCCTCAAGGCCCATGGGGAAAATTCTTCCTTTCCTATTCCAGGTGGTCCCTGGCATTCTGTGACTTTTAGACACTTCACTCCAATCACTGCCACTCATTATGGCATCATTTCTGTGTGTTCTTATCTATTCCTTTATATGAATATTTTTACTGGATTTAGGATCCACCCTAATCCAAAATGATCTCATCTCAATCTTTAATTATATCTGTAAATATTCTACTACCCAATAAGGTCATTCTGAAGTTGCAGATGTACATAAATTTGGGGACCATTAACTCTATCTGCATTCCCTGAGACTGATGTATCTCACATATTTTGGTGGCTGCGTTCTGAAGATGAAATGTGTCCTGTGTGACTGAGAGAAACTGAACTGCCTGGGTATTCTGGATGTTTCTAATATTTTCCTTTGCTTTCTTGCTCCTGCTGCTGTGTTTTCTTTGTCAACTATACATATTTGATGTGTATTCCTTGTTAGATTCCAGTGAATGTTTTCAACTTTATTACCCCATGTAGATTCCTGCAGTTTTGTTAATACTACTTTCAGCTTTTTATGTTATAATAAAGTTGCCTTTATTGAATTTGAATCTTTCCTATTTTGATAGAAAAGTATTTGATTGTAGATTGTTAACCCTATTACTAATTTTGATCTGCCACATAGAAACCATATGACATTCAGTAAATTATTTTAACCTCAGGTTTTTGAGCTTAGAAGTAATCGATATGAGCTTAGATGATTTTTGAGGTCCCATCCTGTGTCAGTTTGGGTCCTCTAAGAAGCCTATTCCAAGAAAGAAACAGGAGTGCAAGAAATGTATTGGGAGCAATGCCTGTGAAAGGCAAAGGGTGAAGGAACAGGAGTAATCTGAGAGTGATAATGTTTGAAGTCTGTGAAAGAAGAATGAAAGAAGGGTTAGGTAATAAAAGTCTCAAATATAGCACAACTAGAGAGTCCTGCAGCAATGAATCTAATCTAATATATAATATATTCTATATGTATTTATTGTAAGTAATTGGTTTATACCACTGTTGGGCATGACGAGGCAAGTTCAAATCTATTGAGCAGACTATCAGGAAGGTGATGGTAGGAAATCTTGGGAGGCGCTGACATTGCAATCTATGCATGAAATTTCTTCTTCCTCAAGAAAATCTCAATTCAATTCTTAAGAGCTTTCAGTTGATTAGATTAGGTTTACCCAGATTATCAAAGAAAATCTCCTTAAAATCAACTAATTGCAAAAGTTATCACATTTTAAAAATACCTTTAAAGTACCACCGAGATTGGTATTTAACAACTGGATACTAGAGCCTAGTCAAGTTGACACATTAAACTGACATCATGAACCACTCACTTTTTGTCAATGTGGCGTCCATAAACCATATTTAATCTCCAAATAAAGACAAGAACAAGGTAATAGTTCTTCCTGACTCAACTACCTGCCTACAAGTTAAACCGTCCTACTTCTTTCCCTAGTTGAACACACAAATTTCTTGAGCGAACTTGCCTCTTCACCTTAATATCTTGTAATATAAATATTGTGATATAAAGTGAACTAGTATTAATACATATTATGTTAGATGATGAGATGATATTGGGGGATAAGAGAGGAAATACAACAATTATGAATGATATATAACCTTAACAAAATAAACAAGAAATACTCATAACTACTACAGTCCTTGTGTTAGCAGTGGTCTCATGGTTTTAGCTGATATTTATAAATATGTCCTACTACTAATTCCATATTTCCTTTGTTCTCAGCAAACACCTCTGTTAGTTATATATCTTTGCCTGGCTGAGTGACCCAAATATTCATTCCTGAAGATTGTGTGCTATTGGTCTTCCTGCTTGAGTTGTAGTTTTCCATTGACATTAAACATGGGACATAGTAATACTGAGAGTCCCTAAGGGATATCCTGTATTCTAGCCATATTTTTCTTTACCTCCATTGTATAGTAAGAACCCAATTTTATTTTGGTAACAGGATCAATCACCACAGCCAAGATAGTAACAACCTTTCTTTCCTGTTGATTCTATTGATTCTGTTGAATGGGGAGACTAAAATAATTGATGGCTTAGCTTCTCAGAAGGAGAACACAAGAACTTTGCCATTGAATCACTAAGTGAGTATGTGATTTGAGTGATTATATAGGTGAAAAAAATAGGGGTGAGTGGTACCACTTCCATTTTCACTCTGATTCATGGATTTAAATCTTGGCTGTGGGGGAGACAGTACCATATATTGCATCTTCAGAGCAAATGTTTCTTCCTATTCTATTATGAATAATGCTTTTTTGGCATTATAAATAATTCTATGAATATGTATTATTCCATTCATATGAAATGTCTGGTACAGGAAAATCCATATATCACAGAGAATAGATTAGTGGTTGCCAGAAATCCACTAAATTGTACACTAAAATCCACTGAATTGTACATTTTAAAAAAGTTGCCTGGAAGCTCTGAATGTGTGTGTAGGTGTGGGGGCATGTATGTATATTTTATCAAATATAGAGGTTCATTGTATTGTGATTCTGGGCCATTCCATTAGTGAACCCCAAAATCAATATCAGATCTTTTCTCATGAGCTAGTGAAATTCTGAAGAGAAGCCTCCTTCTATCTCCTGCTTAAAGTGTAGAGTTCAGTGTAGAGTTCATTCTTGGTCCAAGTGAGAAAAGAAATCTAGGAATACCAACATGAACCTATGAACTTATAGTGAATTGTCCTGATTTCCTTACTGCCTGGTATTGCTCAGTTCAGAAACCTTTATTCTCTCCAGGCAATAAGCTTGCAGTATCCTGTCCTTTTTTTTTTTTTTTTTTAGGGAGAAGGGACTGTGGTGGGGGCGAGGGGGGTAGTGGGGCATTTGAGGGGAGTGGAGGTAGAAGTAATCTCGTTGTGTGATTGGGGAGAGTGCTTCTGAATGAACTCAAATCATTTTTTGGTTCTTAGTTCACTTTTACCCTACCTTCAAAGGTTTCTGGTGTTTCCAGCTCTGTTGTTTTTGGCAGTTCCACTACATAGATCTGATTGCCTCTCAGTTTTTTCCTGTGTGTTTGAAACTCACCCTTCTCCGGTATTCTAAGTTAACTACAACCAGTTATCCACTTGCTTCCTAATTTCCATAATTTTGTTGCTGCATCTTCCCTCCCCTCTGTTCTTGTTTAGATAAATACATTACTAAGTAATTAAACAAACAAAAAAACCCTCTTTATTGTCAATATAGTGGGATTTTAGGAGGTAACAAAAGTTAAGTACTTTTGTTTAATCCATCATTGTTATCAGAACCATTGATAGAATTGATAGAATCTTTAAGGATGAGCTATCCTACATTCCTGGGATAGTCCCTACTTGATTCTTATAGTGCAGAATTAGTTGTTTAATGTTTAACTTGGTATATTTGTACTTCATTTTATAAGTGAGGTACTCTTGAAATGCTTCCTCTATTGTACATGAATGATTTTGGTATCAATATCATTTTAGTTTCATAAACTTAGTTTCATATATATTTTTTATTCTATGAGTTAGTTTATAGTAGGAATCATCCTTTCCTTGAAGATTTGGTAATAGTTGATTATAAAGCCTTCCAGGTGCAGTGCCTATGATTTTGGCTTCACTCCATCACTTTTTTCCAGATTTTTTTGATTTATATGAAATTTATTTTTTGTGGGTTCAATGGTTTAAGGTTATTATACCAAATTTTAACATTTCATGGTACAGTTATATTAGTCTAAAACCATTAGATATGAACCCAATCTTAACTGACTCCAGAATATATTTTAAGAATTTTCACTGAATATTTATTTAATAGTGCTTAGAGTACAAAGAATAGCCCTAAAAGAATTTAATACCCTTTTTTAAAAAAGTCAAGTACAAGTACATATAATTAAACATGCCAATTATGTCTTCCCAATTAAACTGTAAGCATGTTAATTCTAATGACCATGTTTTACAAATCTTTGTATCCTTCATAGTGCTAAGAACTGTGTTGAGCAGACAGACATATAATAAATACTTTTGACTGATTTTATATCTCCTCACAATCTACATCTTTCCTGAGTCAATGTGACAAGATTAAGTTTATCAAGAATTCTGCTTACTTAGGTTGTAATAATTTATTGAACTCCTTTTAAAGCTATACATTAAACATGTAATAATTGATTAAATTTCTTTTGAAAATTTGTTACCCAGTTTTACATTTGGATCTTCTGGCTTTTTGTCATTTGTGTTAATGACTAGCTTAGACTGCTCATCAAAATAATGTCCCATTCATTTGCTTAATCCATTCCAATAATTGACACAGTTCATTGAACCAAAGTGTTTTAACTAGTATGATTGATATTGAAAGCTCATTTCAGACAAAGTAGTTCATCTCTTTCTGTCTCATAAAAAACAAAAGCCCTTTAAGTTAAAAACAAATTTTGAAAACTAATATGATCAAAGTCTTCTTAGTCTTCTGCATCATCATCCATTCACTCGCCCTTTTATTTATTAATTTATTCAGCATATGTTTTTGAGCACTTACATGTGCTAAATACTAATGTAGACTCTGAAGAAAAGCCCCTGTTCTAAAGACTACAAACAGTACCTGTTCAGATACAGTTATTTAAACCTAGGGAGAGAAAATGAAAAAAAAACAATTTACAAGGTTTCTCTCTTATTCTCTTATTCCACCTTACAGATTTATTTCCTTTTCCCTTGTTCTCAAGATAAGCCAAATAAGTGATATTTAATTTTGGATAAGTTTATAGCCATAATAAACTACAAAATTAATTATGCCTCAGATTTAGTTAAGAGATCACATAATGCTACTTGGTGAAATTGAAGTTGACCTCTAACTTGGCCTGACCCAATTGTCCAGAGCCTAGCAAAGAGTGGGATATGGAATATGGGGTCTAGAAGGCGCCTGCTGGAACATGTAGTAGGACTTTCTCCTCTCTGAGTTGAATGACAGCTTTGAGACCAGCATAGCACACTCCATGAGGAGATTCTCGAGAGATCTGTTCTTAAGGATCCTTGACCTTCAAAAGCAGGGTGAGGGCCTCCCTCGTGGCGCAATGGGTTAAGCACCCCACTATGAAGCAATATGCAGCCTCAGCCTCTGCAGCACAAGATCGATCCCCAACCAGCCCCTGAGAGACCCACATGGCGAGGCAGACCTCTGCTGTCTCGCCCGCTGCTCCCCTCAGCAGTGTATTTCAGTCAGCCTGCCTGTTCTGTTCCCTACTCTGTCTCTGGTGAATTCTCTCACCCCCTCATCTCTGGCCTGTACCCCAGCTCTTGTATGCATAAATAAATAAATCTTTATAAAAAAAAAAAAACAAAAGCAGGGTGAACTTGTCATGGTCTAGGAAAGAGAGGAGGAGGGTGAAAGAGAACTGAATGGTGGGCTAATTCCTCTCCATCTTGAGGTGGGAAACTAGAGAACAGAAAGTAGAGCAATTTCATCATAATGTGTTGATGAAGGACTCACACCCTTCATGTTGCTATACTGCCAGCCCCCAGGAACTTTCACCTCCTGTGAGCATTCTCATGTAAGGCATCAGCCATACCAAAGTTCCAAGCGCAGAGGAAGAAAAATTATAGCACATCTAAGTAGGCCTAACATGAATGAGATAAACAGAGGAAAGTCAGATAAGGTCTCTAATTACAGAGATGCTGGGATGAGGTAAAGAACAACTTGAACAAAATAATTAGAACCCTTAAATTTTCAAGTAAAGCACAAATTAGACTGGGAAATAAGAAAACATAACTTCCAAATAAAAAATTCAACATATAACCTGTCTGAGAGGTTAGCTATTTATGTAATCAGGAAGGACTAGACATCTATAGTTTCATTTGAAAAAAAAAATATATTGAACATCTACTATGTGCTTGGCATTATGCTTTGTGCTGGAAAGAGGTGGCAATAAAAAAATCATGGTTTTATCTTCCTGTAGCCAAAAGACTTGAGAATGATAAAAGGGGTGGCCAAGAGGAGGCCACTCTGAAAAAAGTGCATGATAAAGAATATGATTAAAATTTTAAATAGATAAAACTCATAAGAAAATAAAGGTTAAATGGGTGAGATTTTCATCTTTTTGAAGTTACCTGACTGAGAGAACTATAAATATGTACCTATGCTGTCCAATGATCATCAAGGAAATTAGAAGTCTTCAAAATTCCTCCAAGGAGAATAAAGTGTAAATTATATAATAAAGACCATGATGCAATTAATTTTTTTCTGACTAGGAATATGTCAAAATATAAATACAGTGAGCTGATAGCAACTAACATTTTCAAACAGATGCACCTTGCATCCTATAGAGCTCTACATTTATTGCTCATTCACTTCCTATAGTGACTTCTCTACTTTCCCCATTTGATACATAAGAAACCAGAAGGGCAGAATGGTCATTCATTTGCTCACTCACTAAGCAAATAAGTAATTGAGTCAGGATCAAAACATAGATTTTAGATAATTGTGGTGAAATATTTTCTTTTACTCCTCTAATCAAGAGTCTTAGAAGTCAAAGAAGACATGTCATTCTTGTGTCTCTGGTATGGTTCTGGGAGAAGTTAGATCTGATGACCAGTCCTGTTTCTGGAAAAGGAACCTTTCCTTACACATACAAAGCAATTCTTTAAGCAAATTACTGGAAATACTCCTTTTGGTAGTTGAACTCTTATATCTTTAATTTTGGACTCTAAGTCAGTAAGTTGGTTTTGTTCTACAGTGTGTTTTGCGGAGTATATTTGGGATTTGTGAATTTGACTGTTAGCTTTTCTGGCAAACGCATTTCCATTTGTAAACTCTTCAATTGGTCTCTTATGAATTTGGTTATTCTGAATTACTTGCTCAGACCCATCATGACTTTTAAATGCAATTTATTTTTATTGTTTTACTTTTAAAACAAATTACAGACTCCCTGTGATTGTCCCAGTAGTCATTGCTTAGGCTTTAGTATATATTTATCTGCAATAAAGAAATTATCTTCCACAAGCGGGTACTTTCGGATGAAATAAATAGGGCCTATACATTTAGTATTAATACTAGAAATGTTCTTTTTTTAAAATAAACCTACTAAAATAAGCATGCACAAAAACATCACTGAATTATGTGAACTTCACTGAAAATTGCCTGGGAGAGATATGTAAAGTTTATTTGTTATCCTCTCAACTAATAAGTTGAAAATCTGTCTTCAAAATTTTATTTTCCTAGGCCTCACCTAAGTTCTGGCCTCAAGATGTTTTATAGTAAAGAGAGGTTAATATAGAACTTATTAAAAATTGTGAATTTTAAATAATTCAGTTCACTTTGTTAGGTGGAGCCATTATTATTCCCATTTTATAGAAAAGGATACTGAGGCTCAGAAGGAATATGTGGCCCAAGATCAGCTAGTTAGGAGCAAAGCTGGGCTTTTAACCCAGATTGCTAGAAATTTACCTTTAATGACTAGTTTTTTTCTGTCTTCCATTCCCCAAGAGCATTCCAACCCTTTGTCTTTTCTCCCCTTCCTCCAGGGAATTTTCTATATTTCAGGGAACTTGCTTCCCCCCCCTCTCTTTCCTCTAATGCAGAGGATCTTCTATTTCCCTAAGCATGCACTTTAGAAACTCATACCTTCTTCAAGAAGCTCAAATATTTTTCTCTCAGACTGAAAGTCTCTACATTCTGCTCTTTAACTAAAATGGAGACAAAGGAAGGTTTCTGTTATAGGAGATGATATTGAGGATACCAGGAAATGCCAGCCCAAAATATGCTTCCTTGGAATATGGATTATTTTAAGCTAATGATCATTTGAGAACAGTACACTCAGGAAAAGACTCAAGGCACAATTTTTTCTTTTGTAAAGAATATATATTTTTATTAAAAAATTTCCATTTGTTGAGCTGTCTTTCTCTCCCATACAGGGAAGAGAGTTTTTAGCATCTCTTATGAATGGAGAAGATACAGACTTAAGGTCTGCACACAAATGCTTCTGAACAACCTTTCTTTACCATTCTTCTCCTGGTCACCTTTCCCAAACTTAGCCCCACTGTCCAGATGTCCTTTTCCTTTCTTGGTATTTGAATCTAAGTTATAATAACATCACCTCAGGTTGTTGAATATGTATGTGTTTGATTACATGCTAATAAAATCTATGTTTTTTCCTGTTAATGTTTTTGGCCAGTCTAATTTATAGGACCTTACCTTGAGGCCCTAAAATTAGTAGAGGAAGAGATTTTTTTCCTCCTCGAAGATCCCAGGATCACATAACTAGGCAAGTGCCTGAAGCACAAGTAGAGTTCATAACTCATTCACAGTTCCACATAGTAAATGGAGCCTACTTATGACTTAAAGTTTGGAACTTCAGGCTTTTCAACTTTTGGGCTCCCAACCCCTACAAGTAGAGATTGTATTTTTAGTTGGAGGACACCAGAATATGCTACCCAAAATGTGACTATACATGTTCAGCATAGAGCAGCCATTATGTTGGTTTTTTTTTTTTTAAGATTTATTTTTATACAAGAACCGGGGTATAGGCCAGATGCACGGGAGAGTGAGAGGATTCACTGGAGACAGAGTGGGGAACAGAACAGGCAGACTGACAAAATACCCTGCTGAGGGGAGCAGCAGGCGAAACAGGAGAGGTCTGCTGCGCCATGTGGGATTCTCGCTGGCCGGCCGGGATCAAACCTGCACTGCAGAGGCTGCGGACAGCTTCACAGATCGGCTCTCAACTGCCTGTGCCACCAGGGAGACCGGAGCAGCCATTATGTTGAGCTGTAGGTACTTGGAAAATAGCAAAAGCAAGGAGATGCTTTTACCTAACTGCTTAAAGGCAGATCCTCAAAAACAAAAGCTAAAACAAAAAACAGCCAGTTGTCCTAAACTTCTTCCCTGGGAGAGTCATCTACCAGGGGAAAATTGAGTCTTGCCACAGATGTGAAAGTCTAGAAGTCAACACCTCAACCAAACAAACTTCTCTTCTTTTCTTTCTTCTTCTTCATGATCCCATCTGTTCTTCTAAAGGAAAATCATTTTTCCTAAAAATCATTTGCTCTTCCTCTTCTTTCCCTTTTTTGGTGCTTATTTAAACCTGAATTCTAACAGCACCTGATGGGGGTTACTCACTTTTTCCTGGGTATCTCCCAGGTATACATGAGGTTTACATGTTAATAAATTTCTGTTTGTTTTTCTCTTGCAAACCTTTCATTTATTACATGGGTCTCAGCTAACAACTCAGAAAGGTAGAGGGGAAACTATTTTTCACTCTTATATAGTCAATCTCTTGAAAATGTCCAATCAGTTTCCTGATGTGATAATTAATGGGAAGCAACTGTCTTCCTCTTATCTAAAAAGTAGAATTTATGGCAGTGATACAAGGATTAATATTTATAAAGAACTTTTTGAGAGGAAGAAGCACTGATTATTCAATAGAGTGTAGAGTTATTGGATAGAGAGATTAATCAATCTTTTGTAAATCTCTTTAAGTGAGCAAAATGGATATGACAAAGGACCTGATCAAAAGCACCCAAAAGACATTAGGTGTTCATTAATGTGCACTATCAGGCTTGCCAGTTTTTCAGAAAATTCTACAGTGTCACTTTTCCTGCACGTGTAGTTTATCACCGGTATGTAATCATGGTACTATTCACAGGTGACTATTACTCCTGCCCATCTAATTACCCTTTTTAGTAAAATGTCACATTACATTAAATAGGCCCATTCCCCAGAGTATATTTTTGCTCAAGATTTAATGGAAAAAGATGTTTAGACTACACATAGCACATTAATACATTGTTTGCTCTAATATAGAGGTTTTTCTCTATATTAAACATTTCTGATCTTTTCCCAAAGATTCTAACTGACGATGTCCTATTATAATTTCTTCAAAACCTTATCTGTTTTTTGGAATCAGCTCTGTCTACACTTTACTTTGCAAATAAGTGTGTTGATTAACCAGTTATTTGCCCCCAAGTAGTCAGTTTAGTTTCTGGAACTATCTATTATGACTCAAGCCTGTCCCTGAAGCTGTAGTCCATTTTCTAGGAAGCAAATTCAGTATACTCCAGGAAAAAAAGTATTTCTACACAAAAAGTTTTGTGGCTAAGGATGGGGAAGCAGGGAGAGAGGCAGTTCTGTTTAAAGAAATAAGATTTTCTTTTTCTCCATGTGTTAACATCCAGATTACCCTCTCATCTTTAGATTTAATTGGTACCCAGTCATTCAATTAAACATAAGATCTGATTTGAGGTAAATGATAACAACATGAGGAAATATAAAATTACAGTGCTAAGTTTATTCATCATTCAGTATGTCCTCACATAGGTCACCAAATCATTTAAAATAATCTGTGAACAGTTAAGACATTACAAGTTAATTTCTAAATGATTTAATAAATTGTGTGGATAGTGAAGTGTTATAAATATATTCATAATATATAATCACACAAGGAGTGTGATTACACAGTAAGAACTATTAACACTAAACAAATGAGAAAACTGAGTGAAAAATGACATTTGAAGATTGTTTACACAAGTAGATGAACTTACTTTTAGAGGATTTCATTTAAAATTTTAAATATTTTGGGAAATAATTAAGCAGAGGAGATGAAGTATTTAGATACTTATGTTTTATATGAACTTGATTTGAAATAAATGTGAGTAAAATATAAAATATGTTTCTATACAGATACATATAATGCTTATGCATAAGTGTGAATATATAAGGATATTTATAATTAGAATACTTTTTATTAGTATAATATTTATTAAAAGATAAACTGAGGTATTTTTTAAAAGTTAAGAGCTTCTTTAAGCAAAAATCAATTCCAATTAAGCAGAGCCAGATTAGGAGTGTTAGGAGTACTCCCCTCCTAACCAGAGAAGTGATTTATATACAGAAGGTACAAAAGCAAAACAAGGAAATTATTTGATTGACTGTATCTTAAAGCTTAGTTAAGCTTAGTTAAGTTAAGCTTAGTTAACTAAGTTAAGCTTAGTTAAGCTTTAAGATGAAAAAACAAAATCAAACTCTTAGATTCAGTGAACAGATTAATGGTTACCAGAGGTGAGGGAGGTTGTCAGGTGAGTGAAAAGGGATCAAGTATATGTTGGTGGATGGAAACTAGGATTTTGATAATGATCCTGATTTAGTATATGCAGATATCAACCATAATGCTGTACACCTAAAACATATAATGCAAAACAATGTTGCATTAAAAAAAAGAGCATAGTTGGGTATTTGTGATTGGATATCCTAGGAATTTATAGGCTTACGTATTGGTTTGCTTACATAGGTCACCAAATCATTTGAGCTACTTCAGTTTAATGGCCTCCTTATTCAGTTATGTTAACATACTAAACACTGCAATACAGAGCTTAAAGTTAAATTTTAAAAGTTTTATAAGGAGGACTCATCAAGTGATATGATTTTTAATATTCAAGATGGGCACAATAAAACACCTTAAAAATAAGTATTCAGATTCTTACCAGGAGATAATTATGAAAGAGGAGAGAGCACTGAGGTCTCTGGGAGGAGGGAATTGTTATCCTGGTAGGAATTATTCTAAGATGAACACACCCAGCATGACCCATCTTTATGTGACTGTCAGAGGTATGAAGACTAAATTACTACCAATGATAGAGTCTGTTATTGCTTAGGACTTGATGATTCTCCTAACTGTTGTGTAGGGGCAGAAAGGAAACTTCCCCTTCCCACTCTGGGGTTCTTTATGGCTGGTTGGGCAATCAAATTAACAGCAGACACATTAGTAGGAGAAAACAAACATATTTCATTACATATGCATGGAGAATCTATATGGATATAAATTCTAGAAGTCAATGGGAAAAATAAAGTTCTCTCTCTCTCTCTCTCTCTCTCTCATATCTTCTGACAAATGGAGTGGAATAAGGGCATGAGGCTTCAAGGAGAGAGATTCAGAAGACCAAGAGAAGGTGACTCATGATGAAGATAAGATGATCTGTAATTAGATGTTTACCCTTATAGATACATTTCTCTGATAAAAAGTTCATTTCTGATAAAAAATCTAATATGCATAATAACACCAATTTTTATTTTTCTACATAGTTAAAGGAGTAGAAGTTAGTCTCGAGGAAACCCTTGGGGGGCGGAGCAACATGGCGGCGAGGAGACGCTGCGAGTAAGATCTCCCATTAAAAAAAAGTTAGTAGGGAAGAAAAGCGGCAGGTCCCAGTGAGAACTGGGACACGGAAGATAAACGGACGACTCCAGCAAACTACCCGAAGAAGAAAGTGGCCATAAAAGAGGACTAGAAGGGAGGAAAGCGCAGAACCCTTCTCCCCTCCCACACCCACAGAGTCGGCACTCTCCGACCAGCAGAGAGGAGGAAAACAAACTAAAATGACCAACAAGAACAAACTACGCAGCAAGCGGGACTGAGAGTGGAAAGGAACTATTGCAGCCACCACACCCCGTGAACGGGAACTGTGGAGAACCCTGCAGCGGTGAGCGAACGGCTCCGGGCGCCATTGAAGAATAAAGAGACTCTGGAGGAGACCTGCACACAGCCCCAGGCCGGCCGGTAAGCTTGTGTGGAAAAGCGGCGCGCTTGAAAAGCAAACGCGGATCGGGATCGCGGCTGCCCAGGTCCCCACGCCTGCGACCTAGGCTTGCGGGGAGACGCGCGGAGGCCCTCACTGAGGTGAAAGTCCCTCACTGAGTAAGCAGGAACTAGGCACCCAGGCACAGGAGCGGGTGCAAAAGGTGCCATTCCCGCGCCACTGAACTGGGCTACAGCCCGCGTCCTGGACCTGAGGGCTTTGGAACTGAGACCCGGGGCACGAAGTTCGGGGCATGGGTTCTCCACGACGGTGGGGCGCAAGGCAGACACAGCACCCCAAAGCCGTTGAGGTTTACCCTACAATTCCTGCTCTGTTCCCTGTCCCACGGGGTGGGGGGGGGCGAAAAACAGCCCCCCAAGGACAATAGGAGAGCTCTCTGGCACCACCTAGCGACCTGAAAAAAAAGTCACTAACACCCCATAGAACAGGAAATTTCTTAAGACTCCTTGAAAAGGGCAGAAGGCTCCTGGAGGAGACAGTGGCCAGCTGGGAAGTTAGCCCACGCCAGGCCCCTTCCGACCAGCAGTCTGAGCCCACAGAGGGAACAGGCACCCACGGCCAGGGCAGACTGGCACGCAAAAGAGTGTGCCTGAGACCGGATGCTCAGGGACTAAGTCCCGCGTTGCCATTTTAGAACAGGGACATTTCTTCAGTAAAGACTTCCTGAAACCAGCAGAAAGCTCCCTCAGAAGCCAGAGATGGCTCCTGGAGGAGCCAGAGGGGAGCGGAGAAGTTCACCCAAGATGCCGGCCAGTCCGAGCAACACAGTGTCCCAATGCATACGACAAATTAGAAAACAGACAGTAGGGAGTAGAAGAACCACATGCAACCTAACAACTCCTCAGGAAAAAAGCACACCACAAAAAGAAAACCACCCCCCAGATTGCAACGACAGTAACTTGGAAGAACTTCTGAGCCTTCCAGAAAGAGAATTTAAAATTGCCATGATTAAAAAAATGACAGAACTCATAAAGGAAAACAATGATCAGAAGAAGGAAATTGAGTCCCTAAAGAGGGAAGCAAAAGAAACGCAGGAGATCAAAGAATTAATGGAGGAACTAAAGAACTCTGGGAAAAGCAATGAAAGCAGAATAGATGAAATGGAAGAATGAATAAGTACTCTTGAAGACACAGAAATAAAAAGAACCAAAACAGAAAAGGAAAGAGAAGTACGAAGGAAAAAGAACGAAGAAAGACTTCGGGAACTATCTGACTCCATGAGGAAAGGAAATATAAGAGTTATAGGAATTCCAGAAGGAGAGAAGAGAGATGTAGGAACAGAGAAAATATTCCAGGAGATAATTGAAGAGAACTTCCCAAACGTGAAGAAGGAGCTGAAAATTGATATACAAGAAGCAAGAAGAACACCAAACTTCCACGACGAAAGGAAAAATACAGCAAGACACATAATAGTAAAGCTCCCAAGAATCCAGGACAAGGAAAAAATAATGAAGCTGACAAGAGGTAGTAAACAGATAACATTCAAAGGAAAACCAATCAGGCTGACATCAGACTTCTCTGAAGAAACACTACGGGCAAGGAGAGAGTGGAGGGACATAGTCAACAGACTCCAAGAAAACAGATGCCAACCAAGAATACTCTATCCTGCAAAGCTCTCCTTCCTCTATGAAGAAAGAATAAGGAACTTCCCAGACAAAGAGAAACTCCGGAATTTCATTATGACTAAACCCCCACTCCAAAAAATACTACAAGGAATCCTAAAGCCAGAACCTCAGAGGGACGAATAACAATGAAAGAAGGCCAAAAAAAAAAGTTATTAAAAGAATAAATAAATAAAATCAAAGAAAAGACAAACACAATGGCAAATACAAATGCTAACATATCAATATTAACTCTAAATGTAAATGGACTAAACTCTTCAATAAAAAGACACAGAGTTGCAGCCTGGATTAAGAAACAAAACCCAACCTTTTGCTGTCTCCAGGAAACACATTTAGCTACAAAAGATAAAAATAGGCTCAAAGTTAAAGGATGGAAAACAATCCTACAAGCAAATGGACCAAAAAAGAAAGCAGGAACAGCTATACTTATATCAGATAAAACAGACTTCAAACTCAAAAAAATAAAAAGAGACCCCAATGGTCACTACATTATGATCAAGGGGACAATATTTCAAGAAGAAATAACACTCATTAACATATACTCACCAAACGAAGGAGCACCAAAATATATCAGACAACTGTTGTCCTCTCTGAAAACAGACATCAGAGAAAACACATACGTAGTGGGTGACTTCAACACACCACTATCAACAATGGATAGATCAACAAGACAAAAAATAAGTAAAGAAACTAAAGCTCTAAATAAGGACCTAGAGCATTTGGGCTTAACAGACATCTATAGAACACTAAACCCAAAAAAAAATGGAGTACACATTTTTCTCAAGTGCACACAGATCATTCTCCAGGATCGATCACATACTGGGGCACAAGACAAACATCAACAGATACACCAAGATTGAAATCATATCAACCATCTTTTCTGACCATGAAGGCATCAAACTAGAAATAAACCATAAAAAGAAGGCAAGGAACTTTCCTACCTCATGGAGATTAATAACCACACTACTGGAAGACCACTGGACTAATGAGGAGATCAAAGAAGAAATTAAAAAATTCTTTGAATTGAATGACAAGGAGGACACCAATATCCTAAATGTATGGGATGGAGCAAAAGCAGTAATAAGAGGAAAATATATAGCAATAGAAGCTCACATCAAGAAACAAGAACGAACTCAAAGAAACAACCTAATCTCGAAGCTCAAAGATCTAGAAAAAGAACAACAAAAAACCCCCAAAACCAGTAGAAGAAAAGAAATAATAAAAACCAAAGCAGAAATAAATGAAATTGAAACTAAAAAAACAATCCAAAAGATCAATGAAACCAAGAGCTGGTTCTTTGAAAAAATAAATTAAATAGACAAACCCCTAGCCAGGCTCACAGAGGAAAAAAGGGAGAAAGCACAAATAAACAGGATCACAAATGAAAGAGGAGAAATCACAACGGACACAGCAGAAATCAAAAGAATAATCAGTAACTACTTTGAACAGTTATATGGAAACAAGTTCAACAATCTAGAGGAGATGGACAAATTCCTACAACTTTACAATCACCCAAAGCTAGATAAAGAAGAAATAGAACACCTAAACAGACCAATTACAATTAGCGAAATTGAAATGGTAATCAAAAACCTCCCCAAAAACAAAAGCCCAGGACCTGATGGATTTCCAAATGAATTCTACCAAACATTCAGAGATGAATTAATGCCTATCCTTCACAAACTCTTTCAAAAAATTGAGAAGGATGGGACAATGCCAAACACGTTCTATGAAGCCAACATTACACTAATACCAAAACCGAACAAGGACAACACAAAAAAGGAAAACTACAGGCCAATCACCCTAATGAACACTGATGCAAAAATCCTCAATAAAATTTTAGCTATCAGAATCCAACAATGTATCCATAAGATAATTCACCACGACCAAGTAGGATTCATTCCAGGGACACAAGGATGGTTCAACATCCGAAAATCAATCAACGTTATCCAACACATCAAGAAAACGAAATATAAAAACTATATGATAATATCAATAGATGCTGAGAAAGCTTTCGACAAAGTGCAACAAGCATTCATGATAAAAGCCCTTGAAATTCTTGGGATACAAGGAGCATACCTCAACATCATAAAGGCCATCTATGACAAGCCAACAGCCAGTATCATTCTCAATGGTGAAAAGCTGAAGCATTTCCATTAAGATCTGGAACAAGACAAGGATGTCCACTCTCACCACTGCTCTTCAATATAATACTGGAAGTCCTAGCCAGAGCAATAAGACAAGAGAAAGACATCCAAGGAATCCAAATAGGAAAAGAAGAAGTCAAACTATCACTCTTTGCAGATGATATGATAATATACATAGAGAACCCTAAAAACTCCACAGAAAAACTAATTCAACTCATCAATCAGTTCAGTAAAGTGGCAGGATACAAAATCAACACGTGAAAGTCAGTAGCCTTCCTATACACAAACAATAAATCTGAAGAAGAAGAAATCAAAAAAAACCATCCCTTTTATTATTGAAACAAAAAAATCAAATATTTGGGAATAAATCTAACAAAAGAGGTAAAGGACCTATACAAATAAAACTATAAAACACTGTTAAAAGAAATAGAAGAAGACACAAAGAAATGGAAAGACATCCCCTGCTCATGGATTGGAAGAATAAACATTATTAAAATGGCCATCCTACCAAAAGCAATATACAGATTCAATGCTATTCCAATCAAAATTTCAATGTCATTCTTCAAAGAAATAGAACAATTATTGATGAAATTCATGTGGAATCACAAAAAACCCCGAATAGCCAAAGCTCTCCTGAAAAAAAGAGAAGGGAATGGAGGCATCACACTCCCAGACTTCAAACTCTACTACAAAGCCATAATCATCAAAACTGCATGGTATTGGAACAAGAACAGACATACAGACCAATGGAATCAAATAGAAAATCCAGAAATAAACCCACAGATTTATGGTCAACTAATCTTTGACAAAGGAGCAAAGACTATGCATTGGAGCAAAGAAAGTTTGTTCAATAAATGGTGCTGGGAAAACTGGGTTGCTACATGCAAAAGAATGAAGCTTGACCACTACCTCACACCATACACAAAAATCAACTCAAAATGGATTAAGGAACTAGACATAAGACCTGAAACCATAAAATACATAGAAGGAAATATAGGCGAAACACTACGTGATTTGCACATCAAAGACATCTTTACAGACACATCACCCAAAGCAGTGATAGTGAAGGGAAAGATAAACAGCTGGGACTACATCAAATTAAAGAGCTTCTGCACAGCAAAAGAGACAATAACAAAAACAAAGAGAAACCCCACCAACTGGGAGAACATTTTTGCACCCAACACTAATGATAAAGGACTGATCACAAAAATCTGCAAAGAGCTGATGAGACTCAACAACAACAAAGAAAATAACCCAGTCAAAAAATGGGCAGAAGAGCTAAAAAGAAACTTCTCTGAAGAGGAAATGCAAATGGCCAACAGGCATATGAAAAAATGTTCAACATCACTTGTCATCAGGGAAATGCAAATCAAAACTACCATGAGATACCATCTTACACCAGTGAGAATGGCACATATTAAAAAAACTAGCAACAACAAATGTTGGCGAGGGTGTGGAGAAAAAGGAACTCTTCTGCACTGTTGGTGGGAGTGCAAACTGGTCCAACCACTGTGGAAAGCTGTGTGGAGATTTCTGGACCTACTTAAACATAGAGCTTCCATATGATCCAGCAATTCCACTCCTAGGTATTTACCCAAAGGACACAGAAACATCCATTCCAAAGAACACCTGCACCCCTATGTTTATAGCAGCACTGTTTACAATAGCTAAGCTTTGGAAACAACCCAAATGCCCAAAAATAGATGACTGGATCAAGAAGATGTGGTACATATATACCATGGAATATTACTCAGCATTCAAAAAAGATAAACACATGCAATTTGCTGCAACATGGATGGCGCTGGAAGGGATCATGCTCAGCGAAATAAGCCAAAAAGAAAAAGAAAAATACCGGATGGTCTCACTCATAGCAGGAATCTAGAAAACTTAAATAAGGGACCAGGAAAATGAATAACTATAAGAAAGTGAAAATCAAAATCAACAAAAAACTATGAACCAGAGACACTTTTTGGGGGGTGAGGGGCCGGAGGGGAGGGATTGGGGTCAGAATGGGGGGGCTGCAATTGTATGGGGGAATATAAAAATAAAATATATTATTTAAAAAAAAAAAGTTAGTCTCTATTCCTCAGGACTTCTCTTGATCACAGCTCAAAATAATCCACAGGCCACACTGACACATCTCAAGAAAGTCCATTTTGAACATCTTGTGACGTCTGTCTTTGCATCTTGGAGAGGTCTATGAGTTGAAAAATTTTGCTGTTGGTAATTCTATTGTTCAATTGATACTTCAGGGCTTTAAACATAATAAATTGACATGCTTTGTGTTTATTTTCTGAGTCTTTAAAGCAGGTCTCCAAATATTGGGAGATTAGGGGAAAATTTGTGATTCAGTGAAGAACAATGCACATTCTTCTAGGTTTTCTGATATTGGTTCTGTTGGAGCTATTTCAAACTCCAAAACTTGTAGCTAACTGATAGCAATGCCTAATAATTTTTATCTGTAGACATATAAACTCTGTCCTATGGAGGTTCAATTGACTTTCCTTCTTCAAGGGGAAAAAGTGGTTTTGCCACCACTGGCACTTTTGTTTCAACATTCCTAATCTATAAATGTGGCCTTTGAATTGATTTTAATATATTACCCATTTCCTGATATGAGTTAAAGAAAAGCTGTAATATGTGTTCATTTTTATATCTGTAAGAGAGCTACAGTTCTACTTTAAAAAAAAAATTGTCCTTAAATATTACTTAGGAAACAAGCTTCCTTTACACCTAATTAGTTGAAATGAGTGACCAGAACTTCTATTTCAATGGCATGCTATATCTTCTCACACTAATTAAACATGTTCTCTGCTGAGTGAATATGTTAAAGAAATTTCTACTCTAATTAGTTTCTCACTAATCAATCATTTTCAGTCTGATTGTATTCTCTGCAGGGGATGCAGAGAAGTGGGGCTTACCCAAGTGTAATCTCTCTCACTGCATGCTGATTCTTTGTGTTTTGACTGTTTTTCTTTCTTATAGGAGTGATTATATGATGTACAATACTGATTTTCCTGTTAATGTCATAATAGTGAACTATGAGATTATATTTTATATAGAATTGTGAAGAACCCTTAAGGAAAACCTTTGCTTTCTCTACTTGCACAGGACTTCTGACAGCAAAGTGGGGGCTGGGGAGGGTATTACTCATACCAACCAATTCTCTAATTCTCTGCGGACATCCACTTGGTCTCCTACTGTCTAATTTAATTCTGACACTAACTGCCTGTAATTAGTGCAGCTTCCACAGGTTAAGGGCTCAGTTCCACTACCCAGCTTCACCTACATTTGATAATCAGTCCAAGTTGCCAGTTGTGCTGCTCATGACAGGCTATAAACTGGAGTTTCTCATGAACTGCTTCTCAGGTTTGATAATTTTTAGAGTGGCTCACAGTACTCAGGATAACAGTGCTCACTAGATAACAGGTTTATTATAAAAGATACAACTGAGGAAAAAGCAGATGGAAGAGATGCAAGGGTAAGTTATGGGAAAGGGCATGGAGCTTCGTTCCTGTCTCAGAGCACACCACATTCCCAGCACCTTGATGTGTGTAGCAATCTGGAACTCCCAGAAACCCTTTGGTTACTGTTTTCAGAGAGGTTCCCTTGTAAGTATGATAATTAAACCACTGGCCATTGGTGATTAAACTGACTTCTAGTCTCTTGTTCCCTTCCAGAGTCCAGGGGGTGGGACTAAAAGTCTCAACCCTCTAATCACATGGTTGGTTGCCCTGGGTACAAGCATCTCATTCTCAGGGGTGTCCAAAGTCACACTATTAACATAAACTCAGGTGTGGTTGAAAGGGGGCTTGTTTTTAGAAACAAAATATCTACCTTTCACTTTTATAGTCTGGAGCTATTTTAGGAACTGGAGACAAAACCAAATATCTTTGAAATTATTCCCCAAATTTGGGTCCATATTTTTTTAACAACTTCTCTTCTGTATCCACTCACAAGTAAAGAACCTCTACTTAAATCATTGTATTTAGGAACAGGGAACCTTCAATCTTGGTCTTGTCCCAGGAAATGACAAACATACAGTTAATGTCACTTCAAAACTTAGAATAATGAAATATCAGAGAGCAGTCTACAATTTGCAGTGTGATTAAACATTGACAGGTGGAAAAAAGGGACTGAATACATTTCTATCAGCAGCAGGAGAGAAGTTCATTTTCCTCCAATGTTCTCTATTGTAATCATTCTCCTAGACAAGTGCAAGAGTCTTTCATTTGGATTTTCTAACTTAAACTGAATACGGTTTATATATAGTTTCTGGTTTTATATCAAGAAACATGTTTCTGGGACTCCCCAGTGGCACAGTGGTTGAGCGCTGGGTTGCGAAGCTGCCCGCGGCCTCTGCAGCGCTGGTTCGATCCCCGGCTGCTCCCCGGCCACAGGAGGAGGGTCCCACATGGCGCGCAGACCTCTCCTGCAGCCCGCTGCTCCCCTCAACAGTGTACTTCCGTCCTTCTGCCTGCTCTGCTCCTCGCTCTGGCTCTGGTGGATTCCTTCACCCTCCCTCACTTCTGACTGTAATCCTGTGCATGTATAAACAAAACAAACAAACAAACAAATAAATAAATAAATAAAACATGCCTCTATAAAAAAAAAAAAGAAAAAGAAACATGTTTCTGCGCTCTCTCCCTCTGTCTCTCCTCCCCTTTTCTTTCCCCTGTTGAACACAAAGGGATATTAAAGTAAGCAATCCTGGGTAATTTGTAACAAATTATAACTCTTTTTCCCCATATCCTGCAGAAGGTAAGAAAAAATTCTTTTCCTTAGATTTTTGTGCCTAATTTAAAAACATGTTCAGTGATTATGGAAATCTTAACTAAGAAGCAATTTTTATTTTTAAGATGGGTGTGAAAATATAGAATCCATTACTTAGAACTCTTTACCCAATTACTTTTGCTCTATCATAGTTCCTAAGGGTGCCAGCTGTGTTTTCTTTGTGGAAAAGGCAGGCAATTTGAGCAAATTAAAGAATGTTTACAATCGATGAGCACAGAACTGTCCTTGGAAGTGTACATGGTATTTTCAAGATGATAGTTTCTAATAGGTGTTTTTTTCTTTTCCATGTTAGAACTGATAAAATGCTAACCCTTTTCTTTCTGGTATGATTAAAAAAAATACCTAACACGATGTTTTCTTGGTAATCTTTGGTAATCTCTGAAAGTCTGTGTACACATTTCATTTTTTGTATAACCACACAAGTCATACTAGATTAGAATCCCACCCTACTCCAATATAGTATCATATTAACTCAATTTACTGCATCTGTGATGACTATTGTAAAATAATGTCACATTCTGAGGTACTAAGGCTTAGAACTTAGTTTAATAGGTGAATTTGGAAGAGAAAGACAGTATGTGATAACTAAGACCATATATGTGATTTTAACTAATATTTCTTACATTTTATTTATTTTTCTTATTGTTTATTTTCCCTATTGTTTCCTTATTGTTAAAAGGAAGAAGCATTTAGTATGTGAGGTCAGAATCCCTCTCTACTCTCTTTGTTCTTAATCCTGCCCAGATTCCATTCTATTCCAGGGGGCTCACTGTTAACAGTTTATTGCTTATATTCCCCATCATCCTTCTGCACATTTACAAATGTATTAATGTATATTTATATACATAAATATATATAAATGCATATATATAAACATACACACCTATATTTAAAAAGAAAACATTCTGCAAACAATATATTGTGTGCTTTTTATTTTATTTCCACATAGGTATTTTTGTTGGAAATTTATCCATCATTACTTATAGATCTAGTCCATTTCATGAATCTAGCATAATTTTTCACCACTCCCTTTGAACATTTAGTTGTTCTCTAAATTTTTTATAGTGCTACAGTGAATGTTTTTTAATATAATGATAATATTTATTTAGACTAGAATTTTAGAAATGGAAATGCTGTGTCTAAGGATATGTTCATTTATAATGTGCTAATAATTGCCTTTTAAAGAACTTTATCAATTTTTACTCCATGAACAGTATATAGCATCCTCTGCACAACTTCCTGTTACCAAGCTTTTAATTGTTTGTTAATCTGAGAGAAATAAATAAGATTCTTATGGCTGCTTTAGTATGAATTTCCCTTATTACTCATTAAGCAGAGAATAATTTCTTATATTTATTTACCATTTGTGCAATCTTTTGGTGAGCTGTTCATTCATATCTTGCCAATTTTCCTGTTGGAGTGTTGATATTTTTCTTATTGATTTAAAGGAGCTTTTTAAATAATAAGCTACTTGTCTATGTTGCAAATGTTTTAAGTCTCTTGACCCTTTCAATATTACATATCATCTCCTTTACTAGTACAGAACTAAAATTTTTATGTATTCAAGTTGATAGCTCTTGGATTTTATGTCAATTAAGAATATCTTCCCCTGGGGCCTCCCCGGTGGCGCAGCGGTTGAGCGCTGGGTTGCTAAGCTGCCTGCAGCCTCTGCAGCTCTGGTTCGATCCCTGGCTGCTCCCCGCCACTGGAGGAGGGTCCCGCATGGCGTGCAGACCTCTCCTGCCGCCCGCTGCTCCCCTCAGCAGTGTACTTCGGTCCTTCTGCCTGCTCTGCTCCCTGTTCTGGCTCTGGTGAATTCTCTCACCCTCTGGCGCTTCTGACTGTACCCAGTGCTTGTTAAATAAATAAATAAATAAATAAATAAATAAATAAATAAATAAATAAATAAATAAAAGAATGTTATTAAAAAAAAAGAATATCTTCCCCATTCAAATGTATATAACCTCTTATTTTTGTTCCATTAATTATTTTCACTTTTCCTAAGGGAGTAGTTCATTGTTTCAAACCCACATTAGTTGCACACACACAAACATACACACAAGCACACATAATTCTAGATTATTGTTTCTGCATTGGCATTGATATAATGCTTTAATACCCCCATCTTTATTGTATACATTAGTAGCAATAAGGGCTGACCCAACCTCATTTTCTTTCTCTTTCAAAATACATATTTTTTGCTTTTTACCATAACTTTGGAATCTGATTTTTAAGTCCTAAAAGCTAGTGTATTGGGATTGCCCCAAATATATTAATTAATTGGGAAGGAATTGACAGTCTTATATTATTGAACTTTTGCATTCAGAAACATGATATATATTTTTTTAGTTCTACTTTTATGTACTGCAGTATAGTTTTGAGTTTACTTTATGTAGGTCTTACATATTTCTTTTCGGTATTATCCCCAGGTATTCATGACTTAGTTGCTATCATTTTGAATGGAATAAATCTTCCCATTACATTTTCTAATTTAATATTGCTGACATAAAAACTTTGTTTTTGTTGTTGAGCCTGTATCATGTGGCTTACTAAATTTTCACATTGGCTTTACTAGTTTTGTATTGATTCATTTGGACATTCTAGGAGAAAATTGTAGCATTTACAGATGCCAGTTTTCTGTAATGTCAGTCTTACTGGTGGAATAGAAACCACTTTACTAAAAAGGGAATTTTAAACAGATGTGAGGTATCCTTGAAAAACCACACCAAAAACAAGGAGATAACCCAACTGTAACAGTAAGAAGCCACAATCAGGAGACTGAAGAGAGAAAGGCTGGAGGCTGTGCTACTAGAGCCCAGGAACCAGGGTCACCCCAAACAAACTGGAAGGATGGTGGGCCTGTACCGTGGGAGTGTAAGTCATGCAGGAAATGCAGCTGCTGTGAAAGAAACTGTTTCCATTTCTATTGAGGGCTGGTATAAAGTGAGAGAAATATATTTGCTTTCTTCCTCCACCCTCCAATCTCCCACCAGCACCTCCAACTGGATTTAGCTGGGCCCAACAGTAATGAAAACATGAAACAGCCTGCAGAGGATGTCACCTATGATACAGAGCAAGGCAAGGAAGGAGTGGTTCAGGAATGGAGCTAAGCACAGGTAGGACTAGGATTAGCTCACTTTCAAGTGATTTATGCCTCTAAATTATTTCTTCTAGTTTTATTTCAATGACAAGGGACTGGAGCAAAATGTTGAAGAGTGCTGGAGGCAAAAAGTCTCAGAATTTATCCTTGATTTTAGTAGGGTTATTTCTAAAATTTCAGTTTTAGTTAGGTTGCTTACTATTATAACTACTATTTATCAGATTAAAAAGATCAAATGACTTTGAACATTTTTTATTTATTTATTTATTTTTTAAAAAAATTTTATTGTTATATTCCCCATACAATTGCAGCCCCCCCATTCTGACCCCAATCCCTCCCCTCCTGCCCCCCTAAAAGTGTCTCTGGTTCATAGTTTTTTGTTGATTTCGATTTTCACTTTCTTATAGTTATTCATTTTCTTGGTCCCTTATTTAAGTTTTCTAGATTCCTGCTATGAGTGAGACCATCCGGTATTTTTCTTTTTCTTTTTGGCTTATTTCGCTGAGCATGATCCCTTCCAGCGCCATCCATGTTGCTGCAAATTGCATGTGTTTATCTTTTTTGAATGCTGAGTAATATTCCATGGTATATATGTACCACATCTTCTTGATCCAGTCATCTATTTTTGGGCATTTGGGTTGTTTCCAAAGCTTAGCTATTGTAAACAGTGCTGCTATAAACATAGGGGTGCAGGTGTTCTTTGGAATGGATGTTTCTGTGTCCTTTGGGTAAATACCTAGGAGTGGAATTGCTGGATCATATGGAAGCTCTATGTTTAAGTAGGTCCAGAAATCTCCACACAGCTTTCCACAGTGGTTGGACCAGTTTGCACTCCCACCAACAGTGCAGAAGAGTTCCTTTTTCTCCACACCCTCGCCAACATTTGTTGTTGCTAGTTTTTTTAATATGTGCCATTCTCACTGGTGTAAGATGGTATCTCATGGTAGTTTTGATTTGCATTTCCCTGATGACAAGTGATGTTGAACATTTTTTCATATGCCTGTTGGCCATTTGCATTTCCTCTTCAGAGAAGTTTCTTTTTAGCTCTTCTGCCCATTTTTTGACTGGGTTATTTTCTTTGTTGTTGTTGAGTCTCATCAGCTCTTTGCAGATTTTTGTGATCAGTCCTTTATCATTAGTGTTGGGTGCAAAAATGTTCTCCCAGTTGGTGGGGTTTCTCTTTGTTTTTGTTATTGTCTCTTTTGCTGTGCAGAAGCTCTTTAATTTGATGTAGTCCCAGCTGTTTATCTTTCCCTTCACTATCACTGCTTTGGGTGATGTGTCTGTAAAGATGTCTTTGATGTGCAAATCACGTAGTGTTTCGCCTATATTTCCTTCTATGTATTTTATGGTTTCAGGTCTTATGTCTAGTTCCTTAATCCATTTTGAGTTGATTTTTGTGTATGGTGTGAGGTAGTGGTCAAGCTTCATTCTTTTGCATGTAGCGACCCAGTTTTCCCAGCACCATTTATTGAACAAACTTTCTTTGCTCCAATGCATATTCTTTGCTCCTTTGTCAAAGATTAGTTGACCATAAATCTGTGGGTTTATTTCTGGATTTTCTATTCGATTCCATTGGTCTGTATGTCTGTTCTTGTTCCAATACCATGCAGTTTTGATGATGATGGCTTTGTAGTATAGTTTGAAGTCTGGGAGTGTGATGCCTCCATTCCCTTCTTTTTTTTTTCAGGAGAGCTTTGGCTATTCAGGGTTTTTTTGTGATTCCATATGAATTTCATCAATAATTGTTCTATTTCTTTGAAGAATGACATTGAAATTTTGATTGGAATAGCATTGAATCTGTATATTGCTTTTGGAAGGATGGCCATTTTAATAATGTTTATTCTTCCAATCCATGAGCAGGGGATGTCTCTCCATTTCTTTGTGTCTTCTTCTATTTCTTTTAACAGTGTTTTATAGTTTTCTTTGTATAGGTCCTTTACCTCTTTTGTTAGATTTATTCCCAAATATTTGATTTTTTTTGTTTCAATAACAAAAGGGATGGTTTTTTTGATTTCTTCTTCTTCAGATTTATTGTTTGTGTATAGGAAGGCTACTGACTTTTGCGTGTTGATTTTGTATCCTGCCACTTTACTGAACTGATTGATGAGTTGAATTAGCTTTTCTGTGGAGTTTTTGGGGTTCTCTATGTATAATATCAATCGTCTGCAAATAGTGATAGTTTGACTTCTTCTTTTCCTATTTCGATTCCTTGGATGTCATTCTCTTGTCTTATTGCCCTGGCTAGGACTTCCAGTATTATATTGAAAAGCAGTGGTGAGAGTGGACATCCTTGTCTTGTTCCAGATCTTAATGGAATTGCTTTCAGCTTTTCACCATTGAGAATGATACTGGCTGTTGGCTTGTCATAGATGGCCTTTGTGATGTTGAGGTATGTTCCTTGTATCCCAAGAATTTCAAGGGCTTTTATCATGAATGGGTGTTGCACTTTGTCGAAAGCTTTCTCAGCATCTATTGATATTATCATGTGGTTTTTATATTTCTTTTTGTTGATGTGTTGGATAACTTTGATTGATTTTCGGATGTTAAACCATCCTTGTGTCCCTGGAATGATTCCTACTTGGTCGTGGTGAATTATCTTATGGATACATTGTTGGATTCTGATAGCTAAAATTTTATTGAGGATTTTTGCATCAGTATTCATTAGGGAGATTGGCCTGTAGTTTTCCTTTTTTGTGTTGTCCTTGTTCGGTTTTGGTATTAGTGTAATGTTGGCTTCATAAAACGTGTTTGGTATTGTCCCTTCCTTCTCAATTTTTTGGAAGAGTTTGTGAAGGATAGGCACTAATTTGTCTCTGAATGTTTGGTAGAATTCATTTGTAAATCCATCAGGTCCTGGGCTTTTGTTTTTGGGGAGGTTTTTGATTACCATTTCAATTTCGCTAATTGTAATTGGTCTGTTTAGGTGTTCTATTTCTTCTTTATCTAGCTTTGGGTGATTGTAGAGTTGTAGGAATTTGTCCATCCCTCTAGATTGTTAAACTTGTTTCCATATAACTGTTCATAGTAGTTACTGATTATTCTTTTGATTTCTGCTGTGTCCGTTGTGATTTCTCCTCTTTCATTGATGATCCTGTTTATTTGTGCTTTCTCCCTTTTTTCCTTTGTGAGCCTGGCTAAGGGTTTGTCTATTTTATTGATATTTTCAAAGAACCAGCTCTTGCTTTCATTGATCTTTTGGATTGTTTTTTTAGTTTCAATTTCATTTATTTCTGCTTTGGTTTTTATTATTTCTTTTCTTCTACTGGTTTTGTGGTTTTTTTGTTGTTCTTTTTCTAGATCTTTGAGCTTCAAGATTAGGTTGTTTCTTTGCGTTCTTTCTTGTTTCTTAATGTGAGCTTCTATTGCTATATATTTTCCTCTTATTACTGCTTTTGCTTCATCCCATACATTTAGGATATTGGTGTCCTCCTTGTCGTTCAATTCAAAAAATTTTTTAATTTCTTCTTTGATCTCCTCATTAGTCCAGTGGTCTTCCAGTAGTGTGGTTTTTAATCTCCATGAGGTAGGAAAGTTCCTTGCCTTCTTTTTATGGTTTATTTCTAGTTTGATGCCTTCATGGTCAGAAAAGATGGTTGATATGATTTCAATCTTGGTGTATCTGTTGATGTTTGTCTTTTGCCCCAGTATGTGATCTATCCTGGAGAATGATCCGTGTGCGCTTGAGAAAAATGTGTACTCCGTTTTTTTGGGGTTTAGTGTTCTATAGATGTCTGTTAAGCCCAATTGCTCTAGGTCCTTATTTAGAGCTTTGGTTTCTTTACTTATTTTTTGTCTTGTTGATCTATCCATTGTTGATAGTGGTGTGTTGAAGTCTCCCACTACGTATGTGTTTTCTCTGATGTCTGTTTTCAGAGAGGACAACAGTTGTCTGATATATTTTGGTGCTCCTTCATTTGGTGAGTATATGTTAATGAGTGTTATTTCTTCTTGAAGTATTGTCCCCTTGATCATAATGTAGTGACCATTGGGGTCTCTTTTTATCTTTTTGAGTTTGAAATCTGTTTTATCTGATATAAGTATAGCTGTTCCTGCTTTCTTTTTTGGTCCATTTGCTTGTAGGATTGTTTTCCATCCTTTAACTTTGAGCCTATTTTTATCTTTTGTAGCTAAATGTGTTTCCTGGAGACAGCAAAAGGTTGGGTTTTGTTTCTTAATCCAGGCTGCAACTCTGTGTCTTTTTATTGAAGAGTTTAGTCCATTTACATTTAGAGTTAATATTGATATGTTAACATCTGTATTTGCCATTGTGTTTGTCTTTTCTTTGATTTTATTTATTTATTCTTTTAATAACTTTTTTTTTTGGCCTTCTTTCATTGTTATTCGTCCCTCTGAGGTTCTGGCTTTAGGACTCCTTGTAGTATTTTTTGGAGTGGGGGTTTAGTTGCAATGAAATTCAGGAGTTTCTGTTTGTCTGGGAAGGTCCATATTCTTTCTTCAAAGAGGAAGGAGAGCTTTGCGGGATAGAGTATTCTTGGTTGGCATCTGTTTTCTTGGAGTCTGTTGACTATGTCTCTCCACTCTCTCCTTGCCCGTAGTGTTTCTTCAGAGAAGTCTGATGTCAGCCTGATTGGTTTTCCTTTGAATGTTATCTGTTTCTTCCCTCTTGCCAGCTTCATTATTTTTTCCTTGTCCTGGATTCTTGGGAGCTTTACTATTATGTGTCTTGCTGTGTTTTTCCTTTCGTCGTGGAAGTTTGGTGTTCTTCTTGCTTCTTGTATATCAATTTTCAGCTCCTTCTTCACATTTGGGAAGTTCTCTTCAATTATCTCTTTGAATATTTTCTCTGTTCCTACATCTCTCTCCTGTCCTTCTGGAATTCCTGTAACTCTTATATTTCCTTTCCTCATGGAGTCAGATAGTTCCCGAAGTCTTTCTTCGTTCTTTTTCCTTCGTACTTCTCTTTCCTTTTCTCTTTTGGTTCTTTTTATTTCTGTGTCTTCAAGATTACTTATTCGTTCTTCCATTTCATCTATTCTGCTTTCATTGCTTTTCCCAGAATTCTTTAGTTCTTCCATTAATTCTTTGATCTCCTGCATTTCTTTTACTTCCCTCTTTAGGGACTCAATTTCTTTCTTCTGACCATTGTTTTCCCTCTCTAGGGACTCAATTGCATTCTTCTGATCGTTGATTATTTTTCCCTTATCATTGTTTTCCTTTATGACTTCTGTCAGTTTTTTAATCACGGCAATTTTAAATTCTCTTTCTGGAAGGCTCAGAAATTCTTCCAAGTTATTGTCGTTGCAATCTGGGGGCTGGTTTTCTTTTTGTGGTGTGCTTTTTCTCTAGAGAGTTGCTAGGTTGCGTGTGGTTCTTCTCCTCCCTACTGTCTGTTTTCTAATTTGCCGTATGCGTTGGGACACTGTGTTGTTGGGACTGGCCAGCATCTTGGGTGGGCTTCTCTGTTCCCCTCTGGTTCCTCCAGGAGTCATCTGTCAGTTTCAAGCAGTCTTTACTGGAGAAAGGTCCCTGTTCTAAAATGCCGATGTGGGGACACACTCCCCTATGCGCCTGGTCTGCCCCGGCGGTGGGTTCCTGCTCCCCCTCTGGGCTTGGACTGCAGGCCAGAGGGGGTCTGGCGTGGGCGAACTTCCCCCGCTCACCTCTGGCTCCTGAGGAAGCCTTCTGCAGGTAGTCTTTACTGAAGAAATGTCCCTGTTCTAAAATGGTGATGTGGGACACACTCCCTGCGCGTCCGGTGTCAGGCACACTCTTCTGCGCGCCTGGTCTGCCCCGGCTGTGGGTGCTCGCTCTCCCTGTGGGCTCAGACTACTTGTTCGGAAGGGGCCCGGTGTGGGCTAACTCCCCAGCTGGCCACTAGCTCCTTCAGGAGCCTCTGCTGGCTTCAAGTCGCTAGGTGGCGCCAGAGATCTCTCCTAGAACCCTTGGGGAGCTGATTTTCCACCCCGTGGGACAGGGAGCAGAGCGGGGATGGTAGGGTACACCTCAACGGCTTTGGGGTGCTGTGTCTGCCTTGTGCCCCACCGTCGTGGGGAACCCACGCCCCTAATTTCGTGCCCCGGGTCTCAGTTCCAAAGCCCTCAGTTCCAGGATGCGGGCTGTAGCCCAGATCAGTGGCGCGGGAATGGCGCCTTTTGAATCCCGCTCCCGTGCCTGGGCGCCTGGTTCCTGCTCACTCAGGGAGGGCCTCCGTGCGTCTCCCCGCAAGCCTAGGTCGCAGGCGCGGGGACCTGGGCAGCTGCAATCCGATCCGGATCCGCGTCTGCTTTTTCAGCGCGCCGCTTCCGTGCAAGCTTACCGGGCGGCCGGGGCTATGTGCTGGTGCTGGCCTCCTCCTGGGGGGCGGGGCTCTCTTTAATGGCGCCCGGAGCTCACCTCTGCGGCGGATCCTGCAGGGTTCTCCACAGCTCCCGTTCACGGGGTGTGGTGGCTGAAATAGTTCCTTTCTACTCACATTCCCACTTGCTGCGTCATTGTTCTTGTTGGCCGTTTTGGTTTGTTGTTTCCCTCCTCTCTGCCGGTCGGAGAGTGCCGACTTTGTGGGCGGGGGAGGGGAGCAGGGTTCTGCGCTTCCCTCCCTTCTGGTCCTCTTTTATGGCAACTTTCTTCTTCGGGCAGTTTGCTGGAGTGGTCCGTTTATCTTCCGTGTCCCAGTTCTCACTGGGACCTGCCGCTTTTCCTCCCTATTAGCTTTTTTTAATGGGAGATCTTACTCGCAGCGTCTCCTCGCCGCCATGTTGCTCCGCCCCCTCTCCGACTTTGAACATTAACTGAGATATTAGATATGTAATTACACACTTAATTCACTATATTAATGTGGTGAGATGCAGTAATTGATTTGCTAATAGTGAATCAGCCTTCTATTGTTGAGACAAACCTTCCTTTTTCAGAGTTCAATGTTCTTTTTAGTGAAGTGCCATAATGGATTGGTTATTATCTTATTTAGGACAGTGACATCTATGTTCACAGCTGTTATAAACCTACAGGATTATGCTACCTTTTAGAATGAGTGTAAACTTTTTTCTATCTTTTTGTTGTCCTCTATATTTAATATAAAATTCCCCTGATCGCTGAAAGTTTAGAACTCTCAACTGAAACTTAAGAGTTAGAACATTTATAACCTTTTCAAATTCTTCAATTATTTTGTTTTCTTTACTTCTTGAGTCAACTGCTGAAAGTCGCTTTAACAAAATTTGTCTAGTTTGGAAGGCTGGGGAGTCCACAAACATCTTTGTCACTGACTGTTAGCCAGGTGCCTTGTAGACATGGAATCCCTTGTGCACTTGAGGGAAGTCAAATGTTTTGTCTTTCCTGTTGAACAATCAGGATTTTTTTCTGAGATTGATGATTTGCTTCTATTGGATAAATATGTACCTCATTGGATGTCAATTAGAGAAGATATAAAGAGAGACTTTTTTTTTTATTCTAGAGGCCACTGTTCCTTTATTTCAGGGATACATGTGTCTGATTGAAACTAACTCAGAAGAAAACTTCTCTGGTACTAACTTAGCCAAAGAAGTGCTCCCAGCAATCTTTTCATTTAAGGAAAGTGCTATATGCTGAGATAGAAGGGGGACATTTCCATGGAAGCTGCCTCAGCTAATAAAATCTATTTTCAGACCAAAGATTCTTTAACTTATGTTCTTCAATGTTGAGAAAAGAATTTATTAACTTTTTCACACTCTGCACTATGAAGCAAGAAGCATAGAAATCTTCTTATTTTAGAAATGAGATAAGCAATATTATCTGACACATAATCAAGACTAGCATGGGGCACTATGAGGTCAATATGGAGAGGGATAGGCTTCTTTAAACCTCTGGCCCTACATTTTGTTTTGTATTGAGGTGTAATTGAATAACAACATTATACTAGTGTGGGGTATACAATAAAATAATCCAATATTTGTAGATAAACAAAATGATTGCCAGAACTCTAGTTAACATCCATCATCATGCCTACTAATAATTTTTTTCGTGATGAGATCTTTTAAGATATCCTCTCTTAGTAACTTTCAAATAACAATAGAGTCTTATTAAACATAGGCGCCATGCAGTACCTTATATCCCCATGACTTACTTATTTTGTATCTGGAAGATTGTGCCTTTTGATCTACGTCATCATTTGATCTACTTTAGCCACTCCACCATTGACAACCATTAATCTGTTCTCCGAATCTATGAGCTTGATTTTTGTTCTTTTAGATTCCACATATAAGTGAGATCATATGGTATTTTTTTTGTTTTTCTCTGACTTATTTCACTTAGTATAATGCCTTCAAGGTCCTCCCATGTTGTCACAAATGGCAATATTTCATTCTTTATAATGGACTGAAAATATTGTATGTATGTGTGTGCATGTGCACGCACTCCTGTCTCTCAAATTTTCTGTATCTTTTCATCCATTCATAGACACTTAGGTTGTTTCCCTATATTGGCTATTATAAATACTGAACTTGAAGGTGCAGCTGTCTCTTTGGACAGTGATTTTGTTTCCTTCAGCTATATACCCAGAAGTGGGTATCCTGACTCTATTATCATATAGGGGAAACCAGGTTAAAATTATCTAGGACAGTCTAAAAAGAAAAAATAAGTAAATTTCTTCAGATTTCTACTTGAAATTTGTATGTGTGTTTGTGTGTGTGCACTTATGCACATGTGCGTTCATGTGCTTGTTATGATTTTAATATACATCAGATTATTCAGGAACTCAAGTAAGCACTGCACAAATCAAAAGAAGTTTGTAGCTTGTTTTGTCTTAAAATTTGTGAAGACTGTTGTTTCAGAAAAATCACATCTGTAACAGTCATACCATTTATGGTATTTGAGCTGCCAATGAAATCTATCAATATTAGTCTGCATTTGTAGCTATTGTAATCAGGGTGATTCTATAACAGATGCAAGCATCTGACTACCTTATTATGTATCATAGTGTAGTAGAAGTTGAGCAGTTTTACATTAAAATAACTATTATATTATTGTCTTTCCTATAATTAGGGTTGCAATAAAAATATAGAGAGCCCAATTAAATTTAAATTTCTGCTAAGCAATGAATAATTTTTTAGTGTAAGTTTGCCCTAAATATTGTCTTCTCTTTTATATAGTTACCCTAGTTATAATACATTTAGGGAGTGTTATTAAATTGCTAGAAATTTGTGTGGATAGGAAATATCTTATAATTTAATTTATGGGGGCTTAAAGGGGAATTAGGCAATATTTATTTATTATAACAAGGGGTCAGTGGAACTAGAATGAAATTTAAAACCACTGGTTAAATGCAAGACAGATGTAACAAAGGAGGAACCACCTATTATCTATAAGCATATTACTGGAGCAGAGGGTCTCACATGTACCATTTCTTATCCCTACCTTAGTCAAACAGTTAAAGAAACATTCTTTCAATTTTTAAAAAAAGTTTCTTCCTTGAGAGGAAACAGATTTTCTTTATTTTGTCACATCCAAATCCAGACTTAAACTATATCTTCTCTGTATGGCGAGGTGGTGATGGGTGCAGCATTCATGACCTAAAATACCTGCAATGTTATAACAATTTCTAGTGTTGATACTAATACGTAAATTTATTCTCCTCAAATCCAGTAGTCATTTGTATTGCTTCCTAGATGATAAATACCTTTTCTGTAACTTGAAATAGAAGCACAGTTTTAATTTCTGCAACTTTAATATTTGATTGAAAGATTACTACTGAAAGATGTAAATTAATATTTCAAGGTAGTATACCTTGCTGAGAACTACCAAAAATTGAATTAAGGCTTTTTAAAACTAGATTCAAAGAAAATCTGAAGACCGTAAGCATCTGAATGCTTCCAACTAAGCTTTATACTGTTCAGCATGAATCACCAAGTAATTGACAAAGGACAGCTATTTTATGGGTCAGAAACTGCAGAAGAATAAATAAGCAAATAAAAATGAAATAATCATTAGGAGAAGGAAAGGCTTATCGGGTTTATCCTGATGTAATTGCAGTTACTGGAGCCAGGGAGATCTTTCAGCACTGCCATCAGACCATTATTACCCTGCTTAAAACTCCTCAGGGATTTTGCATTGAACTCAGAGAAAGTTCAAAATGTTCAGCAAGCTGCATGATTTGTTTCCTGTTTCTTCTTCAGCCTCACCCCACATATCTGTGCCAGCCCCTCTGGATTCTGTCCTTCAGGTCTTTTCCTTAGACTCCTGCCTCTTTGAACAAATATTCTGTTCCCTCAGTCTGAAACATCCACACCTCTCACCCTTAGTCTGGCTAATCTCTTGTTCAGTTTCCCCAGGGAAGCTTCCCATTTCCCCTAGACTAGGCTGAGGGCCCTCATTATATGCATTATAACACCCCCTAAAATCCACTTGAAATTATTTGATTTACAAAATCAACAAACAACTATGAACCAGAGACACACTATGGGGGGTGGGGGACAGGGAAAGGAGGGATTGGGGTCAAAATAAGGGGGTTGCAATTGTATGGGGAATATAAAAATAAAATTAAAAATTATTTGATTTAATGCTTGTAATTATTTGTATGAATTTCTTAATTATTTATATGAATTTTCTTGCCTTAGTGTATAACTCTTGTCATTTTCTCCTTCTTCCCAATTATGGAGGAGGAGGGGATACATGACATTGGTCTTATGAGAGTTGTTTAAACCCCAATCCCTTGAATATCTGTCTTCCATACAAAGGCACAAACTATATTAGATCTGGGGTTCTATCTATCTTCTTTATTTTTGTCTACTGACTGACAAAAATAGGTGCTACTATACCTTTGACTGGTATAGTAGTAATGTTGATAACATTGTCATCTTTAAGAATAAATAATACTATATAGTCCCTCTACATTTTAGGACTGTGGAGAACACATTTCTTCAGTTTCTTTGACATTACTCTGGCAAACACAAATGAACATGAAAAATGGAAATTCATTTATTTAATATATATTAGCCCTTGTCATGTGCAGGGCATAGTGCTAGAAATGGGGCAGATAGCAATGAACAAAACTGGACAGACAATCCCAGCTCTAAAGAAAATTTGAGCAAAATGTTTTTTTGAGCAGATAGAAATTTACACATATTGTAATTTAACTATCATGCTAATGATTATCATGAAGTAAAGATGAAGTGCAAGGACAGACCATGACAGAGGGGCTGCTGAAGACCCAGTGTTTGTGCCCTTACCAGATTCATTTGCTGAAATCTAATGTCCAATGTGATGGTACTTGGTTGGGGAGTTTTGGGGGGTGATTAGGTCACCACAGCTAAATATTCATGAATGAAATTTGTGCCCTTGCAAAAGAAGCTAGACATAGATCCCTCTCCCTTCCCACCATGCGAGGTTACAGTAAAGTGGGCTCTCACCAGATACCAAATCTGTTGTAATCTTGAATTTGGATTTTCCAACCACTAGAAATGTAAGAAGTATCAATAGCCTTTTGTTGTTTATAAGCTACCTAGTCTACAGTATTTAAGTAATAGTGGCTGGAACACCCTAAGGCAAGGGCCTTATCCAAGCTGAGAGCTCAGGGAGGGCTACTCTGAGGAGTGGTATTTAAACTGTGATTTGAAGGAATGGAGTAGGAGTGTTTGATGCCTTAGAGGAGAAAGAAGAATCTGTGGAGTTTTTCAGAGGAGGAAAGGATGGCCTTGCCAGAAGTAAAATGCGGGTGTCGGCTGGTTTACAAACTTCCCAGGTGATTCTTCTTTTTTTTTTTTGTAAGATTTATTTTATTTATGCATACAGAGAGAGTGGGGAACAGAACAGGCAGGTGTACTGAAATACACTGCTGAGAGGAGCAGTGGGCAAAACAGGAGAGGTCTGCTGCACCATGTGGGTAGCTCCCTGGCCAGCCAGGGATTGAACTCAGTGCTGCAGTGGCTGCCAATAGCTTGATAATGCTGTCTTTAACCCCTGCACCACCAGGGAGGCCCCCCAGGTGATTCTGATGTGTACCCCTGGTATGTAAACTTCTGGGCTGAAGCCTTTCTACAAAATGTGTTCTGTATCCCTGCAGCATCAATATCACCAGGAGTCTGTTAGACCTTACTTCAGACTCCATTAGAATTTGCCTAACAAAATCCCTAGGTGATTCACATGTGCATTACTCTTTGGGAAATTAAAAAAGGCCAATGTGCACTAGGGTGGTACACAATATAAATGACTGGATGAAGCTGGTTGGATAGCAGAGTAAAAAACAATGTCTCAAATTGGAGGTGACGCACCCAGAATGACTCTGAGAGCCAGTTAATTGGAATTTAGAAACAAAATGTTAGTATTCCCATTCATCCATATTCATCTGTCCATCCGTCCATCCATCCATCTGCCTACCTACCAACCTACCTGCATATCCATCAATCATCTATTTTTTAACCCCACAAAATACAAAAATGCTTTTGGATTGTTCCATAGAGGGAAGGCTTTACTGTTTTAGTGAGCTGGGCCAGAGAAGCTAAATGTCTGACAATGTTCTCCACGACTTTTATTTTTACTGTAAAGATATATCCCATGTCATTAAACATTTGTCCAAAGCACCAAGAATGAACCTTAATCTAAGGTTTATAAACCAATATACCAGTCTTGGTGGGGCAGGGGGATTTAGGTTGATAATGGGGAAATTATACATAGGTGGGAGTAGGAGTTACCTTCCTCTCAATTTTTCTGTGAACCTAAATTAAATTTATTAAAAAAAAAACATCTATTTAAAAAGTAAGAAATTTAATATTCAATATGAGGATAATACCATGCATCAAATGGTCCCATGTTATAGATAGTATATGAGATATTTAGACATAAGTATCCCTGAGCTAGAAATAAAAAGGCATCCTTATTTGTTGAAAAACTGCAACTTATATGTTCTCAGTTAATTTAAAATGTATATCTCTGGTTTAACCAAAAGCCCACAAAATTGGATATCCACAATGGTGTTCATAAAGGGTTAGTAAAACTTTCCTTCTGCCTAATAATGTGTCCTTTTGTTACCTTTCTAGTACTTTCTGTGGAGTTCTGATAAAGGTAATATGTCAAAAAGATTTCTAGACAACATTACTTATGATAAAATTAACTGAGTAAAATGTTACAACAGGGAGAATTGCATATTTTTTTTAAGAATTTCGTTGCTTTCTTTTTTTTTAGCTGTTTTTCTTTTTTATTGTTTAATTTTATTGTTTTTGAACATGGAGGTTATTTCCATAAATCTTTGCTATTGTAAATAGTGCTGCTATAAACATGGGAGTGCATGTTTCTTTCTGAATTAGTGTTTTTGTATTTTTTTAATCTAAGAGTGGAATTGTTGGGTTGTAAGACAAATCCATCTTTAGTTTTTTTTGAGAAACTTCAGTACTGCTTTCCAGAGGGATTGGACCAATCTACATACCCATCAAAAGTATAAGAGGGGAAATATGAATTTTTCTTGGGGAAACCATAGTTTTTAACTGAGAGTGCTAATCTAGGTGCTATGGGAGCTCCAGAGGTTATGCCAGTGGAGTTGCTAAAGAGACATTGGCTATTAGGGCAGAATTTGAAACAAGTCAATGTGGATGATCTCTTATTTTTGAGCCTGAGCTGACACCTGGGGAGGCTAGAGGTCACTCCCTGGTCTGTGGCAAGGATTACTCAAGGACTCTTGCAGAAGAGGAATGCTTTGCTCTGTCCTGTGGGAAGCTGTTTTCTAGCCTAGATCCTTCTGAATGAAACTAAAGCCATACAGGGTCTATAATAGTCCTGAAATCTGAATTCTTAGTAGTGTCTTATGAAGACCCTTAGGAAGCACTGAAATAGCCTCAAAAGATTCCTGCAAAATAATCTTGCTGATTAGAAGTAAAACTAATAACACAAATGTACAGAGACAAGAAGAAAATGTCAGAGTCAACATACTTAGTCTCCTAGTTCAAGCTCTTTATCATATTGCAAGGTAAAAAAAAACAATAGTGACAATCTAATCAGGTCTAATAAGCAATTAGCCAAAAGGATTAGAATTATCAAGAAGATATTTTGAAATATGAATTTATATCCACTATAATATTAAATATATATATTTTCAGATACATGGTTATATAATAAGTAGTGTGCCTTGAGCTATTCTGAGTTGTAAAAAATGTACATTGCACTATGGGATTATAGGTGGTGGCATGAAGAAGCCATCATAACTAACAAATATTTAAGAACTAAGTTTCTGGAATCTTATTAAAAATAATTAAAAAATAATCTTTAACTAAAAAATTAATTTTGATGGCATTAATAAACAAAACATAATTTTAAAATATTTTTATTTATTTTATCTTATTTTTAAAATTTCCATTTTGGTATATTTTCTAAGTATATAATAGTATAGTAAAACTGGCTTATATTTCACAAACAGATATACATACACTATGGTTACATGCTAGATCTCATGCTAGGTCCAGGCCAGCACCGCTGCTGACTCCCCAAGGTGGGCACAAAAACACCAGTATTTTCTTGCTCCACACTTTGTTCATGTGGTTGCTCATAGTTTCTGACTATACACTCTGGGAGCAGGCCCCAGGGTCATGCAAGGGGGAGAGGTAGGTGGCTTCCTAAACTTTCCAAAGCCTATGTGGGAACTCCTCTGGATAAGACCATGAGTATTCTGCTCAGAGGCCTGTACTCTACAGATGGAGCAGGGAAGCAGCATAGATTGTGCTAGATATATGCAGGCATCTCTGCTGACTCCTTAAGGTTGGCAAAAACAACCCCGGGAGCTCAGAGATTACTCAGGACATAGGTGAGTGTTTCTCCACACTGCTAAAAACAGCCGCTGGCCACCTAGGCTCCCTCTTTGAGCAGGCTGAACTCTTGCTAAGAACTGTTTGTTCTCTGTCTAGGCCCTGGGTTTAAGGAAAGCCCTGAGGATCCAGTGGGAGGGATCGCTATCTCTCCTGGTGAACTGAGTTTCTCAGTCTCTCGTGACCTTTCTGATGGTTTCTGTCTTTCTTTGCTGAAATACCAATCTTCAAAAGTCCCCAGCTCTATTTCAGATGTGACTGCTTCCTCCAGATGCCAATCATCAAATCCCTGAATGAAGTGAAGACTCATGGATTCTGTCCATCTTTCTCCCAGCTCTTTTTAGTGCTGCCAAGATTATTTCTTCATAAAGATTACCAAGTTCATTAACCCTTAGAAAAACTAGGCTTCACTTCCCGTAAAGAAGATGATTGAAAAACAGGGAAATTATTCATCTTCACTCTATTCACCTTTTGTCTTTCCTGTGACTCAGAGACTAAGGGATAGTACTATTAAAAATATATATATATATCTGAATAAATTTAGAAATCTAATTGACTTTATTAAAGGGTTTGTGAATGGGGCAGTGTCCTTTTCAGCAACAGAAAGGCTCTGCCAGAACCTGAATTGTTAACAAGCTCTGCAGATGAGTCATGTACACACCAAAATGTGAACAGTACTAGTACAGAGCAGAGACGCATTCCTGTTGGCCACCTTTATATTAAGAAATTTCAAAACAGTCACCAGGAGCTATTATTCCAAAGAAAAATTACCTTTCTGCCCTTAAACATGCACAGCAATTATAGAAGTTCATCAGTATGAAATGTATTCACATTAAAGAGTCTCTGGGTTAGCATTTATATTACTTTGATAATTCCTGTATTATAGTAGTCATTTACAGGAAAAGCTTCGAACAGTAGCTGTACTGTTATTTCACATTATTCATGCAAGCATAATAAATATAGGTATAGTATAATTTGAAAATTTGAGTGTAATCAAGGTTGACAGGAGCTAATTAAGTAGGACATATGAGAAAGGCTCTTAATTAACCTTTAAAAAAATTGTCACTTACCTTGTGACTTCAACTCTTAAGAAGAAAGGAGTAAAAAGAAATAGCAAAGCACATGTGTTGTTGAAGAAGACCATGGCACAGACCACCTGGACACAAAGGCCGTTGTTGAAAACACATAAGAGTGCTTAAGGCAGAGTGATTCTGACCTTGTGTCAAGAATCGTTGAAGAAACTTAATGCAATAATTTCTGCCGTTGGCATTAGCTAAAGTCATGTCATCATACAGGGGAATAGGAACTTTGGAGAGAAAAAAAGTGAGGTGAGCAATTTCTGACAATATGTTCTAAGAACCATATGGCCACTACAAAATGTGTGTGTGTGTTTATGCATACCAAAACTAAGGTTGTGTTGCAGGTTTTACTATTTTTCATCTTTTTAGATAAGTAAAGGGAGCACATTTGTGGTCTATTGGATAGCACAGAGTAACAGACAAATTTGGTTTGATCTGATAATGTTGGTAGATACAGAACTTTAATAATTTTCACTTTACTATCAACATTTAAATGTGGAGAAATTCCACATAAAATTCCAGATTTCTGTTTTGTGTCCATCACTAGAAGATATGGCAACGTTTCGCCTCTATTCCTACATGGTACTCCTACGGTCTTTCATGCTCAAGCTCTGTTACTGTTCTTTTACCTACATTTAATTTGTGATGACTCTTCTGGAGGGATAAAATGAAGAAGTGAGATGTGTGAGGGTTAAATTTATTATGTCCTTATTCAATGCCTTATACTATGCTAAGATTTGTACTCCATATTTTATTTAAAACTGTCAAGCCAGGATGCAAGGATGTTTCAAATCAAATCAATTAATATTACTCACCACATCAACAAAAAGAAAGATAAAATCACATGATCATATCACATGCTGAGAAAGTATTTGACAGTGTTCAATACACACATATGACAAAAACTTGATAGATTGGAACAAAGACAGACAGACCAGTGAAATAGAATTGAGGGACCAAAAATAAACCCAAACATGTATAGAAAATTAAGTTAGTTTTTTTCAGCTCTGAAATTTCAAGCAGAATAATATGCTCTCCTTTTATAAGACTGGCTTTATGTGCTTATTACTCATTTTTATATCTTATGCTTATTGATCATATATAGTGTCTGTTCAGGTATTTTCCCCATATTTTAATTAACTTAATTGTCTTATTGAGATGTACGCATTCTCTACATATTCTGGATACAAATCATTTGTCAAATATATGCATTGCAAATATTTCCCTCCAGATTGTGGCTTGTCTTTTTATTTTTATTAATGCTGTGTTTTGAAGAACAGAATTTTAAATTATTGATAGAGTTGAATTGAAGCCTATTTACCTTTTATGACCTAGCATTTTTTTTAATTTTAATTTTTTTATTTTTATATTCCCCAAACAATTGCAACCCCTTTATTTTGACCCCAATCCCTCCCCCCCGCCCCCCTCCCCTCATAAAGTGTCTCTGGTTCATAGTTTTTGTTGATTATGATTTTCACTTTCTTATAGATATTCATTTTCCTGGTCCCTTATTTAAGTTTTCTAGATTCCTGCTATGAGTGAGACCATCCGATATTTTTCTTTTTCTTTCTGGCTTATTTCGCTGAGCATGATCCCTTCCAGCGCCATCCATGTTGCTGCAAATTGCATGTGTTTATCTTTTTTGAATGCTGAGTAATATTCCATGGTATATATGTACCACATCTTCTTGATCCAGTCATCTATTTTTGGGCATTTGGGCTGTTTCCAAAGCTTAGCTATTGTAAACAGTGCTGCTATAAACATAGGGGTGCAGATGATTTTTGGAGTTGATGTTTCTGTATCCTTTTGGTAAATACCTAGGAGTGGAATTGCTGGATCATATGGAAGCTCTATGTTTAGTAGGTCAAGAAATCTCCACACAGCTCTCCATAGTGGTTGGACCAGTTTGCACTCCCACCAACAGTGCAGAAGAGTTCCTTTTTCTCCACACCCTCGCCAACATTTGTTGTTGCTAGTTTTTTTAATATGTGCCATTCTCACTGGTGTAAGATGGTATCTCATGGTAGTTTTGATTTGCATTTCCCTGATTACAAGTCAAAGACATCTTTACAGACACATCACCCAAAGCAGTGATAGTGAAGGCAAAGATAAACAGCTGGGACTACATCAAATTAAAGAGCTTCTGCACAGCAAAAGAGACAATAACAAAAACTAAAAGAAACCCCACCAACTGGGAGAACATTTTTGCACACAACACTAATGATAAAGGACTGATCACAAAAATCTGCAAAGAGCTGATGAGACTCAACAACAACAAAGAAAATAATCCAGTGAAAAAATGGGCATATGAGCTGAAAAGAAACTTCTCTGAAGAGGAAATGCAAATGGCCAACAGGCATATGAAAAAATATTCACCATCACTCGTAATCAGGGAAATGACCTAGCATTTGAAGTACTTTTTGAAGCTATGTGTGTGTGTATTCTATTAGTTGTAAAGTCCTGCCAAGGTTCAAATGTATGAGCCTTGGACTATTTCTTGACAAGGCAGAAGAAAAGTTCTGAAAGAGCATGTGAGGTGAGAAGTAATGTTGTAGCCATTTTGTAAAATACAATTTGCTGAACTATATAGTAAAATTTATTATTGAGATAATCTCTTACTATCCTTTTAATATTAGTAAGTTCTGTAATATTGTCCCTTTCTTCATTCTCCTTATTGTCTTATTGTGTTCTCTCTGTCTCTCTCTCTCTCTCGTCTTTTTAATTAGACTGGCTAGAAGCTTATAAAATGTATTGATTTTTTTCAGAAAATCACTTTACGATCTTGTTGATTTTTTTTCTTTTGATTTCTTTATAATTTACTTATTCTCCTTAGACTGGATTTAATGTTTCCTTATTCTAGTTCATTAAGCTAGAAGCTTACATCGCTGGTTTGGATTTTGATTCTTTTTAAATATAAGCATTTACAACCATAAATATTATAAGCACTACTCATAAATTCTTATATGATGTGGTTTTATTAACACTTAAAATATTTTCTAGTTTCCTTATAAGTCCTTTGATTCAAGAGTTATTTAGAGTTGCTTCGGTTAATTTTCCATAAATGGTGATATTTTGTAATATTGCTATTTTATATTTTTGTTATTGATTTTTCATTATTGAAGTATATTCATGTAACAAAATTAACTACTTTTAATGGTACAATTCAGTGGTATTTAGTATATTCAGAATGTTGTGCAAACATCACTTTATACAGTTCCAAAGCATTCTCAATATCCATCCCAAAGGAGATCCTCTACTCTTAAAGTAGTCATTCTCCACTCTACAGTCTGTCTTTCTGTCTCTATGAATTTTATATAAGAAATTTATTCTGGATATTACATATGAAAATTTGATCAAACACTATATGAAACTTTTGTCTGGCTTCTTTCACTTAGTATGTTTTTGAAGTTCATCCACTTTGTAGTATGTATCAGTACTTTCTTTTTTTTCTGATAAATATTCCACTGTATGTATCCATTCATCAATTGAAGGACGTGGTTTATTTCCAACTTTTGGCTATTGTAAATAATGTTGCTAAAAACATCTGTGTACAGGTTTTTGCTTGAATATCTGTTTTTAATTCTTGTGGTCATATATTTGACTAGGAGTAGAGACTGTAAAAATCATGTCATCTGTGAATAGAGATTATTTTACTTATGAATTTCTCTCTCCCTTCGCTTCCCTCCCCTTTCTTCTTTTGGGATTTCTATGGTTAAAACTGCCAGTCCAATATTGAATATAATTAGCAAAAGCAGGAATCCTTGTCCTATTAACAGTCTTGTGGGGGAGGGTATGTTTCAGTTTTTCATCATTAAATTTAATATCTCTTAGTTTGTTGTGTATTTTTATGTAGTATTTTTTCAAAATTTATTTTTGCTGCTGTCAGAAAATACACTTTACTACCATTTAAATGTTCTGATATTTGTTGGCCAACAGGCATATGAAAAAATGTTCAACATCACTTGTCATCAGGGAAATGCAAATCAAAACTACCATGAGATACCATCTTACACCAGTGAGAATGGCACATATTAAAAAAACTAGCAACAACAAATGTTGGCGAGGGTGTGGAGAAAAAGGAACTCTTCTGCACTGTTGGTGGGAGTGCAAACTGGTCTAACCACTGTGGAAAGCTGTGTGGAGATTTCTGGACCTACTAAACATAGAGCTTCCATATGATCCAGCAATTCCACTCCTAGGTATTTACCCAAAGGACACAGAAACATCAATTCCAAAGAACACCTGCACCCCTATGTTTATAGCAGCACTGTTTACAATAGCTAAGCTTTGGAAACAACCGAAATGCCCAAAAATAGATGACTGGATCAAGAAGATGTGGTACATATATACCATGGAATATTACTCAGCATTCAAAAAAGATAAACACATGCAATTTGCAGCAACATGGATGGCGCTGGAAGGGATCATGCTCAGCGAAATAAGCCAAAAAGAAAAAGAAAAATACCGGATGGTCTCACTCATAGCAGGAATCTAGAAAACTTAAATAAGGGACCAGGAAAATGAATAACTATAAGAAAGTGAAAATCAAAATCAACAAAAACTATGAACCAGAGACACTTTTAGGGGGGCGGGGGCGGGAGGGGAGGGATTGGGGTCAGAATGGGGGGGCTGCAATTGTATGGGGAAAATAACAATAAAATTTATTATCTAATAAAAAAAATAAATGTTCTGATATTTGTTTTAAGACCTGTCTATGACCACTTGGATGAATCTTCATGTAACTTTAAAAGAATGGCTGTTCTACAGTTTTTGGGTATTGTGTTCTATAACTGTCAATTAACACAAATTGATATTTTTATTCAAATCTTCACATTCTTGCTGATTTTCTATCTGCTTGTTTTATCAATTATGAGTCAGGAGTGTTGAGGTTTTCAACTATAATTATGGATTTGTCTGTTCCTCCTTTCAATTCTGTCAGTTTTGTTCTATGGACTTGAAAGCTCTGTGATTATGTGCAGCCACATGTCCTCATGAGAAATTAACTGTTTAACCATTTTGAAACAAACCTATTTACCTGTGTTAAAATTTCTTGTCCTAAAGATTAACTTGTAGATGCTAATGGAAGTCACTCTAGTTTTCTTCTACTTATGATAAAATAACAAATAATTCATGATCTTTTTACTTTTATTCCACATCTTTATATTTGAGGTGATGTTAGTTGATGTGAGATAATGTAAAATTGAACATTGCTTAAAAATATCTTGCCATATAGCTTTGCCTTTAATGGAGTGTTTAACCATTTATATTTACTTTATATTATATATAAATATGGTTGAGTTTCAGTCTATTGTTTTATAGTTTGTTTTGTATGTTTCCCCTCTGCTTTCCATTCCTTGCACTCCCTTTTCCTAATGTTTTGTAGATTGAGTAGCTTTTAGCTCTACTTTTTATCTCCACTCTTGGCTTAGTAATTATAGTTCTTTGTTCTATTTTTTAGTGGTTACTAAGATTTATAGTATATACCTTTAGCATATCACACTTTACCTTTAAATAATATTATATCATGTCATGTATGATGTAGAATCTTACAAAGTACAATTGAATTGTCCCTCTCTCACCCTTTGTGTTATTGCTTTGTTGTAGTTCTCTTCTATGTGTTATAAGCCCATAACATTATTATTATTGCTAATAAAGTAAATATTAAAAACATTTTTATGTGATAAACATATATTGCAATATAGTATATAAAGATTCTGTGTAAATATATTCTACAACCTAAACTTACATAACATCTCAATTATATCTCAAAAATGAGAAAAATAATTTTTTTAAGATTTATTTATTTTGTACAAGAACCCGGTTACAGGTCAGATGCGTGGGAGGGTGTGAGAATTCACCAGAGACAGAGTGGGGAACAGAACAGGCAGACTGACGAAATACACTGCTGAGGGGAGCAGCAGCCAAGACAGGAAAGGTCTGCCACGCCACGTGGGATCCTCGCCTGTCGGGATCGAACCAGCGCTGCAGAGGCTGCAGACAGCTTCACAGCGTAGTGCTCCACTGCCTGCGCCACCAGAGGAGGCCCGAGAAAAATAAATTTTATTTATACTTACATATTCAGCATTTCCAGCATTATTACTAGCTCTTGTTCACCTATGTTTCCACACAGTATTATTTTCCTATCACTTCCATATACTACAGCTGCTGACAGTAAATTCTCTTAGATTTTGTTACATGAAAATGAAATATCTTTATTTCACCTTCATTTTTGAAAAATATTCCCAGTGGATATAGAATGCTAGATTGGCAGGGAGTCATTTGTTTTCATTAACTTAAATAATCCATTACATTGTCATCTCTTGCATATTTTCTAATGAAAAGTCCACTGTTTCTTTTATCTTCAATTCTCCATGTTGTATGCCCTTCTTTTGCTTTCCCTCTACCAGCTCTATTGATATATAATTAACAAATAAAAATTATATACACCAAACGCAAAATAAAATAAATTGTAGCCATGGAGATGATGAATAAATTAAGTAACCTGATTTGGTAAGCATTTCTGTCTCTCTCTCTCTCCCCCCCCCACCACACACACGTGCAAATGAAAACACATATGTATACCTTAATTATAGCTCAATAAAACTGGAAAAGAGCAATAAAAGAAACCAACCCAATTCTAACACTTAAAAAATATGAATTTAAGGTGTATACATAATGTTTTCCCCTGGTTGATTTTTGAAAAAAAAAAATTTAAATGTTAGTTAAGATAGATTTTATTCAGTGATAAATACTAGCATACAGAAGAAAGTCTGGTGTAAACTGAGTTCAACTTTGCCCAAACAAAAGATGGGATGCTTTTAAATGTTGGGGTGTCCCCTGGTTCCCTTTAAACCCCTCTCTGATTTTCAGTAATTTGATGCTAATGTAACTTGATATCATTGTTTTTATCCTACTAATGGTTTATTGAGTTCCTTGGATTTGGGCTTTAGAGTTATAATCAGGATGGAAAAGTTTTTGTTATTTCATTAACTATCTCTTATGCTCCATGCTTTTTCTTTTCTGCTCCAGGAACTCTAATATAGTCCCAAAGCTCACGGAAGGTTTGTTAAACTAAAAAACATTTTTTTACTCTGCACTTCATTTTGGGTAATTTCTGTTTTTATATCCTCAAATTCACTGATCTTTTATGTTCTTAAAAATATCCAGTTAATTTTTCTTTTCAGAAATTGTAGTTTTTTTCTTTAGATGTTCCATTTAGTTATTTTTTATAATTTCCATTTCTCTTCTTATTATGGTCGTGTTTTTCTTTAAATTTTTGTACATATTTATAATAGCTCTTTCAATTACTTTGATAATTTCATCATCTCTGCCATTTTTGGGTCCACTATTATTCATTGATTTATATCTTTATTATATGTAACAATTTTCTTTATTCATAGCTCCAGTCATTTTTGATTGGATCCAGGGCTTTGTAAATGTTAATGTTGAGTGGATTTTGTATTTCTTTAAAGAAATATCAAACTTTATTTTACTGAAGAGATTGGTAGATTAGCACTATCCTTTCTAGCCTTGTTTTAAAGTTTTCAAAAGTTGGAGTAGTATTAGGCTTGGGTTGACTTAGTATCAAGTCATGACCCTCCAGAGATTTCTACTCCATGGACTAGATATTCAACAAAGCTTTCTATTCTGGCTGATTGGAACTCAATCATCTCTGAGTTCCATGTGAGCTCTGAAAATGGTTCAGTTCACTGTTTTTCTGTAGTTCTTTCCCTTTCCTGATGGACTTTGTATTCAACAACAGACTAAGTGGAATTTCTTTCTTTTTAATTATTATTATTTTATTTTATATTTTTTACACCATTTTTCATTTTTGTACAATGTATGCATTTCCATCTCAGTTATAGTCCCCATGAAATTCCCACTATCCATTCACCTGTGAACCATCACTATAGTCCCTTGTGCTCTTCCCACCCCTGTTTTGATCCTACTCCCTTCTCCCTCCCCCTGCAGAATGTCTCTTGTTTATTGTTGCCTGTTGATTTTGATTTTTACTTTATTATAATTACTTTTTTTCCTGATCCCTTACTTGGATCCTTTACATAGGGGATCAACAGAATTTCTATGCAGATTTCTGGAGCACTTTTTTTTTTAATTCCTCCTTCCTATAGTGTATTCTGCCTCACATAGTTTAGCAGTGTCAGTTTCCTCAAAGTCTAAACTCTGTCCTATCAATTTAAAATTTACTATGAACATTATGATCTCAGATTTTCTTTTTGTCATTATCAATAAAATACTTCCAGGCATAAGATCAGGATGATCCTAGGACTTATTTTACTTATATAACTTTTCTAAAAGACCTTGGTCCTGTGTTGGCTAGTTGTAATATTTGCAAACATCTGTTTTTTCTTATATGCTCACATTCCTAGTTTCTTGTGGTAGAATGATACCACCAGTACTAATTATTCCAATTTTGATAGAACTTAATTTTTGATAAATAAGTCTGATACTAATGAAGCAGTTTCATGGGAAGAGTACATGTCAGAAAATTTTTTTAAGTACCACCTATATTATTATTGAAAAATTATGTACGTGCTTTCAGCAGGACTTAGTTATATGAGGGCAGAGCAATTTGGAAGGGACCCAGAACTAGATCCAGATCCCATGACAGGTTTGCCTTGGGTAGAAGAACACTGTTAGTTCTGGTCCTGGAAGAAATTTAGTTTGGAGTCACAGGTTTCATTTAATACCCAGTGCCCTGAGGAAATTTCTGTGAGTGGTAATGACTAGACAGACAATATGAATTAAACCCTTAATGTATTTAATAACTGTGCAAAATGCTTTACAAATTATAGTGGAAGTTATTTATTGCTTTTTTTGTTTGCTTTTTTTTTTTTTGATAGCTTCCATTTGTGGAAGTGCTTCTCTGAGTCTGTGTGGTTTTTCCTCAATCCTATCCATCATAGGTATGGGCATATTAAATAGGATAGTATTTTTAAGTGATTGTTAAAGGGTACATATGTCATCTATGAAGTGCCCATTATGTTTCTTGCCTGGGATTGACAGAAAAATTCTTAAAAGGAGATAATCTCTATTTTAACTTGGTTGCTAATGATTTAAGTCTGTAGCTATCTGTGGCTATGGTCCTAGGAAAATGGACATTTTTCTATAGTGAAAGAAATGAGGTTCTTGACCAGAGAATTTGAGATTAAATGTGGTGAGAGGCCCTTATGGCATCATTTGAGCTTCTAGATCAACTTGTGTCTAAACCCAGCATTTTTTGTGGGTCCCTCTTTATTTCTTGAGTTAGATTTCAAAGACTTCTGGCTAACACTCATTATCTCACTATATTCTCATATCTGCTATGTACAGGAGTTACTATCATTACCCCTATATTCTGAAAATAAAATTAGGACATAAGTTGAATAAATCATCTAGAAGTTACACAAAATCAGTAAAGGGAGATCCAGAATTTGAAACCAAGGGTTAGTGGGCATTTGGTACAGTCCAAAATGTCCATTGAGAAATTGTTCCATGCCAAAGGTCCTTGAAATTTGAGTCTATCCCAAAATGTCTATTAAGACATTTTGTTCATGCCAAAAGGTCCTTGAAATTTAATCTTGTTAAAAAAAAAAAAAAACTATGGTCAGAAAATGTCCTTGGATTTAAATAACCCATAACATTTATTTATATTTTTGGTTTATAGGATGAATACATAAAAGAAATACCATTATGTTTTATTGGTCCAATAACTGTGTTGTGGCTGTATTGATAATAATAACCCTTCTTACCTTGTTAGCCTACTGGTAATGGCATATAAGTTTAGGAAGTTAGGTGAGAGTTTGATTCCTGCAGAAGAGAGAAATTTATATTAACTATGTGTACCAAGGATGAGCCCATGGTTTGAGAAATACAAGGATGATGACAAATTGAGGATGGGCTATTTCATGTATGGTATGTCAATGTCACTAAGGCATTTGGTTAGATGTGTCTGGTTTGTTCAGTAAGTGTGAAGTTTGAAAGGAGATGGTCAAGCAACTATATAAAGTGGTGAATATTTGACAGAAACACTTTACAGAGCATCTCCTTGTTCAGGAGGAATGAGAATATGTGTGGATTTTCAACCAGGTAGTGTCCAGGTGGAAGAAATGCTATGAGGGGTGACCCCACTACACCTTCTCCATCACCCAGGATTAATGGGTAATGTTTCACTTGAGTCAGTGCCAAAGAGGGTTATGATCTTAATAGACCCAAAGAATATTCTGTTGCTATTAGGAAAGGTTTTGGTAGGTATAACTCTAAGGCTTACTTGCCAATAGGTGTGGAACATGATGACCTCAGCTGGTGCCTACCTAAGGACTGATCAAACTAAACACTATTTGGTATCAAATCCATAAGGCATTAGTGACATTTCCTCTACTAGCAAACTAGATCACTTTAGTCAGATGGCTGTAGTCAGATGACTACAAAATAAAAAAAAAAAATAGTTCTTCTGCCATTGAATTTGTATGGGAAAGAAGTCTCATCATTAACCCTTCATTATGCATGACAGATTCTTGAGATTAAAAATATTAATACAATTTGGTTGTTCTTACCCCATACATAACTGATAGGATACTTCTTTCACTTTTCATAATTACTGTGGCAAAATATACCTTTGGGTCTAACACGTGAGTATACGACAATAGAAATTACACCCATAAGTGTGCATTCTTATTTGGACTTCCTTTTGTGCCTTTAGAAGATGTAAGTGAAAATTTTAAGTACAATGTAAAGAATGTAGATATGTTTAGAATAACATAATGGGTTGTGTTGAGAGAGTGTATGTTCATGAAGACAAGGGAAAATCAGAAGACTGGAAGTTCCAACATTTCCACTAGAAATTTGGAATATTTATAAATCAATACTGACCATGAGATAAACAATGCAGTGGAAGGCTGGCACAGCAAATTTGAAGAACTGATGTTAGTGTTCCAACCTTCAATTCTGAGATTTATTGAAGTATGAAAAGATAAATAGAAATGCAATGAACAAGTCATCACCCAGGTTCTTGGTGGTCATACTAAAAAATGGCCACCAACTTCACAACAATTCCAACAAAATCAAATTCAAATAATTGAAAACGTTAACAGATACAATAATCTGGTCAATATATACTTAAGAGCAACTGCTCAATGACTTAAGATCAATCATGCTGAACTTGATGAGGAAGAAGAACAAAAATAAATGTGAAATTCAGAATTCATCATGAATTACAGTAACAGTAATGTAAATAAAATTGTAACAAAGTTAAATGCATGTATTATTTAATGAATCATGAACCAAATATGCTCAAGTATATTTTTGATAGGACCAAGGACTTTTTGGCATTTACCAAATGTCTTAATGAAAATTTTGATGAGGACCAAATATCTTTTTTTTTTTTTATAGAGGCATGTTTTTATTTATTTATTTTTATTTGTTTGTTTGTTTGTTTGTTTGTTTATACATGCACTGGGTACAGTCAGAAGTGCGGGAGGGTGAGAGAATTCACCAGAGCCAGAGTGGGGAGCAGAGCAGGCAGAAGGACCGAAGTACACTGCTGAGGGGAGCAGCGGGCGGCAGGAGAGGTCTGCGCGCCATGTGGGACCCTCCTCCTGTGGCCGGGAAGCAGCCGGGGATCGAACCGGCGCCACGGAGGCCGCGGGCAGCTTCGCAACCCAGCGCTCAACCGCTGCGCCACCTGGGAGGCCCGGACCAAATATCTTTTAAGGGAAATGAGGCAGCATGAAGTCAAAATCTTAGCTCTTTCCACTAAGTTAAAGTACTCTGATTAGTATCAGCATAATTAATAAAGACTAATGAACAATGAGGGTTGAAAAATTCAAAGGTCCATGTAGACAGTATGTTATCATTTTGGGAAATCTGTAAGTGGATATAAGCCCTCAGCTCCAACGTGAGTTTTAAATAGTTATACTTGGAGGGGGAATTGATGTAAGACAGGCATTTTTTTTTTGTCTTCAATCATTGCATCTTCTCTCATCACAATCATGAATTGAGTCTCTACTTTGTGCTCAGGATCAATCACTTCCTCATTTAATTCCTTAGCTTTAACCAATTTAAAAATACAGAGCATTTCTGATAATATATAAAAGTAAGTAAAAAGACAAAACATTTCAACCTTGAAAATTACAGAAGTTATACTTAAATAAACCTCTGATTACAAACTACATCAAAAATGATTAAAAAAAATATAAGTAACAGTGCATCCCAAAGTCTGTGGAATGCCAAACATATACTCAGTGGAAAATGTATATGATCTCAATGATGTTTATTATTAAAGAAGGCAAACTGAAAAAACAAGGAATTTAAGATCTAAAGAAATTAGGAAAGAGCAGTAATAAAATAACAATGTGGGAGAACTAATAAAGTTATGAAAGTTTTACTAAAATTATAATAAATCTGCTCTGGTTACTTGAACAGATAATCTCTAAGGGAGTATGATTAAGAAATAAAAGAGAAAACCAAAAACCACCAAATAAGGTTGGTGACACCATTATTACACAACACTAGGTACACTGTGTAGGAGAAAATCAGAAAACATAGAAACATTAGATAAATTACCAGCAAAATAAAAAGGATCAAAACATGCAACAGTGATGGAAAACTTGGATAGACGAAGAGTATTGTCAAGGAGAATGGAAAGTTGAATAAAAAGCCATAGGACCAGAGAATTTTCAGATAGATTCCAACTTAAACAAAGCATAAAATTCTATTATTTTAAAATTATAATAACTCAGAAAAATTATAGTAAGTATATAAATTCCCTTTGTGAAGCCAGCACAATTTAATATTGTAAAATTGGGTAAAATAGTAGCATCTATTATAGCAGACGTGATAACAATAAAAAAAACAGCCCTAAACTATAGCCCAGTCTCACTTATAAGTATAAATGTAAACTTTCAAAAGAGATTACCAAAAGAGGGGAGTGGTTGAGCAAAAATTAACATGGAATCCATCTTCCACCAGAAATAAGAAGGCTTCCTTTGTGTTCAACATTGCTTGAATAATCTATTTTAACCCTGTGGAATTTACATAATCTTCAATTGAGCAGAGATGAAGAGAGACTGAGAATGGCAGAAAAGGGAAGTACTAGTAAAGGCTATCACACATTTTACAACAGCGGTCTAGAAATATGGATGATGGTTTTTTTCCCCAATTCAAGTTATAAGTAATATTTTGAAAGTGAAATTTAGAACTAATCCTGTTCTACAGTCCAGAGTGTCGGAGGCTCAGGATTGATCCTTTAAGTAAAAGGTCATTTATATGCAATTATAAGGAACAGTAGTTTGCAGTTAGAAAATTAGAAGAGTGGTTCCATTTGAATTCATTCTTGCAGTGTCCAGAATTAATATCAGATGCATACCTTGCACTTTTCTTGGCTCAATTACAATAGGGAGTTTATACTATATTTGTTGTAAAGGGTGATCTGCCAGACTGTGAAGCCGACCAACTTTTGCAGATGATCAGCTCCAACAGATGCACCTATCAAAATTTGCTGGAGACAAATTAACACAACTGAAAGAATAGAGAATCCAAAAACAAGATCTGGAACGAGTCTTAGAAGTAAATGATGGGTCAGTACTTTGAGACAACGATGAAGAAGATTTGCAGAGGGCTCTGGCACTAAGATGAAGCAGTGTACCTTCTTAGGGCTATTCAGCTCAGTATGCTAGGTAGTTCCAGAAATTTATTTCAAGGTATTACACACACATCAGGTACACATATTACTTCAGAAGAGTTAGAGAAGAGAAAACTATTTTGAATAGCAGCAGCAGCAGCAGCAGAATCTATCAGGACAGCTTTCACATTGGGATGAAAGGCCAACCACAATTTCAGGAGCACTTGGCAATGACTTCAGTGATACTATGAATGAAGTAGGTATGCTTACCTACTTACCTATGTTAGAAATAGTTTCAAAAGGGAAGGAAAAATAATACCTTTTACAGATCATTTAGCTATTCATACTTTTCAACTTTATCCTGTGTGATTATAGCATAGAGTCCATTTTGGTAATGTGTCAAAGAGAGAAAGATATTCTGGATGCCTGAAACTGATGAGCAGTTGATATCTCAATAGGAAAAAACTGAATATCAACAAGATGACAACTACCTCAAGAAGAAAGCAGATACAATATGAATTGTTTACAAAAGAGGGAGTCTTAAAGCTAGTAAGTGTACAAGGAAATGTTCAAAATTATTTTTAATTAGAGAAATGCAAAATAAAGCAATTATTAGATATTATTTACTACTTCTTAGAATGGTAAAAATTATAAAACTGGAAAATGCCAAGTGGGATGTGAATCTCAGTAACTTTCATGCACAGCTAGTAAGACCTCTGGTTGAAATGCAACTGGACTATTCATTTGGAAGAAAATAAGTTGAACTCTGACTTAGTTCATGTTCCCCTGGAAGCATATTCTGAGCCAGATTCCAATGAAAGCAGGAGGTTGGTTTAGGAGGAGTAGAACACACTGATAGGAGAGTAAGGAAGTGATGCAATGGAAAGGCAGCCAAAAATGGTGCATTTGTAAGTGAAATAAGACACTAGACCATTGGAGTTTAGTGACTTAGAAAACTCTGGGTAACATAGCTGGGTAACCTATCCCATCTGAATTCGAGGGCAGGGCCAGCTTCTGAAGCATTGGCCCAGTATAGTAGCATAGAGCTACTACATAAAACAGAATGGATTTATTATTATTATGTAGCCTCTTGAAATTCTTGATTCTTTATCTTTGAGTTTGTGTTTTGCAATTGAAGCTTGATGACAAAATAGAGCATGCCCCTGGGGCTTGCAATTTCAACCCATGCCCGATCCTACCTCTGCTACCTCCCTCCTTCCTTTTATCTACCTGCAATAGTTACTACCCTTGGTTTCTGGCAGTCACCAGAGCTGGTTGTATAGTGGGTGATAGGGTGAAGAAGTATGTACCATGGTTGCTCTCCACCTCCAATGGTGACCTGGTTGAGGGTGCTGGGTGTATGGAGATTGTCTTTGGATACACAGGTTTCTACCTTGAGCTAGCAGAGCAATGCCAACTTTGGTGGATAATTTGATAAGGGCCTTCCAAAGTCTTTGACACTTGAACCTTGATCAAGAAACACCTTTTGATGTAGAGGTTGTAATCCTGTGAGGAATAGCCTGTCCTTGGGTTGCTATAGCCTGGGGTCGAGCACTCACAGGAGTTCGAGATTTACTTCAACAGCCAGGGCCTCAAATTTTTATTACCAAGAATCAAGTTAGCATGTCTACCTGATGTGCATAATTACAAAAGATATACCACTTAGAATTTTGAAAAAGAAAGGACTTTAATGTGGAGCAGGGTAAGCAGGATGTAGCAGTCCCAAGGCATTACCTCTATGAAACCCCAGGGAATTGGGCTTATATTACATTTTGGGAAGTGGGGTTTGGGAGAGCAAAAGAGTTGAATTCCATTGGCAAAAGAAAGTGAGTTTCACAGGATCTCATTGGGCAAATTGGACAGGAAAACAAAAGAACCCAAAATTGGTCATTGTCTCAATATGGGCTAGTGGTCAGGTCCTTCTGAACCATGGTTGCCCTGTGCACAAAAGGCGGGAACCCTACTCTAGATATTTTTGAGCAGAACTGCTCTGGAAGAACAGGTTAATCTTGGTATTGTAGCCAAGAGGTCATACTTAAAGTGATTTAACCAGCCAATCTGAGAAACAAAAAGTGGTTAGACTTGATTGACAGCTAAACCTATAGGCATGGGAATGCAGACCTAGATTGGGGATGGGTTTTAGCTTCTGGGGGCTGTTTCCATTTTCAATTTTTATTGGGTCCTGCAAATTATGTAGCCAGTTCTTGTTCAGTTTCCTGAGTTTTTGCCACTCAGGAAAGTCATTGGAGGAGGAGTCTTCTGGGAGGAGGTGGTGATGGTGCTTATTTGGACTTGAGGAGCATAAATTGACTGGCCTTTTTAGATCTAATGAAAAGCTTTCACGTACAGAGATTCATATTCTGGCAACTGGAAATTTGACAGGGCACATAAAAAGTTCCTAGAGATATAGTGGGGAAAAGGAGTTACTAAGAGCACCTACTAGATAGGTCTTACTTTATATAATCTATAAACTTAACATCAGTTTCATCCCATACTAAAATCTTAGCTGAAAATTAAAATCTAAATTAAGGAGACACTTTTAACCAAGACATGAAAGTCCAAAGCTATTTAAGAAATAGACGTGTGTGATTACATTACAACATTGTAGGATAAAAGTTACATATGCCAAGTTAAAAGACAAATGACACACTGAAAAATAGGTAGTCTAACAAATAAATATTTATAATTGGTAACAAACTCTTAAAACAAGTGGCTAATACTCCAATAGAAAAACTTTTGAAAGCTATAAATAGATAATTCACAGAAGAACAAGTCCAAATGACTAGCCAAATGACAAATATAATGAACATATGAAAGAGTGTTTAAACTTCAGTAATAATCAGAGAAATGCAAATTAGCCAATGAATTCTCACTTTGCAACCGTTTATTGAATTGGCAAAAATAAAAAAAAAGATGATAACATCCACTGCTGGCAAGAATGTGGAGATGAGCTCTTTCACAAATTGCCTCTGGAAATGTGAGTTGTTACAGGCATTTTTGGAAAATAATCTAGCAATATCTACAATAAGCAAAAATACTCATATGACTCAAGCCAGCAAATTTATTTTAGAAACTCTATTCTAAAGAAATAGAGCTGCAGTGTGTAAGGATATGTGTTACATCCCCTACCCCCAGAAATGTTTATGGTAACATTTTCCTGAAAATCAGTAATTGCCCACTTGTGTGAATGTGTGTGTGTGTATGTGTGTACATGCATGATGCGCACTTGGTGTGTGTACATCATATGCGTGTATACAACTCATTGGGTGGAATAGTATGTAACTAATAAAAAAGATGTGTTAGTACTATATCAACCTATAATAGTTGTTTGGAGGGAGTTCCATGATGTATTTTTAACTAGGACATGAAAGATGTAGAAAAATGTAATGTGTGTATCCTATTAAAAATGCTAAAGAATGGGAGAAAAAACCATAAATGTGTGTGTATTTGCATATGATCATGTGAACATGAAATAGGAATTAAGATCACATACTAGGTTGTGAACAACAGTTTCCTGGCTAAGGGTGAGGGAAGAAATAGACTGTAAATGGTACAGTGAGAATAGAAGTGGGGACTCAAAAGTCAGCAGGCTTTCACACAGGACACACCTCTTTTCTATGGAACTACAACACTGGCTCAATTCCCAGAACAGGTGGATTAACAGAAGCCTGCTAACTTCAACAGGGAAACAAACTGAGGCCTGGCAGAGGAAGGAGGCATAAGTCTACCTATCAGAATTGGGACCTCAAAACTTGTCCCTAAGGTCTACATGGGGCTGAGTCCCAGAGTGTGGGCAGAGCCACTTAACTGTCTCTTGCTGGAAGTCAGTCCTTGTCCACACAGTGGTTCTCTACAATGCTTACCCCTGGGAATCTCTGGGGAGAAAAAAAATACGTATGCCCTTAATTTTGAGTATATTTAGTCTCACTCTCATCCTTGGCATGGAGATTTTAAATTGTTCCAGAGGTGTTTCTAATAGGTAACCAGAATAGAAGAAAGATAATGCTGTGGTGGGAGTGAGTGACTCCCCAAGAACATAAATTGACACCTAATCCACAAGGTGATGGTATTAGTCGGAGGGGGGCACCTTCTAATTAGATCATAATGGCCACCCTCATGAATAGTACCCATGCCCTTTTAGAAGAGACCTGAGAAATCTCCCTGGCCCCTGGTACCATGTGAGGACTCAGTGAGAGGTCTGCAACTTGAAAGAGGGCCTTCACCAGAAGTAGACCATGAGGACACCCTGATTTTGGATTTCCATCCCCGGGAACTCTGAGTAATAATTTTTTTGTTTATAAACTACCAGTCTGTTGTATTTTGTTACAACAGTAGTAACAGATTATGACAGATAATAAGCACTCAAGTAAACACTCAAAAGAAAAAATAGCTGAATTGTGAATACCACTGTGATTAAGATGCTGGTGTAGAGCAGCTGTACTGAAGCTTTGACATACATTAGAATCAAGTGGAGGGCTTATTAAAAGACTCCTGTGTCTCACTCCCAGATTTTCTGATTCTCTAGGTCTGGGATGGGGAGTAGAGAACTTGAAATTCTAACAAATTCCTAGATGGTCCTGATTGGGGCTATAGTTTGAGAACCACTGAGCTTGAAGCTAGAGAGAGATAGGACTTAGGGCCTCCCTGGTGGTTCAAGTGGTTAAGCACACCACTATGGAGCTGTCTGCAGCCTCTGCAGCACAGGTTTGATCCCCGGCCAACCAGGGATCTGCCCACATGGTGCAGCAGACCTCTCCTGTCTTGCCTGCTGCTCCTCTCAGCAGTATGTTTCAATAGATCTGCCTGTCCTGTTCCCCACTCTGTCTCTGGTGAATCCTCTTGTCCCCCACACCCCTGGCCTGTACCCCAGTTCTTGTATGCATAAATAAATAAATCTTTAAAAAAAAAGAGAGAGAGAGATAGGACTTGAGACCAAAAGTCAATGACTACACCTGTGAGGCGAATGGGTTGCAGAGCCTGGGAACTAGGTAGGGTCTGATGACATGACTTATATTTTATATTCTCCTCACTTTATCAATCCATCCACCTGCCAACTCTCTCCAAAGCAAGACAACCTCACCTACTTCAAATGAGAAATTTAAGCATCATTAGCTGTAATGAGATTTTATACTAATAAGACTTTATTGCTACACATAAAATATATACTGTTTTGGTATGCCACAAAGCAGTCTGTTTTAAAAGAGAGAAACCCAACTTTGCTTGACAGAATAAATGGATGCAATACATTTTGTAAAGCAGTATCTTTCATTTTTATGTTGTTTGTTGACATTTCTCATTTTCTGAATTCTACTGCACATCATTATTGTGGTTTCTTGGGTTACTTTCATGGCATAGCAAGAATATAGCACTTTCTGCAACCACTGGATTAACTGACCTAAATTAATCTTTCCAGCATGCCTGGGAAGTAAGGAGCTGTATCCATTCTACTGATAGGAACCCAGTGACTTGAAGAGTTAAAGAGAGGCAGCATGACTCAGCATATGCTAGGAATTAGGGTCAGTGGACAGCTGCAATATTCTTTGGAGTCAGTTTCATTTTTTGTAGTCCTATTTTAACCCCATTGCACAAAATTAGTGTGATTTAAGCATGCAAAAATTACTGGCTCTACTAGCCTGCAAGTTTTTTTTTTTTTTAAGATTTATTTTATTTATTTATGCACACAAGAACTGGGGTGTAAGCCAGAGGGGCAGGGAGGTGAGAGGACTCTCCAGAGACAAAGTGGGGAGCAGAACAGGCAGACTGACTGTCGTATACTGCTGAGGGGAGCAGCGTGTGAGACAGGAGAGGTCTGCTGCATCATGTGGGTTAGCTCCCTGGCCTGGGATCCACAGTAGAACTCATGCCACAATGGTTGGCAATAAGTTGGTAGTGCTGAAACTTAACCCCTGTGCCACCAGGGAGGCCCTGCCATAGTTTCTCAATCCCTACTTTGAACATTCTCTTAGGTTATCTTAGGTAATAGAGGTCTAATATAAGGATAAGTAGTCAGGAAATAAATTCTTTTTAATTCCAATTTAAAAATTCACGTTCAGTAAATATTATAGTGAAATTATAGGAAATCTGTTTTCATTGATATCTGGAAGACATTTTGACAGAGAATTTGAGTAAAGATTTATCTTCCCATCCAAATAATTCAGACAGAATATATAAAACAACAGTTTTTAAGATATTGGCCATTAGGCAATGAAGAAAAGTGATTATTCCCAAGAATGAAAATCAAGGTGAAACGTGATTCCCAAGAGGTGAAAATCATAGGTGAGCCCACACTTCACTGTGTGGAGAGAGTTTGTAGGCTTTAGCAAAAACAGGGTGAACCCTGCTGAAAACTGGCAGGCATCCCAAATTGAGGAATTGGAGCTGAAAGTCCAGTAAGACTAAGGCTGAGAGGTCCCGGACATGCTACCAAAAGAGAGACAGAGATAGAGAGGCAGGATTATAGGGGCCAATGCCGGGACCCCTCTCTAGTCAGATCTAGTCAGGATCTGTTACTATATTTCTATGTCTCCACCCCCATCCCAGTGCATACTCATCTTCTCTCTCCAGGATCTCTGCCTCCTTTGAGATGGCACAGACTTGGAAATTAATTCCTCTGTTGCCTCATTTCCATTTTCTGATCTTTTCTGGCAAAATTTACTTAGCTGAATGTTGCAGACTCAATGTGTCTCCCCCAAATTCATTTGTTGACACCCTAGTCCCAAATGTGATAGTAGGGATGGGGTTTTGGGTGTTAATCAAGTTCAGATTGTTTAGACACCTCACCATGGAATTGGTGTCCTTATAAGAAGAGGAAGAGACTAGAGCTCTTACTCCACCATGGAAAGTGGTGCAAGTTTAAAAGGCAGGATCTCATCAAGAACCAAATCTGCCAGCATCTTGATCTTGTACTTAGACTTAACCTTGAATAATTTCGGAAAGAATCTTGAATCTTAGAAATAATCTTGGCCTCCAAAACTGTGAGAAATATTTCTTTTTTGCCCTCACTGTGGACTTATTAGGCCTTTTGTCCTCTTGCTATTGTATGCTACTTTGTCCATCTCACAGCTCCCAGAAGAAAGAACCACTTGTCTTAGGATGCCATGACTTACCCTTTGTGGACCGGGCACTGCTTCTTTTCAATCACTTTCCAAGTCATATCACCCTTGTGGAAACAATCTCCCCATGGGTGGTGTGTTACTATGTGTCTATGAGAGCCTCACTGGGTAGGCATCTAAATTGCCATTTGAATTGTTCTTGAAAAGAAGGCTCTCTGTCTTGGGGATAATGGATAATAGAGGATTTTGAATGAAGAAGTGAAGGAATGTTAAGGGCATACGGATTCTGCCCCTTGGTGTCAGTGAGCTCATTGCCATTGTTGCGCCTAGATAGGCACCAAAGTTGTCTGCCCCTGTAAGTTATGGAGAGAAACTGTTTCCTGATTCTTACTCATAGGACACTTACATTTTGGTTAACCTGAGGTTCTCTTAAAATCTATCAGTGTCAGCTCAGTGGTTCCTGGATATGAAAAACTGTTCCACATAGCACAAAACAGGAGAAGGGCCTGAGAAGGTACAATGGTGTTTTCACAAATAATTTGGATGATTTTCCTTTTCTTTTTACCTTTGCTGTGACTCTTGTGATTTGGACTCTTGTGATTTGTTCAGATTCTTTCTCAATTCAATCACAAGAGAACAGCTATAATATGCCATGTAACCAATATATCTGTAAGGTCATTACCCATAAAATTTGATTTTAATTAAAAAATGTTCTTTTGAACTTTCTCTATTGAGCTTTACACCCACTGAAACATTTTTGGAAATCTAATTGAATCTGAATGGAGAAAACTATGTTTTTATAATATTTTTGTCTGTTAGGGGATTCACTAATAGGGGCACAAGTCTTTTACTCCTAGGTTATTGGAGCTGAAACTGGCAAAACTTTGTACTGAATGTATATATATTGCATGCATTCTATGTTAGAGCAGCAATTTTCTTCATAGCCTTGTATAGCTCTCTAGATATAGGAAACATGCAACTACAGTGTAATAGCCTGCTGCCTGAGTCATTTTGAATGGGTGGAATCCACAGGAATGCCAAGGAATGGTTGCTGTAATTATTATTATTAATTCTCTTTTGTTTATTTAGAGAGTCCTGAAGCCAGGCTCTGAACTCTGTAAGTTATAGAATCATGACAGTGCCTAGGGAGATTATAACCTGGAGACAGACATTCTGAATAAAAACAAACGTTTTCATATCGAGTGTGGCAGCTGAGAAGGAAGATAAATAGCAGTAGAGCAAAGATCCCTTATTTCACTGTGGCAGAAGGGACGCTTTGACTAGAGTCCCCACATGGCAGTCTCCTTAGGGCCTGTTTAGATGTCATCTCTGGAGCCTGTGCTACATGATTCTTAGGTCTTGTCTACATGGATCTGCAGGAATGTGTATATGCCCTGAGAGGTACAAGCTGCTTCTGGGTTGACTGCTAACAACATACCACAACTGTGCTGAGCCTCCATGAAGAATTCAGGGAAGAAGGGAGCAGAGGAAAGTTAGAATCTTGATTAATGTCATTAGTTGGATTCTTGGGTACTTTAACTAACTTTGCTGATCGGTTCTCCTGAAACAGCTGCTGGAATGGGATTTTGTGTCCAAGGAATATATTAAGAATTAACACCAGTGCAAAAGAGCCAGGCGGTAGGAGGATTGGACAGACAAATTGTAGTTATGATTCAGATACAAGTAAGCTGTGCCTAACACCAGGGGGAGCTCTGGGGACATTTTGCCAGTAAGATGGGCTGGGCTGAAATTTCTGTGCCCTTGCTCAGTCATGGGGTGTTGGTTGCCTTTTCAGGGTGTGTCCTTGAGAAAGGAGACCCTCTGCAGCCCAGGTAAAGCCTGAAGGGACTGACAGCTGGGACAATGCATTATCTTTTGAAGGGAATCTGAGTGACACATCTCTGTGACTAACCAAGTAAATAAGTGACAGATTTGAGATTGAGCTTGGTATTTCTGTTGTCTATAAAGTTGATGATATTCCCTTCTTCTTTTTAATTTATTGAAGATGTTCTCAGTGCCAGGTACTGTTTTAGGTGTTAAGAATTCAGTCTTTTTTTTTTTTTTTTTTTTTATGTGGGACCCTTGCCGGTGTCCGGGGAACGAACCAGTGCTGCAGAGGCTGCAGGCAGCCTCAGCCCAGCACTCAACCACTGCGCCATCAGGGGAGGCCCGAGAATTCATTCTTGAAGAGAAAAGAGAAACAAGGGTTAAAGATCCTTGCCCTTAGAGAATTACCTAGTAGTATGGGGGATTACTTATAACAAAGAAATAAAATGCATAGTATATTGGATGATCTTAAGTACAATGGTGAAAATAAAACATGAAAGGTGATGAGGACTGAGTGTGTTTCAAAGGGAAGGATAGCAGAGAGGCTATTATATTCAAAATGGAATAGTCAGAGAAGAACTTACAAAGTACATACTTGAAAAATGACCCAAAGAGCAGAGGTGTGTCTTGTGGGTGTGTGAGAAATCACTGCAAGTAGAGGAAACAGGTAGTGCAAAGATCTGAGGTAGGATACCCAGTGACACTCGCCATATCATTCCCGTGCAAGATTTTGTACATGTTATAATATCTAGCACAAAATTTGCACAGAATGCAGTGTTTTCAAACTTCCCTCATTTGTGTACTACTGTGATTTGTGATGATTTTTGTGATATTCATGTGCCTTCTGTACAATTATTTAATTATATTTTAATTACTTCATATCCCCTTCTCACTTTGAAGTACATTCATTTTAGAAAGAGACTTTTGTTTTGTGAAAATAAATGAAAATTTCTAAAATGAGGACAAGCAAAGACTATTTACTGTGAACTTACTATAGCAAGATAGTCGCAATCACTTGTATTAGGAAGAGATGAAAAGTCAAGCAGGGGAGTTGGGAAAGTGGAAAAAAGGGAAGGATTCAGGTATGACTGGTTTGGAAGATACTGACATGGGGTAGTTGTAAGTGAGCTCACTACAAGCAGGGTAGCCTATGTGATTGATTAGGGGTGCATAGTTAGCTTTCTTTGGTTGGCCCCAACTTGAAAGTGAGAGCAAAAATTAGAAAAGCTCTGTTATTAAGTTTAGGCAATCTGGGCAACATTACTTAGAGGAGTTATTGTTTGGTATCCTGGGCTGGTTAATAGAGCTATTGAGATGACTTGTGTATAGTAAGTTAGTGTTTGGTTTACTGTAGGTGATGGATTGACTTCCTTAGCTGGTTGCCACAGATTGTGGGTTAGAGGGTCTTAATTTTTTTAATGATCTGACCATTATTCATTTGTATGTTCAGTCTCTTAATTATATTTCCCTAAAATACAAAGTTAGTATCATTAGTATGTATTTATATGTATATATACCATTGTAATTCTACTTAATTACATGTGACAGCAGAAATGTGTACACACATGCATATACACATAGTTATTAAACTAAAAATGTTTTTCATGTGATACTTGAAATAATTTTATGTACCAACACGGTACAACAAGAAGACTGTATTACATTTTGGAAAAAATTGAATTATAGCTATTCAATATGTATTTTAAGCTATCAACCTGTGGGGTAACCAATAGTTCCTGAATTTCGAGTGTATTACTACTAAATTAAAAATGTATTTCTGCCTAAATACCTTCTCATTTCTTGGGACGATTAATATACCTCATTGTTAATTTATTCCTCAGTGAGAATTGGTCTAAAGAGATTTATTCTAACTAATTGATGTTAGTTTCCCTAAGATTTTGGGGCTTTTGATGCCATAGAAAAATGGAATGTGGTTAATACTTGCCAATGCCCGAGAGATTGCTTTTGTACATTGTTGTTGTGTGTGAGACAAAAGGGTGACCATGAAGAGCAACTGGTGACAAATACAGATTTTTAACCTTGACAGAACTCAATCTACATTCCGTGGACCATGTTCTTTAAACTAGGAAAGAAAGTATTATTTTTTCCAGCCCTGTTTTGCCTGATCTTCACAAACACATCCTTTGAGTATGTACATTGAATGTGCTCATTCATTTAGTTCAGTGCCATTTTGTGATTATCTTCCCCAATTGACTAAAATCCTTGAGGGTAGCTAGAATTAGTCTTCCACATGCTTGAGCTCCTACCTATTCCTATTAGTCCCAAGTTTGCCAAACAGCAGATGCTCAATAAATGTCAATTAAATAAATTAACAAACAAATCTTAAGGGGCCTTTGTGTATTGTGATTGTTTTCTTGAGCCTGGTGAAAGTAATAGCCAGCCTGGCCTGTGGAATTTCACAAGCAAATAGCCTCCTTTCAAAAGCATGATGATCAGGTGAAATAAAAGCATGGAAGAGGACCAGCTGCCTGGACTCATTGGTGCCCAACCTCATATTTTAACATTGTGCTTTGCAGAATTTTGGCCCAATGAAACAAATTCTGTGCCCTCTGGCTGATTAAAAAACCCATCTTTAGTTGTCGAGGATTGCTTATGTAAAGATAAGAAATGAGGCATTTGATGGAGAATTTTAGGCAAATCTGCCAGCACCCACCTTGGGATAGCTTGGTACTTCTTCATCAATCTCACTTTCACATTCAGGAACAAAAGGATGCTCCCAGACTATTCTTTTCTCTAGATACTCATATTTATGATCGAGGCCTTTAGCATTACCTATGTGTTCTGTAGTAACCTAAATATTTTCCCTAAGAATGTGAAATGGATCAAATATCATCAAAAAATTTTCTGTGACTTCAGTATTCCCATGTGTAACTTATTATTTTAAAGGTTTTTCTCAAAAAAGTGCAAATTTAAATTTTCACAAACTTGAAACATAATGTAAGAAAAAGTACACTAAAATGATAATCTTAACTTATTCAGAGGAAGAGAGTTATTTAACCATTGCTTGTTTCAGCTTCTAAGGTCCAAAAGCAGGAATTTTCCACTTTTCCAAGAATTGTAGGCAGGCTTCATGAAACATGTCAGCTGATTAGGAATGGGTTTCACAGTCTATAAGACAACAAAAACAGCAGACTAGCTTAGGGGAAATCTAGTTTTCCATTAAGATATTTGGCTATGTTCCTTGTGACAGTGTATACAATTTACTACAGCAGTGTGGTTTTGGGTTTATGTTACTTTAGGCTATGTTCTAGTAGTAGGGTGGTGAGTTAGCATCTAATCAGAATGGCTATTATCCATCAATGACTGGGGCAAGTACTGGAGACATTTTGCTAATCAGAAGTATGAATGTTTGAATTTGGTTTTTATAGGTGAAATTAGTATTTAATTGGCATAATGGACTTAACATTTACTCCTCATGAGTGAAATTGGTAGTATTTAGGATTATGTGACTTGGTTAAAATATTTTAGAGACAATCACCACTAATGCATAAAGAATATATGAAAAAACTATTAAGCATTACTGCCCTGGGAATGAATCCTAATAGATAACTGTAATCACCATTTAACGAACAACTAAGCCATCTGCTTTGCTAAGTGCTTGAATCAATACTAAAAGAAAAAAATTAAATAACTAAACAATGAGAACACTAAGAAGGAAAACCTGGTGTTAATAAATAAAAATCCAACAAATATCCATATATAACTTTAAAAGTTATAATATTGATAATAGTGATAATACATATAATGTTACAATATTGGTAAAGTTGTACTGTTGATAAAGATGAAGGAATATTTAAATTCCAATTATTAGAAATAAATCCTTCCTGATATTGAATGTTCTTTCCATCTTCTTTTGAGTTGAGGAATGTGTATTTACAACATATTTTAGTTTTAATTAAATGTCAGCCTTAAAAAATAATCACAGACCCTTGATTCTGCCATGGAAAGCTGTTTGACCAAACAGTTAAAAGTTTGTTGTCTTTTATTTACTCAATATAACGAGATTTCTCCAATGTTATCTACATTTTACCTTAATAATAGATATTACAAGTGAGAGACAGTAAAATAAGCCATGCCTTTCAAAATTGGAAAAAATAGAGTTCTTAAAATCAGAGATGTTAAGCATTTTTATTTCTGATTTTCTTTTTTTTTTTTTTACTTTTTTTTTTTACAGACTTTTTTTTTTTAAGATTTACTTTTATTTATCTATACAAGCACTGGGTACAGTGAGAAGCGCGGGAGGGTGAGAGAATTCACCAGAGCCAGAGAGGGGAGCAGAGCAGGCAGACTGATGAAACACACTGCTGAGGGGAGCAGCGGGCGGCAGGCGAGGTCTGCGTGCCATGTGGGACCCTCCTCCGGTGGCTGGGGAGCATCCGGGGATCGAACCGGCGCTGCAGAGGCAGCGGGCAGCTTTGCAACCCGGCGCTCAACTGCTGCACCACCGGGGAGGCCCTCTTTCTGATTTTCTTTTAGTTTTACATACTGTGTGCTTTAGGTCCTAAGAAATATGTATTTGAGTTCTTTGATTAGTGGCAGTAAGAAAAACCAATTGACAAGGCAATATCACACTCTGCAACAGGCATGATTTTATATCTCAAAATATTTTGACTTGAAAAGAAACACACACAAAAATAAATTTAATGATTTCACAAGTATTGCCATAGTATGGGGTTTGGAGATGAATCTTCCACACAGGGACAGCTTGAGATAAAGTTGTACATAAAAATTTGTCTTGCTGCTTCTTACAGCAAATGAGGGGGATTTTCTTATCCCCCTCATCATTGTTATTATCACATAGTTCTTGGGTTAGTTATGTAGGGTCGTGTTCCAGGCCCCACAACTTTCTTGACCTGCCTCAAAGAGCAAAAGTTGGTCATTGCATGACTATTCTTCTAGGAACCTGTTTTCAACCAAATGAAGGGTCATCCATCCCTCACTCCCTTTCTCTCTCTCGCTCTCTCTCTCCTGCTTATTTTGGACAAATATTGATTTTTTTTAGGCTGGCAGCACCAGATACTGTGCTGCCATCTCTACATCCTGGAGATGTACATCCTGGAGATGTAGAGATGAAAAGGTATGGATGCTGTTTTTAGCAAATTGGCAAAACAGTGGGGAAGTAAACAGTGAGAACACAAAATGGCAATTTCTATAGTGGACATTAGTGTGAGGAACAGAAAGCAATTAGTTTTCAGGAAATTAGTGAATCTTGAGGAGGTGTTGCTTGAGTTTATTCTTGAAGGAGGTGTCTAAGTCAGTTTGGATAGCTTATAAACAACAGACATTTATTTCTCACAGTTCTGGAGGCTGGAAATCTAAGGTCAGGGTGCCAGCATGGTTGAATTCTAGTGAGGGCCCTTCTCTAGGTTGTTGACTGCTGATTTCTTGCTGATGGAGAGCAGAGAAGAAACAAGCACTCTTGTGATTCTTAGAAAGATGCTAATCTCATTGATGAGGGCTACACACTCTTGACCTCGTCTAATCCTAATTACTTCCCAAAGGCCCTACCTCCAAATACTCTGTTGGGGTTGTAGGTAGTGTTTCATTATAAGAATGAGGTGGGGGAGGCACATACATTCAGTTAATTACAGGGACATAGTAGTTTGCCTGGCAAATAAGGTGAGGGAAGAAAGTGTGTATGTGTACCCCAGGGTGGGGTTGTGGTAGGAGTATGTGTGTGTGGGAGACTAGGGCCTGGTGAGGAAATTGCATGCACAAAAGTTTAAAGCTTTGAAACTATAGTTCAAAGGTCTGTATCAGTGAAGCTGCCAATTACCTTAATTTTCATAATAATTGAGCAAAGAGGTGAAGGATAGATTGTGTGTTGTGGGATTGAGGGGGAAAGATAAAACTCTGAGGTAGATAATGGAAAAGAAATTTGCACTTTAACCTTTCCATGGGGGAACTGTTGAGCAATTTTAAAGTAACAGTATCAAATTAATCCTGTTTAAACTTCATGTGGAAACTTAGTTACAAGTGTTCAAGAAAAAAGGTAAGGAGGCCATTTAGAGGTTTTGGCAGTAATTCAGATTCAGAAAAAAGAAGAAGGGTGAGAACAAGTTCATTCATTCTTGTTGTTTATCAAGTGTTTACAACATGCTAGGCACGGGCAGGCTACAGGAGTGAATATGAATTTTCCCTTCACTTACATTGCTTATAGGCAGATGGAAAATTTAGACATAATAAACAGATGCTTTTCATATAATGTTTAGATTTTCCCTGTTGGGGTTGCAATGTGTTATATATGAAAAACAAATCTTTGGATTAGATTCTCTGGGATTCAAATTCTGCTTCTGCAGCTTTCCACTTGGAAGACCTTATGCTCATCAGTAATACGGGTGATTTTGTGAAGATGAAAGGAGGAAATGTATGCAAATTTTTGAGATAGTGCTGGTATCACTCAACTCTCAGCTTAGAGCTAAAGAAAGAGAAGGGCCTCCCTGGTGGCACAGGAAGCTAAGCACAGCGCTGTGAAGTTATCCACGGCCTCTGCAGCACAAGTTCAATCCCCTGCCGGCCAGGGAGCTACCCACATGGCACAGCAGACCTCTCTTGTCTCGCCCACTGCTCCCCTCAGAAATATATTTCAGTCAGTCTGCCTGTTCAGTTCCCCACTCTGTCTCTGGTGAATACTTTCATTCCCCCCCCCCACCTCTGGCCTGTACCCCAGTTATTGTATACATAAATAAATAAATCTTTAAAAAATAAAGGAAGAGAAGACAGAGCAGGAGCCAGCATGTGAAGGGCTCTATGGCCATCATGTAAATATTAAGATTGACAACATCTGAAGAGGTCAACACAAATAGTGCTGCATTAAGAACAACTTTACACCTTCCTCCTCATTTCTTTCTGGCTCCTGAAATAGTGACAGTGTAGGAGAAAAGGTGAGGTAGGTCCAGCATAGAAGTTGCTGGAGTTATTTATCCACTATGACCTGTTGTGACCCCTCTTCTTGATTTCTCCACTCCCAAAGTTGGTGACCTTTCACTTCAGTTGTGCCCAGTCCTCCTTGCAGCATAGACATGCTTGACACAGGATGGTACTTCAATTAGGTCAGAGTGAATTCATGGAGACAGTGGAGGAGTAAGAAACCACAAAATGGAAAAAAGAAAGCAGAAAAGACTAATGGCCAGACAAAAGGAAATGGTAAGAGAATAATATTCATTTAGGGAGAAGGACTGTGGACTGGCTACTCTTTCTTAGTATTTTACACATTAAAGGCTCAGTAATGGATAATCCTCGAAATTTATGGTTCTAAGGCAGTAAAATGCTCCCTGCATCAGCAGAATGAGAAACAACTGAATACAAAATCATTTGCAGGCGAAGAGTGCCCATTTAACACACACTTCTGCTGGGGACAATCCATAAATTGTTGTCCTTCAAATTTGGGTCTTACATTATAGAAAGAAATTGTGTTAAAACAATATCAGGCCTCCCACCTGAAGATTTTTTTTTTTTTTTTTAAGATTGCAGTCTAGGAAGTTAAGAATGTCTCCTCTGTCTCCTCCAGAGTTGCCACGGCAACATCTCCCTCTTTTGACATGAAGAAAGATAGAGGTCATGTTGGTGGGCTGTTTAAATGTTGCTCTGATCATGTTTCTTATTTCTATTGGGGAAAAGCAAAAAAAGCAATAGGTAGGAAGAAAAAGTAAGAATGGAAAATAAAATAAAAGAGATAAAGGGATTCTTGCAAGTGATTTTCCAAATAGATTTTGTTATTGAAAGATTTGTGTTAACTCAATTGGATTTAAAGTTTAATAAGAGAATCCAAATGAAATCTCTGACACTTGAAGGTATAATGAGTGCTCAAGATGACGCAATGGCCACTTTGTATTGTGGAGAGGGACTTTAAAATAGATTGCAAGGGAGAGAGGAGGCTATAAAAGCCATCACTCAAGATTTAGACCAAGTAAAAGAACAGTTTTTTTTTAAACAAAAAGTTGATACATATTCTTTCAGTGATTTCTACTCATTTTTAAAATCTACACTTGAGATAAAACCTCTGTTAAATTAAAGAATGAGTGGTATCAGTCAGGTTTAGCCAAGAACATAGAAGCACAGAGGTGGTTTTATAGAATTCAATGTAGGACTGGTTACAAGTGTATTGGAGAAGCTAAAAAATAAAAGGGAAATTATGTTCTGTATATTTTATCACAACACACAGAATAAAGGGGACAGAGAAGCAACCCAGCAATGAGCAAAAACAGAAGCTGTATCCTGCTCATCCTATGGCTGAGGGACAAGGGGCGAGAAGGTGGTGGCCTGAAACTCCTGGGCCAGTTGCCACAGCCATGCTAAGGACTGGCAAGAAATGGGACCACTAAAAAGATAAGCTACAGTTGGAAATTCCATTCAAATCACACGGAAGTTGGGGAGGCCAAAGGGAGGGAAGAAAGAAGGGAAGAAAGGAAAGAGAAAGAGAGAGAGGAGCTAAGAGAGATAGTCCTCTCCCCTCCTTTCACCCTCCAGTCTTCCATTTTGTAATTTCCCAGTGGTGCTCCCAGTCACCAAACCTAGTAAGTCGTTTGTCAGCCTATGGTTGCATGGAACAACCTCTTAGAGAAAGGCAAATACATTAGCTAATTTAAGGCCTCCTGGTGGCAGTGCAGCACTATGAAGCTGTCTGCAGCCATTGCAGCAAGAGTTCAATCTCCCGCCAGGGAGCTGACCCACATGGCGCAGCAGACCTCTCCTGTCTCACCTGCTGCTCCCCTCAGCAGTGTATTTTAGGCAGTCTGCCTGTTCTGCTCCCCGCTCTCTCTGGTGAATCCTCTCACCCCCCCTCCCCCCCCCCCACAGCAGCTCTTGCATGCATAAATAAATCTTAAAAAAAAAGAAATGCTAATTTATATTTCAAAATGCATACTATATTAAACATTTTATGTAGGGGGCTGAGTTTGTCTTAAAAAGACCAGGAACTTTGAAATTTATACCCAGAGACCTTTGTGCTGCTTTCCTTCAGTAACAACTGTGGTATCAAAGACACCATCATGAAGAACTTCATTTTGGGCCTTTCTTTCTTCTCTCCCTCTCTCTCCCCCTCTTCCTCCTTCTCTCCCCCCAACACCCCCACTCCTCCTCTTTCTTCTTAAACTAGAATCTACGATTAGATTCCCAGCTGCTTAGTTTTTTCTTTAGGTGCTTTCATATTATTTTGAAAGTATTGATTATGTCAAGAGTTCACAACTTTTTCTGTAGAGGGTCAGATACTAAATATGTTAGGCTTTATGGCTCATACATCTTCCTTGTAGCTACCCAAAACTGCTGATGTGAGGTGAAAGCAACTATCGATATTGTTTCTTGGAATAGGCATGTTTTTTGAATTCACAAACCAGTCTGTGGACACTAGTTTTCAACCCCTGGTCTGTTTTCACAGACTTCCTGGTTTCCAGTAGTGATATAGCCGGTCCTCTTGACCACCTCGTGCCTTTTATTCTTTTAGATCAAAATAAGTCTAACTCTAAGTACTTTCCTTTTTTTGTTCGAGTGGAGAATATAGTCTCAATTGGTATTAGGAACGTTCTTCTCAAATATTTCATCAGAATTTTGAAACTGTACAGTCCCTAGAAAATGAGGAAACATTAAGAGGTGGCACAAAATGCTTAATGTGTGCCAGGTACTGTTTATTTTTTATTTTATTTAAAAATTTTTAAACTTTATTTTAAAAAAAATTTCCATAGAATAACTGGGGTACAGGCCAGAGGTGCAGGGAGTGAGAGGATTCACCAGAGACAGAGTGGGGAGCAGACCTGGCTGGTTTACTGAAATATGATGCTAAGGGGAACAGCGGGCAAGACAGGAGAGGTCTGCTGCACCAGGCACTGTTTAAACCTGTCATGCCAATTAACTCATTTTAGCTTCACAACAATCTGCCTTACTGAAAGTAGAACTAAGGTACAGAGAAGTTAAGCAAGCTGCACCATGTCTCACCAATTGTAAGTGACAGAGCTGTGTATTAAACCTGGACATTTGCCCATAATTAGTCATTACATCACAAGCTTACTTCCAGGAGGCACCTGTGTCCTCACTCTCAACCATTGACTCCCAAACTCTTTTTTCTTTTCTTTGTTATTATTATTATTATTATTTAATTGAAGTAATATTGCATTTTGAGATTACATAAGTTTCAGTTGTGCTTCATTATAAATTAATATCTGGTATGCTACTTCAGAATACTATACTGTTTAAGTGTGTATTACTATACCAACTACATTAAGTTATCCACTAATTCTGTCCATCACCATACAATTAACCCCTTTTACCTGCTTTATACACCCTTTCTAGCTCTTCCTTTCTGGTAACCAATAATTTGGTCTTCTAGTCTAAAAATCTTTCTTTATTTGTTCATTTGTTTGGCCAAAATCTTTATTCATTTGAAAACTCTTCCTCTATCCTCTTGTTTCTCCCAAAGAACTTCACACCCACATCTGTTCCTCAAGTCTGGTATATTAGCATAAACTCTTCAATGCTTTACCAAAGATATTGTTTGTCTTCTAGCTATTTGCTCTACACTTCAGAAATATATGCTTTTTGTAAACTCACTGGCCAAAATTCCAGTCCCCTCTTACTTATCCTTCAACAGCACTTGACATGGTGGTCACTCCTTTCTGAAAACTTTCCTCTTAGTCACTGTGATGCCCACACCAGGCTTTGCTCCCACCTCTCTGGCCAGTCTTTTTCAAATTCTTCTGAAATTTTCTCTTTTAAACCTTGGAAGATTGGTCTTCTCCCAGCTTACTTTTCTCCTGTATCTCATACTTTCTTTGGGTAATCTCATATGCCCCAGTGCTTTTACTCATCTTTCCATCAAGATGGTTCCCACAGTTTCACCTCAAGAACATCCTGAGCTCCACCCTTAGCAATCACTTAAGCAGCTTGTTCACCTGGGTCCTTTGTGAATACATATAGCTCAGCATTTCCCAAACAGATATAATTATTTTTCCTTTTAAGCCTGCTGTTTCTCCTATATTTCATTCCTCTTCAAATATATTTCCAAGCTAGACATCTTCTTGCCAACTGATTCCTGCTAAGACAGTCCTACCAATTACCAAGTCTTAGAAATGCAACATACTTTGGGAGTCACTTTCAGATCTACTCATTTCTCACTCTCCTCACTGCCACTTGTGTGCTCCTCTGCCTTCCCGCAACCATCTCAAAAGTGTCTTCCTTCAGTCAGCCTGTGCCCCTTTCCCAGTGACTTGTGCTCATGATGCAGTGTGAGTGGTCTTCCTGGTATACAGATTGGAACATGACATTTTCTTGCATGAAATTCTTCAGTGATTCCTTGCTGTTCTTTTTTTTTCTTTTTTCTTTATTTTTATATTCCCCATACAATTACAACCCCGATTTTGACCCCAATCCTTCCTTCCCACCCGCTCCCCCCCCCCCCACAAAGAGTGGCTCTGGTTTATAGTTGTTTGTTGATTTTGATTTTTTTCTTTCTCATAGTTATTCTTTTTTCTGGTCCATATTTAGGTTTTCTAGATTCCTGTTATGAGGGAGACCATTCGGTATTTTTCTTTTTCTTTCTGGCTTATTTCGCTGAGCATGATCCCTTCCAGCTCTATCCATGTTGCTGCAAATTGCATGTGTTTATCTTTTTTGAATGCTGAGTAATATTCCATGGTGTATACGTACCACATCTTCTTGATCCAGTCATCTATTTTTGGGAATTTGGGTTGTTTCCAAAGCTTAGCTATTGTAAACAGTGCTGCTATAAACATAAGGGTGCAAGTGCTCTTTGGAATTAATGTTTCTGTGTCCTTTGGGTAAATACCTAGGAGTGGAATTGCTGGATCATATGGAAGCTCTATCTTTAGTAGGTTGGATTCCTTGCTGTTTTTAACTGTGAATGTTTTCAGTTGGTTAATAAGCTCCTTCATGATCCTGTCCCCTCTTACCTCTTCCACCTATCACTCCTCCCCACCCTGTGGCTCCAGCCATACTGATCTAATCATTCATTCTTTATTGAAATCTTGGCACATGCTCTTTCCTTCATCAGGAACATATTTCCTTTACCTTTTGGCCTCCTGGCTAATTCCTGCAATTTCCACAGGTTTCTTGGGGAATAGACCCGTGTTTAGATGTTGTTTCCTCTACAAAGCTGTAAGTGACTTCTGGGGAACCTTCCATAGTCCCCCCAAACCAGGATTATGTACTTTCTAACCCTGTCTTCTCACAGCACCCTGTACCTATTCAGCACTTATGATACTAGGTTGCAGTTGCTGTGTGTAATGTCTCTCCCATAGACTAAGCTCTGTGAATTCAGGAAATGTTCTTTTTTACTATAATGGCCCCAGTGCCTTGCGCAGTGCCTAGTAGAAACTTTGCAAATATTTATTGACTGAAAACAAATGATCAGAAAAAGGAAGTTAGGAATGGGCTTTAGAGGAAAAAAATCCTTGGGTTTAGATTTAATTTTGGATTTACTAATTCCTAGCTATTAGTCTAATGACTATTGTGCCTTACCTGCTATATGACCCTTGTTGACCTCATGAAGCCTCACTTTTCTCAACTACAATCTGGGAATAGCAGTGAAACCAAATTCACAGCATTCTTTTTAGGCTTCAGTGAAAAATGAAGCATGCAAAACAGTTAGCCCAGTGACTAGAATGTGGCAACTGCTCAATAAATACTCACTATTAGCAGTATTGCCTTTGCAAGACACACATACTCTCTAGAACCAAATTGCCTGGCTTCAAATCCTGACTTTACCTCCTACTAGGCATGGGACCTTGATCAAATCATTTAGTCTCTATGTGCCTCAGTTTTCACATCTTCAAAATGGGAAAGTAATGAAATATGCCTTCTGGGTTGTTGTGTGGGTTACATAAATTAATGTATATAAAGTGCTTAGAAGAGTGCAAGTAACAAAGAGTCTCTCCTTGACCAAACTTTGGTCAGGCTCTTCTGAACCCTCTCTTTCGTTAGAAACCTGATCTTTGGGCTTCTATCTCCATCCTTGAGTCTAGTTTTAACAAGAATCCTATCACTTTAGTTTAGCCAGGATGTCTCTCCCTTGACATCTTACTTGATAATCAATTTCTTCATCCCCCACTATCTCCCAGGTGATTTCTAATCATCCTTGCATGCTTTCAGAAAAAATCCTGTTAGATCTATTTAGTAAGAGTTCCCCTACTCTTTTAGTAATTTTCCATTCACTGCCCTGACCTCTCTTCTTGGCTATAAATCCCTACATTTTCCTTGTTGTATGCAGAATTGAGCCCAGTTCTATATTGAAATCTTTCTCCAATTGTAATACTCCTGAATAAAAATTAGCTTTTACTACTTTTTTGAAGAAGTGTAGTTCATATAAAACATTATGTTACCTTCTGGTGTACAACATAATGATTCATTAGGTGTATATATTGCAAAATGATCACTGTAAGTCTAGGTAATATCCATCATCACATAGACTCACAAATTTTTTTCTTGTAAAGAGAACTCTTGAGATCTACGCTGCTAGCAATGTTCAAATAACAATGCAGTATTATTAACAATATGATTGTCATGTACTTTACATCCTCATGACTTAGGTATTTTGTAACTAGAAGTTTGTACCTTTGACCCCTTTTGCTACTTTAACTACAATCAAGCTCTGGTTTTTCTTTGGCAACTGGCACACAATCAGGCTGTGAGAATTATAATCATTATTATTATCTTGCATAAAAAAGGAATCTACCCTTGCCTAAAGGGGGTATTAAATATTAATTTTCATTAATAGTCTTTTTCTGGAAGGGTAAGGAAGATAACAGGAGTTGATAGTGTATACCAGATGAAAAGCACAGCACTGTCACTCTTTTAGACATTGGACCCATTAGACAGTAGTGCTTAGGAGCACATGATCATCAAAATCTGCATGTTTTTCACAAAGCAGATTAAACATGGATTTGTGACTAAATCTTCACTTTTTCAGGGATTTTCTGGTATTATGCAGAAAAAAAATGCTATATTTGCAAAGCTATGATACCACATTTGTAAAATTATTTATGAATAAATTCAGTTGCTGAGAATCAGTTTTTAATGTTTTACATGTTCAAAGAATATGCTGGTAGATTGCTTCTAAAATGTGATTTTTCAAATTTATAAGTATGTTTTCTCTTTTTAAATTTCCACCAAACCTGGTCTTTTACTGCATGAAGAAGCATTCAAAACTCAGTTCTAACATTTGTCTTAACTTTCAAAGAAACAGAATTAACATGTCAGTTTTCAAATTTCCAAGAAACAGTTTCTTAGGAAAAGCTAAGAGAGCAGCTCAGGATAATTTAAGACACAATTGAACAGTTAACAGAAGGGAGTTGTAAAACAATGCCAGAATTCCTTCTGAAAGTAGCAAATAACTTTTCCACAGTTAGAAGCTGTGTGTTTTATGATGATAGTCACCGAATAAATAAACAAGGAGCCTGAGAAGCAGTGAGTCTTATAAGTGAGGATGAGTATGGGAGTCAAGGTGGAAAAAAATCTCCAGGAGGCTTTATAAGCTCTAATACAGTAGCTTAGAGAAGAACAATCCCTGGAGAAGGAATTGTCATTGAAAGGAGGTTAAATTTGTATAAATATGGTGACTCTATTTTTATCTACTTGTATTAATGAAACCTGTTTTTTTTTCTCTGATAATATTTCCTTTCCACCTTTTCCTCTTCTTAGGAGACAATTCTCCATGGGTCTCTTGGATTTCTGCATATCTTGTGAACAAAAATGCTGACTGCCTTTGTAGACTGTCTTTTCAAGGATGTTTGTATAGCAAATAGCCCTGGAAGATGTAGTCACTCTCCCTTCATAGCAAAGGGCAGGCATGTGTTTACAGCACATCATAAAAGCATCAGCTTCCCCTAGTTCAGGGTTCTGCTCATGTAACTCAATCCTCTGCGTGTGTGTGCAGGTGCTGCCCTTTCCATATCCTCTTGAGGAAAATGACATTTCTGGGGCTACTGCTATTGATATATAAATATACAAATATGTATAAAGCTATATATATATATTTGTAAAGCAGCTTTGTGTCTTCTGCCAGCACTCTTGAAGCTTTGGCAGGCCAACTTGCTACTTGCAAGTAGAGTAAATCTCAGAACCCTTCAAAATTCTTGACAATGCTTTTCTCACATTCTATGTCCAGGAGTTTTATACATTCTTTGTTCTCCTTTAGCAATTTCATACTTTGAAATTCTGTAGCCAGATGCCTTCCATTTTGTAGCAAAATTGTCCCTGTACTAAATATTAGGACTGTGCAATATTTAACAGTGACCATTCTTTGTTCTCTGTTCCCCCACCCCCTCCTTATGATTAACCTTTAATTTGCAACTAATGCATTTCTCTTCAACCGCATTTCCTGAAACTCAGAAATTTGATTGTGTTACACCCCTAATAAAAATTCTCAGTGCTCCTTTGAGGTTGATCATCAAAAACAAACATCTGCTGGGTGTTGCAGGATGATGGCCTCAGGAGACACTTCCTGCTGAGAAAGCCATCCACACCTTGACTCATGAAGCCAAGACTGCCTGGTACATCCTTGGGCCCAGAAATTTGAAAGTCCCCCCTCCCCTCAACTCCTTCAAACTCTCTATTTCCTTACTTTCCTCTCACCCTTATATAATCACAGTATTCTCATCATTTGGGGAGGCAGTTTTTCAAGATGCCAATCCCACCTGCTTTGGTGGCTATCTTGAATGAACTCTTCTTTGTAAATACATTCTCATGGTTCAGAGTTTGGATTTATGGGCAAAGAGCCCAAGATCCAGCTTGGTTGCTTACAATTTATACCACTTTTTTGTCTTATTCCTTGCCTGAGTAATCTATAAACAACACAAAATCATTTTCCTGCCATTCTTAATGACTTCATTAAGAGTGAAATCTGGATCCTCCCCTGGTGGCGCAGGCAGTTGAACGCCGCGCTGTGAAGCTGTCCACGGCCTCTGCAGCGCGGGTTCGATCCCAGCTGGCTGGCGAGGGTCCCATATGGTGCGGCAGACCTCTCCTGTCTTGCCCGCTGCTCCCCTCAGCAGTGTATTTCATCAGTCTGCCTGTTCTGCTACCCGCTCTGTCTCTGGTGAATCCTCTCATCCTCCCACGCATCTGGCCTCTACCCCAGTTCGTGTATAAATAAATAAATAAATAAATAAATAAATAAATCTTTTTAAAAAAAGAATGAAATCTGTCTTCCCCTTCCTGAGGCACCTTCCTAGGGAATATCTCTACACTTCCTTCCTGGATTCTTAGACACCTCAGTTTCAGTGGTCTCCATTTAAATAAATTACTTGATTACCTGGTTTGGCCTTATGATTCATCAAAACTGCTTCACCTACAAGATTTCAAATTTTGAAATATCCGTCTCTTACCAAAACTTTTTGTCTTTTTCTTCTTCTACTCTATCATTCACTATTAACTAACTCCTTATCTTCATCTTTTCTTTCAATTCTTTGATACACATCTCTCAGTTCTCCCATTACTTAATATTTAATATATGTTGAGAGTTTAGAATATTTTACATTATGTGCTGTGTAAACATTTATTCTCGCAACAAATTATGGGGCTAGGCACTTGAGTTTACAAATTAAATACTTGATACTTAAAGATGAAATTAATTCCAGAGTCTACAGAATTGGCAGGTGATAGAACCACGGCTTGATTTAAGGCCTGAAAAACTCCAGGTCCCTTTGTGGTATCTGCCTTCACAACCCCTTTGTGAAGATGGATTCGTTAACTCTTACAGGCTACTCCCTAAATATTAGGCTAATGAGTATTCCCAAATGAAGTAAAAAAAAAAAGTCTGAATAAGGGCACCTGTGAAGGCCATGCTACTTTTCAGTCAGACTCATTCTGCCATTTAGCAATGTTTGGATCACACATTGTTGTTTTTCTATCATGTTTCTCACAGTGATTATTCAAAACATTCTCTATATTCCTTACACTAGTCACCTTTGTCTGAAACTACTCAGCAGAAACTTTCTATTCATTCCACTTAGGATCCTGCTCTCTCTCTTTTACTCTTTTTCCCAGGGTGCAATGTCTTCCAAGTCTTGGCCTTCTATATAAGGTCATGGCCCTATCTCTTCAAGGGCATCACTGCTTTAATTGTACCCTGTTGCTTACTTCTTCAGCCATAAATAATCCTCTCTTTTATGCCACATTAAAAAATTCTTCATATCATGTTCCTGTTGCTACAAAAGATTTCTTTGAATTTTAATTTCTTGCACTTGTTTTTTCCCTTACTCATTCAAATGCTGGTTCCCCAAATCAGTAGATATTTTATAAACACATGACCAAATCCTTTTCTGTTAGTTGTCACCTCCATTATAGCAGTGTAACATTTGACCCTTTGTTGTTCTTTGTTTATTCTTTCTAAACAAAAGCAAGTGGCCAGAACTCTGAGCAAGGTCTCTGAATTTGGAACTGGCTTTGAACTTGAACTCTTCAATTAAACTAGTTATATAATCATAAATCTTAACCTCTGTGAACCTCAGGTCCACATCTCAAGTGAAGATTTTTACATTTTACCTTAAGCTTCTTAGGAGGATGGAATGGAATCATTACATAAAATTGTTAGCATGTTTCTGATGTATAACCAATCTTCCAATAAATTGCACTTATCTCTGTTATGTTAGTAACAATGTTTGGCATGTGATAATTTGTTTCTATCTCCCTCCCCCAACTTATCTTCTTTTTCATGTGTTTTTGGCATGTTATTGGTTTTCCATAACCTTTTGGACAGATATTTTCCTCTTTCCATGGTGTTATCACTTTCCTGTTCTCTAAGAAAATGATTCCAGGCTTAATTCTTAAATCACCTATTCTATCTTTTTGTATTTGTGTTTTTGAACAACTGTACCCTCTCCTGTATCTTCTACTATCATTTTATGCCAATGTTGTCTCACCTCTAGTTTCTAGTTCCAAATATTTTAAATCAAAGCTTTAAAATTAAATAATACTTGAGTACATGACCATTAAAATATTCAAATAATATAGCTATATGACCATTAAAATATCCAAATAATCTAGCTAAATAAAGAGTAAAACATGAAAATTCCTTTTCTCCCCAACATCTAGTCTTCTATCTGCTATTTCCCTTTGGTATGCAGAGGGGTATATGTTGTTATACAGCATTTTCTATGCATTTGTATCCAACCAAAAAACAAAAACATACAGGATTTGATTTTTTAAGATGACACAATCCTAAGCTTTTAATCAGCTTTTCTATTTTCCTGCTATAACCCTTTATCTGGGTGTTCCCATAGAAAGTTAAAATTCAACCAATACAAAACTACTTTTGTCTCTTCCCAAACAGTTTCTCTCCCATCTTCTCAACCTGCCACAGAGAATGCCATTATCCCAGTTCTTGTGGATCAAATTCTTAGTCTCTTTGACCTCTCCCTCTCCTTCATTCCCCTTCTCATCAAATTGTTTGCCAAGTTGTATACATTCCAACTCTACAGTGTCTCTTTTGTCCTTTCTCTTAAATTCTCTGCCTGAGGTTTTTTGGATCATACTGATAGTATGTTTCAGAACACTAATTTAGGTAAGAATTGCTCTGTAGTTCAGTTTTTTGGGAAACTTTTTTCTTAAATAAGTGCCAAATTTTAGACTCTTATTTGTTCCTTATTGCCCTTATCACACTTTAATTCTTTATCACAGTTTCTGCTTTCATGTCTACAATAGAAATTTCTCAAGGGCAGAGACCACACTGGCTACTTCTAGTCTTCTAATATCTTCTCCCTCCTGAACATTTATTTTTCTTTTTTAATGCTAAATCAAACACTGGAGCTTCTTACCATTGACTTTTGAATTTGATTTGACTATTTATGGGAATGTTCCCATATTTTTCTGCTTTAATCTATTCTACAGATCATTGGGGAGTTGGGGGAGGGGTGGTCTTCCTAAAACTCAGCTGTTCCAGGCTTTTGCTCAATTTGTTAGTTCTCCATTGACTGCTGACTGTGTATAGAATTCTTCCCTTGATATCAGTTCAAGTATGTTTGTGGCTTATCTATTTCCAATGCTGTTGTCTAAACTTTAGACAAACTAGAGGACTCACATTCCACTTATGGCTTGCTATTCAACTTTTCATAGTACTCATTTTCTAGATTTGCTGTTTTCCTAGAACTCTGTCTACCAGGACCTCCGTCTCCATCTCCATTTTTCTTTATTTTCAAAGCTTCAACTTACATGACACCTTCCCATAATAATGGTAGAATTAATCATATTTGTTCCTTTTATTCAGCTAATTGGAACTTTGTTTCATTGCATACTAAAAGTGGGGGTAATAATAATAATCCTAACTTTAAAGGATAAAGTTAAATAATCATGTAAAATCTCCTTGCATAAATTTTGGTACATATTAAACAAAAGTTCATACTTAACAAGTATGTTTTTTTCAGAATCAATATAGTTTGAATGACTGGGAAGGATGAGAGAGAGGGAGGAAACAATGAGATTAAAGAATGACTAAGTGGGTAGTGATGCCATTCATTGAAATTTGAAAGCAGGTGTTGAGGAGGGAGGAAGGCAGTGTGTTTGGTGAAGATGTAGAAATTTGCATTTATAAATCTGGAATTCAGAAGAGAGTTTTGAAAGCTTCCTGCATAAGTGTATTTCTTAAAAAAGATTGGCAGGGTTCTATTTGCTCACTTTCCTGTTACCACACAATCCATGTTGCATTTGCCCCCACTGCTCTATGGAAAGCAGAGTGCTCTGGTTGCTCACTGAATTCATGTGTGTGGATGTGAATGTCTGGATAATAGATGTGGTATGAGTATAGAAGATCAGGCAGGGAACCCTGGAAAACAGCAGTTTCTAAGGGACAGAGAGGAACATGAGGCTGTATAAATAAAGAGAGTGTGTAACTGAAAGGAAAATCGGGAGGCATGAGTACCATGAGGGCAGTGGACCATGCACTTCAGGAAAGAGGAGTACTCAGTGGTTCCATGAGAATAAAGTAATGTAAGGTCTATAAGTTGTTAATTGGATTTAGTAACAAGGATATTATTAAGGAATGTTGTACTTTTCATAGAGTGTAGGGGACAGAGGATGAGCTCAGTAGATTTAGGGCTAATTAGAATGTGAGAAAATGTAATTTTGGAAACAAAAAAAAATGGTGAAGGAGGTGAGATAGAATGAGACTGAAGAAGGGGTGTGAGACCAAAGGGGGTGAGGGTAGAGAATAAGTTTTGCTTTGAAGGATAATATTCACATTTGCACATTTAAAGAAAATAAAAAGTAGCTGGTGGAAAGGAAGAAGTGGAAAGGCCAGGACTAGAGAGAAGCAGGTAAAGCTAGAGCATAGCAGAGAGGTTCATGAGCACTCCCTGGACTTGAGAGATGAAAAACATGGGCTGCTAATGTGACAAGCAAAATAATAGGTCCACTGTGGCATTTTAGTGTACACTTTTTCAGAAGATAAAAGAACTTTGGATTAAAGACAAGTAGTTTCAGACAAGCAGTTTCTGTGACTTGCATTTTATAGTGCTTTGGCAAAGTTCATAGGATGAACTCCCATACACGCAAACTTTAAGAGGGAAGATGGAAAATGCTTAGAGAAGTGTTTGTAACATAGAACTTAGAGTTTCTTCAGAAATGGCAGCAGAGTATGATTGGATATCAAACATCAGAAACACCATCTTGTTTAATCATCTAAGAGAATCATTTTGGTCAATTTTTTTATGGCCAAAACGTTTGCATATGAAAGAATGTCTAGATGTAAGCAACAGCTGGACATCGAGGAAGTAGAGTTATAAAGCAGCTTCTCATGATAGTAATAGGTAGTTGCAGCAGAAAATGATTGCTATACATATCTATTTTTTTGTATATCACATATGCCAGGAGAAGGTAAGTTATTTTGTAAAATAATTACAAAAAAAATGTGTTCTTTGTTGACTCTTAATGCAAGAAGGCATGGGCATTTCTGGGTTAATTTCAGAGAGTATTTTATTTATCTACCACTTCCTCAAAACATTCTATCTCTCAACCAAGTACATTCTGTATTTTTGACAAATGTGCCTTTTATGCACAAACTTCATAATCAAATTGGTTCAAGAGTAAATTGCTGAAAGTGGAACTTTCTCATATTAGCCCTTGTGACAGCTCATGAAGACAGATGGGATAAAGCAGGGGCTGTACTTCATGGAGAAGGAGCTCTCATTACCCACTCTGTTGGCTAACGGCAAATTTGTTTGCAAAGGGAAAAAAACAGAATCATCTAATTGCTTAATTTTGCTGAAAGTCATTGTCATCCATCCTGTTCAAAAATATAAGCAAGTGGATACATACACATCCAACAGAAACCTCCTTTTTTTTCCCATTGGATATTCACTGTGACCAGAAAATAATTGGTCTGAAAATTTAAAAATTCTTTACATTTCAATGATATTCATATTAACTATTTGAACAACTATTTGTTGTTTTTTAGTTCTGGAAAATTATTGGATTGTAATTGTAATTGGATTTGAGGAATGATGAGAAATTTAGAGATCATAGACAAATTTGAGAAAGGTCCTTGCCCTCAGCTAATTTTGAACTCAATACACCAATCAAATATGTGAAGCAATTGGAACACTCATACACTGCTGGTGGGAATCAAATTGGTACAATTACTTTGGAAAACTGTTTGGCAGCATCTACTAACAGCAAATATATACCTATATTATTAGCCAAACAATTTCATTCTTGGGTATTGTCCAACAGATATTTTGTATGAGAATTCTTATCACCATTAGTCAGGTAGTCCAAAACTAGACAAACCTTAAATATCCTTCTACAGAATGGAATGCCTGCATAATAATAAAAAAGAATGAGCTGTTGATCCAAGGATGAAGCTTTAAGGGCAATGTTGAGTAAAAGAAGGCAGAACAAAGGAAATACATTTTATGTTTGGTTCCATTTTTTAAAAAAAATTTTAAAGACAGGCAAGTGGGTCCATGATGAGAAAGGGTAAAATATGGCTATTGTTGGTGGGGAGTATTGAACTGGAGAGGGCGCTAGAGAACCCTCTGTGCTTCTAGTGATGTCCTAGACTCTAGCATGATTATATGGGTAATTAATAGAGGCTTATACGTATGTAAAGATATATTCAACTTTATATTTCTGATTTGTACACTTTAAAATATGTTATATTTCAGTTAGGAATAAAGAGAACATCTCCTTTCATCAGTCAACTTTTTAAATGCTGTTTTTCCGTACAGAAGGCAAAAGAGGCAATTATCAGGGCTCGGCCACTGCCTACCACTTCCAGGGTCCTGCATGCTTCCAGGTGGGTCAGACCAAGTGACAAAACCTCCTAAACTGAGTTATTGACTTTCAATAAGGAGATAACTGCAACAGATGAATATTTATTAGATTTAAAGTAGTACTTAAAGGTGAAGTTGATTTAAAGAGCCACTGAGGCATTCAGAGAATTCTATAAACTACACTTTCTGCTGTTGAATTAACAGTGATAGGCCTATGGTCTTGACAGCCTCTGCTTACTTTGGTTTTCTCTATTGGACTTATGGGCTTATCTGGATTTTTCCTAGGTCTTGCTAGAGGTCCTCACACAGGCTCTCAATATGGCCAGATTTTACCTTCCATGCAGTTTGACCTATGAACTTTGGGTATATACAAGGAGATAAGCTTGCACCATAGAAAATACAAGAAAATTAAAATTTCTGGAATTTTGAAAAAGTTAGGCAGAGGACCTAAATTTCACAAAATTATGTCAATAGATAATGAAGCCAACAAGGAGCAGATTGATGGTTCTTTGATGAGACCGAATTTGGTTATCCTAACAATTTAGGATGAAAGTCAGGGAGAATTTGAGAACTATAAAGGACCTAAGATATATTCTTTTAAAAAATTTTTATTTTAATTTTTGGGGTTACATTTTGCTCTTCCATATGTGCACATGTTCCACTTACCTTCCACCAAACTACCTGTGCCCATCTTAGAGATCATCTTAATCTCATGTTTCCAAGAGTGTGAATAACATTTAGCTGAGTGATGATATTAGTTTTAGATCTCTTTATTTATTATACTTAATATTTTATTTATTATACTTCATATTTAATTGATTGGGAAAAAACACCCTGCGTGGTCTGGTATTACTAAGAAACCAATACTTTCCACTCCTACTCAGTGTTTATAGGTACATGCAGTTGTATATTATGAAGTTAAGAGAACAGACACTGGAGCTGAAAGTTCAGAGTTTGCTGTTAACTGGCTATATCATTTCTGACAAGTTAATTAACTTCTTTATGCCCCACCTTCTTTATCTCTAAAGTGGAACTTACAGTGGTGAGTTACATGTATAGTACTTACCACTTAACAGAACAAATCCTGATGCATGTTAACAGCACAATGTTACCTATCATCATCAAATAATAATACTAGCACCAACCATTTATTATCTTATGTTTCTGCAGTGGATCTGATAAAAACTTTTCTATGTGCTGATGTGTTTTAACGCCAAGCTCTCATTGTCCTTTTTTATCCCTTAGCCAGCTAACTGTGTTTATCCTCCATGCAGAATTGAACCAATTTATATAATGACTTTAGAAGTGAGGTAAATAGGATGAGATTCATTAGTGTTGGACTAATTTGTGCCTAGCAAGCCCATGGGAAATTTCTTGACAGCAAAGCCACCTAGCCCCCATGGCACAGTTAGTAGAAAATGCTTCATTTACAGTGAATTCATTTGTTATTGTAGCAAGAATATTCAATTTCCTACACTTTTATATTTGCAGCTGCACTGGGTTTAGAATTTTCCAATTTTTTTTTGTTTTAAACATATTGTTTGTATTTGAAATTACTGTTTGGAGAGGCAAAGGCTCTTCCTAGTTGTGAGGTAGTCAGTGCACAGGGTGACTACTTTGAGACCCTCTTCCCTCTTGAATGTGACTGTGATGTAGCTGTGGGAGGGTGGGACTTGAAGTTCCTATTAAGTTAGAATGAAGTGCCATTTACCTGAACTTTTGCATACTAATTATATAGAAATATATACCTTCATTAAATCAGTGTGTTATAATCATGACTCAAATTTTTCAGTGATAATAGATGAATAAATAAAAGTATCACTGTAACCAGTGCTCATATTTATCACTATAATTTTAGCTGTGACAATCTACATAATTTTAATTAAAAAAATTTAAAAATATATTAAAATCATATGCTTCTTTGTAGAACCAAACTACTTATATGTCTGGTTTAATTTTTGTGGCTTAATTTTGTTATTATGGAAAAATAATCTGCATGTGAATACAAGTTAAACCACAGTTTTGGGATTTTATAGATCTAGAGTAGCAATAATTCTCTTCCATAAAGAATCATTCTTTGAAATTTGAATTTGGATTAGGAAAAAGGAGAAAAATAAATTTTATAGCATGTTTGAAAGGATAATTCTAGAGATCAAAAATATTACTTTCACTCATTTTATGCCAATAAAAGTCATGACTCTAAGATCATGAAACCATTCTGAATATGGATATTAAGGTCCTTCAATCTATTATCTGTTATTTATTATGAAGGAAATGTTTCCACTAGAATTTACTGTACTCAAATTATCTGAGTCACTTAGGCATCCATTGACTCAATTTTACTGCTTTTACACCATCATCTATTGATGATACAGATATTTAAAACAAACAAATAAACAGCAGCAACAACAAAAACTATAGGGAAAACAGATGAAGACTGCTCCATAAGGAGACACAGAAAATGAAAAGAAATAGAAACTGTGGTAGATCTGTTCATCTATATGCACTAGAGTTAATCAGATGGTGAGCACAAAAGCACAGGGGAAAACAAAGTAAATCAGCTAAATTCAACTATTTAAGGATTAGCTGGCCAGAGAAAAACTTATCAATTAGTATTTTTTTTTTTTAATATGTAATATAATCAAGAAATGTTTTTCTAATGCCTCCTAGAAACCAATGTCTTCTAAACACTGAGAATTTATAAATGAGCTAGCAGGGGTGGGATGTAGGCCGAGATCAATTAGGAAATTGTTCTTTGTAAATTTTTAGTAATTGCTAGAGTGTGATGAGAAGCTCTTAGAGAAGGCAGCACCAAATGAGACTAGAAACTTGGGTAGGTGGACTGGACTATAGGTCGTGGGGCCTTTATACTGTGCACATTCGTGTGGCTGTGAGCCCCCTTTTCATTTCTCTAGTTAAAAAGGCACATGTGGTACAAGCTTTCATGAACCTGTTAAGTCACAAATAAAAATCAGAAAACTTAAGTATTAGAAAGAGAGGAATATGAAAGAACACAAGTTTGGGGAGTGCAGCCTTTGGTTAGGTGGTCAGGAGAGATTTCTCTAAGAAGGTGACATTTGAGCTGAGACTTGAATGACAGGAAAGAGAATATCTGCAAAGGCCCTGAGATGGACATACTGTTTTCTTAAAAAAAAACAAAAAAAAAACAAAAAAAAAAAAACCAAAAAAACAACAGACAAGGTTGGAGCAATTGGAAGGGTTAGATGGATATTGAATTCATTTAATTCATAACAGAGCTAATGATTAACCCCAACATCTCTCTCCAACATCCATGGGGGTAGAGAACAACCTAGTAACAGCCTGTATAGTTAAAACATACTACTCATTCATTCTTTTAAGAGAGTAATTTTAACTGCAGGAATTTTTGATAGAACATGAAATTTATGTTCCTTGGAAGCCTCCTATTCTGAAAATTTCTCTATAAAAATAACAAGTCTTATGGGAAAATAGAATTGGGGCAGACCACTTAAAACCAACATGGCTTTGTAATCAGAGCTTTAACAAAAATAGTCAGGTGTCTGAAAACAAAATTGCTGGGGGCTATCTCAGGGGATATTAAAAATGCACAAGTAAAATAGAAAAATAGAACAAAAATGATGGTTTGCTGTTATAGGGATGATGACTAAAGGAGCGCTGACTAAAGGAACAAGAGCATTTAAAAGCTGGGTGCACCTCTTTGGAGAAGGGATCCTGGATACAGGCATTCATTGGAAATAATGGGGAACTGAAAGGGCTCCAGTCTGCGCATTTACCAAGATGAGACTGCTCACTTATCCTGCTTAGACCTCCCCCCTCCATTTCTGACTCTGGTCTGGGAAAAATGGCTATCAATCAACACAACTTCTGCGTATTACACTGGTAGGATTCCTCTATTTACCAATTACTGAACAAGTAATTGGTTTGTAGAAACACACATTGTTGCCAGGCGACTGGCCTCATTTTTCTTTAGGCTTTGTCCCAATAAGCATACTGTGTTTCAACTCAATTCAACTAGAATTTGAATGCCTGCTCTGTTTTTTTCCTCTGTGTTCCACAGTACTTTGTACATGTATTTATTATAACACTTCTCACAATATGTTATAATTATGTGATTATATCTTCACCCTACTAGGTAGGATTGACATCTCATTTATTTTGTCCTCATTGTACCTCAGGCAGTACCTCCTGTCTGGTGATGCGTAATTTTTTTTTTTTTTTAATATTCCAGTCTTTGTGGAGGATGTGAGCATCTCTAATAAATTTTATCTTTGCATTGTTGTTCATTTATTAAATTAATAAGCTTTAATTTTTACAACAGTTTTAAATTCACAGCAATATTGAGCAGGAACTACGGTGGGTTTTCATTATACCTTTTCCCTACGCATGCAGAACTCCCAGTCCCCAACACCCCACTATCAATGTCCTCTATAATGGTGTTACATTTGTTTCAGTTAATGAATCTGCATTGACACATCATTATTTTTAAAAATTTATTTATTTATATATATTTTATATCATTGTTGATTTTTGTGCAATATTTGATCTCTCAGGTATGGTCCCCATAAAATTCCTACCACTAAATCACCCATGCATCATCAACAGTCTTTTGTGCTCTTCCCTCCCCTGTAGAATGTCTCTGATTTGTAGTTGCCTGTTAATTTTGGTTTTTTATTTATTATTATTATTTTTTCCATGATACCTTATTGGATTCCCCTATATTTCTCCTATAAGTGAAACCATCTGATATTTTTCTTTTTTCCTTCTGACTTATTTCACTGAGCAGCTGCAGCCAAGTTGCTGAGAATGGCAGGAGTTTATGTTTTTGGATTGCTGAATAATATACCATTGTGTGCATATACCACATATTCTTGATCCAGTCATCTATTTTGGGGCATTTGGGTTGTTTCCATAGCTTACCTATCGTAAATAGTGCTGCAATAAACATAAGGGTGCAGGTATCCTTTTGAATTAATCTTTTTGTGTTTTGGGATAGATTCCTAGGAGTGGAATTGCTGGGTCATATGGTAGCTCTATTTTTACTGGTTTGAGGAATCTCCACACAGCTTTCAATAGTGGCTGGACCAGTTTGCATTCCCACCAGCAGTGTAGGAGAGTTCCTTTTTTCTCTACATCCTTGCCAACATTTGTTGTTGCTAGTGGTTTTTTAAATTTTTTTTTTTTACTTCATTGTTAATTTTTAAACAATATTTGCTTTCCTGCGCCCCCAGGCATAGTCTCCACAGAATTTCCTTCACCAATGTACCATCACCTCAGTCCCCTGTGCTCCTCCCTCCCTCCCTCTAATCCCTCTCCCTCCTCCCCTGCAGTATGTCTAATTTATAATTGTCTGTTTTTGTTTTGTTGTGTCTTGTAGTGTTATTATTTTTATACACTGATGTCTTATTTGGTTCCCCTATATTAACATGTGCCATTGTCACTGCCTCCTGGAGTTTTTTTGACTTTTGAACTGTCTTCTCTGAGCCTTCATTAATTCATCAGTTACAGTTCAGTTTTTTCTGACACTAGTTCCCATGGTAGTTTCTACTCATGGATTTCAACTATAAGTTTGATTCTCTATCAGTCTTTCTAACAAAGATTTGCCTAGTAACATCACTTTAATGGACTCAAGATGAGTTGTTGATTTTCAACTTATTCTTTTATTTTACTTGTTACCATGGAGTGGTGACTTCTAAGCTCCTTATGTGTCATATTGGAACTGTCTTTGATTTTGTATTGATCATTGTCTTTGATTTTTGTATTGTATGTATAATCCTTAGTTTCATCTCTCAAATTACTTATTGCTTCCCTAGAATAATTGTAGAAGAGTTGTTCATGAATTCATAGATATATCTTGAAAACACAGCATTTCCTGAAGCTTATCTCTGTTTTTTCACAATGTTAAGCCTAACCTATAAAATTTTAGATGCTTGGACTTACTTTATACTAGATATCATCTGCCTATAATAGAGGAGAACAGATGGCTGACAAACTGCAAATCTGACCATATAACTTAAATTTGGAAAACAAACTGATCAGAATGTTTGCTGCTGCTACTTGTTGTTTCTGGTCTGAAACTCACATTTCTCTTTAATAATTTTTCCCCAGACACTCAAAAAATTATACTTTTCTTTAAGTTTAAAAGGTAGTTTGTCTCTAATAAAGTCAATCCTTTGACATTGATTTCATTGTCAAAATATGGTAACCTTTTAAGGAAGGAGTGTATACAATATCAAAGCAGGCTAGTTTCTGTGAGCATATAATGGTTCTTGTCTTAGCATGGACTAGGAGGTTGAACATGGTATTATGGACAAAATTTCTCCCTATAAAAGTTCTTTAGAAAAAAGGCTTTGCAAAACCACTTTAAAGCTATACCCTCATGAGATACTTAGACATTTCTGTTTTCTGAGGTCTATGACCACATATTCAAACTTTCTAGAACAATTATGTTCTTATATCATTTTTTATTTTCTTAATAAAAATATTGCATGAAATATTACATAGTTCTAGCATTAATCCTTGCATATTTTAAATATAAATGAATTCATAGTCAGGATAACATTTTGGTATGATTTTTTTTCCTTTACACAATAAAAGTGGTGAATTTTTAAACATGGGACATAAGAATATTGGGCTTATTACTTGTCTTTCTTTCACTTCACTTCTATCCTCTCTCCCTCCTTGCCTTCTTTCTACCCTCCTTTCCTATGTCTCATTCCCTCCTCCTTCCTTATTCCTTTTCTTTTTCCTATCAACAGCTATTTATTAAATACTTATGCAAGACACCTTGTTCTTTTATTTTAATGGTTGTTGTATAATGAAGGGCAATTAGGGAGGATTAAGATGCAGAGGCAATAAAGAACAAAGTAGACAATGAATTTTCTCATCAAACCCAGTAAGGAATCTGTCTCTGGTTGCTTCTCTCTATGCCTTCCTCAAGTGGTGAAATCTGAATATTTTGTGATTTCAGTGCGAATTTCCAACCTTACACTCCTCACAGATCTTTATGGTGCTCTCTGGGAGGACTTTGAAGCATAAGTCCTGCTAAAGGCTGAGTTAATCTTTACTGAATTAAAACCTGGGTTCTGTAATTAGCCCCAACAAGCATCTGGTATAGTTCTGTTGATTTTTCATTTCTTTTTCGTAGAACCTTCATTTCTAATCACAATAAAATATGCTATTTCTCAGACACCAATGATTTGCAGCATGATTCTTGCTTGCCAAGTGTCCCAAGTGACTTCTGACAAGTTACTGACATTGAAAAAACGAGGTAGCATTACATTTCATTAGAATATTGTCAAGTAGAGAGAGAGAGAGCTCTTGGAAGCTTTTCTAGCTTACTTCAGTATATTGAAGGAAAAATAATATAAGTAGGTCCCTAATTTCTTCTCCTTATCTGCCATTTTCCTTAAAATAATAATGTCCATTTTAGGTGAGAGCTTCTCTAGTTTATTTCTTCAAGTTAATATGCTTGGAACAGGTGTTGTTCTTCTGTGTTCTGCATAGTTTCTGGCTGCCCAGATTATGCTTAAGTTCCTTTATAGTGTACCTAATTTAGTGCAGTTCTGCTAGCTTATCCATTTATCCCATATGATACATAGGCGAGATATAGCACTGTGACTTCTATCATGATTTGATCCATGCTATGCAGGTTATATAGGACATTCTAAGGTCTCCTTGTCCTTTCAGTCTCATCCTTAATTTTCCTTGCTTGATGAACTTTTAGCTAAAGCCTTCAAAGGCATGTGCTGATGCAGCTGCTTTGAAGAATTTTGTGCTTTTTTCTAAGTATTGACTACTTCAAAATTTGGACAAGGAGAGTAAGATATACCGATACAGAAATAAGGATGATAATATGACTGGGACTATGAATCTAAACAAAAGAAAAATGTCTTTCTATCTCCATTTTACTGAGTTTTTATCACAAATGGATGCTGAGTCTTGTCAAATGCTTTCTTTGCATCTATTGATATTATGATATGACTTTTGTCTTTCCTTTTGTTGATATGGCAAATTATAGTAATTGATTTGTATATGTTGAACTATCCTTGCCTCCCTGTGATAAATCCCACTTTGACCTTTTTTTGAATCTTATGGTGACTTTTGGTCATTCCCTTTCTTCCTTCCCCTTCCCTCTCTCCATACCATTTGTTTTTCCTCCAAGCTGTTAAAAGAAAAGCAGACTATAGTTATTTTTCCTTGTGCTATATCTTCAGGGTATTTCCTACATCTTTCTGTTATTGAATGGACCTAGGAGATTGACTAGATATTACCTGAAAACTCTTAGTTTCAGCTGCATTCTTAAATTATACATCCTGATCATGAACATATATTTATTTTGTTGCTCATATATACATTTCCTGTACCCATTCTCTGATTTTTCTTTGTATACTTTCCTCTCACTCTTAGTCCAAGTGATATGGGTGAGGCTGACCATGACTCAGGATTTGTCCATAAGGGACACATTGCCCATATTTTCTTGGTGCTATTGGGAAGAGATTTGCTGTCTCCTGCTGGGATTCCTAACCTGGCAGAATTGAGTTGGGGCTGCTGATAGCTAATTTTGCCATTATGTTCCAAAAGTCTGCCTGAGAATGAAGTCAAGAAGAAACAAAATCCAAGGGGGGCAGAGCCAGATTCTTGACTATATTGTTGAATCTTTTTTTTTTAATTTTTTTTTAATAGAGGCATGTTTATTTATTTATTTGTTTGTTTGTTTGTTTGTTTTGTTTATACATGCACTGGGTACAGTCAGAAGCGCGGGAGGGTGAGAGAATTCACCAGAGCCAGAGCGGGGAGCAGAGCAGGCAGAAGGACCGAAGTACACTGCTGAGGGGAGCAGCGGGCTGCAGGAGAGGTCTGCGCGCCATGTGGGACCCTCCTCCGTGGCCGGGGAGCAGCCGGGGATTGAACTGGCGGCGCGGAGGCCGCGGGCAGCTTCGCAACCCAGCACTCAACCACTGCGCCACCGGGGAGGCCCTATATTGTTGAATCTTTGAATTTAGTCATGCCAGATACATTTTCAGATTTGTGAATCAAAGTGGATTCACTTTTTTTTGCTTGTGTAGTTTGAACTGGGTTTCTTCCACCTAATTTTTCAGTTCCATCCAAACATAGCCTCCAAGTCATACCTGATGGTGCTGTATTGGGAAGATGTTTCATTGAAAAGGCATAATACCATGGAACTAACTGTAAAATTGGCATCCTAAAAGAGCCCTAGAGACTAAAGAAATCTGGATTTTTTAGGCGGGGTGTTGAGAGAATGACAGGAAGTGCCAGGGTCCCTCTGATCATTATAATTAATTCCCTCATACATAAATCTCCCATCCCCTTTGCTTTCTCTTAAATCTAAATATAGCCTCAGCACAGGATTTGAGGATTTAACCTTCTGAGCTTGGAAGAGGTCATTTCAAGATGATTTAGTATACCATAACTATCTGCTCATTAGCAGATCTTGGGCTAGCTAACAAGAACACTTCCCTGAACTATATACCTTGGTTCATGTATATTATCCTATTGTCTTTATGCTGGTTAAAAAGTGAAGGGGCTGGAGCAATAGTTTCCATGATTGGAAAATGAAAATCTTTCCACATTTTCATGCTTCATCTAAGAGATTTATTTTTAGAAGTGAGAAATTAGCAGGTGTATGCTGTCTTCCATTCTGTGTACCTGATTGCTTCAAGGATATAGGCCAAACTGGAAAGAATTTCAAGAAGAAAAATGCAAATCTCAAAATATTGGTCAAATAGATAGGAGATTTGGATATTCAAATATGAACCTGGACTCATTAAAAATAAAGGTGAAGCACAAATTACTAGCTATAACTAACTAGAAAAGTATAGTCTATCAGAGGTCCAAGAAGCAAATCATGGCCACAGTTGGGAGAAAATGAGTTAGGATTGTTGTGTAAGAAGCTGGCTGATCCTCTACCCAATAACCACTTCTAAGCATTACAAATTGGCATTAAATCCATTTTTCATTTTTGGTTTAAGTCAGTTTCCTTTACTCCCTTATCAATATTGAGACTCAAAATTTTCCATGTCTAGACAATTCCTCTACATTGTCACAGTGTTTTCTTTAACTCTGATAAAATTATCTTTAAAATTATCAATTTGTCCTCTCTTTATAACATGTTGCTTTCATCTAAAGGACATTGCAGCTAGGCAGTTTCAGTCAAATTATTTTAGAGACTGAACATGTCTCACCTTGATTTTTTTGGAATACCTTTGTGTCACATCTCAAGTTATTTATTTAATGGATCGATCAACCTACCTACCTACCTATACCTATCTATTATATATCTAATTTATGTATATACTGCAGCAATATTGGGTTATTTGAAATTTTTTGTTTATGATACATTCTCAATCTTAGTTCAGGAATGAATTATTTTAATTCATTTACTTGACCATTTGGGCACAGTTGGATCACATTTCCCCATATCTCTGACATTTTGAATAGCTGTGAAACTTACTTTGACCAACAAAGCATGAGCAAAAGTGACACATATTTCTGAGTAGAAGTATTAAAAGCAAATATATTATCCACATAAATATCCCATTGCTCTGTAATTGTGGAAAGCTCCATAAACCTGTATCCTTGAGTGGCACTGATAAACAGAGAAGTATTCATGGGATATGGTCTCTGTCATTACCACATGAAGTTTTAGAATTGATTACTTGAGGTAATTAAATGAATCTTTCTTGTACCCAAAGAATAATGTTGAGAAGTACTGAGAAATGAAAGGGCCTTTTAGAACTAATGGGCAAATAATTGACAAATAATATCAAATATTTATTTTAAATTGTGTATTTTCTCACATACATCCTTTAACTCTTGTTCATTCTCTTTACCTAGTGCTGATGTTCATTACTGATATCATAATTTTTTAATTATACATATATTTAATACAAAAAGTGTTACCATTTTTGTTTTTATATGGTCAATATTCATTTACATTTACTCACTTATTTACTCTTTTTGTTGCTCTTCGATACTTCTTACATTTCTAAGACTCCATTTGGGGTTATTTTTCTTCTGCCTAAAGAACTCATTTAGTTATTTAGTGTGGCTTCTCTAAGGAAAATATTTTTCATATTTTGCTTGCCTTGAATGTTCTCTATTGAACTTCATTCGTTTTGTAGTTTTTGAAACTAGGATTCAGGAAATAATAGGGAATAACACTTCATTTTCTCACATTTTATTTTCCCAAAACATTTGACTTCAGACCAAAAAAAAATAATAATTTCAAAATATTTGAAATAAAGCAAATAATTTCAGGCTAATGAAAGCTGTAAGAATAATATAAAAAGTTTCTGTGTATTCTTTTCCCAGATTTCCTAATTTTTTTAATCATATCTTATTTTTAAGTTATTTCTCTCTCATTGTATGTACTTCTTTTGAATTGTTTCAGTAAATAGCAGATATGTTATTTTATAATTTTTTTTTCATTAAGGTAACTTTGGTATACAGCACTATATATGATTCAGAAATATAGAACCCTACCTCTTCAGGTGTATGTTAGATTTTTCTCTTTGTCATGATTTTAAAAAGGAGCTTAGGTTATAATGTATGTACATGTGCTTCTCTTTTTGTTTAGTCTCTTTGGTTTTTTGGTCCTTTATGATCTGTGGTTTGTTCCAAAGTCTTAATCTTAAACCTTTCTCAATCATATTTCTTTAACTGTTGCTTTGGCCTGATTATTTCAGGCCTATCATCCTACATCTTACACTTTTCTTGGTATTATTTCTTTCTTTTCTAAGTGTAGGTTTTTGTTTTTGTTTTTGGAAGGGAAATAGATTTCTTTATTATTAATATTTTAATAATATATTCTTTTAATTATGGTAATATTAAAATTCTCTCCATAATGTTTTGCCATCGTAGGGTACCTAACACCATATCACCTATAGCCTACTTGCTGCTATATTCAGCAAATCCCGCAAGAGGAGAAATTGTGTCCAGTATACAGGGCATACCTCAAATAATTTCTCTCCTTTCTGATACCTAAACCCCTCAATTCCTGGATGCATCTTTTTTAAAAAAGATTTATTTTATTTGTGAATTCAAGAACTAGGATATAGGCCAGAGGTAGGGGAGGGTAAGAGGATTCACCAGAGACAGATTGGGAAGCAGAACACGTGGATTTACCAAAATACACTGTTGAGAGGAGCAGCAGGTAGACAGGAGAGGTCTGCTGTGCCATGTGGATTAGCTCCCTAGCCAGGGATCAGACTCATGCTGCAGTAGCTGGTGATAGATTGTTAGCACTGAGACTTTAACCCCTGCACAACCATGGAGGCCTTAGATGCATCTTTTATAGTTACTTTTGGTGGAAGTGTTGTTCTTCCCTAACTCAGATTCACAAATGTGTATGTGTGTGTGTTTAGTTAACACAGCATTTCTGAAAAATACCAGTATGTTTCAAATAATTACACTCAATCTGTGCTGTGCTGTAATATGTATGGTGCTGTCATCAACTAAATTCTACTAAAGCTATTCTGTTTTTGCTACAAACAGTTATTTCCCCCATTCATTTTTGTTATAGGAATCCTTTTGAAAACAAGTTTCTTAAAAAACATTAAGTATATGGAGAACTTAACAATCTACTTCATTGAAGGTTATTTAAAAAGTTATTGGTAAAATTTTTTTTTCACAAGTCCCTTTTTACATTATATGCACTCCAACAAATACTTGGTATCCCATCTAATATGACAGACAATTAAAAGTTGTTTGTGGCAAGCAATCTTTCTTTAGGCATTTGCTTGATTAACATTTTCATGTTGAATATTGTTCTCTATCCATAAATTGGACACTCAAGTGTAACACCTTCCACTTCAGCAAGTATGCTGGATGAAGCAGACTGTCAGGAGCATTAATGACAACTGACAACTCTAAGGAAAGGAAAGGGATCTATGAAAGGATTGGTCGGTGCCCTTGTAGAGAACGTGCAGTTGACAGTCATTTCAAGACAGTGTTATGCAGCCTTAAAGTGAAAGACAGGCTTGGCCACCAAAGAAAGGATTTTATATTTTGAAAATTGCTATGATTTTTCTTATTTTGTCATCTCAAGTAAATAACATGTAAGTAGCTTAAAAATGATCCCGCCTGTCTGAAGTCAAAGTAATTGATAGTCTGTCCCTTCAAGATCCCTTTCAATTCATTTTCTATTATTATTAAAAAGAAAGTTAATAGGGTCTTGCACAGAATTGGACAATAGTATGCCATTTTCTATGATGAATGTAATTAAATGCTTTTCTTGGAAGTTTCTATTTCCATTTGTCTGCTCATGTCTTTACTGGGAATAGATTCTGCTTTTCTCTTTGAATTTTACTTTGGATACTGACTCAGATTATACCATCTTGAGGAACCCATCTTTTGTCTTCACATCCAGTGTCTTTATTCATATTTATTAATTCTTGTCATTTGTCAAGTACTGAATAAATACTCACTGAATTATCATATTTAACAATGAAAAAAACACCATGAAGAGGTTTCCATTTTAGAAATATGGAGAATAAATTTTAGTGAAGCTTAGAAATTTGTTCAATACCATTGGTAAATGGTGTTGCCTTTTTAAACATTTACATTTCCAGTTTGTTTTATATATTAATGTTAAATTCTATTTAAAAAATTGCTCATGTGTAATTTTTTACACAGTCTTATATAGTCTATAATAATCCCCTCATTGTTTCTAGTAGAAGACTCTATAGAAATGAGAACTTTCTAATATCCTCTGAATTGGTGATTTTAAATATATAGAATGGTTATTGTGCTAGAAAAAACATTAGTGCTCAGCTCTGGTTCATGTCCTGATGAATGAAGACATCCAGATATTTTATTATACAGAAGATGCTAAGGATGTACAATTTTAAAATGTTATTCAACCTCGAACATTGAAGGGAAATTAAAATCAAGCAGACCCTTGACTATCATGAGGTATACTTAGAGACATATGCAATCTTCTAAATTCATGAGTTCCATTAGTGCCTTAGAAACCCACACTTCATCTTTATTTTTATTATAAAAAGTAATGGTTTTCCTTTTGGGGACTACAAAAAAGAAAAACCAAAGTTATAAGAATACTTTGTGAGAATTATTGTTCCTGTAGTGATAATTTGGCAAAAATAAGTTGAGGCATGGATGTTGAAAGGTTAAACTAGGCTCACTTACTGAAATGTGACATATTCTTATACTCCAACCAAGTGTCCAGTTCATATTTTTGCTTCATCTAATCCAGAAATTATTAAAGCCTTAGATCTTGAAGTTGATATCAAAATGGTGGAAAATATCCTGAGAAAAAGTGAAAATTCCTGATTGCAATAATATTTTTTGGAAGATAAATTTCATGAACTCATTATCTGTATCTAAAATTAAAAAAATGAATATTTTGAATATTAAATTAACAATTAAATTAACAATTTAACAATTAAATTAACAATTTAAATTCTTTATGGTTATAAAGAATTAAACTTAGGAAACTTTTTATTCTTTGTTGCTAAGTTTCAAAATTAAATGTAGAATTTTTTTAGTAAAAAAGTTACTAAAAATGACATTTTTCAATTCAACTTTTTTCTCCTAGGCATATGTGTTTGTTCTGGACATAGATTTTTGTTCTTTCTTACCTCTTTGGATATAAATGTTTGTTATTTTACTCTTTCTATTTGCAAGCACTGGGTACAGTCAGAGGTGCGGGAGGGTGAGAGAATTCACCAGAGCCAGAGCGGAGAGCAGAACAGAGAGACCGATGAAATACACTGCTGAGGGGAGCAGCGTGTGGCAGGAGAGGTCTGCGCGCCATGTGGGACCCTCGCCCGGCAGCCAGGATCGAACCGGCGCTGCAGAGGCTGCGGGCAGCTTCACAACCCAGCGCTCAACCGCTGTGCCACTGGGGAGGCATATTTACCAAGATTTTACTGAATTTTTCATACTGTCCTCATTGCCTTAGTATACATACCCTTTATTCCATTCAGGTCAACAGCATTTTTAAATATCAATGGCTTACAACTCAGCCAATTCAATTTATTCTTGTTAAAGTTGATCTCTGCAATAACCATTCATGGAGTCCAACCTAACCAACTGTAGACTCTGAGTGGCTTTGGATCTAGGGTATTCAGAAAATACATAATGTGGTGCAGTCACTCAATTCTCTCTGTAACAAGCATTACTCATGAGTGATGATACTCAAACCTGAGCGAGGATGAAATCTACAATCTTCTCAGTAATTCACTCTAGACTATCACTACCAATTGATAGACTTTGGCAAATCAGTGGAAACCTCTATGCCAACTGGATCTTCTACTTTAGTTGTTTGAATGGCTCGATGAAATAAAAAAAATACTTCTAACATCAAAATTTATTATAACTAGCATATCTTTTTAAAAATTTATTTGTTTATATATATTTCACATCATTATTCATTTTTAAACAATATTTGATATCTTTTTTTCCCCATCAGGTGTAGTCCCCATAGAATTTGCTCCACCAATTCACCCATGCACCATCATCACAGTGCCCTGTGCTCCTCACTCCCTCCTTCCGATCCCTCTTCCTCCCCATCCCGTGCAGGATGTCTCTGGTTTATAATTGTCTGTTTGTTTTTGTTTTGTTGTGTTTTGTATTATTACTATTTTTCCCCTGATGTCTTATTTGGTTCCCCTATATTCCTCTTATAAATGAAACCATCTGCTATTTTTTTTTTCTTCTGACTTATTTCACTGTAACTAGCATATTCTTTAGGCATGAGAATTTTAAAAAGTCCTCATACTATCAGGAAAAAAGCTGACATAATAGCCAGTAAATAGAGAAGAGACTGAGGAAGGAAGCAGGATGGAGCCAGGAGACCTGGAAGAGGCACATGGAGCCTAGAGACACGTGAAGAAACTGTGCTTGTCTTTTGGTCGTGGACTGGGTGACACAGATGGTTCCAGAGATCTCCAAAGAAGGTGAGGAAGCTTGCCTCCATTGGCAGGACTGACAACCTGGCCAACGAAAATGCCCTGGTACCCTCGAGAAGAGGAAAGCCCAGGTGGAGTCTGATGAGTCCAACTTTATACCTGAAGCATACATCGACTGGATGCCACCGGTTCGCTCTGATCCTGTATGGAGTATTTCAACAAAGCCATCTAAAAATTGCTGTTAGTTATTTTCTGCCCTGTGATTTTATGCAAAAATAGGAAACATGGTTTAAAAGTAGATTTAGTTTGCAAACTTTTGCTATGCTGTTAAAAGTTTGGGATCAAGGTTGAGAAAATTTGTGTTTTACATAAGTTGAACCATTTTAACATTCTTTCCCTGTGATTTTGATATATTTGCTATCTTGTTTTATCCAATGCTCCAAGTTTTTTCTTTTGGCTTGGATAATGGACTATTTTTAAGTAATGAAACTCATACTGGACATTCATGGACAATGCTGCTGACTAATTGTTGCTTCTCTTACACACATTGTAACCCTGAAAAAAGACTGTCTCCTAAGATTGCACCATGAGATCTGTGCCACCATAGATATGGTGGAATAAAAATTAAAAGGGGGGATTGCAACAGGGTGGTCCCCAGGAAAGGGGGAGGTTCCCTGCCCCACCCAAGGGAGGGTGGAGCTGAGCAGGAGGAGGAGAAGCTGGAGAAGAGACTGAGGAAGGAAGCAGGATGGAGCCAGGAGACCTGGAGGAGGTGCATGGAGCCTAGAGACACGTGAAGAAACTGCGCTTGTCTTTTGGTCGTGGACTGGGTGACACAGATGTGGGTGAGACCCGTGGGGAGGTGACAATGGCAGCTTTTATCTTGATGTTGATTTTGCTCTTTTCCTTCTGGGCTTGTCTGGTTGTTTGTGACCCTTTTCTGTGGGTCCCCACTAGAAGATGCTTTAGACTTGTAGCAGGCTTTGGGGCCTTGCTCTGCGCCAATCCCATTTGGATGGACTTTTACCCACGAGGGGACGGGTAACTTTGGGTGCTTCATTTAGAAACTAGACTCTTTGCCTTACCTGTATTGTTTCCTAGTTTTATTAAAGTTCCTTCCCATTAAAAAAAAATAGCCAGTAAATACCAAGATTTGTTTTAAACCTGTCTAATTGATCAGTGGTAATTTGCCTTTGTCAACTGACTTTTGAAAGTTTACCAATCAGTAGCAATCTCATGATTTGAAAGTCAGTCAATCAGCAGTGAAACCATATCCAGTGATCTTGTGTTTTAAGACTGGCATCTACCATCTATCGTCAGCTATTTCTGTAGCTAAATGCAATTAACTTTCTGTACTCAACATTAGTCACCTTTGAAGACTGAAATAAAACCTATTGTAGCCTTTGTAGCTAACACAATCCCTTTCTCCATATGTACTCTTTCTTAAAGTCCTATGTAATATCAGCGTTTTATTAATTCAATAAGATTGGGCCTAACCAGCCTAGCACTTTCTTACCTAGGTGAGCAATACATCCAGATTTTCTCTCTCTTTTTTTTTATCAGTAAAGGTAGCACATTTGCCCAACTTCTCAGGTGAAATGCTTTTTGGGCTTAATAAAGTCACATACCAAAGTATGAGCTTGTGGATAGAGCCCTTCCCATCAAAAACAGATTTCATAGTGATATCACATTAACAAGCATTGAGAAATGTAAAGTTCTTTTCCATTTTAACTTAATGGAATATAGTTTATTGATGTATAACATGCCATTTCTCATAACTTGCATGTAGCATCAGCCTCTTAAAGTAAAATATTAGCAAATCTGATCTGCTTGAAATATGGAGTGTTGGGGACTTAGGGAGAAAAATGTTCTGGGAAATTGGTCAGAGTAAGCTAAGAGTTGATATCAGATACCAAATAAGGCTATTTGGAGTTTTCCAATATGATCCTATCTTGGGCCACTTCTTTGTCTTTCTCTAGACATCCTACTCAACCTACAAACAGAGATAAATGAATTGGAAGAACATACATATGTGGGAAACAAATTTGGAGATGAGCTTGCCTATAGGTCACAGGATGAGGCTTTTAATGGTTGTGTTGGGACTGGCAGGAAAGTGATAACAGCACTCCAGGACTGAGTAAGAATTACATTGCCAGTGGAGAAATCATGAAGGACTGGAAGAAATATAAAAACACTTGGTTATTAAATGTTCTTATAAGAATGAGGTGCAGATGTGATTGGGACTGAGGAAGAACACTGATGGCAAGATTGTGATGAGGAAGGAGTAATGTTGAGGTAAGGATCTCAGACATATTGCATTCAAATAAAAAAGATATTTCAACCTCCGTGGTATACTAAGTGCGAGTCATTTTTTCAGATGCAGTGGTGGTTACAAGGATGAGCAAGCTGTAGCTTCTGCTTTCATGAAATTTACAGCTTTGTAGACTTTAGCAGATGGTTTAGATGTGCTTTGTGGTGAGGTTGTTTGGAAATATTTGTGGTAACATTTCAGAAATTTGTATAGAAATACAAACAACCCCAAATAGGAAAGCAATTCTGACAAAAATATTATATTCCCAGCCTCCAAACAATGCCACAAAACTATAGTAATCAAAACACTATGGTATTGGAACAAAAATAGACACACCACCAATGGAGGAGAATTGAAACCCCAGAATTAAACACAATTTATGACAAAGGATCCAAGAATATACAATGAAGAAAGGGAAGTCTCTTCAAAAAGTGGTCCTGGGAAAACTAGTTTTCTATAATGAAAAGAATGAGACTCACTACTATCTCATAACATACACAAACAATTAGGTAAAAATAAATTAAAGACATGGATATAACACCTGAATCCATGAAATACATAGAAGAAAACTTACGCAAAACACTCCATGCCTATGGCTTCAGTAATGTCATTGGGGATTCAACTTCAATGCAAGGGAAATGCTGCAAAAATAGATTATGTGGTCTACATCAAACTAAAAGGGTTCTGCACAGCAAAAGAAACTATCATTAAAACAAAAAGACAAATTACTGAGTGGGAGAAAATATTTGCACATCAGACATCTGACAAGAAGCTAATATCCATGATCTACAAAGAATTTATTCAACTCAATAACAAGAAAACAAAATACCCAGTCTAATCATGGGCAGACTAGCTAAATAGATACTTCTCCAAAGACATACAGGCAAACAGGCACATGACAAGATGTTCATCACTGTTCTTATCAGGGAAATTCAAATCAAAACCTTTCACCTGTGATAATGGTCTATGGCAAAAAGGCCAGAAATAACAAGTTTTTGTGAGGATGTGGAGAGAAAGCAAACCTAGTACATTACTGATTGGAATGTAGACTGATCCAGTCTCTATGAAAAATAGTATGGAGGTTTCTCAAAGATTTAAAGTAGATCTACCATATGATTCAGCAGTACAACTCCTAGGTATCTACCCCAACAATGCAACACTCTGATCAAAAGGAATAGATGCACTCCTATGTTCATTACATCACTACTTATAATTGCTAATTATGGAAACAACCTAGCCCAAGGATAGATGACTGGTTAAAGAAGATGTGGTATATGTACACAATAGAATACTACTCAGCTAAAAACAAAAGAAATATTGCCATTGCATGATGGAACTGAAAGGGATTATGCTAAATGAAATAAATCATAAAGGAAAGAAATATAATGGATGATTTCACTCAGATGTGAAATATAGGGAAACAAAAGAAATGTGCAGTCAAAACTAAACAAGAATATACCCTAGAAATCTGATTGTAGAGTTGAGGCTACCTCCATACTGTTTTCCAGGAGTCTGCACCAGTCTACATTCCCGCTTACAGTATAGGAGGTTTCCTTTTCCTCCATATCCTTGTCAGCACTTGTTTCTGTTTTACTTTCATTTATTTATTTTTTATATGAACCATTCATACAGGTGTTAGGTGTAGAGAGAGGGAGGGTGAGAGTGGTGTTATGAGGAAGGGCGCCCAATAGAATGGGATATAAGATTATTGCTACTTTGGTGGTGGGTGTGGTGTGGTCACATACATCTGAAGAGGTGTTAACCTATATGTCTATATCACATACAGTGTTGTAAACCATTACAACAATGAAAAGATATAATAAAAAAATAGAAATGTTTTTGGCTGGTTTAGAAAGGAGGCCACTGAAGCCAAGGAGAAATATAGGTTGTGAGGTCCAATTTCCAGATGGTGATCAATGCCAGTGCTACATGGTGCAGATAGAGGCAAAGTATACAAATTGCAGAGAAATGAGAACGCCACATCACCAAGGTACAGGGCAGAGCTATATTTGCCTCTTTCTTGTAATTTCTTCCTTTCTCACTATTTAGAAGGGGACAGAAGCTGAAGATCATATGAGAATCCATAGAAGATGACATGAAACTTTCAGAGAAGTCAGATATGCATTTATGAGAACTGGCAGGCCTGGCTAACTATGCTATCATTTCATCATTACTTGAGATCTCATAAAGTGCCTGAAAACATGAGTTCAATTCTGAGAATCTGAAACTTTCTTTAAGAGAATATGTGTTCATTGGGAAAATTGTTAATACTGCACAATTCCTTGTGACCATTTTCAAATATCTAATGCTGGGCCAATTAACACTAAATGTTTGAAGAATAATGCTGCATCAATGACCATTATTTGGTGTTTACATCAATTCTATTGTGGGAGGAAAGATCATTTTGGAGAGGGTTAGAGAATAAAATTAAAGATAAATCAATAGGACCAAGGCCAGAGGCCTAACTGCCGACTGAATTTGGGGAAAAGTTATAGAATTCAGGGTTTCTTGTTGTCCTTAATCCTCTAACCCAAACTGTTACACTTTGTTCCTAGTATCACTGATAATTTATCCACAGTGTCCTCATATCTCTAAATTATGCTACAAACCTTGTTTGTACTACTTGGGTTTTTTTAAGCCTTCTTTCAATGTGTGATAGTTGGGCTTATGCGGTTATTAGACAGAGTCTTGTTAGTGATAAGGGAGTGCAGAGATGAAAGCTAGTGTTCTCAGATGGTCTGTCTGTTCTGAATGTGGTTTGCTGGGAGGTAGCATTTATCAAAGGAAACATTGGCTGCTGCTGGCAAGTCTGAGGAGTCTAAGGGATTTTCAGAGCACATGCTGATGGACATGGGGTGAATAGTTGCCAGTGGGTTTAATCCTGGCTTGTCACCAACCTTGTGCCTGGGCAGCTCACAACAGGAAATGACAGGTGTGTTAAAGCATAAGGCAAGTGTGTGACACAGTTTTGGACAGAAGCCAGAGTGCTGGTTACCTTGGGTATTGCTGTATTCAAGATTTGTTTTACTTAACACCTGCTTTTCTTCACAAACTAACCAACCTCATGGGCTTCCAGTCCTTGATGAAGAAAATTTTAAGGGGCATATTTACATCTTTCCTTTATACTTACATGAATCATATGTGGTAGCATCTGTTGGCTGCATTTGTAATGGGGCTGAGCGGGAGACAATATACCTGCAGTTTTCTCATTTAATTAATAGGGAAAGAGCAGATCATCCTTGTGTCACAAGCTTTGGTATATCATGGCATTTCTAGCATCTGGCACTGCATGTGGTATACAGTTAGGCTCATATGGGTATGTGGCAGGAGGAAGATGCCCAAGGCAGATAGAAATTGAAAACAAAATTACAAGCAGAGCCAAACAAGTGGTGCATCATTTTTAGAAATGCTGAAATATTAAAGAATCCTAACTTGGGCAGCAAATTGGCTGCACATGATCTTTTCTCATACTGGTGCCTAATGCAGCAATTGAAAAAAGGGAAAAATTTACTGAGCAATAATCCTGAAAAAGAGGGCAAGAACTAGCTGAAAAGAGGGGTGGTATTGTTCACTGTTATACTTTGTATAACAGTGTTTGGAAGCACATCTTATTTATGGTGAGAAAACTGAAAGCTTAGATTTCCTACCCTAAATCCTGGGGCTGCAAAGGCATTCTTTTCTTCCATGCAGTTAGGTCTGCAAGAAATGGTGACTGCACCAAATGAAGAGAGATGATTGAGGATACACAAATACATGCTGCAAGCTCTTAGAAAAACACCCTATTTGTTTCAAGAGCAACATTAGAGAAAGGAGGAGGATTTGAAAAGAGAGTAATTCACCTTGTCTTTTGTGTTACTCTTAAAATTCTACTTTGGCCAGAAAGGCAGTAAGTTGCCTTTGCTTTCTCTTCCTGTAAAGTGTTTATAACATGAAAATACAATTTCCCAACAAATGTCAGGTTACTTTTCACCCAGTCTTTCAAGCAGAGAAATACCAGTAGAAACACAAATGGTTTTGAATTTTCTCCTTAGAATATTCTGTGACAAATAGGACCATTCCCAGCTTTGTTCCTCTGGCTTATTTGTTTTTTTTTAAAAGATTTATTTATTTATGCATACAAGAGCTGGGGTACAGGCCAGAGATGCGGGGGGGGGTGGGAGGATTCACCAGAGACAGAGTGGAGAGCAGAGCAGGCAGACTGACTGAAATACACTGCTGAGGGGAGCAGCGGGTGAGACTGGAGAGGTCTGTTGCACCATGTGGATTGCTCCCTGACTGGCCGGGGATCGAACTCGTGCTGCAGAGGTTGCAGATTGCTTCATAGTGCTGGGCTTAACCCCTTGCGCCACCAGGGAGACCCCTCCTCTGGCTTATTTTGAATATGGTGTAACTAGTACCACAGTGAAGATTGTCAAGATTAAGATTTTTTCTGCTTCTTGAGGAATGGGGTAAAATAGGGCATATATAGTTTTTAGGTCACAGAGGGATTCAAGAACAGATGCTTCTTGGGATTAGATCTTTCAGCAAATAGCAGAGCTTTCAATTGCTGATATAGTGCTATATAGTCTATGCTCTTTGATGCTTCCTGTGAGTTTTCAGAATTAGGCTTGTGAAATCTGAAAGTGTCTATTTATCTTTTTGTACCAGAATGATTTTTATGAAAGAATCATGATACTTATGTTATCTTTTATTCAAAGGGAAACTAGAAATGCACAATGATTTTTTTTCTGTCTGTAAATGACAAAGCAGACATAAAATTAAGAATTAAAAAATCTCAGATGCAATATTTATTCCTGTAAAATTTTTCTGTCTCATTTTTTTCTGTCTTTTTCACATAAGTAATTTATTACACATTCTAAATCGTGTTGTAGTTTCATAGTCTATATTTCAATATGTCCATTTTGGTAGTTTTCTAAGTCATACATAACGAAATTGGAGGAGGGAAGGAAGAAAGGAAATGTGATCTCACATTTGTTGAGCACTGCATTAATCAACATTCCTAGTTTCATCAGCCAGAACTCATCTCAGTTACAACATTCAAGAGGACAGCTAGGCCATAAGCTTGCTCTATGTGGAAGTATAACTGATGTAATATCTGGAAAGAGTCTTTTTCTCTATCTCTTGATTTTTTTTTGGGGGGGGATCAGTTTTGTTCTAGTTAGGGGTCTCTCAAAATAGAATTGAAGATGGCCATCAGCATCTTTACAATGTATTACCCTTATAGCTAGCATCTCTTTCCTTGTAACGTCAGCCAAAGTCTTGTCAACAACCTTGATTGGCCTGACTAGGATCACATGGTCATTCTGGATCCAGTTACTGTGGCCAGACTTGAGTTCTGTGTTCACTTCTAGAAGGAACTATCAACAAAGACCAAGGACAGCAGTGGTGCACTCCCAAATAGATTCTGGTTCTAGTCAGACAAAATGCACAAGTCCTGGGTCTCCCCGGTGGGGCAGCGGTTTTGCTGCCCACATCCTCTGCAGCACTGGTTCGATCCCCGGCCGCCGGCGAGGGTCCACATGGCATGCAGACCTCCCCTGCTGCACCCACTGCTCCCCTCAGCAATGTATTTTGTCAGTCTGCCTGTTCTGCTCCCTGCTCTGGCTCTGGTGAATTCTCTTACCCTCCCGCGCTTCTTACTGTACCCAGTGCTTGTATAAATAAATAAATAAGTCTTAAAAAAAAAAAAAGCACAAGTCCTATAATGTGTTACTTGTCCTACAAGTTCTAGAATCTTGTCCTACTTTGTAGATTCTACAAATGGAACATAAAGCATAACTGTTTTTTTCAGTCTTACATGTTAGATGGAAATATGGAGCAAATGTTTTCAAACTATAGTAATTCCAGCTAATCTTTACAGTGCTAATGTTTTATTTTGCAACTCATTTAGAAGACTAACATTTATCAAAGAATTTGAACCCAGCAATTAGATGAGAAAAGAGAGAAGGAATAATCAAATAAATCATTCTTTCTGGGCTCTCCCCATAAACTATCTTTTGTTGTGCTATTTCAAATAAGCATTTGTGTGGCATATATTAAATTAAAAACCCTTAGAATGAAATGGCAAAATAGTGTAATCCACTTATTTACCAATTATTAGTAAGCTCTCATTTATAGAATTAAGTTATGTGAGAATATTAAAAGTCATGATTTGATATTTTGCCAGATTGCAACTAAAGAATATATATAGGAATCCTATTCTTTGATTCATCACAGAGTTCTTGTATACTTAATTATAAATTGAATCACATTTGTTATTTCCTCTTACATGTTTATTATTTCCTCTTATGTGCTTTATTTGTGATTCTATTGTACTTATCCCACAGTTAAAGTAACTTTGTGACCTAAATCCCTTTTGGGACAAAGTGTGAATCTGAATATACAAAATGTTATAATAATAATATTATTTGCTTATGTATTTGTTTCAACCATTAAGCCTGAGATACTTGATTTCAGGTATTAGGATTTTCTCATCTTTTCTCCTCCCTTGCTCATTAGAACTGTTGGCACATGGTAGGAAATCAACAAATGCTGGTGGAATCGCTGATATTAAAGCCTGTAAGGAGTTTGCTACTGAAACTCTGGGGAAATCTTTCAGTGACTCCTTGAATTTTCTGTTTCATAAACTTGGATACTTATTAACTGAATTCCTTTAAAGTAAGGTTAACCCCCTAACCCCTTGTGCCTCCCTGGTGGCACAAGGGGTTAAGACTCAACCTATGAAGTAATTCACAGCCACTGCGGCACAAGTTGAATCCCCAGCCAGGGAGCTGCCCACATGGTGCAGCAGATCTCTCCTGACTCTCCCACTGCTTCCCTCAGCAGTGTGTTTCAGTCAATCTGCCTGTTCTTTTCCCCATTCTGTCTTTGGTGAATCCTCTCACCCTCCCCCCCCCCCCGCCACCTCCTGTCTGTACCCCAGTTCTTGTATGCATAAATAAATAAATCTTAAAAAATTAAATTAAGCTTTATACTACTTCACATAGCCAAAAGTCTTACTTATTGTCTATGTGCAAAATGGGATGAATACTAAAAAGTGTTCAGAAACTATCTGCATATGTATGAAGGTGAATTAAGAAAAATCTAAAAATTTATGAAATTTCATTTAAAAGGATCAAGATCAGGGCCTCCCCGGTGGCGCAGCGGTTGAGCGCTGGGTTGCGAAGCTGCCCGCAACCTCTTCAGCGCCTGTTCGATCCCCAGCTGCTCCCCGGCCACCAGAGGAGGGTCCCACATGGAGCGCAGACCTCTCCTGCCGCCCACTGCTCCCCTCAGCAGTGTACTTCGGTCCTTCTGCCTGCTCTGCTCCTCGCTCTGGCTCTGGTGAATTCTCTCACCCTCCCGCGCTTCTGACTGTACCCAGTGCATGTATAAACAAAACAAACAAACAAACAAATAAATAAATAAAACATGCCTGTATAAAAAAAAAAAATTGACTAATAAAAAAAAAATAAAAGGATCAAGATCAGACATTGTAATATAAATTGCAGTTGTAAACTGTATAGATGAAGTTTTACATGCTTATTCATTGGAACCTAAAGAAAAATGAATTTTCACTCTTATATGGAATATGTAGTTCCAAAACCAATAAACAGACTGCAAAGCATAACTTTTTTCAAAAGCCAGAAATAATTTGGTGAAATTTAAAATGAGGATCAGATGTGTCCCCTTTGGCAGAATAGGCACTGATATACTCATTTCTGTAAAGAAGATTTTGGATGTTTTTTAAACAGAAACTTTATCACTCAATAGTTATTCTAAATGATACTAACATTCAATTTCCCAACTGAGTTAGTCTCAGTAGTTTCTTATGCATAAAAGATACATAATTAGACTGAAACAGCCACAACTACTGCTTAAATTAGAAGTGAATATTTGGGAATAAAATTCGATTTTCATTTTATATGCTAAAATATGATTTTTTAAATTAAATGTATTTTGTAGCTCATTGAAAGCTGAAATGGTGGAATTGGTTCCATTTTAACTACCAAGGAGCTACAAAATACAATAAATCTTAATATGAAAATTATAGAATTATTACATAAAATGGTAATGGAAACTTATTTCCAAATAGTCATATCTAATTCAAGAGGTAGTTTTAATTCTCCAATAAAGCATATGGAGAATCTTGCTTAAAAGTGGACTCCAGATACCTTAGACCCAAACCTTGTTAGTCTAAATCTGTATAGCAGAAGCTCAGTAAAAATGCTACTTTTTTAAAAAAAGATTTATTTTATTTATACAAGAACTGGGGTACAGGCCAGAGGTGCGGGAAGGTGAGAGGATTCACCAGAGACAGAGTGGGAAGCTGAACAGGCAGACAGACTGAAGATACTGCTGAGGGGAGCAGCAGGCGAGACAGGAGAGGTCTGCTGCGCCATGTGGATATCTCCCTGTCCAGCTGGAAATTGAACCTGCACTGCAGAGGCCAGGGACAGCTTCACAGTGTGGCACTTAACCCGCTGCATCACCGGGGAGGCCCTAAAAATGCTACTTTGTCATACATAATAAGGATACCACAAAAGTGTATGTTAATATTAGGGGATGGATGAATGGTTAAAAACATTCAAGAAGAGTAAGTTTTTAGCTGTTCTCAATCCTAAAATTTGATGCCCCAGAGTTTACCAGCCTGTGCTTTGTTTTAGTCAGTCTTGCCTGAGTCTTTTGGATGCTTACAGTGCCATTATCCTGAACAATAAATAGAAGTATGTTATTCATGTTGTGTTTTTCTTTTTTTAATGAGTCTCCCTTTTTGTTTTGTTTATCTTGATTCCACAGAGAAGTAGCCTTTACATTTACTTCTAAATGATAGATCATTCTCTTTATTTCATTTACCAGTGTGAAGTGCATCTGCATCTTCATATCAAAAAGTGTGATTTGCTTAGTGTGACTTCTATGAAGAAATTAGTCCAATTCACTTAACAGCTTTATATCCTCAGTTTCCCTAGATGCTGACATCTTTTTCACTTTGACATGTTAAACTCCTTAACTTTGATCAGCATTCCTTTAGAGATAGTGTTATGTTTTCTTTATAATAAAAAAGGAGAAATAAATTGCCTTGCTTTATGATCCAGAGCCAATAAAAATCTTTTGAAATAAAAGGCATTTCCTCTTGATTTGTCATTCTCTTAGGAAAGCTTGAAGAAAGTACCAATTATTTCTGACTGGTGGCAAGGGAATTTGAGCTGTTCTCTATTAACATGTTTTGGTCATTTGTCAGCTTATCTGTATGGTCTGCTAACGCTCAGCACTAATTAACAAAACTCTAAAAGTGAAAAAAGGAATCACCTAAGTTTAATCAAATTATCACGACACTGAAAGCAACTGAGAAAAATCTTGTTATTTTAGGGTTTTAGGGACAGAGTGCTAAAAGAAAATTCTGGGGACTAGAGTTATATGAAGAATTACAAAATTGTTTAGGTTCTTTCTGTTTGTTTAATAGTTTTTTTGGTTGAAGTAACTTTACATTATATTGGTTTCTGTTGTGTATCATTAAAAATCAATGCCTGTATATATTACATTAAGCTTGTCACTAATGTCTAATTCTATCCTTTACCACAACATTGTCCTCTTTTATACAATTATCCACCCTCTTTCCCCATTCCTTTATGATAATCACTAATTTGGTCTTAAAGTCCAAACATTTATTTTGTTTTTATTTAATTCATCTGTTTGGTTTCTTTATACACCACATATAAGTGAAATCATATGGTGTTTGTCTTTCTCCATCTGTCTTATTTCACTAAGCATAATGTTGGAATTTTTCTCTTAATCCTATGCCTTCTGGTATGTTATAGATTGAATGGTAAAATGTAGTTGAGATAGTTGATAAAATACATTTAATGTATTTATTTTAGTCTCTGAACTAGACATACATACCACACATCAGCTTCATATAATAACATACTTACTTTTTACATGCTTTCATAATTTTTTTTTGTTTCACTAATTTTGGACTCAACTTCTTCAGTATCTATGTTTATCTAAGAAACAGCTTTGTTCTAAGTTTTGCCATACTATTTTGAAATGGAGAATACGCTCATACTTTTCATCATCATCCCTAAAAGAGAGAGAGTAGTCATGTTCTTTATCTAAATATCTGAATAGCCAAATAAAATTCAATTGATGTACAATATCTTTGGGTTAAGCACTTGACTAAGATTTATCATACTGATAGGAAATTTTTGTCACCATCATTACAAATAACAGAATTCCAGGGTATTACAATAAAGTTGCTTCCTCAATCTGCGTTACTTCATTATGTTTCCAACATTAGGATCCTCTTGTTAGTGGGGATTTGCTTTATTAAAGTAAACTGTAATGCTGTTAAATGGTTCAGCTCTTGTTCATAGGAGTGATTCATTTTGAGTGCTGTTGTATAGAGTATAATATTTATAAAGTCCAATTTAGCAGTGTAATGAATGATGCAGATTAAACATTGATGACACTCTGCATTCACATCTGTAATAAACAAAATATTGATATGTTAGGAGAAATCAATTTAGAAAGTAAGTACCTTTTTGGTATTCACATTTTTAAATTAGTGGGTTATAGGTGGCCAGCTTGACTCAATGGACAGGAGAGCACATAGAAATCTGTGAGTTCAGAGTCCATGAATAATAAAATCATTTTCCCCCCAAATGTTCTCTGTACAGAATTTATACATTAGAGACCTGCAGGAACAATAGGTGATTGGTCAAGGATAATAAATTTAGGGCCTCTCTTTTTATATTAGAGGCATGACTAAGACATATGTCCTCTAGGTCAGGTAAATTTAATTTCTGAGGGTATAAGAGAAGTTTGTAATTAGAGTGTTTATAATTAGTAGCTCCTATGTAATTTCTATATATTTTTCCATTCAAATTCCCACATTTTGTTCAATCTCTATTTCTGAAATACTTTGTAGAATAACTTGTTGTAAATTTTGATTTGGGGATTAGTATGAAATGTATATTATGAAATCTTTTACTGTGCTTCCTGTAACAACAAAAAAGGATATTATATAAAAGAAGTTTTATGTAATTTAAATAAAAATATTAGCAAAATTAGAGAAATGGAAGATACTTATGAAAGCAAATATGCTTTAAAATTTGTGACTAAATTCTTGCTAAATACTGTTCTTTGCCAGTCTAAAACCTGTTCTCTTAGCTACTAAAGGTGATTTTCAATTATTGGGGAGATGAAAAGACATAATTGCCACCAAATTGGGATTTTAATAATTTTAATCAAAAGGATTGAGAATTGAAAATGGAAGGTAAAATTTTCTCATTACATGGGAATAATGCTATTTAATGACAGTGCTGTGTATCACCTATAGTAACTTTGAATATTACCCCTAATCTTTCATATCTACTATCTTACCCCAATCTTATACATAGACTTGTTACTGGCTAGTTGAGCTCTTTTATCCATTCTTCCCCCAAACAATCCTTGGAGAGACACTCAAAACAAAGGTTCAAATAGCTTAGGGTTTTATTCACTGGCTAAGGAATGGACAGGGAGCTTATGCTCTAAGGGCTTACTCCCTGAACTAGGGAGAAGCCAACTAATTTGGGAAGGGAAGGGGATAAAGATTCTGCATCAGCAAATTTCAGAGAAATAGGTGGGGATTTCTAGAACTGCATATCTGACTTTTTTCTTCCAAGTTTGATCTTGGCAGGGATCTGCCATCATGCTAATGTGTGCATTTCTCTCTGGTTATGAGTCTGTGACTTAATCCCTGTCTTCTTTCTACCTCCATCTTGGTCTCAACCTGCCTTTCCTGTTTTTTTTTTTTTTTTTTTCTGATTTTGTCTACAAAATGAAATGATAAAACTGGAATAGAGCAAGGACAAGGAACTTATGGGTACTGGCCTGGTGACACACTTTTAGAAACACTGGATAAACATCAATGCTGATATTGTAAGCCAAACCTAGCTAAGGTATATTTTAGAGCTTACTCTTTGCTCCTCTGAGAGATCTGCATGTACAAGCTTATTCAATTCTTACAACAACCTCTGAGATAGAGTATACTTTCCTGTTGTACAGATGTGACAGCTAAGGCAGAGAGAGGCTGGTAACTTGTCAGTGTTCATTTGCCTAATAAATGGCAAAGATGGCAATGAGAACGCAGCAATTGAGAGTGGGAACACAGACCTGGCCACCAATTGTGCTTCTAGAAATCTTGAGATCAATATTGAGTTTTTACTTTTCCCTCTATATTATGGATATTTTAGTAGAAATTTGGGGGAAGTTTTTTTGTTAGAAACTGCTATCTTAAGGAAAGACTATTATTTTGTGTATTTTACTTGTGGTAACTCCATTTTTGCTTCTGGTTGCTGAGAATAAATATTAATGACTAAAGATGCCCCCTTTTCTGCTGTGTTAGTGACATAGTTTTAAAGTTGTAACATGTTCCTTTCTGCAAAGATGTAATGAAATTCTTGAGATTATTTATTACATTTATAAACTTGTGGTGACAATGTAATTTGGTGGAGCTATTTTGGGAAATCAGTTTAAGATATGTTTTAAGGGCCATATAATAAAGTTTATTTTCTTAAACTCCAAATTCAACTTTGGGGTCTCTACTATAAGGTAGTAATAATAATGATATTAATGATACAGATAATTTGGAAACAAACAAAAAAGAATGCATTTGGAATCAAATGGACTCCAGAATGTGAGTCTATTGCCTGCTCCATAGTGAGATGATGATAGGGCTCAGGACATGCAACCCCTAAATATGGCATCTGTGGCATATGGAATATTTTAAGTTGAAGGGGTCTGAGTAAACAGCAGACACAGGAAGGTCACTCTGACCTCCCCTACCTTAACTGAAACTGGTCATAAAAATCTCAGGTGAGATTTTTATACAAGAAGAAAAGTGCAAACTTATGTCCAAAGACAAAGGAATGCTGAGAAGAATTCCAAAAAAGAGGACTTGTTAAGTTTTCCCCAGTTTACTATCTCATACTCCTTGACCATCATATTTTTCCATGATTGTCTGCTCTTATAACATCGAGCATAAAAATGCTGAGGTGTAGCTGTTTCTAACAACCTTCTTTTCTTTATGAAGCTACTTCCTTTGTCATGGAAAACCCTATAAAGGTCAAAGAAACTTTCATCTCCTATAGTGGCAACGAATTGAAGAAATAATTAATAAGTGGTATTTTACTCAGAAGGAGCTAAATATGTGGGTCAAGTGAGAGTTTCTACTTCAGTTGGGCTTCTGCATTTCTGTTGGTACCAAATTTGGTTAAAGTGATGGTAAGATATGACAGAAACACTACATGACATGCACCTCAAAGACATCTTTACAGACACATCACCCAAAGCAGTGATAGTGAAGGCAAAGATAAACAGCTGGGACTTCATCAAATTAAAGAGCTTCTGCACAGCAAAAGAGACAATAACAAAAACAAAGAGAAACCCCACCGACTGGGAGAAAATTTTTGCACACAACACTAATGATAAAGGACTGATCACAAAAACCTACAAAGAGCTGATGAGACTCAACAAAAACAAAGTAAACAATCCAGTCAAAAATGGGCAGAAGAACTAAAAAGAAACTTCTTTGAAGAGGAAATGCAAACGGCCAACAGGCATATGAAAAAATGTTCAACATCACTTGTAATCAGGGAAATGCAGATCAAAACTACAATGAGATACCATCTTACACCAGTGAGAATGGCACATATTAAAAAAAACTAGCAACAACAAATGTTGGCGAGGGTGTGGAGAAAAAGGACCTCTCCTGCACTGCTGGTGGGAGTGCAAACTGGTCCAACCATGATGGAGAACTGTGTGGAGATTTCTTAACCTACTAAAGATAGAGCTTCCATATGATCCAGCAACTCCACTCCTAGGTATTTACTCAAAGGACACAGAAACATTAATTCAAAAGGGCACCTGCACCCCTATGTTTATAGCAGTACTATTTACAATAGCTAAGCTTTGGAAACAACCCAAATGCCCAAAAAATAGATGACTGGATCAAGAAGATGTAGTATATATACACAATGGAATATTACTCAGCAATAAAAAAGATAAACACATGCAATTTGCAGCAACATGGATGGAGCTGGAAGGGATTATGCTCAGCAAAATAAGCCAGAAAGAAAAAGAAAAATACTGGATGGTCTCACTCATAGCAGGAATCTAGAAAATCTAAATAAGGGACCAGAAAAAAGAATAACTATAATAAAGAAAAAAACAAAGTCTGCAAGTAGCTATAAACCAGAGACACACTATGAGGGGGGCGGGGAGAGGAGGGACTGGGTTCAAAATAAAGGGGGTGCAATTGTATGGGGAATATAAAAAAAAATCTTAAAAAAAAAAAAAGATAATACAGAAAAAGCCAGACTATGTTTGATTCCCAGTTCTGTCTTTGAGTGGTTTTTGGTTGCTTGACCTCTCTGAGTCTTAGATCCTAATTGTGAAGCAGAGATAAAAAAAAATACCTATCCTGTTATGAGTGCTAAATGAGTCTCAAGAACATGGTTCTTTCAAGAAATGCTAGCTATTTTTCTTCTTCTGTTGACTTTCTTTAACATGTAGTGGAGTAAGAAGACCAACCACATTGGAACTGAATAACATAGGTGGGGTGTTTATCTTGCCTGAGGTGTGATAATTTTCCTTGTGATGTGGGAGCAAGATTTTTGATTTTTTTTGTCACTAAGTATTAAATTTCATTTAAATATCAAGATCATTGACAGATAATCTTATCCATATGCAAATACCTGGTATCTCAGTATCAGACAATGGACCCAGACTATCAGGAATTGAAACGAGGCGCTGACCTTTACTAACTCTTGAGCAAGTTAAACATACTATGCCTCAGTTTCCTCATCTGTAAAATGAGAATAATAATCAGTATGCTAGGAAAATTTAGGCTTCGATTTATAACACTGTCTGACACATAGAAACACTCTATATATTGCTAAATAAAAAATCTGAAACATGTCAGTGAAGCAATAATTTCAACTCTTCTTAAAGCAATTGGTAAAAATTATTTCATCATTATGCCACAAAAATCCTCCATCTATAAACTCTTAAATGAAGAGGACTGGATTAAACTCTGCTGTCTTTAGTTTATGATCTCCGTCAAATACGTTAACTTGTTGTCAAGGTAACAGGATTCAAAAAAGTTTTGTAAAATGAAAACAGGATCATTTTAAAAAATAGCACCAGAAATTCTTTAGAAAGGAGATGGCTTAATAACAGCCTTTTATTGAAGCAAGAGTGTCTAAATCTCATTGAAGGCAGAGAATCGATTGCTCTGCAGTTCAGTTGCCTTATTGAAAGTAACCTGTATTTTCAAACAAGAGCTTGGCATTTAATAGCCCACAATAATGGGGCAGAGCTTTTGAAAGTAAGGAGCTGATAAAGATTTATTTCCCTTGAAAAGAGACATAAAATAGCAGTAGATTTCAATGACTTTATGATTGGGGAAAAAGTGATACATTATAGGATTTGACAGAATGAGTTTCAGCAATATGAAAGATAATTAATACAACCATTTCACTGCACTTCTTTATCCAAACTGGATAAAGAGCCAACTCACTTGTGTGCTAAGTCAAAAGTCAATAATATAAAAGTTTATAACATAACATTTAGTAAACCTAATTTGGGAACACATACTTCTTTTATATATCATCTAATTTAAATTGTTTGGAAGAAGATTTTGTGCTATTTTGATTTTCTATCATGTGTCCATTAATGATGAGAATAAAATGTTTATTCTCTTTTTAGGATGCTAAGAAATGAGGATTATATAAAAAAAAAGAGCAGGTATGTGAGATATTTTATTGTTATTTATGGTTTGGTCTTAATTTAAAACATATTATTTAGTTAACCTGACACACACACACACACACACACACACACACATATATATATATATATATATATATATGCACATATATAAAAACAGGAAAAATGTTGAAGGGTCTACTTGTTTATGTAGCAGCAGGGTCTTGATTTCAAATAATAGGAATTGACTAATTTTTTTAATAATAAAAATATCAGTTATGCTTAAGATTAACATTGGACTACATGCTGATGGCTGATGCCATCACAAATGATTCAGCCATTCCCTTTTCTATGTACCACCAACTCCAGTTTCAAAGTCCTGGGGCGAGAGCCAGCTGCCTGAACCTAGGTGACATGGCTGTGCCCTGGCTTCAGAGATGGGGAATTGTTATGCTTCCCCTCAGATTCCTTAGTGGATGGGTGGACACTTGCTTCCTGCTGACTGTCACATAATGTTGGGAAGTAAGTTTGGTACTGGGCAGACAATAACAATTACCTTAATGTAATTTTTAAAAACTGGGAAAAAATAAAGGACTAGAATCAAAACAATTTTATGCATGTACCTTGTGCATGGTGGCTTTACCTTTTTGAGAGTTTAAGAGCTTGGGTTGAAATTAATATCTTATTAGCTATGTACACCCTCCTCTATGTCTAGAAGTGCAACCCCATCCCACTCTGTTATTTGAAGATTTCTGGCAGACAAATTATCCCTTTTTCTTAACCTATGGCTGGGAGTGGTAGTGTGGAATAAGGTGATGGAAATAGCTTTTATTCTTGAACACTAGACCCCTTTAAAGGTAGTATCTTCTCTCCTTACTCTGGTTTTTACATTGACTAGTACTAGTGGGGAGCTAGTCCTTCTAAAATGTCCTCTCAAGGAGCTCTATAGAGAGAATCCTGTACCAAGTGCTGATTGTTATTAGAACTCACAATATGGGGAATATAGCATCTTTTGTTCTTGGCTTGGTAGCTTAGTCCTAATTTCCAGACAACAGGAAAAATTTATATATATTTTAAAAGATTTATTTATTTATTTATACAAGCACTGGGTACAGTCAGAAGTGCCGGAGGGTGAGAGAATTCACCAGAGCTAGAGGGGGAAGCAGAACAGGCAGACTGACGAAGTACACTGCTGAGGGGAGCAGCGGGTGGCAGGAGAGTTTCTGTGTGCCATGTGGGACCCTTCCCTGGCGGCTGGGGATCGAACCGGTGCTGCAGAGGCTGCAGGCAGCTTCACAACCCAGCGCTCAACCACTGAGCCATCGGGGAGACCCAAAAAATTTATATTGTTACTCAGCAAATTACAGTTGGTGCTCCTGAAGAGTACAGAATAAATTAATCAGATAATTGGTATTCAAAGACAGTAGAGAAGAAATCCTTTGAAATAAAGGTATATGCAGATGGAAGGCACAGGACATGCTAGCTTAAAGATGGTAGAGTAGGACCAATATCAGCCTATATCTTAGAGAAGTTACTGGAAACAATTCCTAGGGTAAAAGTAAAATTTTACCCTATGTAGTTAACACTTATAGACTACATCAGACATAATGACTTTCAAAGTTAGAGTGTCATGAAGCAAAATCAGATATTTAAGAGGAACTAGTATGACTCAATGATTATTTTTTATTTGACTAAATGTCTTAGACAGATATTGTGCAATATGCAAAAAAGAATATAACACAAATCAGTCCTTGAAAAAATTACCTGATGGAAATCAGGCATTAAAGAAGTGCTATGCTAAGGATCTAAGAAATAGGGGAAGTTGTATTAGAGGCCTGGCATTGAATATTAATATGTTTGTGTTAGTATTAGTGCTCAGCAATGATGGGAATTGTGGTTATAGGGCAAGCTTTATAAATTTACATAAGGTAAAAATAATAATATAAAAAGCAAAATAATAGGGGATGAAAAGTAAAAGTGTGAGATTAAAGACAATATAAGTGCACATTTTTAGCAGGAAGTCAGAAAATATATTCTAAAGTGGATACTTCAAAAATATAATTCAAAAGCACCATTTGAACTTTTATTTAAAAAATAAATAAAAGAGAACACAGGCAACTTTGTTGAAAATAGAAGAAAAGAAAGTACTGAAATCAGGAAATATAAATAAAATGTCATAAATAAGAAGAAAGTATTACTTTTAGATAAATGAGATAAATTACATGTAACAAGAGAAAGGTTCTCAGATTAGTTCCCATGAGAACAGGGGTTTTTGTCTGTTTCATTCACTATTGTATTTTTAATGCTTAGAAAAGAGACAAAGGGAAACTGATTTGAAAATGAAGGGATTATTTGGTTCATGAAACCAAAAAATTCAGTGGATGGGGTGGTGGGTGGTGGTGGTGCTATGGTGTCTCTGGCCTCATTTTTTCTGTGAAGTTCCCTGGTAAGCAATTGTTCTCAGGCTGACTTTCCTCTGGGTCATAAGAAGACTGCCCAAAGTGACTGTGAACATGTGATTCCTTACTCACAGTCATGACTCTTCTCCCTAGCCATCTGAAAAAAATTCCCAGCCACTCTTAACCAATCACAATAGAAAGACAGTAAGACTAGTTCTGGTTGATTTAAACCGAAATTCTCAGTGTGAACCACAGATCTCTAAGACTCCCCACAACACTTTCAGGTCTGCAAGTTAAAACTATTTTTATAAAAATATGAGCAAGTTATTTGTCCTTTCACTGTGTTGACATTTGTAATGATGGCAGAACAGTTGACTGGTAAAGCTGCTGTAAATTAGCGTGGCTCAAGGCAATGGCATCAAAGGACTTTGCCGATCATTGTATTATAGCCAAAGAATGCCAGTTTTGCCTAAAAATATCATTGATAAGCCAGTAAGAAAATATTAATCTTATCATATCTAGAAACTTGAATACCTGTCTTTGTAATGTTTTGTATAATGAAATGGGAAGTTAGCATGAAGCACTTATGCAATAGTTTAAAGTGTGATGGGTGTCTCAAGTAATTGAGGAAAACATTCTGAGCTTGAATTGCCACCAAAGTAGCTTCTTTTTTTCATTGTGACACCACTTTATTTCAGAGAACTACTGACAAACTTGTTACTCAGACTTGGGTATTTGACAGACATTTTCTTGAAAACATATGAGATGAATCTGTCATTTTAGTGAAACAGTTGATAATATATTTTTTCCAAAGATAAAATTCATTTTTTAAAGGTAAATGCTCAAAATGGAAAATTTGTGTTTTCCAACATTAAAACATTTTTTAATATTAAAAATGCTTCCCAATATTAAAACTTTTTAAAAATATTTATTTATGCATACAAGAGCTGGGGTACAGGCCAAAGGTGTGGGAGGTGAGAGGATTCACCAGAGACAGACTGGGCAACAGAACAGGCAGACTGACTGAAATACACTGCTGAGGGGGGCTGTGGGCTAGTCAGGAGAGGTCTGCTGCACCATGTAGGTAGCTCCCTGGCTGGGGATCGAACTTGTGCTGTAGCGGTTGCAGACAGCTTCACAGTGCTGAGACCCAATCCCTTGTACCACCAGACAGGCCCTCCTCATAATTCTTCATATAGTCCATTTGGCTCCCTCCCCTCTTTGTTCATGATTCTCACACACCCCCTTGGTAGCCTCAATTCGCAGTTAGATTTCTAGGATTTGTTTTGGTTTAGTTTAGCCTGTTCCCCTGTTTTGTTTCTTTATGTTCTGCAGATGAGTGAAATCATCTGGTATTTATCTTTCTCCTTCTGACTTATTTCACTTAGCATATTTTAAAGTTGCTGAATGGATAAATATTTAAACATTTTCTGTTTTAATTTCTAATGTAGAACACATTCATAGATATAATTCACATAAACAAGAGATTTTTGGAGCTCTTGATAAGTTCTAAGAGTTTAAAAGAGACTTGAGGTTATAAATTTTGACAACCACTGATTTAGATTAATTAGGTATCCATGGAGCTGAATGGAGACTCAATTCAATCTAAATTATATAGCTTCTATATAGCTGGAGGAGGAAAATAATGTTAGAAAGGTAATTTCATTTTCAGTTCAATGATGCAAAGTAAAATTCACAGTAAGTCTATAGATATCATAAAACCTTGTGTACCAAATAGAATGCTCTATAGTAATTAATGGTTGACAATCCACTATCAGTAAAAGATTTTTAAGTCACATCTTTCAGCCCATGACAGATTAAGTAATATGATTAATATGGATATTCTAGTAGTTTTATGCTGACTCTATACTATAAGACATAAACCTTTTTATAAAACCTGACCAGTATATTAAACCTAAAGACATTTTTAATAAATTAAAAATTAGAAACAGTGGAGACAACATTTTTTCACCACAATGCAATTTAGCTAGGAGTTAATAGCAAACTAGAACTTTCACACCTAGGAATCTAAAAGTAAAAACAATCAAACATCTCAGGATAATCATACTGTGCAATTTTCATATTGAATTTGGGCACTCAAGTGGTATTCTAGAGAGTGATATTAAGATAGAATGCAATTATATAGTAGTTTCTCTTTGGAGAATGTGGTGATTCTTGAGTTCATTTTTAAGTAAACCTTATGAAAGAAGAAATATAAAATAAAATTAATTATAGATTATCTAGAAATCTGACTATACACCCATGTGAGCTAAATTGGCACTAGGAAGAATATTTATAATTCAAATGATTGTAGTATTAAACAAAATAAATATACTAAAAAATTTATCCAGGATTTTCTAATGTAAGGAATTAGAAAAGAGATAAACACTAAAGAAAATGAAATAAAGGAATTGAACCTGACAGTATAAATGAATGAGCTATAAAACAGAAAACAAAGTAGGATTGATAAATAAATCATGTTCATTATTTGGGAAACCAGCTAGTTAGTCTAAGCAGGCAAAGGAAAAGAGAATAACAAATATCAAAATTAATGATGAAAATACAAATGGGAAACAAAATAGACAGAGGAAAAAAGATAATTATTAGACTATATTATAGTTTATAGGTCATTTTGGAAATATGAGAAATCAGAAAGAAATTAGTGGTTTCCTAGAAAAAAGTAAAATAACTGGAACTGATTCAAAAGCAGTAAAAAACATATAATAGGTAGGCCTAGTAAACAATGATCTAATCCCCAGAAACTCTAGATTAAAAGACTGATAAATTTGGTTATTGTAATGTTAAAAACATTCGCACAGAACTAACACCATAAACAAAGTAAGAGTTCACACCATTGGCAAATATATTTCTATCTATCTATCTATCTGTCTATCTATCTATCTGTCTATCTATCTATCTATCTATCTATCTATCTATCTATCTATCTATCTATCTAATCTATCTATCTATCATCTCAGTTTCTGAGATGATATTCAAGATATGTAAGAACTAATTTTCTCAATATATTTAATATAGAAAAACAACAAGAAAAAGAAAACTCAAAAGAAAATGGAATGCCTCCCTGGTGGCTGAGGGGTTAAGTCTCAGTGCGATCACAACTAGCCCAAATATGGAGCAACAGACCTCTCCTGTCTTGTCTGCTGCTACCCTTAGTAGTGTATTTCAGTAATTCCACCTGTTCTGCTCCCCACTTTGTCTCTTGCGAATCCTCTCACTCATCCGTACCTCTGGCCTACACCCCAGTTCTTCTATGCAAAAAATGAAAGAAAGTAGAAGTATGCAAGTATGTGCTAACAATTCACAGAAAAATAGTGATAGCTGATAAATTAAAAGATATTTGGCCATTGATATAAGAATACAAATCAACAAAAATTAGATACTACATTTTCTGCCTTTTAGAATGGCAAAGATTCAGAACTTGGGTAAGTAGAAGTATGTAATTTGATATATTCTTCATGGGAGTGGAAATTCTTTTAACTATATTAGAGTGTTACTTATTAATATCTGTCAAAATTAAAAATATACATAATAGAGTATTAAGGGCATTTCCTTATCTGGGTTAATGTCCTAAAGCTAATAACAATAGGTGATAATTTTCCTTTTATTCCTAAGCAATGTTCTAGGTCATCTCTGAAAGAATTGTAAACTGATTCTGTGATTCTTCGTTTATTAGAGAAATGGCAAGAGTTAATGGGAAAAGGTGATGAGATAGGTTCTCCTTCATCCCCTATCTCAAGCCAAGTATTGAAAGCTTCAAGGGAAGATTCAGGCAGAAAGGAAAAATTATTAAACATCAACTTTTGTTTTCCTTTACCACTAAAGAATTTTGAAACAGATCTGGGCTGGGAGAAGGGGAGGAAATTTAAACTTGATGAGTGTGTTTAGTTCTAGACTAGCCTGGATTCTTTAATATCTGAAAGTAAAAGTGACTGAAAGCAATCTGCTTGAAGGCTGGGAGAAAAGACAAGGAATGAGTGAGACAGGAGGAAGCTGTTGTTTTGCTTATAATTTCATTGAGTTCAGCTCATTTAATAAAGTTACATGCATTTCAGCTCAGCAACTCTACTTCTAGGAATTCATCTTATACACACACACACACACACACACACACACACACACAGAGAACTGCCAGATATACGAACAATGATGTTCACTGAAGTGTTTGCTATGGTAGAAAACTGAAAACAACTGATATGTTTCAAAATATAAATCAGAGGTTATTGTACAGTTATATCCATATTTTGTAGCTATTAATAATAGTGGAACATACTTAGATATACATAATATACAAAATATTTTAAATGAAAAAGTCAAGTTTTAGAACAGAATGATCACATTTCCATCGGAGAAGTGAATATATATATATATATATATATATTCATGATGTACACGAAGGTCATAGAATTTTTTTTGTTAAAGAGATCCAATTAATGTCTTTAGTTTTTAATTTTAAAATAAAAAGTATAATACTTACCTGCTATGAAATATTCAGTTGGTACAGAAGAGTAAAAAGTGAAAAGTAAAAATACTTCCATTCCTATCCTTACTCTTTTGCTCACTACTTAGAGGAGGTTTTAACATCTTCTTTCTAATTTTGTGGCTACAATTATACAATATCTATGCATGGGTTTCTTCTAAAAAGATAATGTCTTGCTTTTATGATGAAAATAAGTAGAGAGAAGTGAAAGAAAAATAATAAAATACTGTTCTTTTAGGAAACCATATGAATCCACATCTATTATGCAACTCTGAAGCTTATAAATTTGAGAAGAGGTTCTTTGTAATTTCATATGCTGTTGTCCTTGTTTGACTCATTTTTGTTTTTTGATGTGTGTATTCCCCAGTGCTAACCACTTTCTTTCACATTTTGCCAAAAATGAAGTCATGTGAAAAAGGAACAGGTATGATGAATTAGAGGCTGTTTGGGAGAGGCCCTGTCATGGTATCATGGGAAAGTTTTCCTTATTAGAAACCCAATTTAATTTCCTGTCTCCAAACCTGAGACTGCAACATTTCCAAGTGCCTCTCTCACCGTGGTTCCTAAATAGGTTGTTTGGTTTCTTATATAGTAAAATCCAGTGGGATGTATATTCATCATATAATTCTACTGTTAAACAAATAAATGTATACCAGTAGTCTTTCTACTTTGTACTCTTCAAAGCTTTTTTCAGAAATATCAGATTGTATTGTCCAACCAAATTAGGGACATTAATCCCACAATATGTACCATGAGAGAAAGTTTCTTGGGATAAAAGTTCTCGCATGTATTCCACACAATATCTCTACCAATGGACTATGGTGAAGAATTATAGGCACCTTGGTGGTGGGTGTGGTGTGTTAACATACATCTGAATAGGTATAAACCTAAACCTCTGAATCATATACTGTACTGTTAACCAATATTACCTCAATAAAGAAATAATAAGGATTTCACTTAACACGTCTTTAAAAATCTGAACATAGGACTCTTTCTTGTTTCTCCAGTTCCTACTAACATCTGAAAAGGGAGAGATAAAAATCATGATTATAGTAATAGATGTAGAGAAAGCATTTGATAAGATACAAAATCATTTATGATAGAACGCCTCAGAATGGGGATTGGTGGAAAATATTTAAAAATAATAAAAGCACATATGACATACCCACAGGTAACATTTTCAATGGTGAAAAACTGCAAGTTTTTCATCTAAGGTCAGGTACAAGGTAAAAATAGCAACTTTCACTACCACTATTCAATATATTATTGAATGTGCTCGCTAGAGCAATCTTGCAAGAGAAAGATTAAAAAGGAATCAATATTGTGAAAGAAGAACTAAAACTGTCATTGTTTGCAGGTGACATGAAAATATACATAGAACATCTTAATGACTCCACTGAAATTATTAGAAACAACAAATCAGTGTGCTAAAGTGGCAGTGTACAAAATCAGTCTACAAAAATCAGTTGTCTTCTTATATACAGTGAACTAGAAGAGAAAGAAAGCAAGAAAACAACCATCTTTATTATGGCATCAAAAAGAATTAAATACTTAGGAGTAATAAAAGAAGTGAAGGACATATATAATGAAGAGCATAAGACAGTGTTAAGAGAAATACAAGACACATACACACAAAAAAGGAAAGCTATTCCCTGCTCATGGATTGGAAAAATAAACATTGTTGAAACACTACATTATATCCAACACAATACACAGATTCATTCAAAACAACCCCATATCAAAGTTTCCATGGCATTCTTCAAAGAAATGTTTAGAACAAACACCACTGAAATTTATATGGAACCTTAAAAGACTCTGGAAAGCCAAAGCAGTCTTGACAAAAATGACAAAGAACAGAAGTTTCATACTCCCATACCTTAAGCTATATTACAAAGCTATACTTATCAAAACAGTATGTTATTGGGATAAACATAGACATGTAATAATGGAACAGAATCTAAAACTCAGAAACAATCCATACTTATATGGAAAGTTTGGACACTCTTTCCATATAAGTAGGAGGTAGGAGTATACATTGGAGAAAGGAAAATATCTTAAACAGACTGTGTTGGGAAAACTGGAAAGCCACATGCAAAAGAATAAAACTAGATCACCAACAGTATCTGCAAAAATTAAATAAAAATGGATTGAAGATTTAGATGTAAGGTCTGAAACCATAAAGTACTTAAAAGAAATCATAGGTAGCAATACTCCACATTAGCCTCAGTGATTTATTTGGGAGTTGACTCCTACAGCAAGTGAAACAAAAGCAAAAGTAAATGATTGGGACTATGTCAAAATAAAATGTTTCTGCACAGGGGAAAAAAAACTATCATTAAATGAAAAGACACCTTACCAAGTGGGAGAAAATATTTGCACATTATACATCTGACAAGGGGTTAATATCCAAGTTCCACAAAGAACTCATGTAACTCAACATAAAGAAAAGAAGTGGATCCAAAAATAGGTAGATGATCTAAATAGACACTTCTCTAAAGAAGACATACGGGTGGTCAATAGGCACACGAAAAGATGCTCATCATCCCTTAGCAAGGAAATGCAAATCAAAGCCATAATGAGATAACACCTCACACCTGTGAGAATAGCCCATTTCAAAATGTCCAGAAACAACACACACACATACACACACACACACACACTGGAATACTTCTTAGCTATAAAATTAATGAGATGGACATCATTTGGGACACCATGAATGGAACCGGAACTGGAGGTGACTGTGCTAGGTGAAATAAGCCAGATGTAAAAAGACAAATACTAGATGGCTTTGCTCATACATGGAGTATAGAGGAACAAAGCAAACATTCAGATGGTACCAAATAAGAAACAAACTCTAGAAATCTGACTATAAAACTGATGCTACCAGTGGGAAGAGGAGGATGGAGAAGAATGTGGAGAGGGAAATGGTGGACTATGGTGGAGGACTATGGGAACTTTGGTGGTGGGTGTGGTAGCATACACCAGAAGAAGTAGGATCCTGTATTTCTGAATCTTCTACAAGGTTATAAAGCAATGTTATACTAATTTAAAAAAATCAACAATGTTCCCATGATCACAGTTCATAAGTAGACTGAAGAGCTGGAGAAGAAATCAAGTCTTTCATGGATCATTTCATAGAGGACATTTACTGAAGATGTATCCATAATAGGAATCCGATTAACAGTTCTATAATCACACCAATCTGGGTTCAGACTTCAATCCTCTTTCCCCTGAATTTATTAACTAGGGATAAGTCTTAGTAACATTTTAAATATTTTATCATCTTTTGTTTAAGAATTACAAAATATTAAAAGTAGTTTCTTGATATTAGGGAGGATTAAATGAGATGAAAAATCTAGAGTAGGTGCTCAGAAAGTTTTAATTTCCTTTCTGTTCTCTTTTAAAGAGACTTTCAACTTATGCTTTCTTTCTCCATAATTCCATTTTATTAATTTTAAGGCATCAACTATCTCCTTCCAAATAAACGTGGATACTTTCACTTTCTTTTTTCCACAAAAATTTACATTTCTATCTTGGGCCTTAGTATCTCCTGTTTAATTGTCATAACAATCCTAATGGCTCACAAAAATGCAAAAACTTGGGGGGGCTTGATTTTGTCTTCTTTGAATTTGCATTTCATATTTATCCCAATCATTTTGCTCTTATTAGTGTGAATTCTTAATTGGTCTTCCTAACTCTAGTATCTTTCTAGTGTCCAAGTGATCCATCTTCCTAAAGATTCCACTTGGAGACTCAAATCTCCTACTCATTAATTTCAATAACTTTCCTTGCTTATAGGATTGTATCTACAGAACCTTCTGCTATAAAGTTTTTCCTTCCTAGTTAATCTCTTGTTCTTCTGTTCCTTAACATTTACTGTCTTTTAAACCAAAATCAATTTCTTTTCTGCATTCTATATAACTAGGCTCATACCAGTGACAAAAATTTGCTGTCCTCCAAACCTTTGCTTTCTTTTCTCTACTGGTTCTAAACTGACCAGCCTTTCAAGGTCCAATTAAGCTTTCCCCTTCCCTTAAGCCTTTCCCTTTATTCAGGCCAGCTAGTGAACAAGATTTCTTTCTTGAATGCTTAACTATGTTTAACTAAATTTGAACCACTTATTGTGGCATTTAATGAAATGCTTACCTTAAATGGTAAGTCCATATCTCTTCTCATCCCAAAGGGACTGAAAATTACCAGAAAGTTGAAATTATTTTTTAAAGTTCTTTTGTATTATTTATGAGGTCTAGCATAGTGACACATTCATTGAGTGAATCAGATATGATTTGAACTCTATTTAAATCATTGCTATTTTATTATCTGAGTATTGCCATTCCATCGGTCCTTTTACTTTATCCAGTGAGTTATGTTTTTAAAATACCATTTGAAAGTACTACTAAGGGTAAATCTAGTGTAGAGTTATGACCAGGGAATTCTGGAAGCTTTTATATGCCCTATGCAACTATGTGCCATTATAATCAGATAAGAGTTCTTACAATCAGCAATTTAATGAATGCATTGCAAAACAAGGTCATAAGGATTGAAAAAAGATGTGAAGTTCCAGCTCAAGAGGTTTGGTATAAAATGAAGCACAAAATTTCTATGAAAATCAACAAATAAGATTGTGTTCTATTCAGTAGCTTCTGATGCAATCAGTTCCAGGAAGCCCTTCATTTTTCACCAAATTTTGTATTTTCTTGGGAAAAGGGAGAGCATGACTAGTAGCATTTTGAAAAGATATCATTTTGCTGTTGTGTTACCCATAAGGAATGCCTGAACTTTTTATTATTCCCCAATCAATGAAAACTCTTGAATATTTACCCTCTCACACCTTCGGTATCCAATATATTCAAGCCCTTGGTTTCCACTTCACAGAGCATCATAAAATTTCACTTTCATTTCTACTTCCATTCACAACTGTGAGTTCAACTTCATCATCCCTGGCTGGACCAGTGTAAAGCTCTAACTCTTCTTACTGCCATAAGTCTCAAAACCCATTTCCATGCTCCATCTTGAATAAACTTCTTTAAGCATTGTTATATCATGTACTTTTATACTCACAGAAATGCCAGAGTTCAAATTTCTTTTTCTTTTAAGATTTTATTTATTTATTTTTGTATAGAAGAACTTGGGTGCAGGCCAGTGGTGTGGAGGTTAAGAGGATTCACTAGAGACAGAGTGGGGAGCAGAACAGGCAGATCTACTGAAATACACCACTGAGGGGAGTAGTGGGTGAGACAGGAGAGGTCTGTTGCACCATGTGGATTAGCTCCCTGGCCGGGGATCAAACTCAGGCTGTCTCAGTGAGCCATCACATGGAAACACTGAGACTTAACCATTATGCCACCAGGGAGGCCCTGGTAGAACTTGTTCTTATTCTTTGGTCCTAATGCTTCTACAGTGCCTGCTTTTATGTCTACATTCAAATCCTTTCTCTAGACCTTGGCTAAGAAAAGTCATCTGGCTATCCTTTTGGCTTTAGGAGATGTGGAGAAGGCTCAGTTTCTCAGCCTGCCTCACTAGATTCCTCAGACCACCATCTCCAACCTCCTGTGTTTATGCCAGATGTCCTCCTGGGAGGGTTTTCGAGACTTGCTACTTTTTCTGTCATTTCTTGAAGAGAGAAGCATGTTAATCTTTTTTTGACTTGTTGAGAAAATATTCTCCAATTCCTGGCCTTAAATATATTCTCCAATCATTCATCATTGCCATCCTTTAACAAGTATTTTTTTTTCCATGCCTTATGTTGTGCAAGGTACTTAGCTAAGATGAAAAATTAATTTATGCCAGGAACCTCTTTTAGGGGAATTCATAATTTATTAGGGAAGATAAGACACAAATACAAGTAGCAATAACACAGAGTTGAGTAAATAAGAAGTCATTGGAGAGAGGTAATAGGTTAAGGACCACAATATTTCAGAAAAGGATGGCTGCCATGGAGTAGGGGAAATTACAAGTAAGTCAATAGAGGAAGTGGGGATTGTAGCAGTACCTGGGAAGATGGGTGGGATTTTAAATATACCACCAAGTACATTTTACGAGCGAGGGAAAATTGGCGAAAACTCAGTCATAGTTACAATTCATGATATGTGCTACAAGACCACTTTTGGAGTCTGAGTCTTCTCTCAGAGAAGCAAGTAATGGTGTTCTAGGGTTTGGAGAAAAAAGATTCTTTTTTTTTGATATGCATTTTCCTCCTGCCTTCCTATCTCTTTTTTTCCCTGTAGTTAGAATTTAGCTTGAATTTTCTTGTTGAAATTCTAAAAGATTAAGTAACAACTTTTAGGGAGCTGGTTTCCTAACTGATTTTTCAGATTTAGAATTCCAGTATGTAGGAGAGAGCTAGTTTCTGTATTCCCATCCCATATTAGAGGAGTTTTGGCCAAATCACTCCACATACCATGCTCTATATATGTCTGTGTTAGCAAGGAAAATTCAGCCAAGATTTCATTCTAAAACTGCACTTTTTCTCTCTGTGGAGCTTCATGATCTGCAGCATCTCTCTCTCTGTGATTTTACCAGCTTAGTACCTCTGCTAAAAGTGGCAAAAGGAGAAAAATCAGAGCCAATATTTATAATGTTTAGAAATTGCTTTATTTCCTGTAAATAAGCCTCTTAATGGTAGTACCAAAGAAATAGATCTGAGCAAAAAGGGACTCTTTATTTCCCCATTTAATAGTGATCTGACTATACAGTGAGAAACTGAAATAAGTACTGTCATTCATCTTAAATGAATTGAACATAACCTGAAAATAATTTTTTTATGGCTCAAAGATTTAAAAGTAGAGTTGAAGTATAAAAAGATTATTCAGAAGACTGAAATTTATAATATTGAGCTTTCCTATGAAAATATTCATTTAATGTGATTTAGGATGATGACATAGTCCCTGATTAATGAGTTAAAGGTGAAAGAATAGTTTTTAGGGGAGTATGAATACAATCATTTTCAGGAAAAGAGCTATTAGATAATACTACCTATTCTTTGAGGTAAAAGTATATTTTATTATTAAAGACTAGTCATCCTTGAATTTGCGTGCTGATTAACCTAAAGTTCCAGAAATCAAATTCTATTCATAGACCTATCCAGTTGCACTTATTAGTCACAACAACAGAATAATTTTCTTTATGAATTTAATGCATTTCTTTTTGGTAGCAGAAAGGTGTTTCTTTGTGTCACAAGTGCACTGCTTTCATGGCAACTTTTTATTTCTTCTATGACCTTGGAAGTTATATTTGTGTGATTCCATGTTGTTTTCATTTACATTTATTGCAGTTTCATATAAGAGTCATACTGGGGGCCTCCCTGGTGGCACATGGGTTAAAGTCTCAGCACTATTAAGCTATCACAGCCACTGTGGCATAAGTTCAATCCCTGGCCAGGGAGTTAACTCAGATGGCACAGCAGATCTCTCCTGTCTCGTACACTGATCATTTCAGTGGATCCCCCTGTTCTGCTCCCCACTCTGTCTCTGGTGAACACTCTCAACCCCCACCTCTGGCTTAGAACACAGTTCTTGTATGCATTGATAAATAAAATAAATCTTTATTTTTTAAAAGGATCATACTGACTTATTTAACATAAGGGTAGTGAGAACTGAGTTGAAAGTTGTGTGAAAGAATGATGGAGTCACTGAATTCGATCAAGCCAAATTAAATATATTCAAGAAAGTCCTTGCATTTATTTCACTATAATAAAAAATTCCTTACATTTGCATACCACTTTAAAATTTTCTCAGTGCTTTATTATAATCTTTTTTCTAACCTTGGTTGCAAGTGGCAGAAACTTAACTCAAAAGAGTTTAATTTCAAAAAGAGATGTATTGCTTCTGACTGCTAATGGTGGGAGATGGAGAAAAATCAGAACCATTATTTATAAATAATATTTAGAAATTGTTTTCTATCATGTCTAACGGTAACAGTCTACAGGAATAGCTTGTTATATGTTTTCAGCTACACAATTGGGGCTTTGTTTTGGTCCATATCTTGGTTCTGATTTCTTGTGAATTGGCTTCATTTTCAGATAGTAGCTTTCCAAAAATGGTAAGTTGGCCACTGACAACTCTAAGCTAACACAGACCTTATAGCTTAATATACAAAATGAAGAGGGAATGTCTTTAGCCATTGCTGTAATAAACTTCCCAGTGCCAACTCTGTTATCTATCACACATCTTGAATATGGATTGGAAGTAGGATACTGATTGACTATATCTGTGTTATACATACTTGTCTGAAGCAGGGTGCATTACTGTGGTCTGGCAGCAGGAGCTTCTAGATCAATTAATTAAGAGTCAATTAGCCAAGACTAACGAGCAATTTGCTATATTCACTTTCTTTTAAGAATTCATTTTTTAACCATGCTTAATTTCATTCTTTATTTTGCATATGAAACAACACTTTAAGGAATATTCGCCTTATCTTCATATTTATTCCCTAATTATTTTAGCTAATGGTGAAGGGCCAGAAAGGTGGAGAAGGAGGAGCAAAGAAAGAGAAGAGACATTTGGCTCTGTTTTGCCATAGCATTGTTGGTGTCACTTCACTGGGGCTTTTAATTTGACAGGTATAGATCTGAGTCCTAAATGACTTCAGTTGTTAGCATTGAGAGGATCATTGTCCCTGGATTACAAAGCACTTACAGGGGACAAATGGGGAATTGGCCACCTATGTAGTATGAGTACATTATTCATCTGTTGTATATTGTATGATATATGAACTTCTATAATAAGCCATTAAAGAAATTGTTTGTAATAAAAGCAAAATATTTTATTAAGCATTTTCTAATGGTCTTGAAAATAGGAGTCAAAGAAGAATTATAATGATTCTTTGTATCTTCAGTCATGAGTTCTGTCCATATACACCACCTTTCAAAGGTTTGAGGCTTTGAGAAGAGAGGAAGATACAACTCTGGTATAGGAGGATTACATTATATGGCACTTTGTCTTCACGGTAAGGAATATGCTGATGTGTAATATAAAGAAATTCTGATTAGGAATCTAAACCTCAGGATTTAAGTCCTGCCTTTATACAGTTCTAGCCTTTTGACGTTTGTTAAATTATAATTTTCTAAACTTTGGGTTCCACAGTAACATAACAGATTAATAGGACCAATTTAAAATGGAGACCCATAATAATATTGTGAGTGTCACAATGACAGAAAAAGATAAGATGAAGCAATTGATTTGCTATTCAGAAGTGATGAGTACCATTATTCTCAGTATTTCCCGTGTTCTTGTCATCTGCTTCAAATACAAAAAAAAAAAACCAACCTGCTTTTGTGCTTCTCTACGAGGATATTTCAAACAAAATGCATTTTAGAAGGTAGGTTTGTCGTTGGTTATTTAGTAGTAACAGTGGAATATATAACTGACTGTTTCCCAGAGCTATTCCTTTATCATGGAGCACTTTATGCTGCATTATACTAAACAGCCATCTCTATCTCTCCCAGAAATAGCAGAGCAGTGCATAGTCACAGTTTGAAATATCAGTGGCTATCAGTCAAAACTCCTGGGATGTCTTGAAACATTATTGCCATGTGGGGGCAAAAACTTGTTTTGATGAGGAAATTGCACCTTAAGGAACTATTTTTTTATTACAGATATTTCTTAAAACTAAATTACACTTTGTGGTGCAGGCTGGGTTAAAATAATTCCAACTATCAATATGATTCTAATATGCAAGGCTCTAGGGTTTATTCTTTCTGAGTTTCCAAAATTATATTTATATGCTTCTTATCCATTCTTTACCCTGTGCTCTGGGGCATCACATCATGTCTGTGTATTTCATAGATCTTTTTTGGTGGAAGTGCAGTGATTAATGAGAACAATAATCAATTAAGAACTCATTTATTACACTCCATTAAACTAGTGATCTATTGACACTCTCAATATATGAACATAAAGTACAATTTAATGATTAAACTAGTATAGTGAGTTAAATCTATCATGGAATGATAGCTCATTGGAACAGTTGACAGAGATGATTACTTTGTGCAACACAAGAGGAGTATCTTTATATGAACTCAGCTAAAGGAGAAATACAAATTTAAAAAAATAGAATGCAGGAGCTTACTAAATCTACATATAGAAACATTATTCTGTGTAGCAAAACTGAAAACAAGAAAGGAACTCTAACAGTGTATGTTGGTAAAAGACAGTAACATCACTCTTTCAGTAAGTATTGGTAACGTGCCTACTGTGGGCACTGTGCTGAGTGCTAAAGAGCCAAGATGCTCAAGATAATGAAAAGAGACTTTAAAAAATATCTCCATTTTCTCTTTTGATTGCTGAAGGGTATTCTGCTTTACTTTTATAGTATTATAACAAAGTATATTTGTTCAGCTAAATCAGATCTAGTGTTACTAACACAAACATTACCTTCCCTCATTAAAAAAAAACCAACAATAAAACATCTATTTAATGCCATTTCTATGAATGGGGTAGTTCTTGTTCTGTAACTATCAATAGCTGGGGGAGTTTGGTTTGGGTTCCAGGGAGAGATCCAGATGTTAGGGGACATGGTAGCGCCGGTCAGTGGTCCCTGAAGTATATGAAACCACTGTTCACAGTGGGTATACTGATAAAGCTAATTTGAATATTGTTATCAATTTCTTTTTGATATTTCGGCAGAAAAATTACAATTTTTTTAAAAGATTTATTTTATTTATACAAGAGCTGAGATACAGGCCAGAGGCGCGGGAGGGTGAGAGGATTCACTAGCGACAGAGCAGGGAGTAGAACAGGCAGATGGACCAAAAGCACTGCTGAGAGGAGCCGCGGGCAAGGAAGGAGAGGTCTGCCACACCCTGTGGTTGTCTCCCTGGCAGGCCGGGAATTGAACCTGTGCTGCTGAGGCTGCGGACAGCTTCATAGTACTGTGCTCAACCTGCTGCGCTACCAGGGAGGCCCAGAAAAATTACAATTTTAAATAAAGTGTATCAATTTTAAATAAATTGAGTGTGTTTGATTTATATGTGGTAAAGAAAGAGTTGAATGTCAAGAATAGAGAGTGTATACAAATTTGAGTCACAAGAAAATGAACTCATTTTAAAATTATAGTGCCCTGTTGCCATTTCATTTTGATTTACTATGGTCTTACAATTTCAAATGCTTTATCAGTTGAAATCATTGCTTAGGAGAATGTTGTGAGTTAATAGAAACATGGAGAATTCATAACATTTTTTATTTGAGACAGAGGGAAAGGAACAGAATTCTGTGTAAAATTTCATTTGTAATCTAGAGCCAATGAATAATTTTGTGGATGACCTTAAAGTCTAAAATTGTAAGAAGGATTTAGAAATTTAAAGCATGTTTGATACTAGAGACTTAGAAACAACAAGTAAAAGTGTGCATTATGTGCATCTTAGAAAAAAGAATTTTTTTTTTTTTTACTTTTCACTCAGGGTCATTGACTCTCTGATGTCTGAGGCATGAAAAACAGAAGTTCTTTGTGAAAAGTCTGATAGCATTTTTATTTTGACTATAAAAGTCAAACATGTGATTCTTGACCCAACTATAAATAACTTCCTTGGGGAATTTATCATTGCTTGTTGGTGAAATTTTTTTTTTGTTCAATTGCCCTTTCTTGTTTTTTTCTGTAAGTGCAGTTACACTTCAAAAATTCTTTTTTTTTTCTTTCCTATTTGGCATTATTATGTTAAAACTCAGAAGCAGTTCAGATGAGAGAAATGGAAAATATTTACTGAGTACAAAAAACAAGAGTGCCTCTCTCTCTGTTCTTTTTTTTTTTTTTTAATTGGCATGGCTTGAATGTCTGGTACTCAACAAAATTAAGGGGTATTTACTCTTCCTCTCCATTATCTGCTTCTTGTTATAGTCTGGTACGGAAAAAGTCCAAGTCATGTATGAATGATGAGGTAGGAATGAGAATATCATAAATATTGTACTAACTTCTCAAATGTCTTGCTAACCTTTGTATTTCTCCACTTGATTTAACAATTTAGCCTGGAAAATAGTGGTAAATATCAAAATTTGTTATAAAGGTACTTTAACAAGCCTATGAGCAAAGTAGGAGTTTAAAAAGAAGGTAACCATGACATTGCAATACAGTTTTGTTAACTTTGCAATGCTTGTCATACTTTAAAATGTAGTAGTAAAAATTACATTTATTTCCATTTTCATTCTGAAATCACTGTCAATTTCAAGTGAAAGGGTGTTATTTTAAGGATATCTGCAACAAGAATGGAAGCTCAGTGTAAGAGAGACAATTTTGGTAAGGTAAAACTTTTTCTGCACTGTGATGGTGAAGCTTTGCTCTGGTGCTCTTGGCCAGTATGACTCAGCCTCCGTCACTACTGCTCTTTCAGTTAAACCAGTTGTTTTTTCTAAGATTCTTTTTAATGTTCTCTACCCATTTCTGTTTCCTCCTTCATAACTTGATCTGACCTATCATGACCTCTCCTTCACCTCACAGCTTTAGTTGAGCTTTCTTTTACTCTCAGTTCCCTCTGCAACACTGATTCTTACTGTATTTTTAGACTCAGATAAACTTTCCACAATCAGTCACCTCATGGGCTATTGATAGCTGAAAAATGGTCTTAGCTTGAGTTGGATGCTCACCTATTTTCCAACCAGTTGTGGCCCAAGGAAACGAGAATATGTGGGTTATGTGATACAAAATACAGTTTTTCTTGCAGAAGGAAAAGCTGTGGCTAATTTCTTCAGCAGGAGCTCTGCCTAGGGCAGTTTCCTTGGCATGATGATTGATGTGTCTGATATGGCAGCAAACCACAAACACTCCTGGTTTGTAAGGAGGAGCTGAACCATTACTCTCTGTGTAATGGGAGGTGGTCCCCTCAGGGGGACTATCCTACAGCACTCTCAGCATCTGGAGAGCTTTGCTGCTGGAATGTGATACCCAAAGAAAACAAAAGCTCTCATACAACCTATAACTGTTAACAATCAGTGGAGGTTCTCCTGCAGTGATCCACAGTGAAAGGATGGTTTTATTGTATTATGAGTGTCTCTATTTCGGGAGACTGCATGAGAATATTGATTATTTTACCACAGAAGAAAAGGAAGAGAAGCTTTGCAACTTTTCTGGGCTCCTTGGTTACCATATGCTGTGTGATTTTCTTTCCTATCAGTAGGCTTTTGAAGACTGATCTAAGATAATTAAATGTAGATTAAAATGTGACAAGATTTAATATAGACCTCTATGCTTCCAAGGAAACTACAATTAGTGAAGATTACATTCTAGGCTTTTAAAAAAAGCTTCAGACTGCCATTTTTCTGATCAAGTATCTCTCAGCTTTGAATTTACTTGGTTTTGGAAATAAAGAGATATTTTCTCAGTTCAGTGGAAATGTAGGCATGCTTATACATGTAATAAATAATAAAAATTGTTAAGTGATATCTGCCGCTTTCAAAGGTTTGCTATTACAATGTTAAAATTGTAAGTAATTAATTTTCTTTCATGTAGTTGACCTCAAGTTATGCAAAATACAGAAATCATTAGATGAGTTAGCAACCTTACTTCAATTTGGGGTGTTATAAATATTTGGAAGGTTTCAGAATTATTTAGGATGAGGTTAGGCAATAATAGCAAATATTTGGTTTATTAAGCTTTCATCATCCTTAAAAACTGTGCTTTTAATGATTCTCTTATTGTAACTTGCATGGCAGTAAGGATTTGATATAAAATCTTATGAAATGTTTTCATCTAAAATAAACTTTCTGTATTCCCCATGAAACAGAAATAAAATAAAAATCAACTCTAAATGAGTGATAAATCCAACCTCTATTCTCTTTGAATTAGGAATTACATTTTCACAGAAATATACCTACAATAAAATGGAAAGCTGGCATTCTACTTGCCTGTTAGCAACATTATCATGTTTGCATATAGGTTATGCCATTTAACATTTAAAGAACTCTACCTGGCCAATGTTGTGACATTTTTAGTATTCTTTAAATTTCTTCATTCACTCAGCATTAGTTTTCTGAGAAGGATCTTGATGATATAAAGAGCTACAGTTCAATTTTACTGTAATATAATATTATGTGAAATTGTATATTTTATCTGATTTTAGATTGTTTTCAGTCTTTTGCTACTATGAACATTTTTGCAAATGTTTTCTTGGACAAAGGTAAGAGTTTCTTTAGGTGTAAGGATTTAATTTAATTTTAATTAATATGGATTATTTTTATGCATATGAATTCTCTTGTTCATTCTAATGATTATATATATCATGCGCATTATATCTTTGTATACTGTAGAAATTTTGGTGATGAGTTCATTTTTAATGCATGTGTTTATTTTGTGGGAATCCCCTAAACCTCAAATAGAGACAGTATCAGTATAAAGTAATTTTAGGCTTGTTTCTGCAAAAGTCCCAAAATTTCATCAATTTTTGTGTTATATTCCAAGCTTTCATTTCAATACTATGTGAGTGGTATAAACTTGGACTCCTTGGTTATGAATAGGTTTAACCTTGGATTTTCATTTTTTATATGATCCTTTTTATTTCCACTAAGTTCTAAATACAGTAAGTCTCTTTGCTGCTTCCTGAGTTGCTTGGTAAAACAATTTTATTCCCATTTTCATGGAGCGATATATCAATTTAAACTTGACTGCTTTATAAGAAACTCAATTCCACCTCTTTGCTTTAGATATAAATCTAAGACACATCTCCTCACCTGCTTAAGGTATTTGAAACCCTGCTCTTTATTACTTAGGTCTTATATCTGGGAATTATTTGGGCACCTGATACACTGGCTCTTGCATTTACCATTATGGTTATGAGTTTCCTTACCATTTTTGCTGTTAACTAGGAATTTTCATTTTTGAGTTCATCATTATATATAAAAATGGGAAATAAAGTTTTTCAATACTTACTCTGTATTTATAGTGAGATAGAGTTTTATATATTTCAATCTTCTATGTTGTTGGAAGAGTATTAATTCCCCTTTAATTTTTTAGGTAAATAAAATGGAAAAGGCAAAGATTTCTCTTTGCAGTGTTAGTAGGCTTAAGAGTGACTATTCTTTTGATCAGTACTGTACTTTTAAAAAGCAGCCAAATTCCTATTTTTATCCAACATTTGTTTATTTCACTTTTTAAAAATTGTTATTTTTAATTAGGTATGAGCAACATAAAACACTGAGTAGTAGCAGGTGTATGACACAATGATTTGATAGTCATATATACTGTGAAATGATCACCACAATAAGTCTATTTAACATCCATCACCATATACAGTTACAATTTTTCTCTTGTGATGAGAAATTTAAGATTGTTCATTTTAAAAGTAAAATGTTATAGCTAATGTTCAGTAAGTAAAGAAAATATCATCAGGGCTTTCAGAAATGGCAGTGAGAAGCATACTTTAAAAATACATATATTGGCAGACCGGGCATGCAGGGGAGCGCATTCCTGCATCGCCATTTTGCAGCAGGGACCTTTCTTGCTGGAGACTGTGTGAACCCAGCAGAAGGCTCACCAAGGAGACAGAGGTAAGCTGGGAGGCTTGCCCATGCTGGGCGCCTTCTAGCCTGCAGTTCCAGCCCAGAGGGGAGCAGCACCCACCGCTGGGGCAGACCGGGCGTGCAGGGGAGCGCGTCCCCGGCACCGGCATTTTGCAGCAGGGACCTTTCTTGCTGGAGACTGTGTGAACCCAGCAGAAGGCTCACAGAGGAGACAGAGCAGGGACCTTTCTTTGCTGGAGACTTGTGAACCCAGCAGAAGTTCCCCAGAGGAGCCAGTGGTGAGCTGGGAAGGTCGCCCAAGATGCCGGCCAGTACCAGCAACACAGTGTCACAAGGAATACGGCAAATTAGAAAACAGGCAGTAGGGAGTAGAAAAACCACATGCAACCCAGCAACTCCTCAGCAAAAAAGCACACCGCAAAAAGAAAACCATCTACCAGATTGCAATGCCAGTAACTTGGAAGAACTTCTGAGCCTTCCAGATAGAGAATTTAAAATTGCTGTGATTAAAAAACTGACAGAAGTCATAAAGGAAAACAATGATAAGGGGAAAATAATTAATGACCAGAAGAATGAAATTGAGTCCCTAAAGAGGGAAGTAAAAGAAATGCAGGAGATCAAAGAATTAATGGAGAAGCTAAAGAACTCTGGGAAAAGCAATGAAAGCAGAATAGATGAAATGGAAGAACGAATAAGTACTTTTGAAGACACAGAAATAAAAAGAACTAAAACAGAAAAGGAAGGAGAAGTACGAAGGATAAAGACCGAAGGAAGACTTCGGGAACTATCTGACTCCATGAGGAAAGGAAATATAAGAGTTATAGGAATCCCAGAAGGAGAGGAGAGAGATGTAGGAACAGAGAAAATATTCATGGATATAATTGAAGAGAACTTCCCAAACGCGAAGAAGGATCTGAAAATTGATATACAAGAAGCAAGAAGAACACCAAACTTCCATGATGAAAGGAAAAATACAGCAAGACACATAATAGTAAAGCTCCCAAGAATCCAAGACAAGGAAAAAATAATGAAACTAACAAGAGGGAAGAAACAGATAACATTCAAAGGGAAACCAATCAGACTGACATCAGACTTCTCTGAAGAAACACTACGGGCAAGGAGAGAGTGGAGGGACATAGTCAACAGACTCCAAGAAAACAGATGCCAACCAAGAATACTCTATCCCGCAAAGCTCTCCTTCCTCTTTGACGAAAGAATATGGACCTTCCCAGACAAACAGAAACTCCGGAATTTCATTAAAACTAAACCCCCACTCCAAAAAATACTACAAGGAATCCTAAAGCCAGAACCTCAGAGGGACGAATAACAACAAAAGAAGGCCAAAGAAAGTTATTAAAAGAATAAATAAATAAAATCAAAGGAAAGACAAACACAATGGCAAATACAGATGCTAACATATCAATACTAACTCTAAATGTAAATGGACTAAACTCTCCAATAAAAAGACACAGAGTTGCAGGCTGGATTAAAAAACAAAACCCAACCTTTTGCTGTCTCCAGGAAACACATTTAGCTGCAAAAGATAAAAATAGACTCAAAGTTAAAGGATGGAAAACAATTCTACAAGCAAATGGACCAAAAAAGAAGGCAGGAACAGCTATACTCATATCAGATAAAACAGATTTCAAATTTAAAAAGATAAAAAGAGACCCCAGTGGTCATTACATTATGATCAAGGGGACAATATTTCAAGAAGAAATAACACTCATTAACATATATTCACCAAACAAAGGAGCACCAACATATATCAGACAACTATTGGCATCTCTGAAAACAGACATCAGAGAAAACACATACGTAGTGGGAGACTTCAACACACCACTATCAACAATGGATAGATCAACAAGACAAAAAATAAGTAAAGACACTAAAGCTCTAAATAAGGATCTAGAGTGCTTGGGCTTAACAGACATGTATAGAACACTAAACCCAAAGAAATCTGAGTATACATTTTTCTCAAGCGCACACGGATCATTCTCTAGGATCGATCATATACTGGGGCACAAGACAAACATCAACAGATACACCAAGATTGAAATCATATCAACCATCTTTTCTGACCATGAAGGCATCAAACTAGAAATAAACCATAAAAAGAAGGCAAGGCACTCTCCTACCTCGTGGAGATTGAAACCCACACTACTGGAAGTCCACTGGACTAACGAGGAGATAAAAGAAGAAATTAAAAAATTCTTTGAATTGAACGACAAGGAGGACACCAATTTCCTAAATGTATGGGATGCAGCAAAAGCAGTAATAAGGGGAAAATATATAGCAATAGATGCTCACATCAAGAAACAAGAAAGAACTCAAAGAAACAACCTAATCTTGAAGCTCAAAGATCTAGAAAAAGAACAACAAAAAAAACCCAAAACCAGTAGAAGAAAAGAAATAATAAAAACCAAAGCAGAAATAAATGAAATCGAAACTAAAAAAACAATCCAAAAGATCAATGAAACCAAGAGCTGTTTCTTCGAAAAAATAAATAAAATAGATAAACCCCTAGCCAGGCTCACAAGGGCAAAAAGGGAGAAAGCACAAATAAATAGGATAATAAATGAAAGAGGAGAAATCACAACGGACACAGCAGAAATCAAAAGAATAATTAATAACTACTATGAACAGTTATATGGAAACAAGTTCAACAATCTAGAGGAGATGGACAAATTCCTACAACTCTACAATCACCCAAAGCTAGATAAAGAAGAAATAGAACACCTAAACAGACCAATTACAATTAGCGAAATTGAAATGGTAATCAAAAACCTCCCCAAAAACAAAAGCCCAGGACCTGATGGATTTACAAATGAATTCTACCAAACATTCAGAGATGAATTGGTGCCTATCCTTCACAAACTCTTCCAAAAAATTGAGAAGGAAGGTATAATACCTGACACGTTCTATGAAGCCAACATTACACTAATACCAAAACCGAACAAGGACAACACAAAAAAAGAAAACTATAGGCCAATCTCCCTAATGAACACGGATGCAAAAATCCTCAATAAAATTTTAGCTATCAGAATCCAACAGTGTATCCATAAGGTAATTCACCACGACCAAGTAGGATTCATTCCAGGGGCACAAGGATGGTTTAACATCCGAAAATCAATCAATGTTATCCAACACATCAACAAAAAGAAATATAAAAACCATATGATAATATCAATAGATGCTGAGAAAGCTTTCAACAAAGTGCAACACCCATTCATGATAAAAGCCCTTGAAATTCTTGGGATACAAGGAACGTACCTCAACATCATAAAGGCCATATATGACAAGCCAACAGCCAGTATCATTCTCAATGGTGAAAAGCTGAAAGCAGTTCCATTAAGATCTGGAACAAGACAAGGATGTCCACTCTCACCACTGCTTTTCAATATAATACTGGAAGTCCTAGCCAGAGCAATAAGACAAGAGAAAGACATCCAAGGAATCCAAATAGGAAAAGAAGAAGTCAAACTATCACTCTTTGCAGATGATATGATAATATACATAGAGAACCCAAAAAACTCCACAGAAAAACTAATTCAACTCATCAATCAGTTCAGTAAAGTGGCAGGATCAAAATCAACACGCAAAAGTCAGTAGCCTTCCTATATACAAACAATAAATCTGAAGAAGAAGAAATCAAAAAAACCATCCCTTTTATTATTGAAACAAAAAAAATCAAATATTTGGGAATAAATCTAACAAAAGAGGTAAAGGACCTATACAAAGAAAACTATAAAACACTGTTAAAAGAAATAGAAGAAGACACAAAGAAATGGAAAAACATCCCCTGCTCATGGATTGGGAGAATAAACATTATTAAAATGGCCATCCTACCAAAATCAATATACAGATTCAATGCTATTCCAATCAAAATTTCAATGTCATTCTTCAAAGAAATAGAACAATTATTGATGCAATTCATATGGAATCACAAAAAACCCCGAATAGCCAAAGCTCTCCTGAAAAAAAAAGAAGGGAATGGAGGCATCAAACTCCCAGACTTCAAACTCTACTACAAAGCCATAATCATCAAAACGGCATGGTATTGGAACAAGAACAGACATACAGACCAATGGAATCGAATAGAAAATCCAGAAATAAACCCACAGATTTATGGTCAACTAATCTTTGACAAAGGAGCAAAGACTATGCATTGGAGCAAAAAAAGTTTGTTCAATAAATGGTGCTGGGAAAACTGGGTCGCTACATGCAAAAGAATGAAGCTTGACCACTACCTCACACCATATACAAAAATCAACTCAAAATGGATTAAAGAACTAGACATGAGACCTGAAACCATAAAATACATAGAAGGAAATATAGGCGAAACACTACGTGATTTGCATATCAAAGACATCTTTACAGACACATCACCCAAAGCAGTGATAGTGAAGGCAAAGATCAACAGCTGGGACTACATCAAATTAAAGAGCTTCTGTACAGCAAAAGAGACAATAACAAAAACAAAGAGAAACCCCACCAACTGTGAGAAAATTTTTGCACCCAACACTAATGATAAAGGACTGATCACAAAAATCTGCAAAGAGCTGATGAGACTCAACAACAACAAAGAAAATAATCCAGTCAAAAAATGGACAGAGGAGCTAAAAAGAAACTTCTCTGAAGAGGAAATGCGAATGGCCAACAGGCATATGAAAAAATGTTCAACATCACTTGCCATCAGGGAAATGCAAATCAAAACTACCATGAGATACCATCTTACACCAGTGAGAATGGCACATATTAAAAAAAACTAGCAACAACAAATGTTGGCGAGGGTGTGGAGAAAAAGGAACTTTTCTGCACTGTTGGTGGGAGTGCAAACTGGTCCAACCACTATGGAGAGCTGTGTGGAGATTTCTGGACCTACTAAACATAGAGCTTCCACAGGATCCAGCAATTCCACTCCTAGGTATTTACCCAAAGAACACAGAAACATCCATTCCAAAGAACACCTGCACCCCTATGTTTATAGCAGCACTATTTACAATAGCTAAGCTTTGGAAACAGCCCAAATGCCCAAAAATAGATGACTGGATCAAGAAGATGTGGTACATATATGCCATGGAATATTACTCAGCATTCAAAAAAGATAAACACATGCAATTTGCAGCAACATGGATGGCGCTGGAAGGGATCATGCTCAGTGAAATAAGCCAAAAAGAAAAAGAAAAATACCGGATGGTCTCACTCATAGCTGAATCTAGAATACTTAAATAAGGGACCAGGAAAATGAATAACTATAAGAAAGTGAAAATCAAAATCAACAAAAACTATGAACCAGAGACACTTTTTGGGGGGTGGGGGGCGGGAGGGGAGGGATTGGGGTCAGAAAAAAAAATAAAAATGAACAATGATTTAAAAAAAATATTAAAAAAAAATAAAAAAAAATAAAAAATAAATAAATAAATTTAAAAGATTAAAAAAATACTTATATTACTTACTTAAGTGACTTTAAACATGTGAGTTAATATTTTGATGTAAATTGCTATTTTTGAGGAATTTTCTGCTGAAATAGATGAAAGACTATAATCTTAAGAAGTAACACACTGAATAATATCTGGAACTAGTCCTATATACA